>NC_084488.1:57248373-57924873 GCF_030035675.1 Rhineura floridana
AGGGAGGTGTCCGGTTCAGAGCGGGAACCACAAGTCGAAGATGAGGGTGCAAGGAACTCTTGCTTTATTAATGTAATGGATACATCAAAGGCTGAGCGCCTCATAGAAAAACCCTATGCTAACTCACTACAAGTCCCTAACTACCCTCTAGACATGCTCTACAACATGTGATGAAAGTGTTACCAGTGAGTAAATGTTTTAGATCCTCCAGGAAAACAGGAGAGGAATGAGTTAACGGGAAGGCTGAGTGATTAACCTTGGCACGTTACAGACACAGCTGCGGGAGATTAGCTCTTCACACTTTAGCCCACTTTAGCTAGAGAGCAGCCTGTGTGGGGGTGTAAAAGGAGACAAAGGTGTTGATGCGGAGCGGTATGCTGGTAACTTTGTTGGTGACTTGTGCTAGTGAGTGTTTGAACTCTACTAATAGGACCTGTTGGTGCTACTTGCCAATAAAAGTCCTTCTTACTTGAAGTGCTTCTGTGTGTGACTGGCATTTACTCTACATTACTGGTACTTGGCTATAGACCTCATAAATACACGCTAACAGAAAGTTGACTCAGTGCCCCGTTCACAGCGCAGCAGTCTTAAATAGGAGAGGTCTTGGAGCATAACCTCTCACTCCTTCGCACACACACCCTCTGCCCTGTCCGCTTCTCCCTACGTTGTGAGCACAGTGAAGGGGGACTAGCCTCCACGGGCTCATCTGACAGAACAGGGTCCTTATCTGCAGGTGGAGAAGCAGAGGGCTGGGAAGCGTTGGGCGTCTCTAGGATACTGCTTTGCACATGAGGAGTTACTGCTCTTTCAGAATCCTCCCCTAACGGCTCCGTGGGGGTGCTTGATGGCTGGGTGGCTATCTCGCTCTCTTCCTCAACGTCTGGGCTAGACTCAACAACAGCTGGATCGTCCATGCCCACTGATGGCTGAGGCGCCTGCAACTCATGCCTTCCCCCTCCTTGATCCTCAGGAGAGAGGCTGGGCTCAACACCCCTGGACTCAACAGGAGAAGGGAGGGTGGGTTGGATCATTTCCATACTTTTTGAATTCAATGGGATTTATTTCTGTGTAATCATGTTTGAAAATGGAAATGGACTGCCTTCAAGTTGATCCCAAGTTATGGCGACCCTATGAATAGGGTTTTCATGGTAAAGGTATTTCAAGGTATTAACCTTTAAAACCCTGTACGGTTTCGACCCAGTTTACCTGAAAGAGCGCCTCCACCGCCACCAAATATACCGCCCAACTAGATCAGCCACACAAGGCTTTCTCTCAATCCCGCCAACCAAAACAGCTAGGTTGGTGGGTACTAGGGAGAGAGCCTTTTCTGTGGTGGCCCCCACTCTCTGGAACTCCCTCCCATGTGATCTTCGACATGCCCCTTCCCTAGATGTATTCCGCAAGGCCCTGAAGACGTGGCTATTCCAACAGGCCTTTGAGGTCCTTGGGATGGGTAAATCTCCATGATTTTGTCACCTATCGTATGCTGCTAAAATAATTGTTTTATATATATATTGATGACTGTCCAGTATTTATTTTATCTACTGTTATTAATGTGACTGTATTTGATATTATTGTATTTTATTTCATTTTAATGTACATCGCCTAGAGTGGCTAATTGCCAGATAGGCGACACACAAATTAATTATTATTATTATTATTATTATTATTATTATTATTATTATTATTATTATTATTAAATGGTATTCAGAGGTGGTTTTACCATTGCCTTCCTCTGAGGCTGAGAGGCAGTGAGTGGCCTAAAGTCACCCAGTGAGCTTCATGGCTGTGTGGGGATTCGAACTCTGGTCTCCCAGGTCATTGTCCAACACTGATGCAGGAGCGGGGTGGGGTGGGGAGGAGATTGGGTGGGTGGGCACTGGGCAGAGGGGAAGCCCCTTTTCTTTCCAAAAGGAAAACATTGTGAACAGTATCATTGCTTTTCAGCATTTCCCCCACCTTTTTATTCTACAGCAGGCACATTTAGCCTCCCACCCAAATTTAAACCAAAGCTGTCGCTGGCCACATCCACACCAGGCCTTTATTTCACTTTGGACAATCATGGCTTCTCTCAAAGAATCCTGGGTAGTTAATGAAGGGTGCTGAGAGTTACTAGGAGACACCCTGTTCCCCTCATAGACCTTCAATCAGAGTGGCTGACTGTTAAACCAGTCTGGCCACTGGAGCTCTGACAGTGGAACAGGAGTCTCCCCTCAGCACCCTTCACAAACTACACTTCCCAGGATTCTTTGTGGGAAGCCATGACTGTCTCAAGTGAAATCAAAGTCTGTTGTGGGTGTGGCTCCCTGTTAGTCTGGCTTTTAGAACACTGACAGTTGGTTCTGACTGAGCATTCCGGACACTATCATTCAGTTCAATGCAAAATTTCTTAAATTAATTAAAAATCAGCCAGGCATTTTTTTAACTGTAGAAGATGGTCAGAGTATAGGGCAAGGTCAGTAATAGGATTACAGGTGCTCTGTGAACATGTCTGATTTTTAATGAATTTCAATAGATTATGAGAACTCTGAGAGAAAAAAGTCCAAAGGGGATATGAGTTTTTTCCCTCTCTTTCTAGACTTTGAACTCTCTATTCTCTGTTTTGTGAACACTCTATTCTCTGTGTTTTGTGTTTCACCATGAAAATTTAGAGGGTTGTTAAGCAAGAGTTTCTGAGTTCAGGACTATAAGTTTTGTAAGGTTTTGTTTTGAAATGAGCTTATGGGAAGGATCAGAATGGCATGGGGGTATTTTCAATTTAACATTGCGGAATGTGAAAAATCCACACTGGCTATAGTATACAGCCACTCTTGTGGCTGTATAATTCTAAAGTGCCCTGAGAAAGAGGGGGAAATGGAAACTTCTTTCATAGAGTAAAAAACTTTTGACAAATTGAAGGACAGGTTCTGGCACAGCACTTGTTCTCATGGATGAATCCCAGTTAGCCCCCAACACCAGTTTCCAAGGAGACAAGAATAACACAGCATAGGGAACAAACTCCCTTGAACACTAAGTTATCATGACAAAGGTTAAATGTTCTGGACTCAGTTATGCATTTTGTATTCGAACCCCATAGCTGTTTTCAAGTGGGCTACCAGTATGAAACACCTCCCAAACTCTGAACTTTATTATTAGTCACTCTTTGATGTAGACAATACTGAAAATGAACAGCTTTGTGCTCACAAGACTATAATTGAGCAATATTTGCATGTCATTGCATTAAAAGAAGTGAAAATGCCTTAAATATGAAGAAAGTCTACCTTTACCTCATATTGGCCAGGCTTGAAATACCAAAGATAAACAAGGAGGCTTGTGTGAACTATGTCTGAGCAATACATTACATTACATTAATTTATTACATTTATATACTGCCCCATAGCCGAAGCTCTCTGGGTGGTTTACAGCAATTAAAAACATTGAAAACAAATATACAAATTTAAAAACACATCTTTTAAAAAACAATTTAAAACACATGCTAAAATGCCTGGGAGAAGAGGAAAGACTTGGCCTGGCGCCAAAAAGATAACAGTGTTGGCGCCAGGTGCACCTCATCAAAAAAATCATTCCATAATTTGGGGGCCACCACTGAGAAGGCCCTCTCCTTTGTTGCCAGACTCCCAGCTTCCCTCCCGGTAGGCATCTGGAGGAGGGCCTTGGATGTTGAGTGTAGTGTACGGGTGGGTTCGTGTCAGGAGAGGCGTTCCATCAGGTATTGTGGTCCCAAGCCGTGTAAGGCTTTATAGGTTAAAACCAGCACCTTGGATCAAGCTCGGAAACACACAGGCAGCCAATGCAAGCAGGCCAGAATCAGTTTTATATGTTTAAACCATCTGGTTCCTGTTACCAATATGGCTGCTGCATTTTGCACAAGCTGCAGCTTCCGAACCATCTTCAAAGACAGCCCCACATAGAGTGCATTACAGTAATCTAACTTGGAGGTTACCAGATCATGGACAACTGAAGCCAGGTTATCCCTGTCCAGATAGGGGTGTAGCTGGGCCACCAACCGAAGTTGATAGAAGACACTCCATGCCACCAAGGCTACCTGAGCCTCAAGTGACAGAGATGGTTCTAGGACAACCCCCCAAGCTACAAACCTGCTCCTTAGGGGGAGTGCAACCCCATCCAGGACAGGTTGGACACCCACCATCCATCAGAAGAACCACCTGTGATGTTCCTGTATTAATGTATATATGGTAAGTGCTGTTTGTATAGGAGATACATGGTAAGTGGAATGAAAGAGGAGGGGGAGTAAATGGGCAGTAGAATGCTGGATGATTGGCTGAGTGTTTAGAATGGCTGAGAGTATAAATGGAAGGATGACAGTTAAATCTGGGTAGCCGTGAGTGGGTTGTTTTGGTGGGTTTTTGAGAGGAGATTGTGTGGAGAGTTGGTGGATGTGAGGAGAGTGTGGAGTTCGGATTAATACTAAGACAAGTACCAGAAATAGATGAAACCATATGCTTATGTGCCTTTATAAAGTAATCTTGTTATCTCTGTTATTTAATAAAAACTATATTTGGTTTACCGAAGGCCTGATCCTTGGCTGGGGTTATACAGACCAGAAGGGAGGGCAAGGTGCTTACCAAGGCTGAAGGGAAACTGTAACAATTGGTGGCAGCGGTGAAGGGAAGAATATAACACCACAAGTATTCAGACCAAACCAGGATCGTATGCTTTATATATAAAGATCAAAGGGATTGGGGACAGCTTAAGCACTCAGTCACAGAGGTAACCTGATAGAGAGACTCAGGCAGAGTCTCTGGGAATACTGGTTATAGGACGTGACTGGTGGTGCTGCCTAGCAGGGGGATCTGTTGAGATCTGTGCTAGAGCAGGGAGAAAAACCATAAAAAAGGACAGTCCAGACTGGTGGAGTCCCTGGTGGTGCCTAGTGACAGGCAGTAACCACGAGCAGGTAGGAACCTGACAGGGAGAGCCAGGGAAGGGCATCACACCACCCACTAGCAGCATCTCAGTCTTGTCTGGTTTGAGCCTCAGTTTATTCATGCAGTCCATTGTCGCAGCGAGGCACCGGTTCAGCACATTGACAGCCTCACCTGAAGAAGATGAAAAGGAGAAATAGAGCTGCGTGTCATCAGCATACTGATGGCAACACACTCCAAAACATATGACCGCACCCAATGGTTTCTTTTTTTTTTTTTTACAATAATTTTTATTCAAATTTTCATAAAACATAGAAAACAAAATCATAAAACATTCAAAGACAAAAAACAAAACAAAACAAAAATGATTAAACAATAAAATAAAATAAAATAAAATGTTGACTTCCCATTTGTCACAGATCAAATCAGTTATAGGTCTACAATATATAACAATCCTGTCTCTTAAATCATATTATAAAATCACTTTCCTCCAGTAGTTATCTTAATTAATCATCAAATCTCATAAACATTACTTTATTCTTTCCACAAAAAGTCAAAGAGAGGTTTCAATTCTTTAAGAAATATATCTATCAATTTTTCTCCAAATAAACATGTCAATTAATCCATCTCGTTAATAATTATAATAATCTTATTGTCATAACCATAGTCCAAATAAACATTTCGATTAATCCATCTCATCAGAATCTGTTAGGTCCAATAATTTCAATAGCCATTATTCCATTATCCCTATTAGTTCCATCTTCCATCTTCAATGGTCCTGTTAAGTCCAGTAATTTCAGTGTCCAATCTTCCATTATCAGTATTCCATAATAATCTTGCTGTTGTAGCCATAGTCATATAATAAGAGTCTGATGGGAATTTCCTCTATCCCAAATATTTTCTTGCCATCCATTCTGAATAAGTTGCTGAAATACTGTTGTAAAGTCATATCTGTGTTCTTCTTTTTTACAAAATGCACTGGCTCATCTCTTAAGAGTTTTTCCATTGTCACATGGCTGCAGTTAATTCCATAGATTTTCTCTATATCAAGCTCCATCACATCATTCCAGTCCAGAAGATTATCCAAGCCATTGATAACTTTATCTCTAATATCTTCATTAATTTCTTCAGAGATAACGTTAAATTCCAAACAGTAGATTTTATTTCTAAAATCCATAAACTCCAGATCTTTTTCCAATTCCACATTTGTTCCAATCTCCAGGGCTTGTATCTTCCCTTTATTTTTTCTTTTCTCATCTCTGATCTCATTCTCCTCTCTCACAGGGTCCCCTATTTCTTTAAGCTCCTGCGTCATTTTGCTCAGTTCAATTTTCAGCTCCTTACTACCCTGTCGCAGGGTTTGTTTCGTTATCTCAATCTCATCCATTATTTTCTGAAACATAATTACTTCCAGATTCTCAGCCACTTTCTTGATTGCCATTTTTAAAACCACGAAAACAAAGCAAAACAAAAATAAAGAAGAACCACTTCTTATTTCAGCAACAATTGGGTTAATATTCCAGGCTTGATGACATCACAGTATAAACAGAGCAACCTGCCTTATCTCTCTTGTGCAAGAATGCAAAACAAATTTAGTTCCCAGCATCAAAACAGTTAGTGGCGTCGTGAAGAAGCAGATTCGTCAAAATAAAATAGACCAAAAAGAGAATAGTCCCAGACAATATAATATTCCTCGGAATAGAAATCAGGAATAGAAATCCCTCTTCTGTTTATTATCTTTAGAATGCACTTCCAGGACAGCTTTTTGCGACAGAAACAGAGATAAGCTGTTAATTTCGTGAATAACAGAGAAGAGCTATATCTCACCCAGAAGTTGTCCAAAGCCGATCAATCTGACAAATCTCCTTTTGCTGCAACAATTTAAACCAAGTAAAAAAAAATAATAGAAAGAAGGGTGCTTGCCTGTTAGTCCGTTCTCTCTTTGAAGAAAAGATAAACGTATCGCTTAAGCAGATAGAGCTTGTTAGAAAGTCCGTCCGGCATTGTTGGCTGGACCTTATCTCATAAATTAATGAAATCCAGTCCTCCCAACAAAAACAGGCTTTGAGGTTGATCTCTACGTTTCTCCCTGCCCGGGAGAAATTTCATCAGTCAAAAAAAAAAATGTTCTGACTGATTTATATCTGAATAAGCTTCTTTTGAGGCGGGAGCCCGTCCCAAAAGCAGGCACAAGCGAAGTCACCCTTCCCGGAAGTCCACCGCACCCAATGGTTTCATGGGATAATGGTTGAACAGCATAGGGGACAGAACTGACCCCTGAGGAACCCCATTCTGGAGAGTCCAGGGTACCAAGCAATGTTCCCCAAGCACCACCTTCTGGATCCAACCTGCCAAGCAGAAGCAGAACCACCACCATTCCATCCCTCCCACTCTCAACTCAGCCAGTCTTCCCAGAAGGATACCATGGTCAATGGTATCGAAAGCTGCTGAGAGATCAAGAAGAATCAACAGAGTCACACTCCCCGTCTCTCTCCTGACAGATGTCATCATGCAGGGCGACCAAGGCTGTTTCAGTGCCTAAACCAGGCCTGAAACCTGACTGAAATGGATCCAGATAATTTGTCTCATCCAAGCGGGTCTGGAGCTGGCCTGCAACCACTCATTCAAAGACCTTGCACAGGAATGGAACATTTGCCACCGGCCTATAGTTATTAAAATTTTCTGGGTCCAGGGAAAGTCTCTTCAGGAGTGGTCTCACTACCGCCTCTTTCAGGCGCCCAGGGACCACCCCCTCTCGCAGAGAGGCATTAATCACTTCCCTGGCCCAGCCGGCTGTTCCATTCCTGCTAGCTTTTATTAGCCAAAAAGGGCAAGGATCCAGCACAGAAGTGGTTGCATGAACCTGTCCAAGCACCAAGTCAACGTCCTCAGGCTGTACCAACTGAAACTCATCCAAGAAATCAGGACAAGGCTGTGCTCTGGATACCTCGCTTGATTCACCTGCTATAACACTGGAGTCTAAGTCCTGGCGGATGCTAAAAATTTTATCCTGGAAGTGCCTAGCAAATTCATTACAGTGGGTCTCAGATGGTTCTACCATGTCCTTGGGGCCAGCATGTAATAGCCCCTGAACAATTCTGAAGAGCTCTGCTGGGCGGCATATTGATGATTTGATAGTGGCAGCAAAATATTGGGTTTTTTTGCTGCCCTCACTGCCCCTAAATACAGCTTGCCATAGGCACTTACCAGTGTATAATTGCATCCACTAGGAGTTCGTCTCCATCTGCACTCAAGCCGTCTCCTGTATTGTTTCATCGCTCTCAGCTCTGGGGTATACCATGGAGCCGTATGAGCTCTACACAGGAGAGGGCGCTCAGGAGCAATCATGTCAACTGCACGGGTCATTTCTGTATTCCACAGTTCAACCAGGGTTTCAACAGGAGCGCCAGCCCTATCAGCCAGAAAACTCCCCAGAGCCCTTTGGAAGCCATCCGGATCCATTAGTCTCTGGGGGCGGACCAACTTAATAGGTCCCCCATCCTTGCAGAGGGGAAAGGCCGCTGTAAGTCTAAATTTCAGCAATCAGTGATCTGTCCATGACAGAGGGACTGATGTAAGGCCCCCCACATTCAGATCACCATCTCCATGTCCAGTTGCAAAAACCAAGAGTATGCCCTGCTACATGTGTTCGGGCAATGGCATATTGGGACAGTCCCATGTAAGGTGGCTTCGGCATGGATGTTGACTTCCCCCAGAACCAACAGCCTGGGGGATCTCAACAGTACACCTGAGACCACCTCCGTCAGCTCAGCTAGGGAGTCTGTTGGGCAGCAGGGTGGGCAGTACACCAACAGAATCTCTAGTCTGTCCCGCAGACCCAACATAAGGTGTAAACACTCCAAACCAGTAGTCACATGGACAGGGTGCTTGCAGAGGAAGATGGAGCTCCTATAGACCACAGCAACCCCTCCTCCCTGACCCTCAGGTCTACCCTGATGCTGAACCAGGTACCCTGGCGGGCATAGCTGGGAGAGACTGACTCCTCCCTGCTCACCCACCCAGGTCTCAGTTATACATGCCAGATTGGCTGCCTCATCCACAATTAAATCATGAATGAGGAGATTTTATTATGCACTGATCTGGCATTTAGGAGCAGCATCCGGAGGTCTAAGAACTGACTGATAGGGCAACCAACAAACCTGCGGGTGTGGGCAGGACCGGAACAAGGCACAGCCGTTAACTGCCTGGGCCGCATTCCCCTTACCTGGCAAGTCCTCCTCACAACGCCATATCTCCCTCTACCTATCGCTACACTAATTGAGGCCCCCTCAAATTCCCCACTTGGCTCCGAGTCCTCTCTCCCAGGCACATGATTCAAGTCCCACAAAGAGCCAGGCAATCTGCAAAGCAGGAGCCACCTCAGCCAGCCAGCTTATGTACCCTCTCCAGGGAAGGGACAGGTGGATGAAATCAGCAACAGCTGGCTGAGTACCTGGGGGCCTGGTCCTGCAAGGTGTGACAACCTGCAGCACAGAAGTCCAACAGGGAGAGGGAGGTGGTGGTAGCCACGCAGCAGCAGCAGCAGCAGCAGCAGGCAAGCAAGCAAGCAAGCAGTCAGTCAGTCAGACAGACAGACAGACAGACAGACAGATGCAGCAGCAGCAGCAGCAAAGGGCTCTCCTTCATCCTTGGGCAGTGGTGGTCCCCTTCCTCCTGCAGGCACTGGGTCTCCCAAGCCACCTCAGCCTCTAAAATCCTCTAGAAGAAGAATGGGAAACCTGTGGCCCTCCAGATGTTGCTAGACTCCAGTTATCATCATCCCTGGTCATGCTGGCTTAATCTGATGGGAATTGTGATCCAACAACTTCTGGCAGGCCTCAGGTTCCAAATCCCTGCTCTAGAAAAAGAATACATCTGAGGCCTTTCTCTGACACCTTCCGCTGAAGGAAGGGAGAGGCACATTTCAGTTGTGGCTCCCCATCAGTCGAAAGCTTTTCCCAGTGAGGTCCACTTGGCACCTTTGCCGACATCTTTTTGGTGTCAGGTAAAGACTTACATTTTCCCCAGGTCTTTGACTGAGTGAGTTGTTTCTGTTTTAGTGTTAGTGGGCTGCCAAAGCTTCCTATGGATGTTATGGGGATGTTGTTTTTTGTATGTTGCATGAAAATGTTAATGTTTTATATGAAGTTTTCTTCCCCCACCCCATGGCATAATATATTTGTTTTTAAATGTACGTCACTTGGAGACCTTTTAGGTAACAAGTGACTGATAAGTTAAATAAATAAATAACAATGCATGTTTTCAAAATGCAGCACAGACATGATCAGTAAAGCTCATATGCCTCAATGTGTTTTTCTTTAAAAAAGCCTGACAGGCTAAAAGAAACTTAGTGAAGTAAAGTAGCTAGCAACTGGTCAGAATGACGCTTTTCATGTGTAATTTTAAACCTTCAGTACTACATGAGGAGATAGAAACCAATAAAGGAAAAGGCACTAGAATGTGTGTGAAATAGTACAAAACAAATCAAGTTTGTGTTCTAATATTATCTTAGCATCTTAACCCATCTGCATTTAATTTGCGAGCCTTGAAGTCAGGAGGTGACATGGTTCTTCCTCTTAATGTCGCACCCAGGCTGAGACTCAATGACCAGACTCGATGTTGTAAGCCATTCTTTCTTTATTAAGGAGATCTCAACATTATATTTACTGCGATTCATGCAACCCCTATTCTAAATCACTAGTATCCCTAACTACCTAATCCTGCAGCGTTGAAAGAATGTTGACAGAGCAAAGTTTTCCCGCCTCTGCGACCCTTATGAAGGAGGGAGGCGGGTGCGTAACCTCGCGCTTCTCCTAAAGGTTCCCCGCCTCCCCCCCTTTTCTGCTCATCCCTCCTCTGCCTTCTTCAGGCTCGAGGAGACGGAAGATCCTTGGGCCCCTCCCCTTCCAAAGTGCTGACTTCCCTATCCAGCCCGGGGGGGCGGAGAATGGAGAGCCGGGTGCTGGCTTCTTCCCAGGACTGCTGGGTTGAGGGGGGGTTAGGAATCCTCCTCCTTCCGTCTCCTCCTCCCATCCCCCTCCCTGCGGCGCGAAAGGAGGTGTGAGAACTGGCAGGGATGAGTCTTCGTCCGTTGGAATTCCAAGGTCCCTAACTGTCTGCATCTCTCGCTCGTCCCCTTCCTCCTCACTCATCTGCAACTCCTGGAATCCCAAATCCCCCTCCCCACTCTCTCTTAGAGCATCTTCAGGATCTCGATCTGAAACCCCGACACTTAATAACCTTCTGTATGATACTGAGTAAATCATTCCACACATTTTGTTCTATGTCAATCATTTAGTAGAACTTGTCTTTTCCTTCTCTTCCATATACAAATTCTCAATGTATTCTGTTAAATTTCTTTCCCCCCCCTTGTAGAAGTCCACTCACAATTCAATGGTCCTAACCTGTAAAATGCCCTCAGAGGGAACAGGCCTCATCTAACTCAAAAGCATCTGGGCACCCAGACACACACTGTGAGGAACTAATCCTCTGTGGTTCCATTTTGCTTCAAGTCCTAACTCACTGCTAGTGGCCTGGCCCTGGAGTGAGGCTGAAGATCTCTCAGAGATCTAGGAGTTCTCTCAAGGTACCAGATTGACAGAGCTTGGAAGATTACTTTTAAAAAGTAATAAATTACAGTTACAATTACATGGCCCCAAAAAGTAGTAATTACCATTACAACTGCAATTGCTCTGAAAGTAACTGATTACTTTACTTTTTCTCAAAAGTAATCACCACAATTACATTTCAGTTACTTTTTTAAAAAAACACCTACAAGGTGCTGGCCTTGGCTGCTGCACATCTAAGGGCTCGTCCAAACTCACCTGCATAATCCACATTTTCCCTATTCGCGTTGTGCTTGGATAGTCCCCACTTCTGCTGTTTTTTCGCTTTTTCCAATGTAAAGAAATCAGCTGTTTTTGTGCCCACACATTAAACACATTATCTTTGGTTTTTCCCAAAGCCCCACCTCACTCCAGCCTGTGAGAAAATTGGTCCACAAAATATGACGTGTCCTCTCCCCCCTTTGCACCCAAGCACACTAGTGCACAGGCGCTTGGATGCAAGAGCGCGAAATTTGAATTTGTTGTTGGTTGCAGTTGGGGCAGACTGACGATCAGCAAGCCCTTGCCCACGCCGCCCACCCCGGCAGGGCTGAGGAAAGAGCGGGCCGCCAGCAGGTTGCCCTGGACTGCTGGGGAATGCAGATGCCTCTCACACCATCCAACACCATGATTTCCCACCCACTGAGCCTCCAGCAAAGCCTAGGGTGTCCCTGTGGAAGCTGCTGCTGCCTTCCTTGCCGCTCACCACTCCGGAGTGGGGCTGGCTGAGGGGGTGACTTTAGGTACCCCTGACCGTCCAGGGAGATTGTGCAAGGGATCAGTGCTTGTAATCACCGGGCAAATCCCCCCATAACCCCTGGGCTCATTCACTGCAGGGTTCACCCCCCGAGTGTCGTGCGGCTTGGCCGCAGGGATGCTGCACCGAGGGAAGCAAACAGCCCCCCCCTGGTGAGTAGCCGCTCTGGGCTTGGGTAGGGAATGCGGGCAAACATCCCCACGTGTCAATCTGCACTGAAGCGCCCAGCACAGGCTTTGCGGTGTTCCCTCTGATAAAAGAAACATGCAAACCACTTATATGCCAATAATTCCTGTATTTTTGTTTGCTTGCAGTTGCGATATTTCACAAAAACGACTGTATGCTTTTCTGACTTTATGCATATTAAAGTTTCTGGAGATACACTGGGCTGGGAATTTCATTTATTTCTCCAGAACTGCAAGTAACGACGTGTCATGTCTAGGAAGGTAGACCACCAGTCTCTATGGTTGTGGGTGGCCGAGACGCTTTAGCAAACCACTTATATGAGATTAATTCCTGTATTGTTGTTTGCTTGTATTTGCGATATATCACTAAACTGAAAGTATGTGGTTTTGCCTTTATGCATATTACATTTTCTGGGGATACACACAGCTGGCAATTCCACTTACTTCTCCTGGAACTGCAAGCAAGTAATGACGTGTCATATCTAGGAAGGTAGACCACCAGTCTCTATGGTTGTGGGTGGCTGAGACACTCTAGCAAACTACCTACATGCCATTAATTCCTGTATTTTTGTTTGCTTGTATTTGCGATATTTCGCTAATGTGTGCAACTGAGATACAGAATCTATTAGTATAGCCTGCCTTGTCCATTTTATGGTGCCGAAGAGACGCAGAATGAACCTGACCAATGGGAGGGGGGGCAGGAATTAACCAGAACGACAGCAGTAAACAGCTACTTGATCCCCTGTGGTTAAGTCTTGCTGAATGCCACGATTACCTCTTTTTTAAAAAAAAAAAACATGCCAAACAGGCTCTTCTACTTTAGGAAGATGGACAAAGGCAAGGGGGGCTCTGCTCGGCTCTTTTCACGATTTAAAGCCTTGCTTTAGAACTTTTACCGCTACATTCATCCGTGTGTGAAGCGAGAGGCTGGAAAAGGGAGGAGATACACACAGCTGGCAATTCCAAATATTTCTCCAGAACTGAGAGCTTTTCTAGAGTGCAGCGCTCGGTGGTGGCTCCCAACGCCTCCCCATTCTCGCTCTCGCTCTGCCCATGCAAAGGCGGCTCTACTGCAGGAGCAGTGGCAGCGGTAATGGCACCATCAGGGAAGAGCCACCCTCGCCAGCAGCTTCCCAACCACTTTGGGCAAAACTTGCTCTGCTGCCTTCACCTCCCCTCCTTCTCCCTTTCCTTCCCATGGCCCTTTGCAAAGCGCCAGGCTCTCGCTTTTCTCCGCCGTGTGTGCCTGTGTGTGTCTGTCTGTCTCCGAGCGAGGAGGAAAGAGCAAAGTGGGCTCCCTGCACCAACCAGCCGCACTTGAGCGAGACCAGCCAGGAAAAGGGGGGCTTTACAAACAACCGCAATTGCAGATCTCACACGGAGTGGCCGTCCAGTTCACAGGCTGGCTAAAAATAAACGTCTGTAGCTGCTTCTGTGCAAATGCACATTTTTGCATCTGCACAGTAGAAGTTGCAGAGCGCCCCCAACACCACCCTATTGCCCTGATTGGTTCAGTTTTCCCAGGCTTTTCCCCGGATATTTGTGCACATGCACAAAAGTGAAAAAACATAATTGGATGGGAATGAGGAAGGGGCATGGGAAATGCCCAAGGACCACCCATGGGCCACCTACATCTCTAAAGTCCGCAGTATTGCATCCGAGCGCCAAATGTTACAGCGGATGATTCCTGGTTTAAAAAAGCAAACAGCATTTTTTGTATTACTGCAGATGCGTATTTAAACATGATAAAATCTGCGAAAATGGGTGACGTCATATGGACCATGGAAAATTAATGAATACACAAAGCGATCATATCGCACATTATACAGTCGTTTGGATGAGCCCTAAGTAGCCTAAAACAACATTAAAAATACTCACACACATACAAAGGTTGTAGAATAATTTTTTTATCCATAAGATAGCAAAGGTGGTCTCTCTGCTGGTAAGATAGGTGGGGGGAGTCTGAGGCCACTACTCAGATCTTTGCATGTCAAACCAAGTGCAACCCCCCCACACACACTCAGCCAGCAAACATAATATCTCTCACTTAACCACCTCCCGGACCCTGCCCTGCTACCAGTGAAGGGACACTCACCCAAGCAAACATTTTCCCCTCAGATGCAAAAAAGTTAAAATACTGCAAATACAGCACAGTAGCCAGACAGGGTGGTGGAAGCCACTTTGTGTGCCAAGTGCAAACATAGTATTCACACACAGAGAGAGACACACACACACATCATCTTTCACCTCCACAGTTCTTTATCTCCATTCTGCTGCTGCCTGCTTCTCCTCCTTTATCCGTGTTCTTGCCCTCCAGCTCCTTTTTCCGTCCACTCCATTCTTCACCACCACCATCTATTTTTTTAAGCAATTGTTTTCTCCACTCCACCCTGTCTCACTCTCCACCTCCTCCCTCGTCACCTTCTACTCACCCACAAAGCATGAGGGAAGAGCGACGCTGCATAGAAGCCCTGCTTGAGGCACTTGATTTTCATCCACAAATCAGAGGAGCAGAAGACTTCCCCTGCTTTCCCCCCCAAGTAATGCCGAAAAGTAATGTTGGAAACATTACAATTACTCCACAAAGGCAATAAAATTACTCCTAGTTTTATTACAATCAAAATGTAAAGGAATTATCCACTCGTTCCTCAAAAAAGTAACAAATTACTTCCAAGCTCTGCAGATTGGGGAATCTGGATGGGACAAAAGAGATGGTTTGATCCATCAGTTCCCAGTTACTACTCCCCTGTTGACACTACAGACACCATCTGCAACACACAATCATGCAGTTATGTTTGCTTTATCTCTCTTGCCGCTCTGTCTCCTCTGCTGTATTCCTCAAGACCCCGTACAGAAGGGATGGTCCTTTACTAATTTATTTTCTTTTGCCTTCTGTTGAATTGCAAAGGAAACATTGCAGCTGACATATTGTGGTTTCACAACAAGCTATGAGTATGACCTCTTGCACAGGGTGACCTAACACTTTGGCCTCAAGAGAATCAAAGGGATTTTAATGTGTGGCTGAAAGAGATATATGAGCTCAATTAGTCAGGGGGAAAATGTCATTAGAGCTTGGATGCAGACTACTCATGGCAAGATCACAACACAGCTTAAGAACTGAGCTTCTATGGTTATGCCACTGATGTAATGGGTGAATCCAACAGACTGTAGCTGTGACAACAACATTTGAAAGAAAAGTGTTAAGAATCAGATTTTAAATATGTTGGAAGGGAAAATAAAGTTTCAGAAAAACACACAAAGGAACCTGGCAGTATTTTCCGTGCCGTCCAGACTACATAATCTGATATGTCAAGGCTTTGGATTTAAACTAGTTATGATTAGGTTTGGCGAGAAATTCAATTAGTTCACACCTAAAGCCAAACATACCAAATTGTACTTTCCAAAACAATATGAGAACTGAAACATTGACATCCTTTGAAATTCACACATCCAAATTTTGTGATGCAGTTCTCCAACCAACCTATGTTTACCAAATGCATATATTATGGGAATACGTGCATAACATGAACATATTAATATAAAATGCATTATATTAGAAAAAATTGCCTGCAAAATGTGTATATTAGTCAAAATTACACAAAATATTAGGAAATATTTACACTTAAATGCTGAAGATTTTCATTAGGAAAAAATTGCAAGGTGCTGCAGAAATGTAATGAACTGAATTGAAGGTTGGAAATCTGTCAACTGAAGTTGACAGATCCTTCCATCCCTAATTATGATATATATTTATTTAAGGTGGCTTACATAACACACTATAATATACATTAAAAATATCTCCAATCAAATCTTAAAAACAGTTAGAAAAAACAGCAGCTTAAAATCACCAGGGATATTTCTGTGTTAGCCTAAAAAACCTTTGAACAGATCAGCAATTTCAAAAACCACAGCTAATTAAAACCACTTAAGAAAAAGCAATCCAGAAAAGATGAGTTTTTAAGGCCTGTTTATAGGCTTTTTATGGATTATGATGCAATTCAGTATAGAGGAAATTCCATAACTGGAGGGGTCACAACCAAACAGGGCCTGTTTCTCATATATGCATGTTGTTGTTGTTGTTGTTGTTGTTGTTGTTGTTGTTGTTGTTGTTGTTGTTGTTGTTGTTGTTGTTGTTGTTGTTGTTGTTGTTGTTGTTGTTGTTGTTGTTGTTGTTGTTGTTGTTGTTGTTGTTGTTGTTGTTGTTGTTGTTGTTGTTGTTGTTGTTGTTGTTGTTGTTGTTGTTGTTGTTGTTGTTGTTGTTGTTGTTGTTGTTGTTGTTGTTGTTGTTGTTGTTGTTGTTGTTGTTGTTGTTGTTGTTGTTGTTGTTGTTGTTGTTGTTGTTGTTGTTGTTGTTGTTGTTGTTGTTGTTGTTGTTGTTGTTGTTGTTGTTGTTGTTGTTGTTGTTGTTGTTGTTGTTGTTGTTGTTGTTGTTGTTGTTGTTGTTGTTGTTGTTGTTGTTGTTGTTGTTGTTGTTGTTGTTGTTGTTGTTGTTGTTGTTGTTGTTGTTGTTGTTGTTGTTGTTGTTGTTGTTGTTGTTGTTGTTGTTGTTGTTGTTGTTGTTGTTGTTGTTGTTGTTGTTGTTGTTGTTGTTGTTGTTGTTGTTGTTGTTGTTGTTGTTGTTGTTGTTGTTGTTGTTGTTGTTGTTGTTGTTGTTGTTGTTGTTGTTGTTGTTGTTGTTGTTGTTGTTGTTGTTGTTGTTGTTGTTGTTGTTGTTGTTGTTGTTGTTGTTGTTGTTGTTGTTGTTGTTGTTGTTGTTGTTGTTGTTGTTGTTGTTGTTGTTGTTGTTGTTGTTGTTGTTGTTGTTGTTGTTGTTGTTGTTGTTGTTGTTGTTGTTGTTGTTGTTGTTGTTGTTGTTGTTGTTGTTGTTGTTGTTGTTGTTGTTGTTGTTGTTAATAATAATAATAATATTACTACAGTTATGTTTACAACATAAAATCAATTATAAAATACATATATAATTACAATTCCAAATTACAATTCAATTACAATATCAATATCCGGGGAGGGTTAATCGATATAATTGTAATGCCTCCTACCCAGTTTTAATATTGTTGTTGTAGATCTATTGTTTTTATTGTATTACTGTATTTTATTAATTGTATTTTAATAATTTTGTAAGTTGCCTAGAGTGGCCATTGGCCAGATAGGCGACGAAGAAATTAAATTTATTATTATTATTATTATTATCAAAACATTCTTAGTTATACAATGAAACAAAATGGAAATGGACTGCCTTCAAGTCGCTTCTGACTTATGGTGACCCTGTGAATAGGGTTTTCATGGTAAGCCGTATTCAGAGGTGGTTTTACCATTGTCTTCCTCTGAGACTGAGAGGCAGTGACTGGCCCAAAGTCACCCAGTGAGCTTCATGGCTGTGTGGGGATTTGAACCCTGGTCTCCCAGGTCATAGTCCAACACTCTAACCACTACAAACCAGTTACTAAAATCAGTAGTTCAAGTGCAGGGGGATGCTTGCCTAAACAGGGATGTCTTCAGGAGCTGGCAGAATGCTAATACTGATGGACCCTCTTGAATTTCAACAGAGAGGGCATTCCACCAGGAAAAAAGCCCAGTTCCATGTTATCACAAGCTGATAATCATCAGGCTGTGGCAAAATTAACTGGATTGCACTGAACTTAATTCCCTTACCAGGCAATGGAGCCGAATATGGTTTTTGAGATAATCCGGTCCAGAGTTATTTAGCGCAGCCTTTGGGTCCCCAGATGTTGTGGGACTACACCTCCCATCAGCCCCAGGCAGCATGGCCAATGGTCAGGAATGATGGGCATTGTAGTCCAGCAACATCTGCGGACCAAAGGTTTGGGAAAGGCTGATTTAGGGCTTTGTAGAATAGGCTACAAATGCAGCTAATAGGCAGCAAGTGCAGATCCCTCAGCACTGGTGTGATACATGCCTGATAAGGAACATCACTCACCACCTAGGCAGTGTTTTGCACCAGCTGCAACATCTGAACCAGCTTCAAGGGAAGCCCCATATAGAGCGCATTACAACAATTCAGAGATCAGGTTACCAACACATGTGTCACAGTGGCCAAATTATCCCTGTCCAGGAAAGGGCACAGTTAACACACCAACAGAGGCCACCTGGGCCTCCATGCACAAAGATGTTTCCAAGAACACCCTCAAACTATTCCTGTTCCTTCAGATGAAGTACCTATTCCTTCAGAGAACAGGCATACCCTCCAGTTCCTGGACCTGGGACCCACTTACCCACAGTGTCTCTGCTTTAGTAGGATTCAGCTTCAATCTATTAACCTTCCCTCATTCACCATTGCATCCAGAAACTGGTTAAGCTTGTGTATGGCTTCTCCTGACTCAAATTTAATAATAAAAAAGGAGAGCTGAGTGTCAGCATACTGATGACACTGTGCCCCAAACCTCTTGAAAATTGCTCCTAATTGGTTTCATATACATGTTAAATAGCATTGGGGACAAAATAGTGCTTTGTGGCACTGCATAGCTAAGCTGCCAAGATGTAGACATGCAGTCCCCTAATCCTATTCTCTGATACCGATATACAAATAGGAGCAGAAGCACTGTAAAACAGTGCCTCCAGCTCCCAACCCATGGAGATGGTCCAGGCAGATACCATAGTCAATGGTGTCAAAAGCCACTCTCTCCCTCAAAGGAGGCCATTTGTCAGATCAACCATAGCCAATTCTGTACCAAACCCAGAGTGGAATGGGTCCAGTTAATCTGTTTTCTCCAAAAGTGTTTGCAGCTGAACACCTTACCCAAAAAGAGAGTATTAGAGACTGGGTGGAAGTTGTCAAATACCTGAGGATCTAAGGAGGGCTCTTTCAGGAGTGGGCATACTAACATTTCCTTCAAAGTAGTTGGGACATCCCCTCACACAAGGATGTGTTCACCTCCTAGATCCATCCAGTCAACACCCACTCCTCACTTGCACATACAAGCCAGGTGGACAGTGGTCAAGGGAGCAAGCGGTGGTACAGGAAGGATATTGAGCACATCCTCAGGCCTCAATAACTGGAACTGACCCCACAAAATTGGATAAGACACTGTACTGCACATCTCACCAGCGACTATATTCTCCGCGGGATCAAGATCCATATGAAGGCAGTTTTGTCCTCCAAGTGACTAGCCAGCTTATCACAGCAGCTTCTTGATGGTTCCAGTGCCACATTAACTGGAGCAGGTAAGTACCAACTTTTTCACCACTCTGCTTATGAGGCAGAAGTTCCATTACCATCTTCATTAGAATCAATTAGCCTTAGACATGACTAGAAAGCATGAAAACTTTTTATTCATTTTTTTATCTTAGCTAGTTATTCTTTTCACACGTATCTCTGTCTTGGTTGCCAGAACACATTTTATACCAGCTATTTCCAAATTATTCTTCCAGTATAGTCTCTAGGGCTATTTATAAAAATAACAAATACAACAGATAAACAGATATAACAAACTATAAAACGATGAAACTGAAAAACCACAAAACCAAATAAATAAAATCCCCCAAAAGCAAAAACACAGCAGCACATTTGGAAAACATTTTTAGAATCAGAATTCCCAACCAAACAATTGTTTGCTTAAGTCATGGTTTGTTCAAAAATCAAACATTAACAATCAGTTATCCCGCAGACCATCAAACAAGCAGCAGTTTATTTCCTCAAAGTTTGTTTGGCTTTCTAGATGCTCTTTCCTCATGCCATTGTAGTTTGGTGAGGTCTGGGGTAGGGATGGAATCCGCCTGCCACGAATTTGCTAATAATCCATTCCTTGCCCGCCCAGCCACCCCTTCACCACAGTGAAGAAGAAGGCAAGAGAGAAGCCCCCCCCCGGCCAAATAATTGAGCAGAGGCCTTAGCAACAGTCTGCCCAACCAGGGCCAGACTTCTGAGGAGGAACAGGAGGTGCCACACCGTGGAGCAAGCAGCAACCTGCAGGCTGGGATAAGTGAAAAATCTGCTTAATTCCTGTCATGGCCGGAGGATGGCACAAATCGGATTGGGATAGTCAAACAAACCATGGTTACAAAGAGTGCTGGGTACACATGTAATGCCAAGTCATCCATAGTTAAAACAAAACAAGGTTTATAAGCAAAAACCACAACAACATATGGCTTCAGGTTGTGATTTGTAAACCATAGTTAATAAACCATAGTTAAGTTGCTGGGTAGGGTTCACACATAATACTAAGCCATTATTTAATAAACCATAACTTTATAAACCATGATATAGCATTATGTACAAACCAGGCCATTGTCTTAAACATTTTCTATTCTCTCCAGGTTCTGTATACTAGAAGATTTGTACTTAATGCACTGAGGCTTCTAGAAGGAAAGCTTTATTGTCCTAACCATAAGCTGAAAAGATCAGTGAAATATAGGCTATCTAACAAAGAATGAAAAAGGTATTGGGTTAGGGAGTTTCAGGGCTTGATCAGATAAATTCAGGGATTAAACAACTCCTTTTCCTAAGGCTCCAGAGTTCAGCTAGGCTTGCCCATGATTGTACAGAAAACACAGAAAACCTTAAATATTGCCCTTTGGGGAGTGTTTAGCTTTTATATGAGCAATAAATGGTATCCAAAGCTTGGAGTAAAAAAGAGTTATATTAAAAGCCCTCTCTCCTCACATATGCAGAATCTTATTTTGCATTCTGAGTTGTAAAATAAAATAATGTTTGGTTGGCATTGCAAACACACATTATGAACAGACCAAATTTCTATTCTGATCTTGGTAATTTGATTTTTGATAATATCATTAATTATGTGACCAATCAGGAGATCTTGTAGATCTAGTGAAAGAATGGGATCAACTGTTTGCTTAGAGTGGATGTGGAAAACAAGGCAATACAAGGAGCCAAATATTGTAATTTTGGAGGCAAAGTGACAATAGAAAACTTTCTTCTAAATTTGCTTACTTAACATAAAAAAATAAGAAGAGTCCTGCTGGATCAAGCCACCTAGTCCAGCATCCAGTTCTCACAGTTGCCAACCAAATGCCTACGGGAAGCCTGCAAGCAGGACCTTAGCACAACAGCACTTCTCTTCCCCATGTATAATTCCCAACAACGGTGGAGGTAGAACATAGCCACAACAGCACAGCAATTTCTACTGGCTGGGAGTCATTATCATATGTGAAGTGCTACTTATTACTTATACAAGAGTCATATTCATGCAAATACAATCACATGGAGTGGGTTAGTGGGGCCTTCCATGCTGCCCTCTCCCACTGTTGTGGCCATGTTAGCCCTGCCCCTCTATCCACACATTGGGGGAAGCACATACTTATTTATTGTTTGATTTTAAAATAAATAAATGAATATATTATAAACTGTTTAGCATTTAAAAATACCAAAGTGGTGCACAAAGAACACATAACATAAAATCAATATAAAATCATGTAATAATTGCACACATTCAGAGTGCTCAGCAGAGCCCTTGACCAGCAAAAAAACTAATTTGAGAAAGCCTGGGTGATTTGTTGTTGTTCTTGTTGTTCAGGGTTTCTCATCACAGAGAAATCAACACATAAAGAAAGCTCCTCTTTACATACGTAAAGACATAGGCCACATTCACATTACACATTTGTTCCATTTTAAAAAGTCATTGCTTCTTCCAAAGAATCATGGGAAGTGTAGTTTGTGAAGGTGCTGAGAGTTTTATGAGACACTTATTTTCCTCACAGAGTTACAATTGCCAGAGTGGTTTAACAATCAGTCCCTCTTCACAGAGAACTCTGGGAACTATGGCCCTCTGAGGGGAATAAGAGTCTCCTAACAATTGCCAGCACCATTCACAAATTACACATCCCAGGATTCCTTGGGGAAAACCATGACTGTTTGAAGTGGAATAATAGTGGAATAAATGAATGGTGTGAATGTGGCCATAGCTGGAAGGAAGAGGGGGCTCAGCCAACAGGGACCCAATGGCAGAGGTGGGGTCTGGGTGCATGACTTTGGGGGCAGGTCTAAATTCATGGCTTCCTGCTTGCCCCCTTCAATCCAGTAATATTTGTAGAGACTTATTGTACTTGATTTATATAGCTGTCAGCAGTGCTTGTTTGGTAAAAAAAATATGAGGTGCCAGTACTAGTGTCTTGATAACATTGATAGGAGAGCTGTGAATGCCAAAATAGTTGCCATAGGCAGCCAAAAAAGAAGAAGACATGACAGTATTCCATTCATAGAATCATAGAGTTGGAAGGGGCCTATAAGGCCCTCAAGTCCAACCCCCTGCTCAACACAGGAATCCAAATTAACCCATACCGAACAAGTGGCTGTCCTGTCCAGTGAGTACTGTCACACACACAGGAAAAGGATTGGGTATCAGTGCATGGAGAAGTAGCACATCTTAAGCTGAAAGTAAAACTAATATAAGGTTTATGTGCAAAAACAGCAGTCAGAAGTTTGATTACTATATGTTAGGGCTGGAATGGATTTGCCCGGTTTCAGGGTATCATCATTCCAGGGGGGATTTTGGAATAGGGGGACAAGGCATTGACTGGAGTTCTGCTGTGGCTGCCATCCACAACCGGCACATGCAGCAGGCTCTTTTTACACTTAAATTTATCTGCTGCACCAGGAAACATTTAAAAAAACTGTTTTTAAAAGGAGGGGAGAAGGGGAACTTGTGTCTTATTTTATTATTTTATTTATTTTATTATTTATTAAATTTATATACCGCCCGACTAGCCATAGCTCTCTGGGCGGTGAACATAAAATAATCACCCTCAAATCAGAGGACATCCGAAAGATGGCAAATTCAGGCAAGGCTGGATTACCAATTGGAACAATTGCTCCAGAACATATGTCTACAAGGGACCCTCTTGCTTCCGCTGCTTATTGTTGTTTCACCCAGTTCACCTCACTCTGGCCTCATTGATGCATCCCTTGCACAGTCCTTCTATTGTGCCCTTTGCTTTCTTAAGCATCCAGACCAGCCTATTAGCAAATAAATTATGTTGATGTTGTTTTTCAGTCTATTGGAAACAATTGAGCACTCACTCCTCTGCTGATTTGAAGGCGAGAAGGAGCTGCATGAGGTGAGTAGAAATGCTGTGGTATTTGAAATCTTTCTTTTTCTTCACACCACCAGAGTTTTCCCAGTACCCTCAGCTCCTTCCCAGTCCTGCCCTCTCCCACAGAGGTTTCTCCTCCAAACATAGCCACTTCTAATCAGCACTGGGTTCTATTAATGAGACTTATGGTAGCCAAGCACAGCTCATGATGTTCAGATACAAAGCACTTTCCCTTCCCTTTGATACACAAAAAAGAAGATGCATCATAGGAAAGCTTGTAGTAGTTTTTTCAGAATTGTACCCCACTAAGATATGTGTATACATGTGTCGCAGTATACAAATATGTCTAATAAACTAAATAAATAAATAATTCTGTAGGATTTTTTTAAAAAACAAATCATGCATTCCTTTCTGGGGGAAGGTGGCCCTGTTCCAGCCCACTCCCACCCACCTCTCTCTCTGTCTCTGTCTCTCTCTCACACACACACTCTCACACACACATATATATATACAGTTTACATATGCTGCCCCTCAGCTCAAGGTGTGCCACTTCTCCAAGCTCCAATGTTTGCACTAAGCAGCACTTTTAAGGGCAGGACTCAAATCCAGTGAAACTGGTTTCCCTACAAAATAAAAGTGGGCAGCTTAGGTATTCTTTAAAAAAAAATGTCTCACATTATATGTAGTATGGTCTCCACAAAGTCAGTTCTTATCAAACAGTATATTTGTTAGTCTCTAGGGTTCTGTATTTCAATTTTTACTGTTTTATTCCAGCAGATGAAATGGCTACTGTCCTGGAATAATCACTGGGAAGATTATTCCTGAAGAAATAGAGAACATGGAATCAGGGTTGAGGTAAGTAAAATTAATTCCCAGGGCTGAGCCTGTTATCTGCCAGGTTGTTGCTATTGTGACCCCAGAGCCTTCACTAGGACTGGTGGGCTCCTAACACTCACAGTATCAACCAGGGCCTTTGGGAGCCCAAAGCTGTCTGAGTGGAGCCTGCGTTTTTACTTCTTCCTCCTTTGGAGAATATTAGATTCTAGAGTTGACATCTTTGTAGCAATAAATAAAAGCTCCAGTTCAACTAGAATCTCTATTGGTCCTAACATACCACTCAGCTTTTTCACTAGATATGTCAAGGGGTGGGAAACCTGTGGCCCTCCAGATGTTGTTAGATCCTAACTCCCATAAGCTTCAGCCAGCATGCCCAATGGTCAGTGATAATGGGAGCTACAGTGCCGCAACACTTGGAAGGCCACAAGCTCCCCACCCCTAAAATGTGTGGTGCCAGTGATGCAGTAATGATCTATTGCATCACTTGCTACACTTTGGTGACTAACACTGCAGTCTTTCACTTGGCTGCCTGTGAGCTGACCACAATACAGTTGTGCTATATGTTACATTACCATATCTAGCAACTGCTGCTCTATTTCAGATCCTGTATGATTCATCAACAGCATGATCAATCTACTCTCATCATTTTAATTTAGTCAGGTTTATTATTGTGTGGTATATACAGATAGTTAATAATTAATTAATTATGACACACAACTTTAAAAACATGGTTCGTTCCCCATTCTCTGTGTTTCATTTCATCACTGCAACTTTCTTTTCCTTTTAATGTTTCCTATCTCATCTCATAATTTCTTCGCCCTTTTCAGCATCTCCAAATCACATTCATGCTTCGGCGTGGGTGTGCCTAATTCAGTGTAGATAATTGTTCAGCAAACGAGCAAAATGAAAAGAAAAAATGTAGACAATTATGTTGTTTAAAATATGTCAAGGTAATTGTCACTAAAAATATCCCAAAGATTGCTTTAAAGTTAATCTTTTCCCTGTCACATGGTATGTTATCTAAACAGATTACTATGGGGATGAGAAATATGAATTGTTATGACTTGTACTTTACTTATTTACTCTTCACAGTCCCATTTTTTCCTCCTTAAATATAGATAGTTGCAAGGGGGGTTGCAATCCTCAGCATGTCACTAATTTTGTTTTAATCAAAGGTTAAATGACTACTTTTTGCTTCAAATGTCTTCAAAAAGATTTTGAGCAGTCCTTAGGAAGATAAGTAGGTATTTTCTATATTAAGGCACCAGAACTAGATCTAATAAATATTCACTTAATGCAGATGAACAACGGAGGCAATGAAGTCAATCAGAATTTTTTTCTACTTTAGCATAGTGAATGTTCATTTTTAATTATTAATATTTAAAGCATTTTATCCCCTTCTTCAGCCAAAAGGCTCCCAGAATGGCTTACAAATGTGAATGATAAGACATTCTCTGCCCCCAGGTTTATCATCTTAAAGGCATGATACAAAAGGAAAAGGCATTGGGGGGGGGAGCAAAATCAGCACCATTTCTTAGTTCCAGAGTTATTGTAATGACCAGCTGGAACTGAAATATTTCAAGGAGAGGTAGAGCTAAAGGTTGCTGGTCTTTTAGCAGAATGGATGGAGAGGCTCTATAGTCCCAACTCAATCTCTCTCTTGTAGCCTGATGGAATGGCTGATGAGGGAAGAGCCTGATTAACTTGTTCTTTCAGCATTTCACTGCTATCATCACATCAGTAACGTAGAAATCATTCATTCATCGTTTTATTTGTATGCTGCCTTTCCACATAAAATTGTGCTCAAGCCGGCTTACAACAAAGTGAACAAAAATACATCTCAAAAACAATTGCAGAAACAATTTCCTAATAACAAAAAATAATAAAACAGTGACATAAAAATATAAGCAAAAACAACTTTTCAACATTATGAACATAATAAAACAATCTTTAAAAACAAAGAAGTAACCATTAACACCCCAAGCACCTAAAGAAAACCATTTACTATATCTCCCACAAAATTTCATTATTCAGAGTGGAGGCTTGTTTTGTATCAGCACAGTTTCTTTGTAAGCAGAGGTGTGGACTCCTCCCCTTCAACACAGGTGTAGGCTTCCAAAGTCACAGAAGAGGCAGGGCAGGTGGTCTCCCAGGCTGGCAGAGCTTCTGCAGAGAACTAATAATGTGGCCCATAACAGCAGGGGGAAACTCACATGAAACATATACAAACACACCTCACATCAATATATTGGACTGTCTGAAAGTGGAGATTTTTTTATCGTGCTTGAAAACAAATATAGGAAACTGCCTTATATCAAGCCAGGCATTGGTCCATCTAGCTCAATTTTATCAACACAGAGTGGCAGTGACTCTTCAGGGTTTCAGAAAGAGGTCTTTTTCAGCCCTCTGTGGAGGCCCCCGAGGTTTTGCATGCAAAGCATGTGGTCTACTATTGACCTATAGCTCTTCACATAAGAACATAAAAACAGCCTGCTGGATCAGGCCAGTGTCCCATCTCATCCAGCATCCTGTTTTCACAGTGGCCAACTAGATGGCCATGGGAACCCACAAGCAGGACCTGCGTGCAAGAGCACTCTCTCGTCCTGCAGCTTCTGGCAACTAGTTTTCGGAAGCATACGGCATACTAGTTTTCGGAAGCATACGGCAGAGCATGGCCATCATGGCTAGTAGCCACTGATAGCCTTGAAGCAAGCTTGAACTAGCACACTGAGATAGTGGTTTATTCCACACAGTCACAACCTGACAAATTGATCTGAACTCCCCTCAGTTTCTGAGCATGCTAAATTACATGCTGATAAGAATGCAGTATAGTATATGCTATATAGTATATGCTATGTAGTATAGGGAATGCTTTTATCTGGATTCCTGCATTGCGCAGGGGGTTGGACTTGATGACCTTACAGGCCCCTTCCAACTCTACTATTCTATGATTCTATGATTCTATATGTGGTTCTTCCCTCTACCCATTTTATCCTCACAAAAAAAATAAGGTTGAGAGGGAACGACTGGCCCAAGGAAGGATGAATGAATCTCTCAATTTCAGTTTCTCTCAGTTTCTCATTTTTCCATTCTTAAGTTCAGTTCACCACATTTCTGCATCAGTTTGCAATTTTATTTATAAAGTCCTCATAAAAATTATCAGCATTTTCATGTGCATTTATCCTAATACTACACATTTATATGCAATGTTGCATAATATACATATTTTTGCAAGCAAGTCCCTCTAAAATAATACATTTTAAATGCTATTTCACAAATAGATGCATTTTTATGCACACTTTCTCATAATATGCACATTTTTGCACTTGTGTGTTGGCTGGAGAACTGCATTGCAAATTTGGAGCAGTGTGAATTGTGATGGGCAGCTGCATTTCAGTTTGCATATTGTTTTGAGAAGAGTAAATTAGGTCAAAATGAACTTCCTCCCCCCTTAGTCCAAGGGCACCCATCAAGCCTTTGGGGGCTAAATGGGCTTTTTAATCTGGACCTCCCTGTTCCTAGTCAAATACTTTTACTGCCAGGCCACCCTGGCTCTTGCATTTTCAAGAAAGTCCAAAGAATAAAGTTTGGTGGGATAGAGAAGAAGAACAAAAGCTGCCGGAGAAAAAGGGGTAGCAATGGGAGAAGTGGCAGAAGGCAGAAATGAATTTAAAAGAAGAGAATTCAGAATAAAGGCATTTGCTAAAGAATAGGAAAAGGGTGTAGTAATGTAACTGTTTTATGGCTACATTATTTTCTGGCTCCTTGACTTAAAATATGCTGGAACATTGCTGCACTGTGGTAGTATACTGTTACTGTAATGTGGCATAATACCTTTTTATTGCATTGAATTGGCACAGTTGATGGTACATCCCAACTAAGTAATTGTGTTCCAGTGTGGTAGATTTTGTGATCAGACTGTTAATTATCTTATTATAACATAGTTAAAGCATTTAGCATCTATGGTGCAACTCTGACTTCTTTACCATAGCACAAGGCTATTAGAGTCTCTACTAATGAGTCATCATACCACAGAATGAATCCAGAACTAGAACCACAGATGGCATCCGTATGAATAAATTCCCTTCTACCACAAGTGAACCTGTGCAAGGTGCACCTGATCTGTAGAAAAGAAAATGGACTATCACACAACATAGAAGTAGAACCTGCCAATTTTAAATCTATGAATGGTAACCTGCAATCATAATCTGCTGTAATAACTCATCCTCTGGAAAGCCACAGCAAAAGTCAATTAAAATTATGATGAAAATATCTTCATTAATTTAAAATAAGTGGGAGCTGTGTAACCAAGTAATAATGACACTTTTAACTTCTTAAGTGGCTTTAAGCTTAAACTTTATAAACCAGATGGAGATATCCATAACACTGCTTTAATACCTGGTTTTAAGATAGCATTTTATATTTCTTCCACTCTCCCCCTCCTTTTCATGAGCTGTTTTCATTTTAATGCAGGGAAGAACGTGAAGCTCCGAATGCTACAGCCTAAATAGGTCATCTGTGCTTTGGCAAAGGAGATGAAGCCACTGATATCTTCCTGGCAACAGAATTACTTTGGCTTACCTAGATTATGGATCCAGTTGAGAGTGTACCATAAATACTTGAACCCTGTGAGATGTGTGGCCATTTGTCTCCATAGAGTCTAGTGGTAACATTCATGTTCAGGTTCTTCAAATTTTATCAGCCTTTTTATCTGATTGGCTGCAGTTATCTCAGCAGCAGCAAAATGATAAACTAGCATCCTGAGACAGTGAATTCATAAATGCATCAATTTTCTTTCCTTTTGCAAATTTACTTTGCAAATGGGTTCATCTGACAAGGTACTGAGTGCCATCATTTCTCATTAGTGTCCACAGTCCATTACACAAACATAATATACACAGAAATGGCCGAAAAGCTCCATTACACAAACATAAAATAGTAGATTGACCAGAGGCAAAGGACAGCAGGGCTCCTGTGCCTTTAACAGTTGTATAGAACAGGGATTTTTGACAAATGTAACCTATTCGTCAAGAGTGAATAAAACTAACCAGGATGCAATTATATTTTCTACCAACTATTTAAAGTAGAAGAATCCTATTCTTTTATGTCTGTTCACACTATTAAAATAAACATACTCACTATGAAGTAATACTTAACTTTTTTCTTATTATTTAGGGCTCAGCTAAAGGAGGGGTACTTTTCAAAAGCAGCAGCAGCAATACCACCACCCTTATTGTGTTTTGGAAGGGAATGCATCAAGATGATTCACAATATAATAAGCCAATGCAGTAAAACACATTAAATGATCCAGCTATAACATCCAAGCATTGCTAAAAACTGGCAGTAAAATATCAAGATCCAGGAATGTCTGGCCAAAGAGGTAGGTTCTCAGCAATCAGAAAGATGCCAAAATAGTGAGTGCCTGCTGGCTTTCCAAGGGGAGATCATTCCATAAGGTGGGTGCCACTGAAGGGAAGGCCCTCCTAGCAATCACAATATGGATTTCTGCATGGAGCTGCACAACCAGAATAACCTCACCTGTTGATCCAAGTGGGCAAGTGGGTCTATATGGGGGGTTGCGTTCTCTCAGATAACTTGGTCTCAAGCTGTTTAGAGCTTTATAAGTAATTTTAAACTTGGCTTGGTAGCAAACTGACAGCCTACCAAACATTTCAATGGTGCTGATTTATTTAAATAGAAAGGGGATAGAAATAAATGTTTCTTTAAATAGAAACAATTGGACCTTTTTGGCAATGTAAGTAGAGGTGAGGGGGACCTACCACACATGTAGGATCCCAATCCAGATCACGGGGCCCACACTGGCTAGCACTTAAGGGTGGGGTACATCATGTAGTTTGGCCCTAAGTGTGTGAGCTCATGGCAGAGATGACATTTGAACTCGAGGCTTTCTGATGTGTAGCTCAGTCCTTTAGATATAACACTACACACCTCTCTCTAAGTAGTGCTTGAGTAGTGCTTATATTAACAAAGGATGTATCGGACTTCACCCTTGTATGACAACTGCTGAGTATAGTATTATATCTGAGGTTAGGCAGCATCCCAAAGGAACCAGGCCAAGGTTTGGGTTTCTATAGAATTTTAAATTGTGGGCAGAGAAATATGCTACTTTCTAAATAACTTCAGAGTGTTGCTAAATTACATTTTTCTTTTAGCACTTTTATTTCAATGTTACTGCAATTGTTTTCCCCACAGTCTCTATGGGTAACCATAAAAATTTCATTTCTGTTCTGAATATTTGAATTGAATCAGACTATTTAACATTTTACAGAATCAACACAAAAGAACTATGAAATTACTTTGTTTCACTAAAAAACTAATTTTGAGTGAAGAGTTCTTTTTTTAAAAAAAAAGCTATGAACTGGAAGATATTTCCTCTCCTATCATCAAGGAAAAACTTCCCTCCTATGTGTCTGAGGTGTGCTAACTGCAACCACAACATCTGGTATATCACCTCAAAACTTACGCCATTTTTTTGTGCTAGTTTTGAGGATATACCAGATTTGGTGGCTCGTAGTTGACACAGCTTACCTTAGAGCTTGATATGTGACAGGACAGTGATTCTGAAATGGAGTAAACCTAGTCAGGTATATCGATTTTTAAAGAGACAGAGATTTTTTCCAAGCTCTTCTCCACTGCTTGTATGGCTGAATGAAAGTATTGTTTAGCTTCATATGGAACTGACCACAGTGACAGCGGACAAAGATATGGAGAAAGACTAACAGAATGCACAAGGACTAGTCAAAACCTCTTTACTACCAATGCAAAAGGGCCCCCTGGCAACATGTTCCAGTGATCCCAAGGAACATCTTTCAGGGAGTACAGAGGAAATCTAACATTTTCTCATTTTGGTTTCTAATCTCAGACTATCCTCTGAAAGCAATCAATAGCAATCAGTCCTTCACATAGTGCATAGCTAAACTATGGAATTAACTCCCACAAGATGTGATGGACACCATCTTGGACAGCTTTAAAACATGCTGTCAGTGACTACTGGGCATGCTGGCTATGTTCTCCCTCCACTGTTGGAGGCAGTATGCCTCTGAATACTAGTTGCTGGAAATTACAAGTAGGGAGAGTGCTATTGCACTCAGATCCTGCTTGTGGGCTTCCCGTTGGCATCTGGTTGGCCACTGTGAAAACAGGATACTGAACTAGATGGGCCACTTGCCTGATCCTGCAGACTTTTCTTATGTTCTTAATAAAAAGTGTTTATACGTAATTGAATTAACAGAGAAAATGAGTTCGAATGGGAATATTCGACGGGAATCAGAAAGGAAGATGAAATAATGGCTTGACAAGAGGCAAAGTATCTGATGCTTTCTTTAGTTGCAATTGTCAAGGAAGATCTGTTGCTGCATTGATTTTTATTTTTTAGGAAAGCAGGACTGTGAATCTTCTGCAGTGAATGCATAGTTTATAATGCAGAGGATGGCCCTCACTCTAAGAACAATTGCAGACAGCACTATAAGAAAGGTGCAAATATATTTTCACACACCTCCCAAATTTATAAAGAGCAACTGCTGTCAGAAAAAATAATATCACTAGGTCACTTTAATAGCTTTCTTCTCCCCATGGCAACCACATCTGACTGCAGCCAAGGAAAAACGCTTACAATGTTACCAGTTCATTGAGCTCGCCTTTCAGTGTTTGGGCTGTTAGGCCAGTTCTGTTTCTCTGAGCACTCAGGCAGATGGAGGAATCACCCCAATTATTCTTATGCTTGCTTTTCTTAATACACTAGTCATCATGTTTTCCTGGAATCTCTTTAGGGACAAACTCCCTGGCATGTATCATTTTCTTAAAGGCTTTACTGTAAGGACATATGCATTGACATTACTGTTTCAATGACAACATTTGGAACCATATACTTTCTGTCCTGGACTTCATGTGTACTTTTTTGCATGCCTGAAAGTTGTAAACAATTTCAACCGGAGATTAATCAAATAAAGGTTTACCTTATTCATCAATAGGCACATATTTTAACAAATGGGGTGTGATCCTGTTTTTCCTCCCACTGGAGCCAAGGGCAGCAAACAACAAGGCTACAAACCAATACAATAAAACAATGAAAAAAATCCAAAAACATGAATAACTTCTAAAAAGTGCAGTCACATATTTTCAGAGCTAATGATTTCAAGGCTGCCAAGAACAATGTATTTCAGCCATCAAATACCTGGGTGAACAGGAATGTTTTTAAATTTCTCCAGAGTGTTAATAATTAGGAAGACAGATTCACCTTACCAGAGAGGGCATTACATAAATGGTTAACCACTGCCAAGAAAGCCCTGTCATAGGTCAAAGCCAACCAGAGGCAGCACCACCAATAGACCCTCCCCTGTTGATTGTAGGGCCCAAGATGCTTGATAATGGGGAAGGGACTCTTCTAGGTGCTTGGATTCCAAGCAATTTCAGCTTTGTACACTATTACTAATACCTTGAATTGGGCCCATTAACTCACTGGCAACATTTTCAGGATCAGTGACACATGGTCTAATCAGGCTACCCCACTCACTAGCCTAGCAGCCTCATTCTGCACTAGCTGTAGCTTTTGAACTCTCTTCAAGGGCAGCCTCCTGTAGAGTGCATTGCAGTAGTCCACTAGAGCACAGGCAATTGAGGCTAGGATATCCCAGTCCAGGAACAACCATAGCTGGTGAACCAGCCTAAGCTGGGTATAAATGTTCTTAGCCAAATTTTCATTAGCCAAATTTAGGCTGAAGCTAAAGAGCAGACATTTTTTTTTTAAGTTTCAACTCTGGTGTTTTACTGTAGCAGGGAATAAAAAAAGAAAATATAATAGATGGTCTAACCACAGACCTGAATAGAAACATAAAATTTAATCAGCGCAATGCTTGGCAGCAATTCAGAATTGGATGAATAGTAATAAACTAAAACTTAACCCAGACAAAACAGAGGTTCTATTAATCGGACGAGATCCCCCTCAGGAAAATGAAAATCTCCCCTCATTAGATGGGATCGTACTTCCCCTGAAGGCACAAGTCCGTAGTTTAGGCATCATTTTAGATTCAGCCCTAACCTTGGAACCTCAAGTCGCAGCAGTCTCCCGGAGTGCGTTTGCACAACTAAAATTAGTCAGCCAACTTCGTCCTTTCTTGGGACTATCCGATCTACGGAAAGTAACGCAGGCCCTTGTAACATCACAATTGGATTATTGTAATTCCCTTTATGTCGGCCTTCCTGTCAAAAGCCTTCGGCCGCTTAAGCTGGTTTAAAGAGCAGCGGCACGGATGCTAACAGGAGCTGGCCCTCGAACGCATACCTCGCCTCTCTTATATCATCTGCATTGGCTTCCTATCAGATTTCGTAACCAATTTAAGCTACTGACTTTAATTTTTAAAGCTTTACATAATCTGGCGCCATTTTATCTATCCAATCGTATTTGTGAATATACATCTCACCGTCCATTGAGATCCATTGTTGAATCTACCTTGAGTATCCCTTCAACTTTTACAATCTGTAAATTGGGCACTAGGAACAAAGCCTTTTCAGTAGTAGCCCCTAGCATGTGGAATGCCCTTCCACTAGAGATACGGCTTTCTAACTCCCTCTTAGATTTTTGTCGACATGTTAAAACATTTTTATTCCGCCAAGCTTTTAATTTATAAATGTTTCCGCCTTATTTAATTTTAATTCTTGCCAAGCTTTTAAAATGTATACATTATTGTTTCATCTAATTACTAATGTCTAATGGATTTATTATTTGATTTTATGAGTTTCTATTTACATTGTATGAGTTTATACTGTTGTTCGCCGCTTTGAATTCAGTGAACCAAAGCGGGTTATAAATTGGCAAATAAATAAATAAATAAGCCAAAAACTATCACATACATTTATATTACATGTAGATGTCCATCAATTAATAAAATGATTTTTTAATGTGACAGTGGTTACAGAGATAGGATGAGATTCCCTTTTTTCTACCAATTTATATAATTGATGAGAGTTTGCTTCAGTGTCTTTTTTGTACTTTTAGTACTATTTCTTCTGATAATTTCATGAAAAGAGGCATTTTTAAAGAATCCAGAGGTGCCTATTAAATTAGCATATTTTTAATGAGGCAGAATACAGGACACACTACAGGACAGCCCACATCCCACTGGGTCCCACACTGCAGGGTTGTGAGCTGACTAGCTGACTTGGATAATAAACAGAAGAATGCCCAAAGAGATTTGAAAGCAGACGTTGCACATTGCATTTTTTTCCTTATTAAGGTTTCTATTTATGTATATTTGACATAGCAAGAATAAAAGGCACTTTTCTCCCCCCAAAAAAGTTTTTTAAAAATAGAAATGTTTTAAATCTCCGCTATTGTATGTTATAATCTTTCTTTTACTATAATTTAATAAGCAATGAAAGGAAAAAATAAATTCAGTGTCTGAGTTCATCTGTGTATAAAGTAAATGTGATTGAATGATAAATCACTGTCAATCAATGGAAGGATTTACAGCTAATTAAACTATTTGTTTTCAACCATTATCATACTACACTTAAGTAACATTCCTTTCCAAACATTGAAATAATGAAGCTTCAGTAATGGAACTCTTCAGCCTCTTGGTAGGACTGGCCAGGATATTTTGGAGATGGGAGATCAAAATGGCTCTCTTTTCTTCTCAGAGTAAAATTATATAGTAACGTTCTAACCTGCCCAACTGTTCAGAAGCCCTTCTTTCTACCCAGAGGCCCCATATTTAGTAGCTGGGCAGTGGGAATGGGGTAGAAATTTGGTTCAGTTTGTATTTAAAGGCAAACCTACTTAAGTCACACTTTCCAAAACAACTCAAGAACCAAAACACAGCCATGCTTCAAAATTTGCACTTCTCTAAATTTTGCAGTGCAGTTCTCCAGCCAAGTAATGTGTACAAAAATGCATAGAATAGGGTAAAGTGTGCATAAATATCCATATATTGGTGAAAATAACATATAAAAATACATTATATAAGGGGAAATGGTTCACACTAAAATGCTGATGAATGAGAACTTGGAAAATAAATAAATTTCAAACTGATGTGGAAATGTGGAGAAGAGATTTTAAGATTGGAAGAATCAGAAATGGACAGAAGTAAAAACTGGCAGATTTGCCCATCCCTAACAGGTAGACAGAAACCAGAGACTGGGATTTCTCTGTGATGGCACTTGGGTATGGAACTCTCCCCTGAATTGCCTGCCATCAAACCTACTTTGCTTTACACACCTGGTTACAAATCGCTGCATGTGTCTGAGTTTTCAATGGAAAAGGAGACACATTTTATTTCTGTGGTTGAATTTCACTGTTATGCAGCTATATGGTAACGCCTGCTACCCTGAATATCTGCTGGCTTTTTTAAATTTGTCTTTGTATTACTAATACTTCTCAATAATATTGGAAGCCACACTGCAAATTTTCTTTAAATTTGAAATGCAGCACATAAATATCTTAATAAATAAATAATAAATACTGACTGCACTCTGCTAAATGGCAAAATCCTGGGCCCTGCCCATTAGAGAACTGGACTGTTTATTTATTGAAAACATTTCTATCCTGCCAGAATTATTAAGCAACTCAGCAATAGACAAAATTAAAATGATTACATATTAAAAACACAACAATATGCAATGAAATGCGGCTGCAAGAAGATAGAAGAATAAGCACCAAAACTAGAAGTGCACACCTGCAAAGGCCTGGCTAAATAGTAGGTTTTAAGAAAGTGCCTAAATATATTCAAACATGGTGCCTATCTAAGTTCAGGAGGAAGATGATGCTACACTGAGGATACAATCACTGAAATTGTATGCCCCCTAATAGACATCACTCATGCCTCTGTTAGCTACAACATAATCAGGAAGGTCTTGACAAATGTCCCTAGTGATGCATCAGCCAATAAGAGAGAAGGCAACTGAACAAGAACAGTATATAATAGGAGGAGAAAATAAAGCAGAGATGTTTGTCTTTCTTAGGTCAGGCCTACATAGGAGAAAAACTCAGTTCAGAACCGCTTGTCCCTCCAACTCTTCCAACCCTCAAATCTCAATTGTCTCCCTCATTGCCAGCTCTCTTCCAAATGACTAGAACCTCCAGCCAATCAGAGTCTGCTGTCAGTCAGACAAATAACAGAATTAACACTTTAAGTTACTGACTGAATGGCTGTGACGCCCTTCCCTGGCTCTCTCTGTCAGGTTCCTACCTGCGCGTGGCTACTGCCTGTCACTAGGCACCACCAGGGACTCCACCAGTCCGGACTGTCCTTTATTTTATTTTTTCTCTCCCCGCTCTAGCACAGATCTCAACAGATCCCCCTGCTAGGCAACCACCAGTCACGTCCTAATACTAGTATTCCCAGAGACTCTGAATACTGGTATTGTTATTCTCTTCACCGCTGCCACCATTTGTTACAGTTTCCCTTCAGCCATGGTCATTACCTTACCCTCCCTTCTGGTCTGTGAAACCCCAGCCAAGGATCAGGCCTTTGGTAAACCAAATTAAGTATTTATTAAAGATAACAAAGCTAACAAAATTAACAAGATTTCTTCTTAAGGCACATAAGCATATGGTTTTACTCAATACTAATCCGAACTCCACCCCCCTCCTTCTCCACTCTCTCCTGGCAAACCACTCTCTCAAACCCACCAAACAACCCACTCTTTCTCTTCTCCCCCCAGATTCCACTCTCACTCTTCCTTTTATACGTTCAGCCATTTTAAACACTCAGCCAATCATCTAGCATTCTACTGCCCATTCACTCCCCCTCCTCTTTCACTCCACTTACCATGTATCTTCTAAACAACCAACACTTACCATATATACATTAATATAGGAACATCACAATGGCCCCTGCTGTGGCACTTCCAAAAAGCATCATCTGCAAGGTCTTGACAGATGAGATGACCCTAGTGATATATCAAGCAACAAGGCAAAAAGTGGTCCCTTATGTACTCTGATTTGAAGTTGTTTAGAACTTTGTAGTCAAGACCAACAAACTTGGCTCAGTAGCTTATTGGCAGCTAGTGCAATTCTTTTAAAACTGGAGTAGTGTGTATGGTAAGGCATTCGTGTGTATAACCTGGCCACTGCATTTTGCACCAGCTGCAGTTCCAAACAAGCTTCAATGGCAGTTCAACATAGACCACATTATAGAAGTGGAGTCTAAAGGTTACCAATATGTGAGTCACTGTAGCAAGACTATCCCTGTGCATGAATGGGAACAGCTGGTGCACCAGCCAAAGCTTGGAAAAGTCACCTCTAGTCACCATTGCCAGTGAGGTTCCTGTGCATAGATTCCTTTGGGAAAAGTGCACCCCAGTCTAGAACAGGCATATTACCTAATTCCTGGGCCTGGGAACCACTCACCCACAGGACTTTTATCTGATCAGGATTCAGCTTAATTTTATTAGCTATCAAGCTTGTCACTGCATCTATGCATAAGGCAAAACTCACATCACCTCACCCGATTCAGATGTAACAGATAAATAGATTATGAGTACCATCAGTGTACTGATGATAATGTGCTGCACATCTCCTAATGACCTCTCCCCAGGGACTTCTCATAGATAGCATAGGGAATAAGATGGTTTCCTGTACCAAGGGGCCAAGGTAAAGTCACCAAGTGCTACCCTATGGAAGTGACACCCCCCACAGGTAGGAACAGAACTACTGTAAAACAGTGGTTTACTCCCAATCCCATGGAATCGGTCCAGCAGGATACTATGGCAAATAAAATCAAAAGCTGCTGGGAAATCTTGTAAAAATAACAGGGTTGCACTCACATATATGCACGCTGTCAGCCTCGAGCAGTTCTGCGAGGCCCTCAAGGCCCACACCAGGCTCGCCCAAGCCACCGCCGTCACTGGCGGGGCAGGAGGAGGCGCAGGAGCCGGAGGGGAAGCCGCAGCAGCCACCGCAGCAGCCGCTGAGGAGCGTGCCCGGAGCGAAGAGACTGGTGCCGTTTGATAATCTGGGTTTCTCCAGTCAGTGGTGGCTGGACTAAAATCTACTCTGAGTAGCATGGTGTCGCTAACCCATCATCTCAGTCACCATGGAGAAAGGATCTCTCCTCCAGGTCTTTCCCTCAAGATCCATTTCTTTGGACTTCTCCTGTGCTCATCCTTCTTCTCACCCACATTTATTTATTTATGTTTTGGCTACTGTAAATTGTAAATCGTATTGTTTTATTGATGTATTTTGAAGTATTTTGATGTATTGATGTATTTTATTGATGTATTGATGTATTTTTGTATTTGTATTTTTTTGTAAGCCGCCTTGAGGGCCTTTTGGCCAAAAAGCAGGGTAGAAATAAACAATAATAATAATAATATATGTAAGACTGAAGCAATAAAATCAGTTAAGGTGCTTCCAATTGTATTGATAGTATTTAGGGATGAGCTGAGCAGTTAATTCTGTCAGTATTCAGCCTGAGAGTTGCTCCATCCTGCTTCATGCCATTGCATCCAAATGTGTGCTGTCCAATCCCATTGTAGGTTTTTGTGTGCGCTTTTTATGCAAAATATGCACTTTTCAATGCATTCCTCTATTAAATAAAGATCTTGTATGGATCTTTTATGTAAAACACATTTTTGTGCACCAAATTTTCATTTCAAAATCTGGAGAAGTGTTTAATCTAACTGGGAGTTGCATTCGAACCTGCAAGCAAGTTTGAGAGCATCAGATTTGGCCACTCTCCTATGAAAAATGGACAAAACAAATTCCTCCCCCAACCCTTACAGAATCTCTCTGACATGGTACCAAAGCAAGTTTGAGGGCACATGATGCAGCCACTTTACTGAATCTAAACATGTTTCAGTCTGCTGAGTGGCTGAGCTTCATAAAGGAAGAAAGGTGGGATATAAATAAATCTGAGATCTTGCTCTGAGTCTTAAGAAACTTTTTTTTTTCAAAACTAGTTCCAATTTCTGGCTTTCCCACAAAACAATCTTCAAAGAAAATAAATCAAAGGATCATTGCACACTACACAGTTGGGGTAGTCACTGACCGATATTCAGAACAGAGGATAACACCAATCAAAATTGTGTAAAGGAACAATCCAAGTGTGAACACAGTTGGGATTGAGACATCCCAAAGCAAAGTGTTCAGTTATCCAATGTGTGAGCTAGCAAAAACACTGCATACATTAAATACTGTTTGCAAAACATTTTAATTAAAAATTAAATCTTAATAAAAGAAAGATTGTGCACCAGATAGCCTTTCTGAATTCACAAATATTTTTATATCAACATGGCAAGGATTCAAACTGATTGATAATGTTGAAGCTACACGTTGAAATCTAATGTTATTGGAATACCACATACGGACAGAGTTTTCTCGCCATTGGGCACCAGGCTAAAATTAATAAAATGAATCATTTCACACTGTGTAACCTGGCAGCAGGGGCTAAAAAACATATAAACACTTAAACAAGAGAAGGGCTTTTCAGACAGATGAAGCTCCTAATTTAACTATAATCATGTGGGAAAGTATAATGGAAATGTGATAAAGAAAAAGGTCATTGTTTAATTTGCACCAAAACAAGGCAAATAAAGCTGCTTTATATTGATTGAGATTACTGGTCTGTGCAGCCCATCAACGTGTGGGGTACCGCAGGATACCATCTTGTCCCTAATGCTGTTTAACCTCTATATGAAGTCCTTGGGAGCAGTCATCAGGAGCTTTGGGATGAGTTGTCAGCAGTATATTGACGATACCCAGCTCTATTTCTCTGAATTGGAAGAAGCCGCGCAAGCCCTGGACCAGTGCCTGGACTCAGTGGTGGGCTGGATGAGGGACAATAAACTGAGTCTGAATCCTAGCAAGACAGAGGCACTGTGGTGGTTCCTGAGTTTAGATAATTGGTCAGCTGCCTGCTTTGGATGGGGTCATACTCCCTCTGTAAGAGCTGGTTTGTAGTCTGTGGTTACTCCTGGATCCATCTTTGTTATTAGAGGCCCAGATGACCTCAGCGGCTTCAGCTGAACAGGGATAGCCTGATCGCTGTTGTCCATGCATTGGTAACCTCCAGGCTGGATTACTGTAATGCACTCTAAGTGGAGATGCCCTTGAGGTTGGTCCGGAAGCTGAAGCTTGTGCAAAATGTGGCAGTGTGACTGCTCACTGGGGCAGGGTACTGCCAACATGTCACTCTGCTGCTGAAAGAATTGTACTGGCTGCCCATTAGCTACTGGGCTAAGTTCACAGTTCTGGTTTTGATGTACAAAGCCCTATACAGCTTGGCACAAAGATACCTGAAAGATCATCTTTATATACCGTTGATCACCGTGCTTTGCAGGTGAGGGCCTCCTGCAGATACCATCTAATCAAGAACTCCATTCTGCACAACATAGGAAGCAGACCTTTAGTGTGGTTACATCTACCCTTTGGAATTCTCTCCCCTTAAATATTAGACAAGCACCATCTCTGTTACCTTTTCAGTGCCTACTGAAGACCCTCTTTCAACAAGCCTGTTAGGTAGAGACCTAAAGACTTGTCCCAGTCTGCACTGGAATTGCTTTTTAAGGTGTTTTAAAGCTTTTTTAAAAAGAAAATGTTTTTAAATATCTTTTGTTTTATACGTTTAAAGATCTTTTCTTTTTATATGTTTAAAGATCTTTTGTTTTAATATATTTTAAAGTCTGTTTTTAAGATGCTTTAGAGTGTTTTTAGTGTTTTTGTTTGCTGCCTATGCTCCTTCTGGGACGAAAGTGGGATATCAATTTAACAAACAAACAAACAAACAAACAAACAAACAACCAACAACCAACAACCAACAACCAACAACCAACAACCAACAACCAACAACCAACAACCAACAACCAACAACCAACAACCAACAACCAACAACCAACAACCAACAACCAACAACCAACAACCAACAACCAACAACCAACAACCAACAACCAACAACCAACAACCAACAACCAACAACCAACAACCAACAACCAACAACCAACAACCAACAACCAACAACCAACAACCAACAACCAACAACCAACAACCAACAACCAACAACCAACAACCAACAAACTTCTCATCTGATAGGCAGCAGATTTTAAAAGCCTCAGGCAGAGGCCCTTCCCAGCCCTGACATATGGAGATCTTTTTAACTGAAGATACCTTCACAGAGACTTTGGCATATACAAGGCACAGTTGAGGCTAGTCTATTGGGGCAAATGGGATACTGCTCCATCAGACCCAGACTGTTGTCCACCCCCACCTGCCTTCATCCTTACAAATAGGCCAGAGGGTGTCCCTGACTGCAACTTTCTCCTCCTTGAGTTCAGTGTTGTCGTTTTGGTACTCAGCAGGGAGGAGGATGCGATTGGGAACTGTCCTGAGTCCCCAAAAGTGTCTGGATAGAGGTGGCAGTGTTTGACAGAAGAGGAGGAGGAGGCGGTGGCAGCAAAGGTAACAAGTGAGCTGGAGCCAACTGGGAGGGAGGATGATGATCCAACCCCCTTGACTCAGGATGTTACAGATGGGGTGATAGCATCTCTGGCTTTTGTCCCTGCCTCATCCCCAGAGCAGGACATGTCACTGGGCACTGGAGAAACTGTTGACTCAAAGGGAGGTGGCAGAACAGGAGAAGGAGCCCTGGTGGGACGTCCCTGTTCTGTCCCCAAGGGCTCCACACCACCTCAATCAGCACCAGCAATTGCAACCCCCTCACCAAAGTGCCTACCTCCAAGTGCAGCCCATCAACTTGTGGCCTGCAAGTAATCTCACCACACCCAGATTTTTTAAAGCTAGGCAGGGGCCAAATGGACATTACTGTAGACAGCACCCAAACCACCTTCTCTCTGGTAGGCACCTGCCTTACCTCAGAGAGTGGAAACTTGTCGGGATATCTTCCTTGCTACTATCCACTCTTGTACTCCAGACCCTGCTCTTACACTCTTGATTTGTGACCCTGGTAATCTGAACCTACAGAGGAACCTGAATAAATCTCTCTGTTACTTCAAAGAAAAGCCTTGATGGGATGGGAGCCTGGACAGACACAAAGCTAGAATTAGTTGGCTCTGTCTGCCACTGGCTATGGCTCTACCTGTTGTTGACCTACCAGTTCCAATGGACACCAACCACCGCTGACAAGGCATATGATCCACTGATGTCTCATGGGACCTCCCACAACTGCTAAAAATGGTTCACTTATGTTTTATACTACATTTTATTTATTTTATTTTGTTAAAAAATTAAAAACCAAGCTTCCAAGGATAACCCATACTAAAATAAGGCAAAATGAAACAGAGTGTCATGGAGCCAGCAATACAAGGTAAAGTCAATAAAACCACTGATGCAATGAAATGACGCTTGGTTGAATATGACAGACCTGCCCTGCTGTCTTATAATAACAAAGGCCCCAGACAGATGTCCCTGGGAAGGGAATACCAAAGTCAGGCATCACCACAGAGAAGGCCCTCTCTTCAATAATCAGCAGGATTACACTTCTATTTTAAACATTCAGAATTTGTTTTTACTATGAGCCCAAAGGACATTACTGTAGATAGTAGGCAAACCCACCTTCTCTCTGGTAGTCAGCTGCCTTACCTCAGAGAGTGAAGAACCCACAAGACACCTTCCAGTGAAGATATTGATGTACTTGTTGATACATATGAAGTCAGGCAATCCTTCAAGTATCCTGGTCCTAATCTGTGACAGGCTTTAAATCCAGCAAATTGAATAGTACCCTAAAACAGACTGGGAGCCAGTGCAGTTAGCTTGACAGAGGTGTAATATGTCTTTGACAAACTAATTAAAAATACCACACTAACATTGTATTTGAACATTGTTTAAGTAGACTTTTGGCTCGAGTTGCTGAGAGCAAAGGTGGCTAAAATGGAATTGCTAGAGGATGTGAAATTAATAAAGTCTAAGTGAAATTAACATGCTGTGTGACAAGCTGACAATCTAACAAGCTGATTACTGTATCCCAGGAGCAATTATCACATAGCAAAGGGGGAGGGGATGAGTGAAAGCAGCTAAGAAATGTTCAGAGAAAGGGAAAGGATACAACTTTAAAGCAACCCATTAAATGGCATAGATGGAAAAGCAGACCACTTTATGGCATTTGAAATGTGGCAAACAGGTGAGCAATTAGCCAAATAGCCTACATCAGGCACATAGCAGATGGAGCTGAATGTAATTACCAAGTCTTTCAGCTTACTACACCTTCAAATCAATAGCACGCAAGACTTAAAATTTAAAAAGGGAAGGAATTCAAGAGGCTAGAAGTAATAGTACAAGTTGGTTAGTCTCAAATCACAAGCAGCTGGCAATTTTTTGGCTAAAATGTTGAGTTCCTTTAAACTAAGGCTGCAAGTTTTAATATTAGATGTATGAACTAAAGCAGTGGCACACCAAGGGTGAAGCGGTGGGAGTGGTCCGCCCCGGGTGCAGGTAATAAGGGAGTGCAAGAAAAAAGGGATTGCCCAGAGAATGACTGGGCAGGGGGAGGTGAAAGACAGAATGAGAAAGGGCAGAATGGCAGCAGAAGGCTGTGGGCAGGGAGGCACTCCCTTCGGGCAGACCCCCTCCTCCCTCAGAAGAGCCACCGGAGAGCTGCAAAAAAGTGCCCCCGGCCGGGAGAGAGAGCCCCGCCAGCTCCCGCTAAGACTGGATCGCCAGCCGCCGCCTCCACCTTCTCAGCGGCATCAGGGCTTCCTCCATCCTGGCTTCCACTGTGCTTGGGAAGGCAGGGGGGGCCTTGGGGCATGGGGAGAGGAGACCCTGATATCCTTCAGAGCACCAGAGCATAATTAGGTGTGGTGGGGGAGGGGCTTGCGGAGAGCGAGAGCGATCCTAAGTGAAGAAGGAGGTAGCGGAACAGGAGAGAGGGAGGGGGAGAAGAGGTTTTCTGTCACACACCCATGACAAAGCTTGTGGGGGGCAAACCTATTGAGGGGAGAAGAGAGAGAAAGACTTTCTCTTCCCCTGGGGAAAGGCAGGCACTGGAAGGAGGCAGGCCCCCTCCACCTAGAAAGGGGTCTTTTGCCTTTGGGGGTGGAGGTGGGGGCTTCCCTATCCCCTGAAACTTCCTTGCAAGAGGTCTGATGCTATCTATCCACTTTCTCCATGTGCCAGGCATCATTTTATACACGTCCATCATGTCACCTCTTGTCCAGCATCCTGTTCTCATAGTGGAGAACCAGATGCCCATTATGGGAAGCCCACAAGCTGGACCTGAGTGCAAGAGCACTCTCCCCTCCTGCAGTTCTCAGCAACTGGTATTTGGAAACATGCTGCCTCTTACCATGGGAGCAGAGCATAGCCTCCATGACTAGTTGCCATTTATGGCCTTATGATCGTCCATCAATTTGTCTAATCCTCGGTTGAAGCCATCCAAGTTGGTGGCCATCACTGCCTCCAGTGAGAATGAGTTCCACAGTTTAACTATGTGCTACATGACGAACTACTTTCTTTTGTCTGTCCTGAATCTTCCAACATGCAGCTTCATTGGATTCTAGCGTTATGCAAGAGGGAGAACCACCTTTCTCTATCAACATGGAGAGAAATGTTCATCATAATACAATTTAGGGCCACCCAACAAGGTGGTATGTAAGAAGATTTAGGACAGACAAAAGGTAGAACTTTTTCACATGGCATGTAACTCATTTACAATAGCTGCTGTGGTTGCTTTAAAATGGATTTTTTTAATGTGATGTCACTTACGTGTTTTTATTCTCGCATTCATTGTATTTTAATATATTTATTATTTTGTGATTTCAAATTGTGGTTAGCTACTCTGAGAGGTTCTTCATGGGTAGTATAAGGGTGGGCTAGACCTTTTCATAAGGATTAAAGTAATTCACGTAACCTGCTTCCCAAGATGTGATGAGGACTACTAGCTCAAATGGCTTTAAAAAAGAGTCAGGCAAATGTCTTGAGGAGGGTGGCTTTATGGAACCTCCAGTTTCAGAGGTATTCTACCACTAAATACCAGCTGCAGCAATGGGGAGGTGGCTGTTGCCTTCCTGCCCTCCTTGTGGGTCTTCTCACTTTCCAGTGTGGAAGGCAGAATGTCAGACTTTGGCCAGCTGGTTCTGGTCAGACTCCAAACAGCAGAGGTGAAAGGCAAATGGTTCGCTGCAGAACACCTCCTAAAGAAATCCATCATGTTTTGGGCAAAAAATTTTTTGTATTAATCCATTACTTTTTTTCCTTTTTTGTACTGTAATATTTATTTTATTTTATTGTTACTGGCATGATTATATATACGAAGTTCAATAAAATAAATTTTTCACTGTCTGCATTTCTTTTCTGGCCATTATTATTATTCGTTTCATTTCATGATTATTACTGAAAAGAATTTTGTCGTATAGAGGAGGGGGGTGTTTAAAAATGATCCACTTCAGGTGTCAAATACGCTAGGTACACCACTGAACTAAAGCGCTGTTGATAATCAACAACAGCTAATTTTAAAGATATCTTTGGACCACCCACACCTGTATAATCCTATCTACAAATTGAAATCAGCATGAGACCCTCCTTAAGTGTCAAGCCCCTAAGTAAGGTTGGTGGCCGTAAGAGAATGAGCTTCCTTTGTGGTGACCCCATGTCTTTGGAATCCTCTCTCTTCAGATATGCAGCAGGGATTTCAGAAAATTCAGAGAACTTATCTTTTTATATTAGCTTTCCAAGCCTGAGATTGTTCTACTATTTTATCGTATCATATAGATACTGTTTTATTTTGTTTTTAGGTGGTTGCATATTAATGTCTATTTACTGTTCTCCAGTTTTGGTTTTTTTAATGTGCTGTAAGCAACATGGGCTTGCACCCCCAAAGTGGCTCAGGAAATAACATTAAACAAATAAAAATAATCAGGGGAGCTGCTTCTTTAATTTTTTTTAACCTATTTGAGTTGTGCTCTAGTACTGTAACACAGAATGTAAAAATAAATATTTAAGTGGTCCCTTCCAATACCTCATTCCCTTCCAATACCTCATAATGTCTCATTAATTGCAGGTTTAGTAATGTGCAGATGTAGGTTTAATCAGTTAATTGATTCCCTCTTGTGATTTCCCCAGAGTTGGCCCTATCATGAGGTGGCCACCTCAGGCAGCTGATTTGTTGTTATAGTGGAGCAAATTGTTATATACTTAATATATTATTGTATTTTTTATTGCCAAGTACTTGTGAGATTTTCTGCCTCAGATGCCAAAAAACATGGCAGGCCTTGGATACTATGCACATTGACTAGCAGGAGTGGACAGACCAGAAGATGGTGCCATTTGCTGTTCCATCTCAGGCAGCAAAAAAACTTGAGTCCGTTCTGGTCTTCCCCTAGCTTGTTCATCTGTCACATTGGTAGACAAATGTAGACCTAGGGAGGAGGGATCATGGATAGTAGATTTTATCCGTACTTCTGAAATCCATGGAACAGGCTTTGTGGAAAGCTCAGGCTCAAGACAGGAATCATCCAGCTGGTACAGATGGGTTGTGGCAGGTCTACTTGGATGTGGCTCCATGGAGCTAACTCTGGGATGACTATCTCAGCCACCCCTCTCCACAAGCCATGAAATGAGTCATTTTAAAAAATAACTGTGATGGGGAAACTACACTTCCCAGGATTCTTTAGGGGAAGTCATGTGCTTTAAATGTGAGTTGGATGTACTTTAAATGTATTGTTATGAGCATGGGGGTTGGGATGGATGATTCCTGTGGGCCCCCTTTCCAGCCTCTGATTTGGAATCCTATGCCCTGGGGGCTGGCTCTGCTAGCCAGATGAATCTCCTTTGTTAACCAAATAGATTGGCCAGGTAAGATAATGGGCCAATCAGTTGCTTAGCAACAGTGAATGGGCCAGGGAGACCCTTTTGTCATTTAAACTCTGCAGGAGAGCCTCCCCCCCCCACTCCTGGCAGCTAGCAGAAGTTGTGCTTGTAGTTTTAGTGTGTCTAGAGAATGCTTGGAGATTGAAGGCAGGCAGAGACTGGCTCTCTGTAGCATGGCCTTTGGGGTGCCTTCTGCAACCCAGATGGAAAAGCTGGATATTGGACTGCTGATGCATTGAACCTCCCCCATCCTAAGCTCAGGTTGGAATGTGTGTAAATAAATAAACCATATTTCATAAAGACACCACAGTCTCCACTGACCTTCTTCCCCAAAGGAAACCAAACCCTGGAGGAGCGCAGGGACCCCAGAAATCTCACCGCTCAGAGATTGGGGAGGCACTCAACAGTATTGTGTTGATCTACTTAATGAACTTTGCCTGCATGTAAATCATTTTAATTAATTTTTCAAAATGAAAATGAGCTAGAAAGTGTACTGGGTGACCATGGGCTGCCATCTCTTAGCCTATTTGCCCCTCAGGATGAAAACAACGGAGGGGAATCATGACCACCCTAAGGAAGAAGGGCGCACTTAAAATGTAGAGGAAATAATCTACAATCATAGTGTGAAATCAAATACCTATTGGGACACAGTATGAAGAAATATTTATGTAAGCATGACTGTCAAAGATGTTTATTATTAACACAACCTGTAAAGATATTTATAGTGCAATCCTACCTTTGTTTACTCAGAAGCAAGTCCCAATGTATTCAATGGGGCTTACTCAAACAGGGAAACATGCAGAGAACTGCAGCCTCAAGTGATAAGGAGCTTCATTCACCCAACCCAAAATTCAGAATCATGCCACTTTAAGCTGTTTTGCAACTGTTTATACTTGTTTTTATGGTTATTGGAATTTAAAGGGATTTATTTCTTTTTGTGAGCTGCCTTGGTTTCCAATGACCCACCCTACCTCACAGGTTTGCTGGAAAGACCATATACATAAACACACTGCAAATGTAAAAATACACACACACCATATAATCGTTGATTGTTAAACCAGTTGGTCATTACAGCACATTTTTTAAAAAAAATCAGTATTAGTTTCCTACATAATAAAAACTGTGGTACCTAAGTAAACCCTGCCTAATTGCTTTAAAAATAGAATTGGAGGGGGTGAGAAAGATTAACAAAACAAACACAATTCTTTGCTATGTTCACTGAAAAGTCCCATTAATTTGCAGCACAAGCCTAACCATGTCTACTCAAAAATAATTCCTGTGAATTCAATGGCGTTTGCTTCTGGTATGTGGGATTAGCATTGCAGCTTTACTCCCAGAAAAGCAAGTACTGGATTAAAGCTTCACATTGGGAAGGTTTTCAAAACAGTGCCCTCTTCAACAGCCCAGGAAAATTTAAACTTGTTTGCTCCTCACACAAAAGAGAGAGAAAATAGAAAGCTATATACTTACTCAATTTGTGAGATTTTCAGAAAAGCAGGAAAAAACAACCATTTTCTGGCATTCCAATGGGGTCTAGGCACTGCCTGGAGATCAACAAATTACAACCCTGACTTATTGGCTACAAACCTGAAAGGTGGGGATAGAGCAGTCTGCTACAAGCTGATTTAACAGAAGTTGTGTGGGGGCAGTTGACGTTTTGGTGTATATTTCATAAACCAGTCCACCTAGAAACTAAATTTTTTAAAAAAATTAAAGCTGAGAGTCTGGAGATTAAGATGACTCACCTGGAGACCTGGAGAGGACCCCCCAAAATCCAGTTTCCAGGAGAAACCTGGACACCTGGCAACCATAACTGTGCCCCGTGGAGCTGGAGCTCACAATTAGCCACTATTGCTTGGTGTCACATGCATAAGAGGGCCCATGTAGAACAGCTTCCAGCTCACAGTGGCTTCTCTTGGAAGCAGGTCCAAGTGGGGTGGGAGGAGGCTGTGTTAACTGAAGTTAAGTCAGCTTTGCTAGCTTTGTCTCAGGGAACACAATTATATCCCTCCTGCAAAGGAACAGGGTCTTCTTCAGCCCTGCTCTATTAAATAACCAACTTTTCTCCTCTTCCTTGTCCTGTTTTTGTGCCCTAGCACATCCACACACTCACATTTTCCTAAGCGAGCAGTCTGGGTACAGGGCCTTGCCCTTTCCTTAAAATTGGTTTGTAAAACTCCTAGGTGTGCTATATAAATGTAGTAGTAGCAGTAAATATTAGTTAATTGGCTGATAACTCTGCTTAAAACATGACTTTTATTGTGTTCTTGAAATCCATCAGGAATGGCTTTTGAGAAAAGCAATAGTATTTTTTAAAAAATATTCTGGAACCGTTTGATTCTGACAGAGATGAAGGAATGATGCCTTTTCTCTTTGCTCCAAAACAGGTTACAAGTATTTGAATGGGAAAAGGTTTGTCACAACACTCTGTAGGCAAGCAATCAGCATGATGACTGGTAGAGTCACCATACAGTTTTGACATATCAATGCAACAGGGCTGCTCATACAGCAACAGTAGGCCTATTTTAGCAGAAAATGGTGTCATTATTAAGGTGTTATGGATACAGCCATTAAAAGATGCAGTAGATTAGTGTTTTCAGTGTGAACAAGGCTGCACAAATGTGCTTTTGGCAGTTTTCATCTTTCTTTGGAAGAAGGGAATATAGGGAAATGACACATGTATTACCTGACAGCTTGCCCACAGGGGCATCATTACAAACATATACAAGATAACATCTCTTTCTCTGCAAACTGAAGCTGAAAGCTGTCAAGTTTAGCTATATTCCTGAGCATAACAAGCTGCTGCTGTTGCCATGGTGTTATTGTGGGCACAAAGATAATAAATTATTCTCCAGGATTGCACTTTTTACATTTATCATTTGCATGTGTAGTGGAAGTGTTGTTTTGAACATTTATTATGTCTATAACCTAAGTTGTCTAAGCTGTTCGTCATGGCTCATCACCTGACAGGAATAAAGAGCCTGCAGAAAACAGCAGAGGGGCCTTTGCTGCTAAAAATACACAGATGTTCATGCCTTGCTTCAAACTGAGTTAGCTGCTGGTTTAATCTTTACCACTTTCCCAAGTTTTATTGGTTTGGCCATCCTGAAAAATCTGCTGCAGCAGAAAGCAAGTGCTTCAGATGAGGCACAACAGCACCTGTACTAGTCGCTAAAGAGAGCGGTGGAGTGGCAGGAGGAGTGTAGGACTTGACCATGGGACATCCTATCTTGAAATCCTCACTTAGCCATGAAGTTCAACAGGGTAGCTTGGGAGCAAGGGTAGAAAAAAACATTATTATGCCATCAAGACTGAGTATCTTGCATTAACCAGATATGTCATTGTGACGCATGGGTTAATTGGTGCCATACTAGGAGCATCTACCACCTTCAGATATCAGTCTGATCCAGTAAATGGCAGTTTGCTAGTCAAGTGCTGGTATTTGCGGCATTGCCAATAAAGCAGGATGGTGGTGGGATCCATGCCCTTTTCTTTTGGCACTGGAAGGCAGCAGTGGAAATGGTGCATGACATCTCTGCTGATGTCAGCAGCCTACAACCATGCCAGAGTGGCCATTACTCTTTATTTACTCTTGGCAACTGTGCTCTTCCACAATGCTGGTTGTGATGGCCCAATCTCCACTGTTGCCTTCTAGAACCAAATGCATGGTTGCAGAATTGATGGTCACCTTGGCCTGCTAACATCAGCATGGGTGACTATTCAGTCAGCAACTGTGCTGAGTTGGCTGGTAGTGCCTTCCCAATGCCAAAATCAAATTGTCTTGTGCTGTAGCTGATGTCCTATTACAGGAATGGAAAACTGCAGGCCCAAGGGCCAAATGCAGCTCTCCAGGCCTCTATATATGGCCATCAGGACTCTCCCCTGGCCACACCTCCTCCCCAGAGGCACACCCTTTCTCCAGGCCACTTCCCCAACCCTGCTTTGCACCCTCCTTGAGTGTCTCAAATGTGTCCTTATATATATATATAATAACCAGTAAAAATATACAGTAAAAATACAATGCAACAAGAACAATGCAGATACAGTGCAAATACAAGAACAATGCAACAAGGACAAAGTAAAAAAAATTGCAACAAAAACAATGTTTTCTTTGTTTTCAAATGATACACACAGTTACCACAGCAGATGTGGTCTTAGGAGAGACATCCCTTCTTTTCTTGGACGTGCATAATGTCATCGGCCAAGTTTTCCCTCTCCACCTCCACACGACCCTTGTTGTTGGTGAGCTGGTCTACCTGCCTGGGCTGTGGGGAGGATGTCTGACTCCCCAGGTGGCATGCTGCTGCCTCACGCCTTGGAGTAACCCCCATTGGACACAATGGACCCTTCAACTGTTGACCAGACTCTACAGTTGTTGCTGGAGATGTTCCTCCAGTCCTCCTTGACATCTGTTTGGCAGGTGATGACTTGGGGAAAGGTCTGGCTCAGTCATGGTGCCGTGAAATGATCTCTTTGCTGGCTGCTCTAAGTATCTAGCTGATACTTATTGTTTGTAAGCCACTTTGGGGTTCAGATGAATGGAAAGTGGCCTAGATAGAAATACAGTAATTCACAAGTTAAAGGTAAGAGTTCCTGTCCCCTCTCTAGTCTTACATTGCAATTACTGGTGGTTTCACCTAGCACTCCACCTCCCTGGTCACCACTAATCTAACCTAAAAACTAGTTGCCCTGGAGAGTGGAGTGTTTCCTTTCCTATTTATGTGGTCTCAAGGCATGTAGTACAACTCACCATACCATTTCAAAACAAGTTGCACATTTCCTTGGCACCACAATATCTCTGCTGTAACTTGCACAAGTGGGTAAACACATGATGTGATAGTCTTGACTCATGGGATGAGGTAGTCTAAATGATATGCCTGGCAGTCAGGAAACGCATCATGGAGATGCTGATCTTTGGGGTGACTGTGATCTACAGTCTCACTTTGATGCAGCTCAGGATTAAACAGAGAAAATGAATGGAGGAAGGAAGGATGGAATGAGACAGGCACCAACTCTGCTACGTACATCTATTTTAGTCATTACTGAGCCAGCTACAGCATCAGGAATTCTGCACACTGACAATTATTTTGTAATAACGGTTAGAATGAGATTTCCAACAGGCACACTTAGTAGCAGGAGAAATATATCCTGTTGGCTTTTATGAGGTTTACTGTTATTATTTTTACTGATACTTGGTTTTGCTGAATTTATTGTACTTTTCTTTTCTTTTTACTGTTTGTCTCTTTGGAAACTATAAAGATGAAAAGTGGACTATAAATATTAATTATCAATTAAATAAAAAAAGAATGCCCCAGATGGCTTTCCCAGGATGAGAGTGCATGCTGGTTCGTGTGTTATCTCTCCTATACATAGTGTTCTGCATCATCCCAATCTCAGAGTGATGTGAGACTTCCAGGGGTTCCTCTGCTTACTCAGGGTTTGGTTTCCTTGGAAAGAAGGTCAGCAGACACTGCAGTGTATTTATGATATATGGTTTATTTACACATATTCACAGCCTGAGCATCAGATGGAGTTCACAGCATTAACAGTTCATCAGATGTTGCTCCCCAAAGCCCATAGCTTTGGGGGTACAGACACAGAGGACAGGTCTCCCTCTCTGTCTTTCTAGCTTTACCCCCAAGATGCGACTAAAAAACAAGCTTCTGCTTGGCTCCAGGATGGGGCAAGGAGGCCTTCTCCCCTGAAAAGAGTTTTAATAGCACCAGGCTCTGTCTTGGCCACAGCCCTTGGGATATTCAGACTGACCACTCGAAAAGCCCATTAACTCACAGACCAACTTGGCTAAAATATTAGATTAACAAAGGAAACTAGTCTGACTAGTGAATCAGGTTTCTCCCTTTGCAGCTGTATCTCTTACAGGCCCACAATTACAAACTAGAAGGGGTCTCGCAGGTATCATCCAAGCCCATCCCAATGCTCTAACAATATCATGGCTGGCATACTCATCATTTTCTGTTTTTCAGTATGCCATTTTGTTCTCGATCATTGCATCATTTAAATTCTTTTTAGTATTATTGCTTGAGAGGGCAACTTTCTTCCTCAAAATATTTCCTTACAACATCATTCAGTCAGGTACACTTCCCCCCTCCATGCTGCTTTTTGCTAAATGCAATCCATCCTGGTAAACCATTTGATTATACAGCCATGAGAATGGCTACATATGATAACCAGCATGGATTTTTTGCATTCAGCAATGATAAATTGAAAATACCCCCATGCCATTCTGATGCTTCCCATTTCAAAATAAAACCTTACAAAACTTATAGTCCTGAACTCAGAAATGCTTGCTTAACAACCTGCTAAATTGTCATGGTGATACAGAAAACAGTCAGAGAGAATCGAAAGTTCAAAGTATAAAGAGAAACAGAAAAAAAACAGACCCCTTTTGGACTTTTTTTCTGTCAGAGTTCTCATAATATGTTGAAATTAATTAAAAATCAGCCATGTTCACAGAGTACCTGCAATCCTATTACTAATCTTGCCCCATACTCTGACTTTCATCTTCTGCAGTTTTAAAGTTTTAAAAAGCCTGCCCTGGGCTCCTGCTGGGAGAAAAGGTGGGATATAAATCAAATAATAAATAAAATAAGTAAAAATATGCCTGGCTGATTTTTAATTAATTTAAGAAATTTAGCATTGGAATCAATAAGGCCAGGCATGCTCAGTAAGAACCAACTGTCAGTGTTCTAAAAGCCAGACTCCCAGCTGCTTCACTTGCCTAATCAGAGGGCCACACACATGCCAGATCTTTATTTCACTTTAGACAGTCATGGCTTCCCCCAATGAATCCTGGGAAGAGTAGTTTGTGAAGGGTACTAACAGGAGACTCATATTCCCTTGACAGAGCTCCAGTGGCCAGAGTAGTTTAACAGTCAGCCCCTCTTCTAGGGATTGTAGCTCTGTGAAGGGAATAGGGCCTCTCCTAGCAACTCTCAGCACCCTTCAATAACTATACTTCCCAGGATCCTTTGGGAGAAGCCATGACTGTCTAAAGTGAAATAAAGGTCTGGTGTGGATGTGGCCAATGACAGCTTTGGTTTAAATTTGGGTGGGAGACTACACATGCCTTCTGTAGAATAAAAAGGTGGAGGAAACGCTGAAAAATGATACTGTTCACAATTTTTTTTTTGGAAATGAAAGGGGCTTCCCCTCTGCCCAGTGCCCACCCATCTCTTCCCCTCCCCCTCCCCTCCCCTTTCCTCCCTCCCTCTCCCCTCCCTTCCTCTTCACCTATCCTAAGCATGATTGCATGGGCATAAATCCCACTGAACTCAAAAAGCATGCAAATAATTAAACAGGTCCTCCCTCCCCCTCCTTCCTATCCCCTCCATCTTTCCCCTTCCCTCCCCCTTTCCCCTTTCTTCCCCCTTCCATTGCCCTCCCCTCCCCTCCCCTATCTCTATCCCCTTCTAATCTCTCCTTCCCCCTCCTCCTCCCCCATGGTCAGTTTTACCTATCTTAAGCATGATTGCATGGGAGTAAATCCCACTGAATTCAATAAGCATGCAAATGATCAAACCTGCCTTCCCCTCCTCCTTCCTCCACCTTCTTCCACTTTTGCCCATTCCCTCCACCTTCCTTTGCCCTTCCCCCTCCTCTTCCAATCCCCTCCTTCCTCTCTCCCTTCCCTTCCTCCTTATCACTCCTCTCCCCTCCCCCATGGTCAGTTTTACCTATCCTAACCATGATTGCATAGGAGTAAATCCCACTGAACTCAATAAGCATGCAAGTGATCAATCCATTCTCAGCAAATTTGCACAGGATCCCATTTCTTACCTCCTGGATTAAAAAGCAGAGAAATTCACTAATGGCAAAAAAAAACAACCTTGCAGTTTATGAATGTATGTATATCCAACAGATATTTCTATAAGACTTTAAAAAGCAGGGGAATTGGGCAGCTATAGCAAATGCACCAGGAGAGCAGGAGATGTGAGCTCCTCTCTGAGATATTGTACTGCCATCCAAATGTGTATAAATGCAAACACAATTTGGGATGGTCTTTCACAGTGGGGAGGAGAACCTGGCTGAGAGTCCAGAGTCTGTGAGTCTGGGTGTAAAGGGCCAGCTAAAGATCACCCCCACAGGGAGTGGCTGAGGGGTTATGTGCCCTGCCACCTGTGCAGCCGTGGGCAAGCTGCGTAGTCCCAAGGAGCCCAGTTGTCCCCAAGCTGGCAGTTGTGGACAAGGAAGGGGCTGGCTTGTGCAGCTGTGGCAAGCTGAGCAGGCCCTAGCCAGCTGGGGAGGGCTAGCCTCAGAGGGAGGCAATGGTAAACCCCCTCTGAATACCGCTTACCATGAAAACCCTATTCATAGGGTAGCCTTAAGTCAGAATTGACTTGAAGGCAGTCCATTTCCATTTTTTTCACAGTCCAATCGACTTTTATTTATTTATTTATTTATTTAAAATATTTCTATCCTGCCCTTCTACCCTGTAATAGGGCACTCAGGGAGGCTTACAAAAATAAAATCAAACACGTACATAAGAAAATTGTAAACGATAACATCACAAAACGTTAAAATACATAAAATACAATTAAAATACATAAAATACTACACACATACACATATACATATATAAATTTTTTAAAATTATTTAATTGTGTTTTTGTTTTTAAAATATGTGTTTTTAAATTTGTATATTTGTTTTAATGTTTTTAATTACTGTAAACCGCCCAGAGAGCTTCAGCGATGGGGCGGAAAACCATCAGGGAGGGAGCAGGGAGGACTTCTTGGGGTAGGGTGTTCCAAAGCTTGGGGGCCACAGCTGAAAAAGCTCTCTCCCGCGTGCCTGTCTTTTACTCCAGGCACACAGAGGAAATCAGAGGCAGATGATCTTTAATCCCGGGCAGGTACATATGGGCATAAGTGGTCCCTCAGGTACATTGGTCCAAGGCCATTTAGGGCTTTAAAGGTCAGAACCAGCACTTTGAATTGGGCCCGGAAGCAAATTGGGAGCCCATGGAGTCGATAAAGCACAGGGTTGATATGCTCCCTGCACCGTGCTCCAGTTAACATTCTGGCAGCTGCATTTTGAACCAACTGTAATTTCTGAACCATTTTCAAAGGCAGCCCCACATAGAGTGTGTTACAGTAATTAAGCCTCGATGTCACCAATGCATGTGTCACTATGGCCAAGTCAACTGCCTCCAGGAACGGACGCAGCTGGTAGACCAGTCTGAGTTGGCCAAAAGCATTCCTGGCTACCGCAGCCACCTGATATTCAAGCAGCAGGGCAGGATCCAGGAGGATTCCCAAACTGCGGACCAGCTCCTTCAAGGGGAGTGCAACCCCATTCAGAACAGGTTGCAACCCCATCACTGGTGCAGTTTTCCCCTTGACCAGCAGTACTTCCGTCTTGTCTGGATTAAGTTTCAGTTTGTTAGCCCACATCCAGCCCTTCACAGCCTCCAGGCACCAGTTTAGGATGATCACTCCCTCAGGTGGTAGGGAGAGATAAAGCTGAGTGTCATCAGCATATTGATGACATTGTACTCCAAATCTCTTGATGACCTCTCCCAGTGGTTTCATATAAATGTTAAAGAGCATGGGAGACAAGATGGAACCTTGCAGTACCCCACAGGCCAATGGCCAGGGGGTCAAGCAGTAGTCTCCCAGCACCACTTTCTGGGTCCTGTCTGTCAGGTAGGACCGGAGCCACCATAAAACAGTGCCTCCCAATCCCATCCCAGCTAGACGGCTCAGAAGGATACCATTGTCAATCGTATCGAAGGCCACCGAGAGATCCAGCAGCACCAACAGGGATGGACTCCCCCGTCTGACGCCCGGTGTAGGTCATCAAGCAAGTTGACCAAGGCAGTCTCTGTCCCATGACCAGGCCTGAAGCCTGATTGAAAAGGGTCTAGATAATCTGATTCATCCAGGAAAACTTGGAGCTGAGCAGCCACAGAGCTTGGAAAAGTTACTTTTTTGAACTACAGCTCCCATCAGCCTAATCCAGTGGCCATGTTGCCTAGGGCTGATGGGAGTTGTAGTTCAAAAAAGTAACTTTTCCAAGCTCTGACTGCCACTACCCTTTCAATCACCTTGCCCAGAAAGGGGAGATTAGAGATTGGGCAGAAGTTGTTAAGATCTGCAGGGTCTAATGAAGGCTTTTTTAACAAAGGTTTTATCACAGCCTCCTTCAACAATGTTGGCATAGAACCTTCCCTTAGGGAGGTGTTAATTAAATATGCCAACCAGTCAGCCACTCCCCCTCTGGCATATTTGATTAACCAGGATGGGCAAGGGTCAAGGGAACAAGTAGTGGCCGTCGATTCTCCCAGAATCCTGTCCACATCCTCAGGTTTTACAAGCTGAAAAGTATCCATAGAAAAATGACCAGAGGAAGCTTCGAGGACATCTGGCACAACTGTAGCTAAAGAGGAGTCCAAGTCAGTCTGAATGCGAGCAATTTTATCTACAAAGTGCTTCACAAACACGTCACAGCGAGCGACTGAGGGCTCAGAGTCTAATGTAGGGCCAGAGCCCAAAATACCACAGACCACCTGGAAAAGCATCGCCAGATGACACTGAGCAGACGCAAAGGTGGTAGAGAAGTGCACTTTCTTCGCTGCCATCACCGCCACATGATAGGCTCAAATTTGAGCTCAATGACTTTGTGTGTAGCTTGGAAGAATGTGGTAACATGTGCCTCTGAGCATATGGTGAGTGGTGGCAACACCTGCAATCAGCTCAAATAACATAAACAAGACATGTGTTGTGCTGATCTTGTTTTAGCAGTGCGGAAGCAACAATATGAAGATAGTTGACAGAGTTCAGATATACACTTTAAATATGTTTGATTTACTTTGCAATTTTAGTGAAGTTTCCTAAGGTACATCATTTTCTTCTGCTTCTGTTTCTGTGAATATGTGAAGTACAGCAACAATTTGCAAGACTAAAAAAACTCCAAAAACAATTGTGGAATAATGGCACTAACTATTTTGCAGAATAGTTTCCAATGGACATGAGAGTGTCTCAGTTTGCACAAGATAAAACAGTGGGCGGTGAAATACATTCTAGCAAAATTATAGGTGTGCTCTATATTTTTAATTGACCATGCCCACCTTTCCTTAAGTGGAGTGGTTTAATCATAGCAGGCTGAAAACATGCATTTTGGGCAGGCCAAGTTAATTTTTCCCCAAGAGCTAGATTTATTGTAATCAGTCTGATTTTACATCAAACTGCAGTTTCAGATTCAACTGTTAATGCACGCAAAATAGAAATAGAGCATAACCTCCAGTTTGAAACACTGTCTTCACATTCATATGACATTGACCAATAAAATGGCTTTGAAATTAATAAAAATAAATTTGACACAGATTTCTAGGATGACTAATGAGAGAAATATAATTTTCTCAGATTCTCTGGAGAAACTGTAGTAACACAGGAAAGAAGCAAAGTAATAAGGATACCAACAAACATACAAAAATATAATTCTTCAGCTTTGGAGATGGCAGGTGTTGCCACCACTCACCATGTGCTCAGAGGCACATGTTACCAAATTCTTCCAAGCTACCCAGAAAATGGGTTGGTTTTTCGCAGTCCATTCCAAATTGTGTTTGCATTTTTACAAATGTGTAGGGCAGTACAACATATCAAGAGGAGGTCAGGTGCATTCTCTATAGCTGCTCAATTTCCCTGCTTTTTAAAGTTTGATGAAATATCTGTGGGCTATAGGTACATTGTTATACCACAAGGTTTTTTCTCCTATTAGTGAATACATTTGGAACTTGTGTTCGTTTTGGAGTAGAAGGAACAGATCAAAATTCCTCAGAGCATCTGAGATCAGGGTCCAACTAAAATACAGAAAGCGTTAATTGTGAGAAAAAACATATAGAGTGAAACACTGAGCTCCAGATCTACTCGGTAATGATTATGTATTTATGTAAAGTATTTATATAATATAATCTCATAAAATATCAGGGCAGTGTACAGCAATATGTATACAATAAAATATAAGACATAATTAAAAGCAGTACAAATATCAGAGTACATCATATCACAGTGAAGTCCAAATTTATTTCACCTTAACCACATGTTCAGATATCGATGATCTTGAAAAGATACTAAACTATTCCACATCACCAGACCCCTCAAAATCCACTGAGGCAAATCAGTAGATTCATTCTAATATGCATGCCAGGAAGCTTCTTTGAGACTCCTGGAGACCCTCTCAGATTTCAAGTGGAGAGAGAGGGCAGGTAGAAAAGTAATATTCACAGCAAAGATGAAAGGCTGCAAAACCAGCAATGTGATTTAAGAGTGCTTGTTATGATTTATTTGGTATACCTGACAATAATAAAATATATATCTGAATTGTGCTCCAGCAGCCTATTATATCCTCTTCTTTGAAGCAATAGTAAAGCTCCTGTATTTGGGCTAGGAATGGGCAAGAAATTTGATTCACTTTGCATTTCAAGCCAAATCTATCAAATGAGCACTTTCCAAAACAATATGTGAACCGAAACATAGCCATCCTTCAAATATCGCTTGTATCTGAATTTTGCAAGGCAGTTAGGCAACCAAACAATGTTTACAAAAGTGCATATGTTAGGGGAACATGTGCATAAAAATGAACATATGAATGAAAACAACATGCAAAATTGCATTACATTAGGAGAAATTGCTTGCATATATATGTACAGTATCATTTATTTATTATTATTTATTTATTAGATTTATATCCCACCCTTCCTCCCAGTAGGAGCCCAGAGCGGCCAAGTAGTCAAAACGGCCTACAAAAATGTATTAGGAGAAATTCACACTGAAATGCTAGAGAACTGACATGAGAATTTTTTTTAAAAAATCGCAAATTGCGGCAGAAATGTGAAGAACTTAGTTTAAGGTTGGAAAAATGAGAAATTAAGAGAACCGAAATGGACAGATCTTTCCATCCCTAATTGGGGTTAATGTTAAAAAATGCTAATAATCCCTTTTTTCTTCTTTTCTTTTCATGTATGATATTTTGGGTGCAGGCTGTACCAGTAAGCAAAGGGAGAAAGCCCATGCACCACATCCAATGGTCTGAACAGGAAATCAATTTAACAAGCTCTCTATTCTTACCTAGAATATTAAAGCCATTCAGAACAAGGAAACATGATCCCATTCTACTAACTGCACACTGCGCTAATTTCACATAGTTTATATTACAGCTGCACTGAGTCGAAAGCCTGAAAGAACTAGCCAGGGTGCCTTTGCAAAAACAAAAATCCATTGACCATAATGACTGCATATGAGTAAAAGTTAAAGGAAATCAATATACAGTTATCACTATACTACTGCAAGGAGGGATCCAAAGGGTACCTTTCATATGGTTAGATGCAGAAGCGAATATTCAAACATACAAGATTATATTCAATGTTAGTCCTACTCAGGATGGACCAGTTGAAATTAATGGACATGAATAAGTGAAGTTCATTAATTTGAATGGGGATGCTCTGAGTATAACTTCACTGGATATAATCTATTGCTTTTCTAGAAAACTGTCATCTACATAATAACTTTGTATGGTTTTTATTTATTTAAAAATATTTATCTGCCACGATCCTGCCAAAGCCCATCCAAAGCAGCTTACAACAATAACAATTACAAATATAACTGTAATATCTGGGCTCAGTATATCTGTGTGAATTTTGCAGAAGAAAAGGAGCAGTTAGGATTCTAGAGTTTAATCAGGATATTTTTTCATTGGTATTCCATCAGAGGTATTCTTCCAACTGGAGGAAGGCACACACCACACATTGCACTGGAATTTCCAAGGGCCAATTTCATGCTTTATTTCTTTAGTGGGTTGCAATCGGAGGTAGACAATCTGGAGAAGTATAGAGCTGGCCCTTTGGAGTCATATGGTGGATAAACATTAACTATTTGAAAGTCCAGCCATTAAATGTACTGGCATCATACTTCACAACTGGTGCGAGTCTACAGTTTGAAATAGGTGTTAAAAGTGCATGGCATCTGGATGTATCAATGTATGCAAGGGTGGAAGATATGCCTCGACCCATTCAGTAAAATATCAGTTTCTGATAAGCAAAAATCTGTTAGCTGAGATTTCCTTTCCACTTTATTTCCCATTTTCCCATACTTTTTTAACCAGGACAATGCTGAATTAGGCCTGCCGCCTCATATCCCTACTGTACATGCCTTGAAACACTCTTTCTGTCACAACACTCCATTATGATCTGCCAAGAGGCATAAAAATGTATAATACTTCAAAATCTATTCAGCAAAAAAGTGCCACTAAAATTGCAGCCCCTGCCCAAAAGAAAATCTTGAATGTCATTCAGCTGGCCATTTAATGCAGAAATAGATAGCTCTTTAGAGTCTTTATCTCAATTGGATATAATGGATTGTAATTATTTCAGAAGTACATGAGGGAAAGCCAGGGCAACGGCATATTCCAGAAGGAAGCATCTCTTTGCGTTTTCTACCTTTTCTAGTGGTACTGTTTTCAAATTAGGATAAAGCAGGCTATATTAGACCTGTTGCTGTCTTAGTGATAGTCCTTTTCACGTGTTCATTCCTCCACACAGCATCACATGGAGGAGGAAGCAAGGGCAACTGTGCTCACCCCCAAGCCTCTTCCATTGCCCTCCACAAGCTGGAGGGCAACTGACTGCAACAGGGAGCCTGCTTTACTCACATAGGATCCCCAGACAATATATTTTAGTATCTTGGAAAATTAGCGTTCTAAAACATGGAAGGAGCCTACACAAGTGGAGCTGGTTTCCATTGCAAACATTCACCATGTGTCAGGGGATGGAAGGGACAGAGTGAGCATGCTCATTATCACTGCCTCCTCCACAAAATATTGATTTCATGAAGAAAGCCAGATGTTGCTGGAAAAGTATGGAATTGCTTGGCTTAGAATACAACTTTGTGATACTTGCCTCCAGTATAAAGTCGAGCATAATGGTCCTTCATTTCTGCTTCAAGTCTGTATTTTAATCCAAGTGTGAAAAAACTCCTCCCTCTCATTCCCACCTACAAATCTACTTACCTTATCTGTAATGTTGTGGCAGCACTGGGAACTCACAGCAGAGGAGGCTGGGGAGATCACAGGTTGGGGTTAGCAATTACGAGTCTGTTTTGAACTCTCGAGGGAGAGAAATAATTTATGGGGGGGAGGAGTTCTCAACTTTCACTCATCATTTCCAATTCCAAACCAAATCACATCAGTAGACTTTCCCCAACATAAAATCAACTTATCAGGGCTTTTTATTATTGTTGTTATCCTTAGAAGACCATGGGACATTCTTCACAGTGGCAGTCATCCTTGGTCAGCAGCTGCTAGATCCATACCTCAGACTTCAGGATCATGGGCTAAAGACCACAGGCTTCTTCCTAGGGCAACAAAACCACATTGACAGATTTGATATAACCTCCACAGCCCATAGCATCTATCATTGCATAAATATAGAGACTGGCCCATGGTGGCCAGTTGTCACAAAAGATGGAATCAAAGAATCTTGCAATGCCCCAATCAACTCAAAGCAAAAGAAATATATGGTGTTACACAGAGGCCAATAAGGGTATGAGAATAATAGATGAGAAGAAATTGACAGAATTTGTTATGGGGTATAAAAAACAATAAAAGCAGAGAGCAGAAGAAAGGTAGACGTTTCTTTGCTGAATTTGCCCTATTCATCTGACTGACCAAACTGGGTTTTATAAGAATATGTGCTAACTCACATGTACGTAGTGCTTTTGTTTTTAAACAAGCTCCTTATGAATGGGAACAGATATTGGTCACTACTTCTCCAACCTCAGAATGGGGAGGGGTCTTTCAACCTGGCAACCTCAAAGTTCTTCAGAGGGCTGATTCTAATGTGGAGTCACATGGCAAGTCAAATTCAAGCACTGAGCTTTCAGCATGAAGTGCCATCAGGTATAAGTGATACTCCATGGTCTTCACATGAGGCCATTATATTTGAATTGCCCATAATTTCCTGTGCTAATAGAGGAAAAGGTACAAATTAATGACCAAGGAATATGGATACACATACATACAAACCCCTGTATATATACACAGAAGCATATTTAAAGTTATACTTGGCAATTAACTGTATTATAATGATTAAAAAATTAATGGAAATAGCTGAGTGTAAGTGAAAATTCCATATGAATGATTTATTTCCCAACTGTGTATCAAATACTTATTAAATAATTCAACAATTGAAATGTAAATAATTGAATATTATTCAACTCTGTAGTATAAATTATGCATAGACAGAAGTCACTGCAAAAATACAGTATTATATAAAAATAATAGATTTCTTTATAATGGTATTGTGATCTATACAAAGTTTGTGCCACATACGGATAACTTAATATACTGCATTAGATAGGCTCTTATTGCCTATTCCTTTTTACAGAATAGAGAAGGGAAGGCCCAAGGATAATTGTCCAAACTGTATCATAATCCTCTTTTTCCTGCTATTCCTCATAGCTGCTGATTAGCTTCTTGTTCATGTTCTGAAGTTTGTCCCTAGATAATCTCTGTAGTCTGACTTACACCTCCCAGGACGCATGGAGGGGGAGTGGGGAGAAAGAGGAGTAGAATAAAGTGGGAAGAGAAAGTAAACTAAGCTGTAATGTTTAATTTCTGCTTTGTGTGTTGTCCCTAACAGGAACAAGCTAGAAAATAAAAGTATGTTACATGTTTGCATGTAAGAAGGCATCAATTTCCATTCTGACCCATGTTGGTCATGGCACTGTTTCAGTTCTGCTGCAGTTCGACTTCCATTCATTGCAATGCAAAGGCAATGCAAATGGCAGGGTAGGGGTATCATCAGTTACATATCATTTGCAGTCTGAAAACAACAGTGAAAAGCTAACATATTCACTGGATGAATTTCCATTCCAGACATGGCATGAATATCAGCAATTTCCACTCCCATTTCCTTCCAAATTTGCCAATGTCCCTACTTATATCATAGTGAGTTACAAGTAGTGATGGGTGAACCCCTCCAATGGTTCTCTTAGATTTGGCTTTGAATAAGCTGAACTACACCCCCTCTCCAAATAAATTACTTGGCTTATTCTGAGCCAAACCAAGTTACATTGGACCACATCACATCCCCAATTGGGGTTCAATCTTTTCCTCCACCTCGTGAGTTTCCAAACCTCTCTCTACTCACCAGCTTCCTGACTTCTTTGCCTAGCCATCCTGTCCACTTACCATTACAGCTCATATTTGAGGCTTGCATAGCAAATCACAAAGTTTTATTTAGCAACATTGGTTTCCCCTAGCAGACAGGAGCAGCAAACAAGACATGGCACAGCAGAGGTAGGTGCCTGAAAAGTCTATGGCTCCAGAAGACTCCAGCAAAATAGCTGTTCATGCTACAGAGGAAACCAGAAAATTTCCATTGTCACTGCCTTGTCTGGACTAAAGAAAAATTCACAAACTACAATTGGAAGGCAAGCACCATAGAGCCAGTGTGGTGTAGTAGTTAGAGTGTTGCACTAGGACCTTGGAGACCAGGGTTACATTCCCTATTCAGCCATGAAGCTTACTGGGTGACCTTGAGTCAGTCACTGCCTCTCAGTCTAAACTACCTCACAGGGTTGCTGTGGGGATTAAACATGGAGGGGAGAACCATGTATGCCACCTTGAGCTCCTTGGAGAAAAGATGGGATATAAATGTAATAAATAATGATAAATAGTGATAAAAAACCAAAGTGCAATGTAAATGGCAGTAATTGCCAAAGAAACGTGAAGAAGCAATGTGTTTGGAAGTTGTAGAATGACTCCAATGAGGCATGCAAGTAAATGTCACAGTGTAGAGTGCTCCTGCTCAGTGTTATAGTGAGTCAGCCATTCTCGCCTCTAGGAAAAGGAAAATTAAAGTGTGTGTGTGTGTAGGGGAGAGACAAGTAAGTTTGGGTTCCTGCTGGGAATTCATGCTAATGGATTCCAGTTTAGGGAATTCTTTCTGGGGAGAGGCAATCATGTATGCGAATTACATTCACAACAGGGTGTTACACAGTGCACTTGGAATGTCACCTTATGAGAAACTCACTGGGAGAAAGCCGAAAGTGCAACACATTCAGAAATTTGGAGCTAGATGCTGGGTCCACATTCCACAGGGAAAAAGAAGGGGCAAACTTGCACCCAGAGCACAACAGGGATTTGTTCTGGGGTTTCAGAATGCATATTTCAGAGTGTGGATACCAGAAACACAGCAATTAATTCTGAGCAGAAGCATTAAAGTCTCAGAAAAGCCTTGGGATCAAAGGCAAACAGTCATTCTTACAGGGTCAGCTGACACACAAGCACAAACACAAGCACAAACATTTAAACCAAACCTTGACATAAAAGTGGAAGGCACACAAATTCCACTTAGGGATGCATTAAATGAACTCATTTGTGGGAAACGGAGATCAAAGAAACGCAAGGTTGAAGAAATGGAATATCCTGCGCAGGCTGTACTAAGCACCAGCTCAAATGGGGGGGCTGAGAGAGCAGAAGCTCTAGTGCCTTTGAGACGTTCTGAGAGATCTAACATTGGAAAATCGCCAGAAAGATTTACGGTGGGATTAATAACCAGTCCAGGAATGCATAAGGAGGTTGAGATGGATCCTGAGACACTGTATCTGACTTGTGTTCAGCCGAAGTTTGATTGAATAAAGTTCTAGCTAAATGTACAGAGATGTTCTGAAATGTACTGAAATGTAGACTGGATTTGTATGATGTAATGTACTGAAATGTATTGCAAGATATATTGTAGAAATGTATTATTGTTATTGTTGTAATGAATTACAGACATGATGGGGAAAAAGGGGGATTGTTGACCATTGTACTGTACTGTCACTGAGTGTTTTTCCATCAAGTCTGAAAGTCTGGAAAGTTACAAGAAGTGTCTGGAGAAGCAGCCTTATCTGCTGTGCCTGGCCTGAGAGAGCAGACATCCAAGGCCAGTAGTTGTCATGGTAAAGGTAGATAACAGCTTGGGAAAAGGCTCTAACTGTTGATGTTAGAGTGCTGTCTGTGTCTTTCTTACTTTTGCTTTTGAAGAGGGAAGAAGGGGGGGAACTATGCCTTTGGCCATAATGTCTTAGTAAAGACTCTTAAAACTTTCTCAAACCTCTGTGAAGTTTCTTGCTCAACTTAACTCCAAAGTAACGTGTGCTGTCACGCAACAACGCTCACACATCAACAATGATTATCCATGGGTACTAGGTAAGAAGGCTATGTCCTTTCTGCCACAATTACATGCTACCATGTCATCATCCCTATCTTCTCTTACAGCACTCCTCCTCGGCCCTCACCAGCAATTAATTAGGGGTCTTTCCCCACTTATTCCCATTTCTTCAGCTTTCACCAGTGGGAATAATTTTAATCTCTTCTCCTGACATGTGCCACTCTTCTGAGGCTATAGGTCTTTTTAAATTCCAGTGGCCCAAAAGGAAGATGCAAATACAATTGCACATCAAGTATGGCTGTACCGTTTATGAGTTCTTCTCACTAGAAAGCAAGCCAAGTCATATACAAATATATAAGAAATATTATAGCTGGTATCCAGTTGACTTTTACTCTGAAAAACACAGATTGAAATTAAGGGTTGTACGCTGATCATGCCCCTAAATTTCAATGGATCTGTTCCATGAGTAACGTTGGATACAACCCCAATGCATGTGCATGATCACTACTTTGTGATCCAATTGATCTCATGTACGGATGGGGTGATTGTTTATCCAAGCATTCAAACATTGGGAAATCTGAAAACCTGAGTCAAAACTGCACATGAGTCTTCCAGTCTCTGAACTCTGTCTTCCTAGGTAATCCTATCCCATCCCTGCCCCCTGATCTTTTTAGCAGGAGCAGGGGTGGCAGCAGTGAAATGAGAGGCAAGAGGGGTTTGTCCTTTCCCTCTTCCCCTCTCTTTCCCCTTTCCCCCCATCCTCAACCAGAGAAATGCTGGGCCCAGTGAAGTCTGGGAGCTGTAATATGTTTGAGAGCTCCTGCAGTTGTGACAATTCCAAAAAGGGCTCAAAATTGGGCTCAGAAAGAACTAAGCTATTTGGTGGCTGTGGTGGTGATTATTGGCAATTATGAATTATAAATTAAGCCCATGTTCAATTATGAATTAAGCCCAAGAGAGTTTATCTATCACTTGCAAACAATAATATCAGTATATAGAATTAGGAAATAATTTTCCATAAAACACATTGATGGCTCCATATGTCTGTCTGTCTTTTTTTCCTTTCCATGGCAGCTGTTTGTCATGTAGCCACCCTTTCTACTGAACGCTATCACAGAGTGACAGTGCATAAAGGGGGCAGAGCAGTAGCAGTAGCCTCCTACTCACAATGCTATATTCACCAGGATGGGAATGAAGTGGGGCAAGATGACAACAAGGTCATAGGAGCTCCATATTGTTGGTGGTGCCTGGCAGGTGCACCTTCAGGACAACAACACCACCAACCCAGAGCTTCCCTGACTTTGCTTTGTCCCATTCCATCCCAGTGGGATGCAGCTCTGCCTCCAGGAGGGTGCTGTTGCTGTTCTCCCCCCCCCCAACTCTCATACTGCTTGGCCTGATCAGAAGGGGGCGGACTGGTGATCTTTTAAGTCTAGGTTTCCATGATATGATATGAAAGTGTATATTGCCACTATCAGTGTATGGTTACATCTGCTGGTATCCAGCATCCTGCACCAAACTTGTGACAAAAAAAGTGTATTTGAAAATACCTTACAGTCTAACGGGTAGAGCAATCTAACTCAGGGGCAGCTGGCGTAAGTTGTGCTGGAGCAAGAGAAGCTGGAGTAAAGTTCCACTGCATCCAATTGCCGTTCAGGAGCTTCTGGGTTGGCTGAATGCTGGCTCAGCCAGGAGCTGCATGCAGACACCAGAAAGTAAAAGTCTGCTCTCCCAAATACCACTATTGGGGAATAAACCCTCTCCATTGACTTCTGTTGCAATTATTTTCTGATTGACCTTTTTCCCGGCGTAAACTTTGTCTGGATTAGGACCTGCAGGAGCACTCTGAACATGAGTTGCATGTGGCCTAAGTTCCCTCACTTCGGCCCCTCCCCCAGCATGCCCCTTTTGGGGGCCTTCCTCCGGCTTATGCCGGCTCCACTTGTGCCCATCTTGGCTCAGCAGAGCTGAGGGACTTAGGCCGGCATAGCCCGGCTGAGGAGCCCAGCCAGAACCCAGCCGGCTCAGCTGGAGATCCGCTGCATCCAACTCCCCTCAGCCTGTTGTAAATGCAAGTTGGATTGCACCCTAAATTAATGGATTTTAGTGAACCTTTTGAACCCCCTTAAACTAAAGTAAGGGGAACAGTTAGGAAAAAGAAAGGCAGGATATGAGTTCTCACAAAACTTTTTAGAAATGTTGCATTATACTTACTGATGTTTCAAGAGCTGCCCAGCTGTGAAGTACTATAATGTGTGTCAGTAAGGTCTGCTGTTTTCCTGCTATTCACTTAGCAGGGTGTCCCATCTGTTCCTTAAGGTTTGTGACAAAAGAAATGCTACAGCAGTCAGTGGATGGATACATGAGTAGTGCTGGAGTATTTCATTGCTGAACTTGAACTTTTTAATACTTAATAATAAAACTGCTGAATATTTAGCTACAAAAAATATTCTGAGTAAAAGAAGATAATTCAGAGGGCTCAAACTGATCCCCAACTCCCCACTCAATGTACCTTTTCCATTTTTTGTTGGTGTTTGCAACAGTTGCTTCCCTTCTCTACTGCTGCTCCTTCAGTCCCATTCATTTCCCCACCACTCCTTTTTCTTCCTTCCTCAGGTGATCCCAGGCAATCAGATATCACACACAAAAAACAATGATGGCATAATATCACAGATCTAAAACTGATTGGCTGCATCATGAAGTCAAACCTGAGAGAGCTGCTGCTAGTCAGACTAGACTGTGCTGTGCTAAATGGACCAATGGTCTGACTTAATATAAGGGAGCTTCTTATGTTTCAATGGGCATCTTGTTTATACAATTGTTGCATGCATTTGATCTAATATGCAAGCCATTTAAGGAGGCCCAATGGAAGAGGATACAAGGCATTTCCCCTTTCAAGTAGCACGTACTCTCACTATGAATAAGAATAATGGAGGGGGTCTGCATAGCTCTTAAGTGTCTTGTGGATTAGATTAGCTGTGAAAGACTTAACAGTGTGCTAATAACTGTTACTGTGATGAACAGCAATATTGTGATACCAATGATTGCAATAGCCCACACTACCATAGGAAAGTTGTAGATACTGAATCCATTAAATCTGAACATATGAGCCTAGCTGAAAATGTACAACACGGGGGGTGGGATACCCAGTACAAACATGTTGGGGACTTCAGCCAGGAACCATGTGATCTGAGACTTAGCCTACTGAATTAATATAGACTATATATGAGTAACCCTGAGAACCCTCTTCTAGGCTCAGTAGCATATTGGAGTGTATTGTTTATTTATTTATTGTTTATTTATTAAATGTATATCCCACCCTTCCAGTAGGAGCCCAGGGCAGCAAGAGTACTCAAGTGGTTGGCAATTAGCATGGAGCTTCTGTGATTGGCCATGCCTTCTATGTATACTGGAATCCTGGCCATCTCCCTTTGCTTGGATGACAGAACAGTGCATTCTGCTTTCTGCATCCACTTATGGCTCCCCGCTGTCTTGGCTCCACCTGTCTGTTGACCTCAGGAATCCCGAGTTGAAGACTGGATCTCCAGGTCCAGATTCAGGTAGAATTATTATTATTATTATTATTATTATTATTATTATTATTATTATTATTATTATTTCTTCCACATTATTATCTCAAGGCAATAAAACAGTTAAAAACAACAGAAAATAAATTTAAATATGGTATAATGGCAGAGGCCTATTGATCCAGCTGGGAAAACTTGGGCTCCTGCAGGGAGGAAGGGTGGGATATAAATGAAATAATAAATAAATAATAATAAATAGGGTTGCCAGGCTCAGGGCCTGAGAATGATCTTTAGGAGAAAAGTCAGTCAAGTGCAGGTGTTCTTGCAACACTGTAATGGGAAAAACCACAAGGTGGAATTCTCCCTTCCCCAAGCACAACTTTTAAAGATACAGAAGACCTCTTGGTTGCCAGGCCCAGCCTCCAAGAGGTCTTCTGTATCTTTAAAAGTTGTGCAGGGGGAAAGGAGAAAAATACTGGCACTTTCTAGGTCTGCTTTCTAGATCTAGGACACATCCCATCCAGGCAAAAACACTTGAGTAGGGCATGGAGCAGGGCTTGTGAGGGGTAAGGTCTAGAAGAGGGCATGGCCTAAGTAGAAACCCAAAGGCTGGATACAGAGACCAAGAGTGCCACATGTGGCCCTTGGGCCTAAGATTCCCACCCCTCCCTCCAAGTCCTGAACTGAGCTAGACACTGAACAGTCAGCTCCAAATATTAGACCAGTATTTAAATGAAATAATGATTTCCTGACTTCCGTGATATGTTTGCAAAGAGCTATAAGCCTGCCTTTTTATTTATTTATTTATTTATTATTTGATTTATGTCCCGCACTTCCTCCCAGCAGGAGCCTAGGGCAGCAAACAGAAACGCTAAAAACACTTTAAAACATCATAAAAACAGACCTTAAAATACATTAAAACAAAACAATGTTAAAATCATTTTTTTAAAAAAGCTTTAAAAACGTATTTTTAAAAAAAGGTTAAAACATATTAAAAAACACATATTAACAAGCAATTCTAACACAGACGCAGACTGGGATAGGTCTCAAAAGGCTTGTTGAAAGAGGAAAGTCTTCAAAAGGCGCCGAAAATAGCAGAGATGGTGCCTGCCTAATCTTCAAGGGAAGGGAATTCCACAGGGTAGGTGCCGCCACACTAAAGGTCCATTTCCTATTAAAACACTTTTCTTTAAATCACTGAGATACCTTGTATTGGGAGAATTCAGGCATCAGTGGTATTATGAAAAGGACACTTAGAGTACAATCCTGTGTATATACTCAGGAATAAGTCCCATTGAGTTCCATGTGACTTCCTCCCTGGTAAGTATGTGTGTGATTGCAGCCTTTATGAACTGGAATCAAAGAACTACTCATAGGGAATGTTCTCTGACTTAGGATCTGATGCACAAGGACAGGGCCGGCTCCAGGAATGCAGGGGCCCTTGGGCATTAGGCTGCCCTGGGCCCCTCTGCTTCTCTTCCATGATCCCGTGGATTGCAAGACAAGCTTCTGAACCGCCCACCATCCCCCGCCATCCCCAGCGCTTCACCTACCTTTCTCTGCTGTTCATGCAGGGTTGCCATCAATAAAGATGGCGGCCGAGGTTTCTGTAAGGGACTGAAGCCTTTGCCATCATCTTGGTTGATGGCATGTAGCGTGCACATTGCTGCCATCAACCAAGATGGTGGCAGAGGCTTCAGTCCCATACGGAAACCTCGGCCGCCATCTTTATTAATGGCAACCCTGCGTGAACAGCAGAGAAAGGTAGGTGAAGCAGGGGGGATGGCGGGCGGCTCGGAAGCTCATCTTGCGATCTGCGGGATCGTGGAAGGGGAGCGGAGGGCCCCTCAGGGCCCCCCCAGGGGCTCCTAGAGCTGCGGGGCTCTCATGCCAGTGCCCAACCTGGCTGCCCTTCGGAACCAGCCCTGCACAAGGACTGCAGGGTCTATCTTTAAAAACAGGCTTAGACTCTAATAATGTACACACATACCTGGGTGTAAATCCCATTGGACTCAGTAGGACAAACTTCTAAGCAGACATGCATAGGATTGTGTGGTTAGTTTATAAGATAAATTAATTGGCCATGAAAGTAGGATAGATGAAAAACTGTATATTTTCATGAATGATTGCATGAGACATTTATGTTTTCATTGGGAAATGAACGGCAAATATAACTCAAAATGGCAAATATAACTGCACACCATCACTTAAATATATGAAATCATCCTTTCATGTTTCCCTGCCATCCCATCTCTGCAACTATATAATGCAATTATTAATGCTATCAATACATTGGCAGGGGTTGTATAATGTATTGCAGCTTTACTGCCAGCATACGGGCCTAGAGACATGACCTTTACAATATTCACTAACAGGCAAAAAAACAACAACACCTTGCAGTTTAAGAAAGTACCTATAGCCAACAGATATTTCTATCAAACTTTAAAAAGCAGGGAAATTGGGCAGCTATCATGAATGCACCAGGGGAGCAGGAGACCTGACCTCCTCTCTGAGATATTGTATTGCCCTACACATTTGTAAAAATGCAAACACCATGTGGGTTGGTCTTTCACAATCCAATCCATTTCCTGTGTAGCTTGGAAGAATTTGGTAACATGTGCCTCTGAGCATATGGTGAGTGGTGGCAACACCTGTCATATCCAAGATGGAGAATAACATTTTTATGTTTGTTGATGTTCTTCTTACTTTTCTTCTTTCCTGTGTTACTACTATTTCTACAGAGAATCTAACCTAGAAAATCATATTTCAGTATTCATCCTAGAAATCTGTGTCAAATTTATTTTTATTTATTTCAAAGCCTTTTTATTGGTCAATGTCATGTGATGGTGAAACAGCCTTTTATGTTTCAAACTAGAGGATATGTTCTATTTCTATTTTGGGTGCATTAACAGTTGAATCTGACTGATTACAATATGTTGCTACTTAAGAAATGAATCAAGCTGTTGGGAAAAAAAAAACTTGGCCTGCCCAAAATGCATGTTTTCAGCCTGCAGTGCTTATACCACTCCACTTAAGGAAAGGTGGACATGGTAAATTAAAAACATAAAGCATACCTAGAAATTTGCTAGAATGTATTTTACCTCCCACTGTTTTATCTTGTCCACTGGAGACTATTCTGCAGAACAGTCAGTGCCATTATTCCACAATTGTTTTTGGAGTTCTTTTAGCGTAAATTATGGTAAGTGTTGCTGTACTTGACAAATTCACAGAAGCAGAAGCAAAAGAAAATGATCTACTATAGGAAACATCACTAAAATTGAAAAGTGAATAAAACATTATCTGAACTCTATCAACTGTCTTAATATTGTTGCTTCCTCCCTGCTAAAACAGCACAGCACATGTCTTGTTTCTGCTATTTGGGCTGATTGCAGGTGTTGCCACCACTCACCATATGCTCTGAGGCATATGTTGCCAAACTCTTCCAAGCTCCACCAAAACACCAACCCAAATTGTGTATGCATTTATACAAATTTGTAGAGCGGTACAATATCTCAGAGAGGGAGTCCGGTCTCCTGCTCCCATGGTACAGTCACACTAGCTGTCCAGTTTCCCTGCTTTTTAAAGTCTTATAGAAATATCTGGTGGCTATATGTATGTTCCTAAACTGCAAGGATTTTTTTAACCTATTAGTGATTTTCTCTGCTTTTTAATCCAGGAGGTAAGAAACAGGATGCTGTGCAAGTTTGCTGAGAATTGATTGATCATTTGTATGTGTATTGAGTTCAGTGGGATTTATTCTTCTGCAATCATGCTTGGAATAGGTGAAACTGACCACAGGGGATGGGGAAGAGAAGGAAGGGCAGAGGGGAGGAGGGGGATGAGAGCAGGCAGCAGGGGGAGGGAAGGAAGAGGGCAGGTTTGATCATTTGCACACTTATCGAGTTCAGTGGGATTTACTCCCTTGCAATCATGCTTAGAATAGGTGGAACTTACCATGGTGTAGGAGGAAAAGAGAAAAGAAAGGAGGCCTGCAGTGGGCAGGGGAGGAGGAAGAAGAAAGAGGAGAGGGGAGGAAGAAGGGAGGAGGAAGGGAGGGGAAGGAGGGGAAGGAAGAAAAGGGGTTTGGAAGGGCATGGAAAGTGGGAGGGAGGGGCAAAGGAAGGGGAGGCAAGAGGCAAAAGAGAGTGGAGAAGAGGGAGGAGGAGGGTAGGGTAGGTTTGAATATCTGCATGCTTTTTGAGTTCAGTGTGTACAATCATGCTTAGGATAGGTGAAACTGACCTGGGGCAGGGAGGGTGAGGAGAGGGAAGGGGGACAGAAGGGGAGGAAGGGTAGGGGGAGAGAGGAAGGGGGAGGAAAGAGGAAGGGGAGGAGAGTGGGTGTGTGGGCACTGGACAGAGGGGAAGCCCCTTTCCTTTCCAAAAGGAAAATGTGAACAGAATCATTGTTTTTCAGGGTTTCCCCCGGCTTTTTCTTCTACAGCAGGCATATGTAGCCTCTCACCCAAATTTAAATCAAAGCTGTCTCTGGCCACATCCACACCAGACCTTTATTTCACTTCAGACAGTCATGGCTTCCCCCAAAGAATCCTGGGAAATGTAGTTAGTGAAGGGTGCTTAGAGTTGCTAGGAGATGTCCTATTCCCCTCACAGAACTACAATCCCCAAGAGGGGCTGACTGTTAAACCAGTCTGGCCGCTGGAGCTCTGTCAGCGGAATAGGAGTATCCTAACAACTCTCAGCACCCCTGGTAATTATTAGGCACAAAAATGAAACAACTTGACAATGCAACGTTAATATGCTTAAATTGCATAATTAGCAAATAATTTGCATCATATGCAAATTAGCATGCCCAGATTTGTGGAACTGGAATGTGCCAACCCTTTTGTTATATCACTGATTATCTGGCCTGGGCATGTGTAGCTTCATATGCTACTCACACATGTAGCTGGTCTGGAATTAGTGAATGTTGGATCCTTACCATTCTGGCATGATATGACCTGACTTCCTGAGTGCAAACAAACCATTCTAATTAGTATTTAATTCTGTCACACTGCAGTCATTTTGTTATATGACTTAGCTGCTGTTGCCATGCAAAATACCATTTTAGTAGATTTCCCTTCTTTCCCTCATTATATAGCTCTGCAATGAACCTAAATGTGAAAAAAGTTATATTTCATGCTAATGAAGAACTCTGACTAGGGAGAAGTGTGTCTGAACCATTGCCAAATTAACTAAGTTCAAGCCAGTAATTTTATTTTACTGAACACCACAAATAAATATACTGTTTAGGGTTGCCAGGTCCGTGGCCTGAGACTGATCCTGTATCTTTAGGAGATGAGAAAGTCAGCCAAGTGCAGGTGTTCTTGCAACTCTGTAATGGGAAAAACCACAAGGTGGAATTCTCCCTTCCCCATGCACAACTTTTAAAGATACAGAAGTCCCCTGGGAGGCTGGTGGGCCTGGCAACCAAGAGGTCTTTTGTATCTTTAAAAGTTGTGCAGGGGGAAGGGAGGATTCCACCTTGTGGTTTTTCCCATTACAGAGTTGCAAGAACACCTGCACTTGGCTGACTTTCTCTTCTCCTAAAGATACAGGATCAGTCTCAGGCCACGGACCTGGCAACCCTAACCTGTTGTGTGTAATATGTACCCTATGGTACCTGGAGGGTTAATGCTTTTCTCCTAATATAAAAGTTAGGTGTAATAGGTCACTCTGATAATTAGCTTGGCTTTGAGTGAGCTTGGCTTCTGGATGACTACAAAATAGAACTCTTCCTCTTGATGCCAGGGAACTGCATAATGGTGTCTGCCCAATCTGAAATGATTGAAAAAATAGCTCTGTCATCAACCCTCAGATGTAATCAACACACTGAAAAGCAACAGCAGCCAAAACCAGATGCATGCAATAGTCCTATTAAGAACTGTGGTGCAGGCCTTGGTAACGTCTACTGTTGTAATGCATTCTATGTGTGGCTACCCTTGATGTTGGTTCAGAAATTGCAGCTAGTATACAATGCTGTGGTGAAGGTTTTGGCCAGATGTTTTGTCAAAGGCAAGTGGGATGTCAAAGGCAAAAAACACACCAGTGGAGAAGATTTATAACTTTTATGTGAGAGCAGCTGGTGTTTTATAGCAGGCAATGCCCTAAAAAGAATACAAGCAGCTACTGAGCCTAGATAATCTTACATTCTCCTTTCAGTTGCCAGGAACCCCAGATAAGTGGCAATAAAGATATCCTAGCTGGCCAACGGGTACACAGCACCATTGCAGCTAAGGTCTGTGTTGAGGCCAAGAGGCCCACCTGGCTGGAATACAGAGGTGTGAGATAGGAGCATGGGAATTGAGCACGCCATTCTAATTCTCCTTGTTACATCAAAATGTCTTCCAAGATTTTTCCATGCACCAGAACAGTTCCGCAACAGTTCCTTCCCTGGAGGGATGGTGGACAGATTAAGATGGTACGCCCCTGGAGACTAATAGAATCCACTGGATACCTGAATGCCCTGGGAGAGTTCTCAGTAGATAGAGCAGGTGACCTTGCTGAAGTCCTTGTCATGCTGTGGAACAGCGAGGCATGTCAGGTTCTTGACATGATTGCCCCCAAGTGCCCTCTTTGGCATTGTGGAGCTTGGTTTGCACCTTGGTACACCAGTGAGCTCAGGGCAATGAAACAGGCTGGATGAAGGCTAGAGCGCAAGTGGCAAAAGATGTGCTGTGAGTCTGATCGGGCACAAGTAAAACATAACCATGCCTACTGTGTGGTGGTGAGGGTAGCGAAGAAGGCCCACTTCTCTGCCTCCATTGCATCCTCAAGTAGCCATCAGGTGGAGCTTTTCCGTATTGTCAGAAGTCTGCTGACATCAGCTCCAGGAAATGGAGTCTTAAACCCTTCAGAGAAAGATGGCGACCAAGACGGATGTTCGAGTAGGAGCTCCGTATCCTATCTTATAAAATTACCAACTGTCGCCTACTGTTCACCATCTACCATCTCTCACCTTACCTGTGCTGCCGATGACATCGTCTGCTGGTGCGAGGCTGGCTGTGTGTGTGGCCGTTGTTGGTCCTTGCTGTGTGGTTGTGTGGAGTTGCTGTGCTCCTTCCTGCGGCCTCTGGCGCCGCGGTCTCGGGTGCTGCCGCTCTGCCGTTGCGGCCGGGCGTGGGCGGCGCTGCACTCCCTTGGATCCTTTCTGGATTGTTGCGGCTGGGTTGCGGCTGCTGCCTGTTGTCGTGACGGACGGCCACGCCACGCCCTTCCTGGACTGTCATCGTTGCCCGAGCGCGAGTGCTGCTGTGCCACTGTTCGGTTGGGACTGCCGCTGTCTTGTTGTCCCTGGGCCGTTGGTTGCTGAGGCCAGACGTGCAGAGCGGGGTTGCGGCGCTGCGGCCTTGGATCGCCATTGGTTTTGGACGCCCCGCCCTTGCCTGGCGCGGGGCTGCAGTCCTGGTGCCATTTCGAACCGCTGCTGTTCTATGCTGCGGCTGTTGTTGCTGTCGTCTGCCATCTGCTGGAATGTGGCTGCTACTGGAGTTTGGACTTTAGACTTTTGCTTATTGACTGGAGTTGGTGCTGCATTTTACTATCAGCTGCTGTATCATTGCGGTTGCCAGCCTTTGTGGCTGTGGGCCTTGACTGTGAATTATTACAACTTTGACTATACTCCGCTTGTAAGCCCTGTCTGTGAGCACTATTTATGAACTGCCCTGCTACCGCATAGGACTGTCATCTTATTATTGCTATCATTACCAATACTAGGACCATTGTGTTGATTTATGCTGACTGTGGGGATGCATGGATGTGTAGATGTATGGATGTGATGGATATTGTATTGATATTGATTTTAATTTTTAATTTTAATTTTAATTAATTTAACAGTTATCAGAGTGTTTAGAGGCGGGTCTCTGGTTTACTATTGCTTTGGGGTGGGTGGCCTGTCTGATTGGGGGTCTGGGATAGGGGCATGTGTAAGTCAGGGGGGGATGTGACAGGGAGGGTGAGGGGCCAAATTATAGAAAGAGTGGGCGGCAAACGCCGGAGTGGTACTGAGGGCAGACCATGCCAGATTAGGGGAATGCGGGATAGATGCTTAGTACCCATCCCATGTTCCAGGTCTGTCCAAAACCAGACGATAACTGGGGGATGCAGGTTTCCTACCAACCTTCGACTGTTGTTGTGTAATGCCAGGTCTGTAGTACAAAAAACATCACACATCCATGATACAATCTTGGATGGACAGGCAGACCTGGCATGTATTACGGAGACCTGGTTGGATGAGGCCGCAGCTCCCATTCTTGAGGCCATGTGTCCACCAGGTTTCCATTATGCACAGCAGCCGAGGGTGGGAAGGTGGGGAGGGGGTTTGGCAGTCATCTACCGGGAGTCTTTAGTTTTTACCAGACCTCCTCTACATAGGACTAAGTTTGTTGATTGCATGTACTGGAGGTTGGGCCCGAAGGGCAGTTTGGGGATCCTGCTGGTGTACCACCCACCCCGCTGCACATCAGACTCCCTGGCCGAGGTGCTTGAGGTGGTCTCGGCTGTACGGGCGTTGTCCCCAGAATTATTGGTGCTGGGTGACTTCAACGTGCATGCCAAGACCACTCTCAGTGGGGCCCCTCGGGATTTCCTGGAAACCATGGCTTCCTGGGAACTGCACCTTAGTAATACTGGGCCCACCCATGTAGCCGGTCATGCTCTCGACCTTATGTTTGTCCTGAGAGGGGAGGGAAGTGCTCTGAAGTTGGGGGTTGCTTCTTCCACCCCTGTGTCATGGTCAGATCACTACCTGGTAAATATAGACTTCTCGATGCCTCACACCCTCCGCAGGGGAAAAGGACCTATTAGAATGGTCTGCCCCAGACGCCTGATGGATCCAGAAGGATTCCTGACTGTGCTTGGGGAATTGGAACCTGCTGAAGGCCGCTCGGTTGACTCCCTGGTGTTAGACTGGAATGAAGGGATCACCAGGGCTCTGGACCGGGTGGCACTGAAACGTCCTCTCCCCCTGAACAGAACTCAGTTAGCACCATGGTACACACCACGGTTGCGTAATCTGAGACAGGAGGTGAGACAACTAGAGTGCCGGTGGCGGAAATCCCGTTCCGAAGATGTCCGGACACAGGTTAGAGCAGCAGTAACTGCCTACCAAGTGGCAATAAAGGCAGAAAAGAAGTTCTTTGCTGCCTCTATTGCGTCAGCAGAGTGCTGTCCCAGGAGGTTGTTCCAAGTGGTCCGAAGCCTGGTCGGTCCAGTTGCCCAGGAACCCTTGGAGCAGTCCAAGACCTCCTGTGACAAGTTAGCAAAGCACTTTGCTGACAAAATCGAACATTTACGGAGCTCGATCCCGTACGCCGTGGATGCAGTGAGTGAATCAGAGTTGGCCAGTTGCAAGCCAGTCAAGTGGGATCGGTTTCGGCCTCACCCTTCTGAGGATGTGGACAAGGTGCTCTCAACTGTGAAGCCTACCACCTGCCTAAATGATCCTTGTCCATCGTGGCTCCTGGTGAGCTGCAAAGAGAAACTGGGCAAGGGGATCAAGGCGGTGGTCAATGCATCCTTGAAGGAGGGTGTAATGCCATTAGCCCTCAAGGAGGCAATTGTAAAGCCCATCTTAAAGAAGCCCTCCTTGGATCCCCAGGTTTTGAATAACTTTCACCCAATTTCGAATTTACCATTGTTGGGCAAGGTCATTGAGCGAGTGGTGGCTAATCAGTTGTCGACACACTTGGATGAAACGGATTATTTGGATCCATACCAATCGGGTTTCAGGACTGGACATGGAACTGAAACAGCATTGGTCACTCTGGTTGATGATATGAGGAGGGCATTAGATAGGGGAGAATTCACCTTTCTTGTCCTCCTTGATCTTTCAGCGGCTTTTGATACTGTCAACCACAGTATCCTTTTACATCGCCTGGAGGGATTGGGAATAGGAGGCACTGTATTACGGTGGTTCCATTCCTTTCTCTCCGATAGGCATCAACAGGTAGCATTGGGGGAGGAGGTTTCAGACCCTTGGCCTCTCAATTGTGGTGCGCCACAGGGCTCTATCCTCTCTCCCATGCTATTTAATATCTATATGAAGCCGCTGGGGACAATCATTAGGAGATTTGGGCTGCAGTGTCACCAATGTGCGGATGACACTCAGCTCTATCTCTCGTTTAAATCTTCGCCAGAGTTGGCTGTGGAGACCATGTCCAAGTGCCTGGAATCCGTGAGTGGATGGATGGGAAGGAACAGGTTGAAGTTGAATCCTGATAAGACTGAGGTGCTGCTTGTGGGAGACAAGGGAAGGTTGGGAGATGTTGACCTGATGTTCAATGGGGTAAGATTGCCCCTAAAGGACCAGGTCCGCAGCCTTGGGGTTGTTCTTGATTCCAGGCTGTCCATGGAGGCTCAGATTTTGGCAGTGAGCCGGGCAGGCTGGTATCAATTACACCTCATTCGTAGGCTGCAACCCTACCTCCCTGCTCATCAGCTCCCACTGGTAGTACATGCCCTGGTCACCTCTCGTTTAGACTACTGCAATGCGCTCTACGTGGGGTTACCCTTGAAAACGGTCCGGAAATTACAACTTATACAAAATGCTGCGGCTCGACTACTTACAAATTGTCACCGCCGGGAACACATCACTCCAGTGTTATTCGATCTACACTGGCTTCCAGTTATTTTCCGGGCTCAATTCAAGGTGTTGGTACTAACCTTTAAATCCCTACACGGTTTTGGACCAGTTTACCTGATGGAGCGCCTCCAGCGTCACCAATTATGCCGCCCAACAAGATCAGCCACTCAGGGCCTTCTCTCAGTCCCACCAACTAAAACAGCTAGGTTGGTGGGGAGTAGAGAGAGGGCATTTTCAGTGGCGGCCTCCACTCTCTGGAACTCCCTCCCGTACGATCTTCAGCATGCCCCTTCCCTGAATGTATTCCGCAAAGCCTTGAAGACCTGGCTTTTCAGACAGGCCTTTGGGACTTCCGGGGAGGGTTAATTTTCAGGACTAATTGCCTATTACTCTGAACTGTTATCATTCCTATTTATAGTTTCCTTGTTATATCGTATTTTATATGTATTTTATTGTGCTGCATTTACTGCAACTGATTTGTACGTCGCCTAGAGTGGCCATTGGCCAGATAGGCGACACATAAATTAAATTATTATTATTATTATTATTATTATTATTATTATTATTCAGAGGCCCACTGTGAATTGTTTTCAAGGCACGTTGAGGGTAAAGTTGGTTGCTTCCATAGCAGTCTTGATGCCCCCTCCACATCTACTGTAGTCCCCAATGAGGTGTCCAGTGCAACTTCTGCTGCAACTTCTTGGGAACGGTTTCAGTTGATGCAGCCTGATGACATAGACAAGGTGCTTGCGATAATGCAGCCAGCAACATGTCTTCTCAACCTTGCCCTTCTTGGCTTATTAAAGCTTGCCAAGGGGGTTTGACCAAGTGGATCTAGGATGTGGTCAACTCATCATTGTGTGAGGGAGTGGTCCCAGCTGCCCTGAAAGAGGTGGTGATCTGACAGCTCCTGAAAAAGCTCCCCTGGACCCATTGGTCTGCGGCAATTACTGACCAGTCACAAATACCCCTTTCTTAGGAAAGATGATTGAGAGGGTTGTGACACAGGATTGCAAGTACTCTTGGATGAAACAGATTATGTTGACCCATCCCAGGCCTGGTTATCAGACTGAATCGTTCGCCCTGATGGATGACCTTTATCAGGAGCAGGACAGGGGGAGTGCGACCCTGTTACTCTTACTTGATCTCTCAGCGGCTTTTGATACCATTGAGCATGGTATCCTTCTGGGCCGACTTGGTAAGATGGGTAGCGGAGGCACTGTTTTACAGTAGATCTGATCCTATCTACAAGGTCATTTTCAGAGAATAGCATTGGGTTATTGACTTTTGGCCCCTTGGCAGTTGTGCTGTGGGGTGCTGCAGGGTACCATCTTGTCCCCCATGCTGTTTAATATTTATATGAAGCCCTTGAGAGCAGTCATCAGGAGATTTGGGATGAGGTGTCAGCAGTACGCTGACGATGCCCAGGTGTATTTCTCTGTAACATCTGAATCGGGTGAGGCCGTGCAAGCCCTGGACTGCTGCCTGGACTCAGTGGTGGGCTGGATAAGGGCCAATAAACTGAGTCTGAATCCTAGCAAGATGGAGGCGCTGTGGGTTGGTGGTTCCCAAGTTCAGATAATTGGTCAATTGCCTGCTTTGGATGGGGTCATACTCCCTCTGAAAGAGCAGGTCCATAGTCTGGGGGTGCTCCTAGGTCCATCATTGTCGTTAGAGGCCCAGGTGACCTCAGTGGCTAGGAGTGCCTTTTACCAGCTTTGGCTGGTAAGACAGCTGTGGCCATTTCTGGACTGGGATAGCCTGACCACTGTTGTCCATGTACTGGTAACCTCCAGGCTGGATTAGTGTAATGCACTCTATGTGGGGCTGCCCTTGAGGTTGGTCTGGAAGCTGCAGCTGGTGCAAAATGCAGCAGAGAGACTGTGGAACTCCCTACCCTTAGATATTAGACAGGTGCCATCTCTGTTATATTTAAGACACCTATTGAAGACCTTATTAGTCTGTGTCTGCGTTGGAATTGCTTTTTAATATGTTTTAAACCTTTTTTTAATAATATGTTTTAACCTTTTTTTAAAATATGTCTTAAAATGTTTCTAAAGATGTTTTATTTTAATGTATTTTAAATTGTTTTTATGATTTTTAAACTGTTTTTAGTGCTTTTGTTTCCTACCCTGAGCTCCTACTGGAGGAAGGGCAGGATATAAATAAATAAATAGAGCATGTAAAAAGTGAGACCCAAGATCTTCCCTACTCAGCCAGTGTGAAGTAGTGGCAGGAACAGATTTCCTCAACCCACTACCCTCCAGATGTTTTTCACTACAACTTCCATCAGCTCCAGCCACCATGGCCAGTGGTGAAGGATGATGGGAGCTGTAGTCCAATAACATTTGAGGGCTTCTTGTTGAGGAAGGGTATACTACAGTGTTGAATTTAGATAGGTGATACCCAGGTTCAAATCCATATTCAGCTATGAAACTCACCAGCTGACCTTGAAGTAGTCACTTTCTCAGCCAAAGCTATCTCAAAGGGTTGCTGTGAGGATAAAATATGGGGACTGTGTATGGTGCCTTGAGGTCCTTGGAGAAATTGTGAAATTAAAGAGGGATATGGAATGTGTGGATTTCCAGATGTTGTTGGAAGTCATCAGCCCTAGACAGTATGGTCAATGGTCACAGATTATGGGAGTTGCAGGCCAACAGCATTTGGAGGGCCACAGGTTCCCCATCCTTGGATTAAACAAAAAATTATCACAGAAACACATGTCTGTGCTCCTTGCTGTTTTCGAATTAGGCAAAGATCGATAAATTTCCACTTGGAGAACAGTTTTCCTGGAAAACATCACTCAATATCCACATAGAGTTTGTTTGTGTGTCGGGGGTGGGGTAATATATAAAAGGTTTAGAGATCAATATTTAAACATTTGTTCATAATGTGTCATTCTAAAAATCTCCACTACAATTTTTTCAGCTGTGTGCTCAAATTGTCTACTGGGAGGTAATTCCTGCTTATTTCAATGGTGGTTACAACTACAAGGAAATATAATTGATTTGCATTTCAAAAATATTATTTATTTATTTATTTATCTATCACAAAAAATGTTATTTATTTATTTATTTATTTATTAGGTTTATATGACACCCTTCCTCCCAGTAGGAGCCCAGGGCAGCAAACAAAAGCACTAAGAACACTTTAAAACATCATAAAAACAGACTTTAAAATATAAAACATCTTTAAAAACATATTAAAACAAAACATCTTTAAAAACATTTTTTTAAAAAAAGGTTTAAAAACACATTCAAAAGCAATTCCAGCACAGATCAGACTGGGATAAGGTGTCTACTTAAAAGGCTTTTAGAAAGAGGAAGGTCTTCAATAGGCGCCGAAAAGATAACAGAGATGGTGCCTGTCTGATATTTAAGGGGAGGGAATTCCAAAGGGTAGGTGCCACATCTTGTGTCCAGAACAAAAACTTCATAAAGTTATTTCTTTCTAGAGTTCACAATGAATGTTGCTCTCATGTACTTTAGTTTATTCCACCACCACCACCAACATATTATTTGTTTTATTATTAAAAGTGTTTTTAATGTCAAATGTTTTGCAAATGTGAAAAGAAAAATCATACAAAAAAATAGAACTGGTGGCCAAGAAGTTTCCAAAATAGCCAAGCCAACTTACACATCTATAAAAATCAATGCATTGTTGCATTATGACGGTCAACACTGCATCATATTTTCCAGGTAAACTATCTTAGTCTGGAGACTCGCTTTTCATGATGGATGGATGGATGGATCTGTATAGATATAAGCTATCAGAAACTAAAATTTGGAGCATTAATGAGCCAGAACTATTGGGTACAACCCTAAGAATATTTAGGAGTTTATATTATAAGAAAGTGCTCTGTTGTGTTAGCACTAAGGATTGATGTCTGCTTGCCCTAAGATGACTCCTGCCAGCATGAAACCACAACTGTAGTAAGCATAGGAGAATGGAGGGAACTAGGTCTTGGTTGTCATCACACATCACAACACCTGGAGAAAGAAAAACCACTGCAACCTTCCTCTCTGTCTAGTTTGGCACCATGTAAGGGACCAAAATATTTCAGCTGTGGCACACACACTGCAAGCAGAATTTGTGTGGCTGGAGTGTTTCATATCTGGTCTGAGCTGTGCTAGTAAATTCGACTGAAAACCATTTTCTGCTGTACACAGGCAGACAATTGATTCTCATGGTGCAAATAACTGTGTGACACAAAATGGCACTGTATTCATTTTTTTAACCTGTGCTATCACCTCTTTCTTGAACCAGAATCTCACAGTGTTTTGCCGATGGAGAAGATGCTTATTTCTTTGTATGTAATGAAACCTAAGGGCTTGCCAAGCATTTAACAATGAATATGTCTCCCCTTAACAATAGGCTCCATTCAACAGTTATGCAATCCACATTTGTTTTGAGCTTTTTTTTTTAAAGAACACCTCAAATTCATTTTCCCCCTTCTGGATAAATTACTTTCTTAACGTTACAAATTACTTTGTTTGGAAAGGGCCAAAGCCCATAGCTCAATGGAAGAGCATCTGCTTTGCATGCAGAAGGTTCGATCCCCAGCATCTCCAAATAAGGCTGAGAGAGACCCCTGCCTAAAACCCTGGAGAGCTGTGGCCAATCAGTGTACACAATACTGAGCTAGATGGACTAATGGTCTGACTCGGTATAAGGCAGCTCCCATGTTCTGAATGTGCCCTTCTTATTTCTTGTTTGGGAAATGTTTAATATTATGTCTCTTTTGCTATCAATTACTATCCACAATGGAAAGAGCACATGTCATTTCAAGACTTGTAAGTAAGTTGTGCTCTCTAAATAATTGAAAGTAGTAAGGTAATCAAGGCCTGGGAATAGCAAGGAAGTAAAACCTCAGCCAACCCCAGACAATAGTTTTAGTTTAGTTTGGTTTATAGTTTATTTATATACCACTTTTTGGCCAAAAGGTCCCCAAAGTGGTGAACAAAATATTAAAACAGATTACCAAAAAAAAGAAAGAAATTACATAAGAAATAACCAGTTAAAAATATACAGTAAAAAACAATGCAACAAAAACAATGCAAATAAAAGAACAATGCAACAAAAACAAAGTAAAAAAATGGCAACAAAAACAATGTTTTCTTTGTTTTCAAATGATTCACACAGTTAGCACAGCAAACATGGTTTTAGGAGAGACATTCCTTCTTTTCTCGGAAACCTATAATGTCATCAGCCAAGTTGTCTCTCTCCACCTCCACACGATCTTTGTTGTTAGTGAGCTGGTCCACCTGCCCAGGCTGCGGGGAGGATGTCCGACTCCCCAAGTGGTGTGCTGCTTCCTCATGCATGGCATGGACCCGCAAAGGACAGCATGGAGCTCCCAGGTGGTGAAGTGATAGCTGGGTGGGCACTGCTTGCAGTCCTGAGCTCCGTCGGGGCTTCTCTTCTTGGGCGAGGCTCCCTAGGGGTTGCGCCGGTGCAGCGTGGTGAATCTTGCTTCCAAGGGAAGGGTGCGGCAAGGGCCAGGGCAGTGGCCAGGGTCGAGGCAGAGGAAGCCTGGGTGCAGGGGACATGAAGACACTGGGCAGGCCTGAGTCAGAACTGCTATCTCCAGACCTTCCCGCAGACCTTCCTGTGTGGCTGGCAGGCCTCCCTGAGGTGGCGGCACATGCAGGCAAGGCCACCCATGTCAGTGACGCCCAGTGAGCCACACGACACAATGACCTCCAGGAGCTCCCCAGGCAGCTCAATCAGGGTCAGGGGACTGAAGACCAGCACAGGCAATGGCAACGGCTCCTCCTGCGGGCCGGGCTCCCCTTCTTCCACTGCCTCTCTAACACTGCCATCTTGCTTCTCTTAGGTATGTTCTCATCTGTGGAGGTGAGAGATGATGATGATGATGGTGTGTGTGTGTGTGTGTGTGTGTGTGGCGCAGGGCCTTCCATCATGTAGAAGGTAGTCAACTGTTTTCCTGATCATTTTGTTTTCTTAACCTAGTTGTAACTGTCTTGTCCTCCCCAGCTGTTGTTGGATTCCAATTTCCATCAGCCCCAGCCAGCATGGCCAATGGTCAGGGATGATGGAGTAATAGTCGAGCAACATCTGCAGGGCACCACCTCAGATACCCCTGCCTTAACCTGTTGTGAAGAAGACATGCCTCTTATATTCATATAGAATAGACCAGACAGCAATACTCCACTGCTAAAGAGATTTGCCCCTTCCACTCAACTCTTTCCCCTTTGCTGGGAAACATAAGCCCTATGCACATAACATATTCATCAACGGGTAATTTAGGATCAAACTATGTTTGCTTAGTAGCTATGTAGCATCTTGTTTTCTTTAAAAAAAGGTAAAGGTGTCCCAGCACTTGTAGTGCGAGTCGTTTCCGACTCTTAGGGTGATGTCTTGCGACATTTACTAGGCAGACCATATATATGCGGTGGGATTGCCAGTTCCGTCCCCGGCCTTTCTTTACCCCCCAGCATATGCTGGTACTCATTTTACCGACCACGAATGGATGGAAGGCTGAGTGGACCTTGACCCCTTTTACCGGAGATTCGACTTCCTCCTTTTGTTGGAATCGAACTCTGGTCGTGAGCAAAGCTTCGGCTGCGTTACCACCGCATACCACTCTGCGCCACGGAGGATCTTCTTGTTTTCTTTAATTAATTACAAATGCAAAGGAGCTAGGGATCACAAATCTATCATTTTTGGTTTCTCTCAGTTTCTCATTATTTGCAATCTTGAGTTCAGTTATTCATATTTCCACATTAGTTTGTGATTTGTTTAATTTAAAAACTCTCATGAAAATTCATCAGCTAGTGCAAATTTCTTATTGCACAAATTTTTGTATGCAGTTTTGCCTAACATACACATTTTTGCAGTGCAATTTTCCCTGATATTATGCATTTTGCATGTTATTTACTAATATATGCATGCTTCTGCACACTTTACCCTAACATATGCATTTTTGTTCATAATGCTTGGCATTGCAAAATTTGGAGAAGTGTGAATTTCAAAGGATGGCTGCGTTTCATTTCGTGTATTGTTTCAGATGGTGTGAATTAGGTAGCTTCACCTTGAAGTTCAAACTGAATCCAATTTCTCCCTCATCCCTAAATGGATCCTGGTTCTTTCTGTGAAGGGAGCACACAAGGAAAAGAGATTCCTCCCTGCATTTCTTGTAGCCTTGGAAGAAACTACTCCTTGTCACATATGTGTGAGTGGGGAATCTCTGTTCTGATTGTGATGGGGAAATGAATGAATATATAAACCTTCCCTCCTCACATGTTGTTTTCCCATTAGGAATCAGGCTCTTCTGTGCCAAAATTATTTAAGGAGAACAAGATATGTAGCTGTTTGCTATGTATTAAGTGAACATCTAGTTTGGCCCTTAGAATAGCTGCTAAACCGCACAAGCAACAGAATCTGCATTGTAAAACAAAGAAAAAATCTCACCTATTCACTTATACTTTCATGTTAATGGCCTTATGAAGAGCTTAGGGTTAAAAGACATGATATAAACTGTATAAACTGTATAATGTCCTAAGCCCAAATCCATCACAGAATTAAGCATGCTTAAACCCATTGATTTCAATGGGATAGACACCCTAGTTTTATAGTGATAATGCTCTTCTCTCCAGGCTTAGCTCTTCTTTTAGACATACTTCTTCAGAATGTGGAAATGTATCACAGCACTTCCATGCATTTTCCAGATGTTAAATTCCTCCATGCCCGTTTCTTTTTGACCTGTGGAACTCCTTCAGCTTATTCATTATCGACAGCGAGTCAATTTTGCTGAACAGGGTCAGGAAGGACATGAAGCCCTTCCTGGGAGAGAAGCACTCTGTAAGCATCTCTTGAATTCCCTCCTCACTAACACTGCTAACCTTGAGAGAAGAGGTGTAATCGCTGTTATCTTTATGTGGAAGGTACTTACTCTTTCCTTTGATCTTATGAAATGATGGGAGTGCTGAAACATATGTAAAATAATTCCTTGAGTCAATGAAAGAACAAACTCAGAAAAAAGAGCTTATGGTAAAGCTCAGCTGCAAAACTGATTTGGATTTGTAAATAAGCAGAATATTTCTTGAAAGCTCAAGGGCTGAAGAAAAATGTGGGTGTGCTTTCCTTGTTGTGTTTGTTGTCACAGTAGTGTGTCTGATAAATTGGGGTGGACAGTAAGAAAGACTGGAGTCTGCTGCTTGTCTCTCTCACACAGGTAATATCAAATACAACAGGAGAGAAAGGTAATACTTCTAGTTAATCTTATCTAATCCATCTAATAAACAAAACTAATCTTTTCTTGGCAACACTACTTCTGTGCATTATACTGTAGGGTGGGGATTGGGGAATGAGAACAAGAACTTTTGCAGGATGTATCTGAATGAATATGAATAAAGATAATGCAGCACTTTACAACATGTGGAGATGGGAGCATACAGATTGGAGTAGTTATCCACATCCATGAATTCCCTGCTGGACTCGCTACACTTAAAACAGGGAATCATGTGGGATGGGTGCTTTCTTCAGCTGCATCTTCCCGGGTGCTGGCAGCCCTCATATGGGAAGCAAGTATGTCATCTGCCTGACACACATGCTCTTTCTGTTTCAACCATTACAGGTGGAGTGTAGGACCCAACTTTGCAGAAATTCCATACATGTGACAAAGGCAGCATAAGACCTCCATTGCATATACCTAGGAATGCATGGATGCAGGACCTCCGTGGTTGCTCTCATATAGTGAAAGGCTTCTGCCCACATCATTTCTGTAACAGCATGTTTAGAATAATGCAAGTGATCTACTTTTCAAGCAGTGAAAGTGATCTACATGTCCCTTCCATGGTATGCTAAATGTGCTGCAAAGGAACCATATGGCCGGAAGCCTTAAGAAAGACTCTCAACTTTGATCAATGAATTTCAGCTTCTCTCAGTTTCTCATTATTCCAAGTTCAGTTCACCACATCCATGAGTGATTTATTTATTCTTTAGAAAGTCCTCACTAAAATTCTTCAGGATTTTAGTGTCCTTTTCTGCATATTTTTGCAAGCAAATTTCCCTAATGTAATGTATTTTATGTGTTATTTCATTATGTACGTATGTATGGACTGCCTTCAAGTCGATCCCGACTTATGATAACCCTATGAATAGGGTTTTCATGGTAAGTGGTATTCAGAGGGGGTTTACCATTGCCTTCCTCTTAGGCTGAGAGACAGTGACTGGCCCAAGGTCACCCAGTCAGCTTCATCGCTGTGTGGGGATTCGAACCCTGGTCTCCCAGGTTGTAGTCCAGCACCTTAACCACTGCACCACACTGGCTCTTAACATATGCATTTTATGCACATTTCCCCCTAATATACATGTTTGTATACATTTTTTTGTTGGAGAAATGTATGACAAAATTTGGAGGAGTGCAAATTTCAAAGGATACCTGCATTTCAGTTCACATATTTTTTCAGGAATTCAGTAACATAGGTTTGTATTAAAATGCAAATGGAACCAAATTTCTTCTCCATCATTACTTCCACCTCTTTGGGTGCCACTTGCATGGTCTTCTAAACCCATTGTTTGGGAGTAGCGGAGACTGGTGGCTCCAATGTCAGTGGGGTAGTTAATCTGCTTCATATTTTAGTCTGAACTTTCAAGGAGCTGTCCAAAGTTCAGATTAAAATCCAGAGCGGATTCACTGCCTCACTGCCAGAACTAAATGCTTCCATTGCTTAGAGGGTAAGAATGTAGGTGAAAGACTTCACAAGGTCCCCAGCTAACATAAAAGCCATCACAAGAGAAGCTGTGGCTATTTCGTTTTCACTACATTTATGGGCAGAGGACGGCTCTTGTATGGCAACTTGGAAGGAACAGGGCTCAGCACATCAAAATGTCTTATATCAGGGCACTCTTAGCCAGTCTTCCTCAACCTAGTGCCCTCCAGATGTTTTGGACTACAGCTGCCATCAGCCCCAGACAGCATGCTCTTTGGTGGGGTTGATGGGAGTTGTAGTGCAAAAATCTGGGTGGCACCACATTCAGGGAAGCTGTTCTAGGCCTTTGCCTGATAAACATATGTTTTAGTCTGATGTGCAGACAGCAACGTTTGGAGAATTTGACATCTAAGCAGCTAAACAAATAAAATGTTTAGAAACTACGGGGAGTGATTCCGCATGCTTCTTTTGAAGTGTGTCATGTTTAGGTTTTGATGCTTTCCCTCTGCGACTACTATCTACTACACCAGCTTCTGTTTTATGGCTGCTATGACTAAGCTGATGGTTTGAAAGTTGTTGGGTTTTTTGACAATAAAACCCTAAATCCTTTTCTTGATGAGTGCACTGAATGATTGTTCCACTTAGCAGTTATTCCCAAGTCTAGCTACTCATTCCACTATACCATACTGACTGAAATAATTCAATACCAAACCAAACAGGCTTTTCTCAGCTGGGTTTATTGTAACAAAATGAATGGCTATGGGGGGAAATATTCAAACAACATTGGGCTGTAAATGAAGAGTTGTTTTCTTAAATGTTAAAAAGAACAAAAGGAGAAGGATTTGAATGAGGCACTAAGACAGGTGGAAGTAGGGGAGTGCACTTTAAAATGGAAAAGATGGTTCAAATGAAAATATGTGCCTTTTCAATATAAAAGTGAAATTGACTATCATGAGGCATCACAGGCTACAAACTGAGGTGAGCCAGGAGCGCTGGACCATCCAGTTTTCGGGACTGTCATATCTCCCCTCATTCTTTTCTTCTCAAGGCTAAACATGCAGAATTCTTTCAGTCTCTCCTTATAGAGAGAGACACTTTGTTTCCAGTCCCATGATCATTGTTGTTACCCTTCTCTGAATCTGTTGTAGTTTGTCTGCAACCTCCTTAAAGTACAGTGTCCAGAACTGATGCAATACTCAAGACAAGGTCTAACCAGTGCTGAATAGAGGGGAACTAGTACTTCACACGATTTGGAAACTATATTTCTGTTCATGCAGCCTAAATTAGCATTTGTCTTTTTTGCAGTCACATCACACTGTTGGCTCATATTCAGCTTTTGATCCACCACAATTCCAAGATCCTTCTTGCATGTAGTATTGCTGAGCCAAGCATCCCTCATCTTCTACCTGTGCATTTGATTTCTTTTTCCTAAGTGTAGAACTTTGCACTTATCCCTGTTAAATTCCATTCTGTTGTTTTTAGCCCAATGCTCCAGCCTATCAAGATCACTTTGAATTTTCTTTCTGTTCTCCAGGGCATTAGCTATCCCTCCCAATTTTGTATTATCTGAACATTTGATAAGATTTCCCTGCACCTCCTTATCCAAGTCATTAATAAAAATGTTGGAGAGTACTGGGCCCAGGACTAAGGCCCTGCAGTACCTCGCTCATTATCTCCCCCCAGTTTGAGAGGGAACCATTGATAAACACTCTGAGTATGATTCTGTAGCCAGCTGTGGATCCACCTGGTAGTTGTTCTATTCAGCCCAGATTTAGCTAGCTAATCAGAATATCATGGGGCACTTGGTCAAAAGCAATGGTCAAAAGTCAGGATATATTATGTCCACAACATTCCCACAGTCTACCAGGGAGGTCACCTGATCAAAAAATGAGATTACTCTGACAGGATTTGTTCTTGACAAATCCATATCATCTTCTAGTAATCACTGCATTGTTTTCAAGGTGCTTACAGATTGACTGCTTTATAAGCTGCTCCAGAATTTTCCCAGGGATTGATGTCAGGCTGACTGTAGTTTTCAGATTCCTCCTTTTTGCCTTTTTTTGAAGGTATGGACTACATTAGCCCTCCTCCAGTCATCCAGCATTTCACCCACCCTCCATGATTTCACAACAATTCTGAGAGTTTTTCAGTACTTGAGGATGCAGTTCATCAGGCCTTAGATATTTGAACTCATTCAAAGTAATTAGGAATTCCTTGAACATTTGTCTATCAATCTCAAGCTGCAATCCTGCCCCTTCAACTTGCTGTTTCCCAGGAGGGTCATAGACTCTCTTTGGGGAGAAGACTGAGCCAAAGTAGGAATTGAGCACTTCTGCCTTTTCTTTGTCATCTGTTATCATTTTGCCATCCTCATTGAGGAGTTGTATCATCATTTCTTTTCTCTGTCTTTTACTATGGATGTACCCAAAGAAAGCTTTTGTGTTGCTTTTAGCATCCCTCACTACCTCAGCTCATTCTCAGCTTTAGCCTTCCTGATACCATCCCTGCAATTCCATGCTACCTGTTTATACTCTTCGTTTGTAGCCTGGCCTTGCTTCCACTTACTATATGCACCCTTTTTCATTTTCAGGTCATCTCTAAGCTTTTTGTGAAGCCACATTGGCTTCTTCTGCTGTCTTCTACCTTTTTTTCCTTGCTGGAATTGTCTGCAATTGTGCCTTTCAAATTTCCTTTTTTAGAAACTCCCACCCATCTTGGATGCATTCTCTCACTAGGATTGCTTGACATAGGACCTTACTCACCATTGTTCTAAGTTTATTAAAATCAGCTTTCCTGAATTCCAGTGTACACATATAGCTACTCCCAACTTCTTCTTCCTTTAAAACCAAGAACTCAAGTATAACATGGTCATTTTCCTCCAGAGTTCCCGTAACTGACACTTCATCTCTCATCTCTATTGGTTAGAATCAAATCAAGGACAGCTGATCCTCTAGTTCCTTTTTCCACTTTTGTAGAAGAAAGTTATGAGCAACATAAATTAGGAATTTCTTGGAGGGACTGTAATTGGCAGAATTTGTCTCCCAATAGATATCAGGGCCATTGAAGTCCTCCACTGCTACTACATCATGCCTCCTTGAAACATTAGCAATTGCTTTTCAAAAGTTTCCTCATGTTCTCCTTAATTGGTTGGTTGGTAGTAGACTCCAGCTACCATGCTCCTTTTATTCCTTGCCCCATTAATTTTAATCCAGATACTCTCAGTGGGGCTAACAAGCTCATCCTCTTGTATTTCTCTACAGGAATATATAGTATGACTCTGCCTCCCTTTCAGTCATGGGAATCATCCCACCAAGTTTCAGTTATACCTATCAAGTTGTATTTACCCTCTTGTATTAAGAGTTCATGTTTGTCCTGTTTGTTTCCCATACTCTGGGCATTAGCATGCAGACACCAAAGACCATGTGATTTATGGTCTGGCTTCCTCCCTACATTTTTATGAAGACTATTACTGGATCCCATTAGAGCCGTTCTCTTACTTCCTGTTACTGTGCATAAGTCTTCATCAAGCATTACCTCCAAGTTTACATCTACCTCCCCCATTGTATCCAGTTTAAAGCCCTCCTGATTAAGTTCTCTATGCTGTGGTGAAACACACTCTTCCCATTCCTTGTGAAGTGCAGCACATCACTTGCCAGCAATCATCTTCCAGGAAGTGTAGCCCGTGATCCCAGAATCCAAATCTCTCACATCAGCACCATCTTCATACCAGTAATTCACCCAGAGTATTTTTACTTCCCTTCCCACTCCACTTCTAAGTACTGGAAGGATGGATGAGAAAACTATGTGGCCCCCAAAGCTCTTGAGTTTCCTTCCCAGAGATGAAGTCCTAGGGTGCTTCCAGATGAGGGTTTATTGTGAAATTGCTGCTCCTCATGCATGCAAGCTTTTTTGTAACATACACACAACATTGAAATGTAAATGCCAGCCCTTATTTTTCCCCATTGAATCCAGATTTATCCTTTCCAAAGTAAGTTGGAAAACCAATGACCTGTTTGAAATCTCTCAATGATCCACTTGCAGATTTAGCCCCTCTGTGGAAACACCCCAAGATTCCCCATGTTTTAACTTTGAGTTAGCCTAACTTAACTGGGCGGGAGGATAGGGTATTGGGAGGGGGGACCAGAGGGCGCCCCTGTTAGCGTAGTGACGGGTAATGGGAGGTATGGCGTTGTGAGGAGGACATGCCGGTTGAGGGGAACTCGGCCCAGACAATTGGTGGCTGTACCGTGTTCCAGTCCTCCCCACATCCACAGGATTGCTGGTAGTTCTATCAGCCATCTCTCGGATCTCCAGTTGCTGCTTCTTAATGCCAGATCGGTAAATAATAAAGCTTCCCTCATCCATGATTTAATTGTGGATGAGGCGGCCGATCTGGCGTTTATTACTGAGACATGGGTGAGCGATCTGGGAGGCATTAATCTCTCCCAGCTGTGCCCACCTGGGTACTCGGTTCACCATCTGGGTAGATCCGAGGGTCGGGGAGGGGGAATCGCTGTGGTCTATAGAAGTTCCATCCCTCTCATTAGGCACCCTATCCAGGTAGCTAATGGTCTGAAGTGTCTCCATATTACGTTGGGTCAGCGAGACAGACTGGGAATACTGTTGGTGTACCATCCACCCTGCTGCCCAACAGCCTCCCTAACTGAGCTGACGGAGGTGGTCTCGGGTTTGGTGTTGCAATCCCCCAAATTTATGGTATTGGGGGATCTCAACATTCATGCCGAGACCGCTTTGTCTGGGGCGGCTCAGGACTTCATGGCCTCCATGACAGCCATGGGGCTGTCTCAATTTGTTACTGGCCCTACGCATATTTCGGGGCACACTCTAGACTTAAGTTTTGCTACTGGAGCAGGGGATGGTGATCTGGGAGTGAGGGATTTTACATCTATTCCTCTGTCATGGACAGATCATCGCCTATTGAGGTGTAGGCTCACAATGTTTTCTCCCCTCTGCAAGGGTGGAGGACCAATTAAGATGGTCCGCCCCCAGAGACTAATGAATCCTGAAGGTTTTCAGAAGGCTCTGGGGAGTTTTCTGGCTGATAAAACTGACGCTCCTGTCGAAACCCTGGTCAATCTGTGGAATACGGAAATGACCCGGGCAGTTGACACGATCGCCCCGGTGCGCCCTCTCCTCTGCAGAGCTCAATTGGCTCCGTGGTTTACCCCGGAGCTAAGAGTGATGAAGCAAGAAAGGAGATGGCTTGAGTGCAAATGGAGATGAACTCCCGACGGCTGTGGTCTTGCACTTGTGAAGATCTCTACCAAGCTCTATGTGAAGGCGGTGAGGGCAGCGAAGAAGCAGTACTTTGCTGCCTCCATTCAGTCATCTTCTAACCGCCCAGCGGAACTTTATAAGGTTGTTCGGGGACTTTTACACTCTGGTCCTCAGAACGCAATAATACCATCAATAGCCCGCTGTAATGAGTTTGCGAGACACTTCCAAGATAAGATCAAAAACATCCGCTGGGACCTTGACTCCAATATTGTAGCAGTTGAGCCTAATGAGGTGTCCGGAGCACAGTCCTGTCCTGTTTTATTGGATGAATTTCAGTTGGTTCAGCTCGAGGACGTGGACAAGGTGCTTGGACAGGTGCGGGCGACCACTTCTGCTCTGGATCCTTGCCCCTCATGGCTAATAAAAGCTAGCAGGAACGGAACAGCCGGATGGGCCAAGGAGGTGATCAATGCCTCTTTACGAGAGGGAGTGGTACCACCCTGCCTGAAACAGGCGGTGGTGAGACCGCTCCTAAAGAAACCCTCCTTGGACCCTGAAAATCTTGACAACTATAGACCGGTAGCAAATGTTCCGTTCCTGGGCAAGGTTTTAGAGCGTGTGGTCGCTCACCAGCTCCAGGCTCTCTTGGATGAAACTGATTATCTGGATCCATGTCAATCGGGCTTTCGGCCGGGGTTTGGTACAGAAACAGCCTTGGTCGCCCTGTATGATGACCTCTGTCGGGAGAGTGGTTCTCCTTGATCTCTCAGCGGCTTTTGATACCATCGACCATGGTATCCTTCTGGGACGTCTTGCGGACTTAGGAGTTGGAGGCACTGCTTGGCGGTGGCTGTGCTCCTACCTCAAGAATAGTCTACAGAAGTTGGTGCTTGGGGAGCATTACTCGAGTCCCTGGATACTCCAATATGGGGTCCCACAGGGTTCAGTTCTGTCCCCCATGCTCTTTAATATCTATATGAAGCCGCTGGGTGAGGTCATTAGGAGATTTGGAGTGCGTTTCCAGCAATATGCTGATGATACGCAGCTCTACTTCTCCTTTTCATCTTCTTCAGGTGAGGCTGTTAATGTACTAAACCACTGCTTGGCAGCGATAATGGACTGGATGAGAGCTAATAAACTGAGACTCAATCCTGACAAGACTGAGATGCTGTTGGTGGGGGGGCTCTCTGCCCAGATGGTTGATGTCCGACCTGCCCTAGATGGAGTTACACTCCCCCTAAAGGAGCAGGTCCGTAGTTTGGGGGTCTTATTAGATCCGCTCCTGTCACTGGAGGCTCAAGTAGTCTCGGTGGCACGGAATGCGTTCTACCAGCTTCGGCTGGTAGCCCAACTACGACCCTATCTGGATAGGGAGAACCTTGCCACAGTTATCCATGCTCTGGTAACCTCTAGATTGGACTACTGTAATGCACTCTATGTAGGGTTACCTCTGAAGACGGTTCGGAAACTTCAGCTGGTGCAAAATGCTGCGGCCAGAGTTCTTACTGGGACAAAAAAATTTGATCATATAACACCTGTCCTGGCCCAGCTGCACTGGCTACCAATATGTTTCCGGGCCAGATTCAAAGTGTTGGTTCTTACCTATAAAGCCCTTAACGGCATTGGACCGCAATACCTGGCGGAACGCCTCTCCTGCTATGTACCTACCCGGTCGCTGCGCTCGACGTCGAAGGCCCTTCTCCGTGTCCCAACGCATAGGGAGGCACGGAGAACGATAACTAGAGCTAGGGCCTTCTCAGTGGTGGCCCCCGAACTATGGAACGCCCTCCCTGATGAGATACACCTGGCGCCTTCTTTGTTATCTTTTCGGCGCCAGGTAAAGACCTACCTCTTTGCCCAGGCATTTTAAAAATTTTAAAAATTTAAAAATTTGAATTTAAAATTGAAAATTTTTAATTATGTTTTATTGTGTATCTACATCCACTTGTATTTTAACCTGTTTTATTATGCTGTACACCGCCCTGGGAGCTTATTGCTATAGGGCGGTCTAAAAATGTAATAAAATAAATAAATAAATAAATAACTTTTTAAAACACCAACAACATTCTTAGACTGAAGTGTTACCTCTGATGAAGTTCTCCCTTGAGTTCCAAAGTCTATGGAAATCTAAGATTGAGTAAGCATGTGTATGCCATGAAAGGATGTTTGTTGTGATTATGTGCATAAGTGTGATGCTGTCAAGTTCCTGAACATTGTTGCTTTTCATGCTAGTTTGGACATCCTCATGGGGAAATTGCATTGCTGTGGGAAGTAACTATGTTATCCATTTGAACTCCATGTGGATCATGTTACTGAAGCCAAACCATGTGAAATCAACAACCAACATGCAAATGTAATACTTGCTTCCCTAACATCTACACAATGCTGAGTGAAGGATTTGGACCAGTAAAAAGAATTTAGTACTATGTAAGGTCAGTGTACCTTATAGGTACCCAATATGGGTACCCATTAGGTATCCATATTGAATTTGCTCACCTCTTTTGCACTACAGCATCTGAGGATTGGAGGATTGGACTGCCCTTGTCAGCATTATTATCACAGCACATTTGTTTCGCTGTGTTTGTTCTCTCTTGTTCCATCCTCCATACTTGATTATTGTTCTTTGGCATTTCTCATTTTCCAGAATGAAGACAGTTATCAGGATTGGATTTCCAGAGAAATAGCTGTACTAGTCTGTTGCAGCAAATACATTAATAGCCATATTAGTCTGTGACATCTTAGAGAGTAACACATTGTTTATGGCATTTATGGCATAAACCAGATGTGGGGAGCCTTTGGCCCTTCAGATATTGCTGAATGACAACTCCCATCAGCTACAGCAAGCATGGCTAATGGCCAGGGATGATGGGAACTGTAGTTCAGTGATATTCAGAGGGCCAAAAGTTCCCCACATTTGGCATAAACTTTTGCAAGTTTTTTACAGTCTACAGTCTTTTCATCAGATGCATGAAGTATAGTCTGTGTTATAGGGGGTGCATGGGGGTACACATACACACACAGGAGAATTGTAAACAGTGAGTTGAGAAGGAAATGCAGGAAGTAGAGAAGGTGATGATTGCATTATTAGCAGTGGCCATTCAAAAAAAGAGTTGTTGGACTTGTTGGCATTGGTAAGCCAATTAATATGTGCAATTTAAAAAGAGAACACCGTACTCTAGATCCCACAGAAAAAAGTTTCTAGCTCTACTTTCTATTTTATTTCATAACTAATTTCTATTATAATTATCTTTCCATTGCTCTTATAGTCTATACATCTTTTGTAGACGTTCTAACACTCTCTTGGTATCTTTCTTTTACACTCCCACGCAGATGCAGATACATTGTTATGATGAAATAATGAATTGTATTGTCATAGTTTTACTCCAATAAGCCACTGCTACTTCAAAGAGCATCAAAGTATGCTTTTTATCAAGTGGGAAATGATCAAAGTCTAAGCCTCTTAGGAAGTAAAAAAAGACACAGAAGATGAAGAAATTCTAGTATTTCTTTCATTCTCTTTTTAACCTCATGATTTTTGATGAGGCACTACTGTTTGAAAATACACCATCAAGAATAGCATTAGATGGCAGAAATTCAGTTCTGCAGGAACACTGGACAAGCATTAGAGAAAGGTGACTGTCTGTGTTCTGAGAAGTGAATTAGATGTGAAGAACTAATTCAAGACTCAGACCTTAAGCAGCAACCATGCCTTGGTCCAAGAAAAGTCCTCAGCAAAACAGGCCAAGAAAGCCTTTATTTCAAATGAGTTTTTTAAACTTCTGGGAAGCACTTTTGAAAGAGCTTCGGTAAATGTCAGGGAGAAATAGGGATGTTCAAGAATTCGAATGAAAATAGAAACAGGAGTAAAAATTGCCAATATTTGCTTATTTGTCCTGTGTCTGGAACGTAGATCAATCCAACAGATACGATGGGTAATCACTGTTGTTGTTGCCTTCAGTCTGCAAATTAAATGTAATTGATTGTGTGTGTGTGTCCCCCATTTGCATTGAGTTTCTTTTGCACTGAACTGAGTGGAATGGCATAACACAATGACTAGGGCTCTGTACAGGATTTGGCTGAGTCCTGAGCCAAATCAGGCTCCTTTGGGCAGTTTTAGGCCTTGGTCAACTCGAATTCAGACATGGAGTGCTACAGGTCAGAGGATGATGCAGAGTGATCTGGGGCTGTCATAGGGTAGGGCATCAGGCAGGATGGCTCTCCTTCCTGCCTGTGTGCCACCCTACAAGATAACTGATGCCGCTCATCACCTGATTAGCATAGGCAGCAATCCTGCAAGATGCAGTTGCTAGTTTGCAAGCAGCTTTCCTGAAGGCAGCATCATGCAGGATCACTCCCTCCGTTCATCACCTGTTGAGCTAAGGGAGCAATCCTGCGGGGTGCTGTTTTGCAAGAGGATTTCCTGCAGGATTTCCTGTGTAGTATCACTCCCCCCCCTTTTGGATGCATACCTTTATGTGGTGAGAGGGTTTGAGAGTGTTGAAGAAGGTAGACCAAGAGGCTAGACTCCTAGTAGGGGCACCCAAGGAGGAATGGTTAAAGCTGAGACACCAGACTAAGAGGCATCCAAACTCAGAGAAAGGCAATGGTAAACCACCCCTGAATACCTCTTACCATGAAAACCCTATGGACAGACTATCCAAAATGTAACATAAGATAGTGCTGGAAGATGAGACCCCCCAGGTCAGAAGGCACTCACTGAGCTACTGGGGAAGAACAAAGGACATGTACGAGTAGCACTGTGACTAATGATGCAGCTGGATCAAAGCTGAAAGGAAGCCCATATGCTGATGCTCACAGATGCAAAAGGCGAGTCCGGAGTTGTATGATGCACACAATAGGAACAATGGAATGTGAGAAGCATGAACCAGGGAAATTAGAAATTGTCAAACAAGAAATGGAACATATCAACATTACAATACTTGGCGGGGGTGAACTAAAATGGACAGAAATGGGACATTTTCAATCAGGCAACTACAAAATATTTTATGCAAGAAATGAGAAATTAAGAAGAAATGGGGTTACTTTAATAGTGAGAAGTGATGTAGCAAAAGCAATTAGGAGCTACAACCAGAGCTTGGAAAAGTTACTTTTTTGAACTACAACTCCCATCAGCCCCAGCCAGCATGGCCACTGGATTGGGCTGATGGGATTTGTAGTTCAAAAAAGTAACTTTTCCAAGCTCTGGCTACAACACAAGGTCTGAGCGAGTGATATCAATGAGATTAAATGGGAAACCTATTAACATAACCATCATCCAAGTCTATGCTCCAATGGCAAATGCAGAAGAGGAATTGGACAGATTTTACACAAAAGTACAGGAGGAAATTGATCACACATCAAAACAAGAAGTGATGATAATCTTGGCAGATTGGAATGCAAAAGTAGGCAACAGAGAAGAACTAGAAATTGTGGGGAAATGGGGCTTAGGAGATAGAAATGAAGCAGGAGAAAGACTTATTGAATTCTGTGAAGCCAATAATTTGATTCTTGCAAACACATTTTTGAGCAACCAAAAAGATGACTCTACACATGGACATCACCAAATGGTCAATATAGGAATCAAATTGATTATATAACTGGTAGCAGAAGATGGAGTTCCATACTTTCTACGAAAACAAGACTAGGGGCAGACTGCGGTACAGATCATGAACTGTTAATATCAAAAATCAGAGTAAAGCTAAAGAAGACCAACAAAGCAATCATAATGCCAAAATACAATTTAAATAACATCCCAGAATCATATAAAGATCAAATTTGAGGCTTTAAACTTAGTTGACAGTGAACCAGAAGAACTATGGAGTGAAGTCAGAAACATTATCAGGGAAGAATGCAAACAGACAATACCTCTAGTTAAAAAGAAAGAAAGACCTCAATGGATGACTGAAGAAACTCTTAAAATTGTTAAAGAGAAAAGGAAAGCAAAAGCAAGAGGAGACAGAAACATGGTCAGAACCCTAAATGCAACAATACAGCGACTAGTACGTAGGGACAAAGATAACTATTACAATAGTTATTGTATAGAAATAGGACAACAAAAAGGGAAGAACAAGAGCCCTATTCCAAAAGATTAGAGAAATTAAAGGGAAATTTCAACCAAGAGTAGGGATGTTGAATAATCAACAGGTAAACACATTGACTGACCAAGATGAAATAAAAGGAAGATGGAAGGAATACACTGAAGAACTCTATAAAAGAGATGCCATGATGACAGATTCATTCATGGAGGAACCATATGATGAAGAACCAGACATTTTAGAATGTGAGGTGAAAGCGGCTCTTAAAATACTTGGAAGACACAAATCACCAAGAACAGATGGCATACCAATAGAGTTGCTACAAGCTACTGAGACTGAATCTGTCTAAATGTTGACAAAAATTTGTCAACAAATATGGAAAACTGAACAATGGCCCACAGACTGGAAGCGTTCAGTATATATATCCCAATTCCAAAGAAAGAGGATCCCAGGGAATGCAGTGATTATCCAACTATTGCCTTAATATCCCATGCAAGTAAAGTAATGCTCAAGGTTCTACAACGAAGGCTCTTACCATATATGGAGCCAGAAATGCCAGACGTCCAAGCTGGATTTAGAAAGGGAAGAGGCACCAAAGATCATATAGCAAACATACGTTGGATAATGGAATGGAGCAAGGCATTTCAGAAGAAAATCACCCTGTGCTTTATAGATTACAGCAAAACCTTTGACTGTGTAGGTCATGAAAAACTATGGAATGCTTTAAAAGAAATGGGGGATTGTCCTGATGTGCAACCTATACTCTGCATAAGAGGCTACTGTAAGGACAGAATATGGAGAAACTGATTGGTTCCCAATCGGAAAGGGTGTGAGACAGGTGTATTTTATTACCCTATTTGTTTAATCTATAGACAGAACATATCGTATGGAAAGTGGGATTGGACCAAGATGAAGGAGGTGTGAAAATTGGAGAGAGAAATATCAATAATTTAATATATGCAGACGATACCATACTACTAGCAGAAACCAGTAATGATTTGAAATGAATGCTGATGAAAGTTAAAGAGAAAACACAAAAGCAGGACTGCAGCTGAATGTCAGAAAGACTAAAGTAATGACAACAGAAGATTTATGTAACTTTGAAGTTGACAATGAGGACATTGAACTTGTCAAGGATTATCAATACCTCAGCACAGTCATTAACCAAAATGGAGACAATAGTCAAGAAATCAGAAGAAGGGTAGGACTGGGGAGGGCAGCTATAAGAGAACTAGAAAAGGTCCTCAAATGCAAAGATGTTTCACTGAACACCAAAGTGAGGATCATACAGATCATGGTATTCCCGATTGCTATGTATGAATGTGAAAGTTGGACAGTGAAAAAAGCAGATAAGAGAAAAATCAACTCATTTGAAATGTGATGTCGGAGAGCTTTGTGCATACCATGGACTGCAAAAAAGACAAATAATTGGGTGTTAGAACAAATTAAACCAGAACTGTCACTAGAAGCTAAAATGATGAAACTGAGTTTATCATACTTTTGACAGATCATGAAAAGACATGATTCACTAGATAAGATAATCATGCTATGAAAAACAGAAGGGAGTAGAAAAAGAGGAAGGCCAAACAAGAGATGGATTGATTCCATCAAGGAAGCCACAGACCTGAACTTACAAGATCTGAAGAGGGTGGTTCAGGACAGATGCTCTTGGAAGTCACTGATTCATAGGGTCACCATAAGTCGTAATTGACTTGAAAGCACATAACAACAATAACAATCACTCCCTCCTGTCAACAGCTGATGAGTGGAGGGAGTGATCCTTTACTGAACTGACCCCACTCTAGGTTGGAAAGGTTGGAAGGAAATGCTGCTTCAGCCCCCCCTGTACATCTCCATATGCAGCTAAATTGCTCAAAAGGTTCTCTGATGTTAGGGATGGGATTTGTTGCCTGGTGCCGCTTCAGAAGCATTCTGTTGACCTAACAGGATAGTATTGATTCAAGTTTGCTTTTACAAATCCATTTTTTTCCCTCGAAAAAAATATTGATATTAATACTAATATTTTTAAAGAAAATATCAATATTTTAAAAATGTCAATAAATCAAAGGGAATACTGATAAATTGAAGGAAACATAAATATATCAATACCAATATTTTAGACAGATTTTTGGTAAAGAAATCAATTTCTGAAAATAGCTCAGGAAAATCACTACATAAAAGTCCGATCCTCAACAATAGAAAATAAGCAAATTAATGGAAAATTCAGTACCAAATCTAGCATTGCCTTTTCTCAGTGGATTTGGAACAGAAAAAGCAGAAAATGAAACTCATAGGAAAAAATGCATATGTAAAATTTTTTCCAGCATCTGAATATTTCGAGAAACTTAATAAATATTAATATCACAAAGAATGACAGGAAGAAAAGCAGGTAAAATGATACATAAATTTTAGTGAGAAGTTGATTAATACAATCTTTCTCATCTCATTGCTGAAAGAATGAACAACAGCAATGCAAAAATTAACTGAGAGTAACTTCTCTGAACTGGTGGTACTTTATTTAGAGTAGGGGTAGGCAACATGGTGCCCTCCAGATGTTGTCCAATTATCCTGTCTAAAGTTAATAATCAAATACTTAAATTAGGAATCTGATTGGTAAATATAGATATCTGCATTCAAAGTATGCATCCAATCACTGACAAGCTAAGTAAGCTTCTTCCTAAGCTTAAGACCTCATATAATGAGGGATCTCTATATACATTTTTAAACTAAATTTCAAGTTTTGCATAATTGGTTTTTAAAAAGGAAACTGTGAAACAAACATGAACATTGCTGTTCTGATAACGATCAAAATATACTTTATTATTTCTATTCACATTGTCCTTTTTGTTAGAATAATACATTTTTGGGGGGGGCTCTTAAACTTGACATAGCTTAGGGCTTCAGCATGTGCCCTGGGCTCCTGCCGGGAGGAAGGGTGGGATATAAATCAAATAATAAATAAATAAAATGTCTTAATCCAGTCCTGCATCCAATGTGAACACTGAATTTAACTCCCCTCCAAATGCTCACTTCAGATCTTTGTTTTGAGGTGTTACAGAGCAATCCAACTCATGGGAAGCTGTCGGAAATGGTGCCAGCGGAAGAGAAGCCAGTGGTAAGTCCGCGACATCCAATTGCTGTTCAGATGCCTCTGGGCCAGTTGAACGCAGGCTCAGCTGGGAGCTGCATGTAGGGACTGGAAAGTAAAAGCTGGCTCTCATAAATACCCCTACCGGGCAATAAGTACTCTCCATTGACTTCTATTGTAATTATTTTCTTAGACTGACCTTTTTCTCGGCATACCTTTGGCCCAGATCAGGACCTGCAGGAGTGCTCCAAATATGGGTAGGATGTGGCCTAAGTCCATCCCCAAGGCTCCTCCTCTGACACACCTCCAGAATGCTCCCTTTGGGGGCCTTACTCTGGCTTACACCAGCTCCCCTTCTGCCAGGCTAGCCTTCCCCAGTGGAGCTGACAGACTGAGGTGGGATAAGGGGCTTCTGCTGGCAGAGCCCAGAGGAGCTGGGATCTTACCAGCTCAGCCAGGGGTCCGCCATATGCAACTCCCCTCAGCCCAGTGTAAATAGGAGTTGGATTGCACCCTTAGACATCATGTGACTATTTTATCTAGCAATTCTTCTCTTCATTTGCCCACAATAATTTAACCTTGTTAGCAGTGGCAACCCCCATGATTTTCTCCACAAGTCTCTGTGACATTATATCAAACACAGCATCATAATATGATTGACAAAATTATGTGGGCAATGGAAATTGGTCCATTAGGATTAATGGGGCATTTCCCCACCAATCTCAATGTGCCCTCAGCAAGCCGCTACCTGCCTGCCATCTAACTTACAAACAGTCAGGGGGTGGCTCTGCCTGTCAGTTGCTTTCACTCCACTTACTGCTAATTTCCCTGCCTTATACCTTACCAGTCCTCATGGACACCAGCCACCATTTTATGTGAATCTTTGCCACACCAAATCTGACTAAATTGCACTGAAATGAGGCCAAAGAAGAAGACAATGGCACAATGAAAAATAGGAATAAAATAACATGAACTAGTTGAAAACAAGCACAGAAGATCATGGAAAACAGAAGATGATTTTGAGACTTAAACATACAGCAATTTTTTCAGGATACAGGCCAACAGGATCTGAAATCTGCAAAATTTATAAAAACCACCTGTCTGTTTGAATGATCCTCCAGATGAAATCTGATGAAAACCGCTGCTTCATATGAACTGTTGATCCATATGACGTGTCCATACAAAATCTTCAAAACTCCCGACGGATGCAACTCCCGACGGATGCAATTATGCACTGGTAAGTGCCTCTACTAAGCTGTACTTAGGAGCGGTGAGGGTGGCGAAAAAACAATATTTTGCTGCCACTATTAAGTCATCTCTCTGCCGCCCAGCGGAGCTCTTTAGAGTTGTCAGAGGGCTACTTCATTCTGGCCCTAAGGACATGATAGTGTCATCGGTAGCCCGCTGTAATGAGTTTGCTGGGCACTTCCAGAATAAGATCCTATGCATCTGTCAGGACTTAGACTCCCAGCTTACAGCAGTTGATCCGAATGAGGTGTCCGGAGCACAGTCTTGTCATGTTTTATTGGATGAGTTTCAGTTGGTTCAGCTTGAGGACATGGACAAGGTGCTTGGACAGGTGCGTGCAACCACTTCTGCACTAGATCCTTGCCCCTCTTGGCTTATAAAAACTAGCAGGGATGGAAGAGCCGGCTGGACCAGGGAAGTGATAAATGCCTCTTTACGAGAGGGAGCGGTCCCTGGCCATCTGAAAGAGGCGGTAGTGAGACCGCTTCTGAAAAAATCCTCCTTGGACCCAGATGATCTTAATAGCTATAGACCAGTCGCGAATGTTCCATTCCTGGGCAAGATCTTGGAACGAGTGGTTGCTGGCCAGCTCCAGGCGCTATTGGATGAAACCAATTATCTAGATCCATTTCAATCGGGTTTTAGGCCCGGTTTCGGCACTGAGACAGCCTTGGTCGCCCTGTATGATGACCTATGTCGGGAGAAGGACGGAGGGAGTGTAACTCTGTTGATACTCCTTGAGGCGGGGCCAAGATGGCGACTGAGTCGGTTGAATGATTACTCGGCTCCTATATTAATTTTATATCTTTGGCCATTGTGAGTTATCTAAAGTGAACGGACTCAATATAGGAGTAAGACAACTCCTCTATCTTCCCTGGGCTTTTGAAAACATCTGAAAGGAAAAGTGAGAAACCGGAGAGATAAGCTACAAAGCAGTTTATGTTGAGACCTGGAGGAGGGGAACACACAGGAACAGCAAGCTGAAAACATCGACTGCTTCTTTATTGTATCGCAAGGAAGCAAGGAAGCTCCAGTTTCTTTTCAAGTACATCTCTGTAGTGGAATAGACGTAATTCCAGCGCACATACACAGGTACTCTCTATTATCTTTTTCCCAGCGGCTCGGCACCTCACTTAATTAATATAAACATCAATGTAGCTGCAATTTCAACGGAGAGAGAAGAGTTCTAAAACACTAAACTGAATTCTTACTCGTAGGAGCACGAGAGCAGAAGTAAACCTGAACTATAAACTACATAAGGGGGTAGAAACATTTTTGTGAGTTGGAAGGAGTAATTCTACATGGACCTTTAACAGCTTTGACGTCACGACCCCCCTTGCATATTACAAACTAATTAGTCTCTCACTCCTACAAAGCCTTGACTCCTTTCTTTAACATTGCAGCTGCCAAAGTATCTTTTATTGAAATCAGAACAGAGTGCTAGGAGGTGAAGAGAAATTAGTGCTGTTTAAGCATATTTCACTCTTTGAAATTCACCTGACGGGTACAAAATGGTGACCACGCGTGCTCAAAGCCGTAGTACTATAATTAACAGCTCAACTCCGAATCTAATCCAAAAATCAATATTAGACTATTGTGGGATAATTAAAAGTAATAAACCTACAGCAAAAGTAAAAGAGCAGCAGTTGGACCAAAGAACTCCAGAATTAACACCTATGGAGAGTCTGGGTTTCTTTGACAGCACCAGTTTTATAACTGAGACAGGAGATCATCTAGAAGATAGAAGAAACTCAGACAAGCATTCCTATAACGAAAGTCCAACAAACTGGTCCACTGATCCTGATTTGAGAGAAGACACTTTCCAATTTTGTAGACAAACACAACTTACAGTAAGCAAAGAAACTCTAGATTCTTTAAAGGAAAACTCAGGCAATTTAGTTTTGGGAGAAAACGAGGAAGAAACTCCTTCCTCATGGGAAATTTTAAGAGATCAATGTTTTTTAACCAAGCAGACAACGGAAAAAATTTTTCATAACATGGATAAACTGCAGCAGGAAGTCTCTGGCCTGAAAGCTACCATTGGAACTTTAGTTGCCCTTGTAGAGTTGGGAATTTTGACGATAGCCCCTCAGACAAATTTTACTATTCAAGGTTTGGAGGACACCGTGCCACAGAAAGAACAAGCAGTTAGAGATATTCGGCATAAGGAGGATTTCGACCAAAACACAACAACTCAACAACTAAAAGATATACTTGAAGACTGGAACAAGCACTCAGAGACATTCCCTTATGTTGGTAACCAAGAGCAAGCTCTCAGCAATAACGATATTTCCATTTTAAATCTCACACCCTCCGACCCAAGACTTTTAATAATTGATAAATATTCAGATAAGGCCTCTACCCCACTGATAGTGGAAAACATGAGTTGCCCACCTAATATTTTTAAGCAAACCCTGAAAACTCCATCAGAAGAAGATGGTTCAGTCAAGTTTCACCAACAGTCTCCCCGTATGGTTCAGCAACGTAGATGGGAGGCAACCGAGGAACTCAGTGAATCATCACATCCCCTAAAATACAACTATAAAGACAATAGAAGGAAAAGGAGTAAATACAACCCTTTTTATAAGAAAAGGATTAGATCAAAGGAAAGAATACCGAATGACTTTCAAGTGATCATCCACAACTGGTTAGTGAGAAAATCAGGAGGGAGATTAAGTTCGTGGAAAGAACTCCTAACTGATATTCAATCTATATTGGGAACAGCCCTTGACATAAGAAAAGGAGTTTTTTGCAAATGTCTACCCTCTTTTGGTCAATTGGGAAGCATTGAGCTCACATTTCGGAGTTCGGAGTTAGGGTACAATTTCTGGTCCCTATTACATAGGTTTTCCAACAGAGGGCTACTATTTGAACTCATAAGAACACCAAACAAGTCCTCTCAAGGGCATCATAATATTTCCACTTGGATTCCAAAGACTGGAAGTAAAAGATGGCTGGAATATAACACTGGGGAAAATAGAGGCTGGAGGAATCAGAGATACGAGCTCCCCAAATTTGTAACGTACCCAAATAACATCAGGCTGCAAACACATACCCACAACCAGAAAAATTGGAGAACACAACACATGATCCATATTAAAGATAAATATTGGATCAAGGGTGATAATAATAAGCCCAGAGATTACTCTCCTAAAACCTCTTTGGACTATTCTAAATGACTTGATACAAAATATAAAGGGTTAAAGATAATCTCCTGGAACGTGGCAGGTTGGGAAAATAAGATGGCAGATAAAGAATTTATTGAGATGCTCCAACTATATGATATAGTCTGCTTACAGGAGACTTGGACTAATGAACTCAATTCTCCACTGCTGCGGGGTTACAAATCATTCTATCTACCAGCCACAAAGAAATTCAAGAAGGGCAGAGGTAGTGGTGGACTGGTGTCCTTCTTATCGCTGGAATTAATCGAAGAATCCCAGTTGGTTAAATTGGAATCTCAAAACAACTATCTTCTTCCAGTACAATTAAAAACAGAGACTGGAGACCCCTTCTTCTGCATAAACACATATTTTCCACCGTCTAACAACCCTGTAACCGTTACCAAGATATGGAAGGATTTAGTATCTTTACTGGAACAGATAGATCAGAAGTTCCTGCAAGCATATATTCTAATCTGCGGGGATTTTAATGCCCGAATTGGGGCAATTTCAGAAGGTTTCTTTCATCCCTTCGGTTTAGATCTGGAAGAGATCTTTCTAACTCCCCACACCTCGATGGACAGCAAATACAATCAACAAGGTCTTAAATTCTTAGAATTTATATACCATCAAAATTTATATTCGCTGCATGGGAGTCCACTGGACATAACTGAAGGTTATTATACCTATCTGAGCAATTTGGGTGCCAGTGTTATCGATCATATAATGGTTTCAGTCTCACTTTTCCCTTTAGTAAGTGCTTTTGAAATTCTTGGAAGAACAGAAAGCGATCATCTCCCCTTAGTGGTGACTTTAAATCCCTTGTTGGAACGGATGCCAATAACAGATACAACTAATCTTACCGGGGAAATGCTGGGCGAAAGGAGACTGAAATGGTCTAACAAATTAAGTAGTAACATCCAGCAAAAACTACAAAACAATTTTCTGATGAGCAGGCGACAACAATTTGGGGATAACTCAGCGAATCATATAGATATTTTCCAGCAAATAGTTACTGAACTTAGACCTTGTTTAATAACAACTAAAGATAAAAGTAAACAGATATTCCAACACGGCTGGTTTGATGCAGAGTGTAGGAAGGCTAAGAAAGTATTAAAAAAAAAAAATCAGAGAATCCTGTAAGAAACCTTCAAAAGAGAAAACGGAAGAGTTAATTAAATGTAGGACGGAATATAAAAGTTTACTTAAAAATAAGAAAGAGGTATATATAAAAACTCAGTGGCAAGAATTGGAACAAACAGTAAGGGAACACAATGAAGGTAAATTCTGGGAGCTGGTTGCACGAGGATTAAAGGAAATAAGATCTACCTCGGAGGCTGCAGTCCCTGCTTCTTCCTGGATTAAGCACTTTACTAACTTATTTGGTGGTCAACCTAATGATAGTGCAGAGATTGAGATATCTAAAAACTTTGATAACTTACCTGAGTGGCATCCAGTAACTACACATGAGATAAAGACGCTTATTGCATCCTTGAAAACTAAAAAAGCACCAGGAGAAGATATGCTTCCCCCAGAACTCTTTACAGAAAATGTAGACTGGTGGATACCCATCCTGGTTGGATTATTCACCACAATCAACAGCTCTGGTCAAATGCCTCTCGGATGGAAAACAAGCATAATATTTCCAATCTATAAAAAAGGGGATAGAAATGACCCACAAAACTATCGTCCAATCAGTTTGTTAGACATCCCCTCAAAAATATATGCTCGATATTTACTGCAAAAACTAACTGATTGGCTGCAAGATAATTTGATTATCCAGGAAGAACAAGCAGGGTTTAGAAGAGGTTACAGCACGATTGACCAATGCTTTGTCTTAAATCATATTATAGCGAAATACACCAAGAACAGAAGACATCTGTATGCTGCCTTTATTGACCTCACTGCAGCTTTTGACTCAATCAACAGATCCAGACTATGGGAGAAATTACAAAGCATTGAGATGGATCGTAGACTTTTACAGTTGATTCAAGAGTTGTATAGCAACACAGAACTGAGGATCAGAATTGGCTTAAAGGGTGCATTAACTGAAGCTTTGAAAACTACACGAGGGGTGAAGCAGGGATGGATTTTGGCTCCCACTCTTTTTAATATTTATATCAATGATCTGGTCCCATGGTTAGCTCGAGTAGATTCGCCTGCACCAGCAATTAGCAATAGAAAGATTTTTATTTTAATGTATGCAGATGACTTGGTACTTATTTCTCTTTCTCGTTTGGGCCTTAAAAACCTCCTTGACTCATTCAGCACTTACTGTAAAAATGAGAATCTATTGATAAACTACTCTAAGTCTAAAATTATGGTCTTTGGCAAACGTAATCCAAGGTATAAATGGTGTTTGGATCAACAGGTCTTAGAACAAGTTCGCTCATTCAGATATTTAGGGATAGTTTTCAGCGAGTCCCTTTCGTGGAAACGGCATAGTGAGATGATTAAGCTGAAAGCAGAGAGAACAATTGGAGCCTTAATGAAATTTTATTATAATAAGGGTGGACAATTGATCGAACCTGCCTTAAAGATCTTTGGCAGTAAAGTAGTCACACAAATGCTCTATGGGGTAGAGGTATGGGGAGCAGATACGAATGTGATCACAACCCTGGAAATAGTGCAGAATAAATTCTTTAGAAAACTATACTCCTTACCCCCAGGGACACCTGCAGCTTTCTTGAGAACAGAAACTGGCTGGCCATCTATAAAGATAAAAGCTGTGTGGCTCCGCTTGAATTATTTTAAGCGAATTGCTTCTTTGATAACGGAACGTTTACCAACTTTGTGTTATAAGGAGTTAGAAAATAACCATAACTGGAAGTTAATGTCCCATAACCTCTTAAATAGCTACCATCTTCCCGAGCTAAAATATCTCGTGGACATAGAAAAAAGACACCTAAGGGACTGGCTCCTTTGGATAGACGCTAAAAGAGATCTGTGTCTAATCAAAAAATCCAGATTTTCTACTTATTTTGCATTAGTGAAAACAGAACATTTTAGAGCTTGTTATCTGACTAAATTAAGGCTAGCCCCCTTAAGAATTGCTTTCATGGAACTTCGGTTCCAAGTTATGCCTACAGCGGTACTGGATGGTCGTTATCAGAAAGTGCCATTTGAAAGAAGACTGTGTATTTGTGATCTAGGAGAGGTGGAGGATATTGTGCATTACATGTTAAGATGCCCTCTTTACGATCACCCAAGAGAGAGATTTATTAAACCTTTGTTGTCCCAGGGAAATGGGAACTCCCTGGAGGAGACCTTATATCTCCTGAGTGATGTTAACAGCTACGTGACCCACAAGGTGGCTCTTTTTGCCCTTGCGGCAAAAAAGATCAGAAAAAAAGAATTAGACTACATAGCAATTAACTGCCAGGGAGACTCTGCTTGTTAATTTTATTATGTATATTTTCTATGTCTTTGTTTATATTCAATATTAAAGTTTTGTACAGTATTTGTCATGGCTTATGGCTAGCACAATAAACATTTTTTGACTTGACTTGACTTGACTTGATACTCCTTGATCTCTCAGCGGCTTTTGATACCATCGACCATGGTATCCTTCTGGAGAGTCTCTTGGAGTTGGGAGCTGGAGGTACAGCTTGGCAGTGGTTCCGCTCCTACTTGGCGGGTCATCTCCAGAAGGTAGTGCTTGGGGAACATTGCTTGACACCGTGGGCTCTCCAATGTGGAGTCCCACAGGGGTCAGTTCTGTCTCCCATGCTTTTTAACATCTACATGAAGCCGCTGGGTGTGGTCATCAGGAGTTTTGGAGTGCGTTGCCATCAGTACTCTGATGACACGCAGCTCTACTTCTCCTTTTCATCCTCTTCAGGTGAGGCTGTCAATGTGCTGAACCGTTGCCTGGCTGCGATAATGGACTGGATGAGAGCGAACAAACTGAGGCTCAATCCAGACAAGACTGAGATGCTGTTGGTGGGAGGTTTCTCTGATCAGATGGTGGATATCCACCCTGTTCTGGACGGGGTTACACTCCCCCTGAAGGAGCGGGTTCATAGTCTGGGAGTAATTTTAGATCCTTCCCTGTCACTTGAGGCTCAAGTAGCCTCGGTGGCACGGAATGCGTTCTACCACCTTCGGTTGGTGGCCCAGCTACGCCCCTATCTGGACAGGGAGGACCTCACCTCAGTTGTCCATGCTCTGGTAACCTCTCGATTGGATTACTGCAATGCGCTCTACGTAGGGCTGCCTTTGAAGACAGTTCGGAAGCTACAGCTTGTTCAGAATGCAGCGGCCAGACTGATAACGAGGACCAGGCGGTCTGAACATATAACACCTGTTCTGGCCCGCTTGCACTGGCTACCAATATGCTTCCGGGCCAGATTCAAAGTGTTGGTTTTAACCTATAAAGCCTTATACGGCGCGGGAACGCCTCTCCCGATATGAACCTGCCCGTACACTATGTTCAACATCGAAGGCCCTCCTCCGAGTTCCGACTCATAGGGAGGCTCGGAGGATGGTAACAAGAACTAGGGCCTTCTCAGTGGTGGCCCCTGAACTGTGGAATAGTCTTCCCGATGAGGTGCGCTTGGCACCGACGTTGTTATCTTTTCGGCGCCAAGTCAAAACCTTCCTCTATTCTCAGGCATTTTAGTCTTTTAGTCCTTAAATATGTTTAAATTGATTCAGATTTGTGGATTTTTATTTATATGTTTTTGTATTGAATTATAGGATTTTATTGTGTATATTTATACTTCTCTGTTGTACACCGCCCAGAGAGCTATGCTAGTCGGGCGGTATAGAAATTCAATAAATAAATAAATAAATAAATAAATAAATAAATAAATAAATAAATAAAAAGGTGCTGATTTTCTTTACAAAGTGACATACATAAACTTCCTTAGTTTGAATCCTTCAAAACACACACACACACACACACACACACCTTGGCTTAGGCAGTAATGATACAGTGTAAAGCCCTTGTTCTTTTTGCCAGCTCATATGAGAGATTCAGTCTGAGGGCAAATGCTGGATGACCATGTGAATGAAAGGTAAGGTATTAATTTTTGAGTGCCTTCTTAACAAGACCAAAGGAATCCCCAGGCATAGGTACACTAGTAAGCATGTAGTTCAGCTCTCACACAGCATATACCAAGCACTCATCTCCCTGGCATGTTGATTGCCTATTGAGGAAACATCCACATCTACTGTAGGAACAAATCCTGGATTCCCTCTAGGGTTATTTTAGACAAAACTATAAAGCGATCCAGTTCAATGTATGGGATGGAGAGTGGAGGAAAAGGGAGAGCAGGATCACAGTAGCATGTGGCAGAGTCTAAAATGTTTTTACACCTCATATTTTGCCACTGAACAAAGATGGACAATCTTCAGTCAGAGCCAAAAGAAAGCCATTTTGTAACCAGTGAACAGTGAAGCAAGTGTTTGAACAGTGTGAACTATGTACAAGGATGTGTTTTGAGAGACAGTATTATCTTGGAGCATGTGTTGGAGTAACATCAACTCAAACGTAACCATGCTAAGCAAGCTTGAATTCTTGAAATGGGATGGTAACCAGGGCTACAAGTCCAAGAGGAGGGAGAGAAAAGAGTTGATACAGAGATTGAGATGGGAATAAAACATGATCATCATTCTCTTGTGCTCTTGATTGCCTGCTTTAATACTATGTTAAAAGAAGGGAAATTAATTAGTTAATTATATTTGTATGGACTATTAAATTTTATGCACCCTAACTTACTTTTAATCATTCTGATTCATTCAATTTTATTTATATTCATTAAGAGGGAGAAAAACCCTTGTGGTTTAAGAAAGTACCTATAGCCAACAGATATTTCTATCAAACTTTAAAAAGCAGGGAAATTGGGCAGCTATAGTGAATGCACCAGGAGAGCAGGAGACCTGACCTCCTCTCTGAGATATCGTACTGCCCTACAAATTAGTCAAAATGCAAACACCATTTGGGTTGGTCTTTCACAGTCCAATCAACTTACTGTGTAGCTTGGAAGAATTTGGTAACATGTGCCTCTGAGCATATGGTGAGTGGTGGCAACACATGCCATCTCAAAAAATGGAGCATTACAGTTTTTCTATGTTTGTTGATGTTTTTCTTGCTTTGCTTCTTTCCTGTGTTACTACTGTTTCTACCGAGCATCTAACCTAGAAAACTATATATGGGCTCCTGCTGGAAGGGCGGGATGTAAATCAAATAATAATAGTAATATTTCTCTCATTCATCCTACAAAACTGTGTCAAATTTATTTTTTATTATTTCAAACCCTTTTTATTGGTCAGTGTCATATGATGGTGAAGACAGCCTTTTGTGTTTCAAACTGAAGGTAATGTTCTATTTCTATTTTGGGTGAATTAATAGTTGAATCTGCAACTGCAGTTTGATGTAAAATCAGACTGATTACAATATGTTGCTACTTAAACAATGAATCTAACTGTTGGAAAAAAACAAACTTGGCCTACCCATGATGCATGTGTTCAATCCTATTCCCCTCACAGAGCTCCAATCCCCAGAAGAGGGGCTGACTGTTAAAAGACTTTGGCCACTAGAGCTCTGCCAAGTGAATAGGAGTCTCCTAACAACTCTCAGCACCCTTCACAAACTACACTTCCCAGGAATCTTTGGGGGAAGCCATGACTGTTTAAAGTGGAATAAATATCTGGTGTGGGTGTGGCTACCTGATTAGCCAAGTCAAACAGCTGTGAGTTTGGCTTTTCGAACACTGACAGTTGGTTCTTACTGAGCATGCCTGAGCTTATCATTGACTCCAATGTTAAATTTCTTAAATTAATTAAAAATAAGCCAGACATTTTTTAAAAATTTTAAACTGCAGGGGTCTGGGGTTTTTTGCCTCTTGTTTTACACTTTGAACTCTCAGTTCTCTCTGACTGTTTTGTGTATCACAAAGGGTTGTTAAGCAAGCATTTCTGAGTTCAGGACTATAAATTTTGTAAGGTTTTGTTTTGAAATGAGCTTATAGGAAGCAGCAAAATGGCATGGGGTATTTTCAATTTCACATTGCAGAATGCGAAAAATCCATGCTGGCTGTAATATGCAGCCACTCTCATGGCTGTATAATACAAGACTAAAAATAAGGAGAACTGCCCCTGTCCTTATGTGTTAAGGCAGTGCTATGTTAAAAGGCCAGCTTGTTTGAGATAAGTGGTCTTCTTGTCCCTGAGAAATTCGAGGATAGCAACACTGACAGGCAGATAGATAGATATATCTGTTTGAGGGTCAGGGTAAACCTAACTGCATAGGGCTCTCTGCAGATATACAGGAGAGTTCCTGATCACATGGGGAGAAAAACCTTTGCACATAGACTTGTATGCACATAGATTCTGTTCTGTTCTTCAAATAAGTGGATGTAGATTAGGCATGAATAACACATGTGATCTTATGTCTCCTTGCCTACATACATTCAGTGTCCATGAACTGATTGTGTGAATAGGGTTATAGTGAAAGACCCATTCATGGTAAATAACTTGAAATGCCATGTTGTTTGAAGCTAACACATTCTTTTTAAAATGCCATTTTAAGAATGTTCTTTGCTATGTTATTTTGGCAAGGCACATAAATAAATATATAAACGACTTACTATGAATATCCCAGCAAATACTTACCTTGTTGCCACTGAAGCTATCTCAGTGTTGAGGAGGCACTAAACATTATCTAATGGCCTGGTGGGCATGCTGATTAAAATCTGAATGAATTTGTTTAAAGCATCTTCGAATAGAAGAACAGATTTCTGTGCTAAAATGGATATGTCTGACCTTCATAGCCTCACTTCTAATGGCAGGAAATGTAGGATATAATTGAAGGATCTTCAAGCTGAGCTGAGTGCTCTGACTCACAGCTTGAAGAAGAGACAGAATGCCTGCCAAGAAGAAGCAAGCAAAACCACAAGTCTCAACCACAGCATTCCAAATACCAGCTATTTATCACAGTATTTTAAAGGTTATCAGAAATTGAAAGTTTGACAAGTAATCATGCCAATGCAATAAAACACTTGGAAATGACACACATCAAAAGATAGCTTCTCCGTGGTGTGATATCTTCTTCTCTGTGGTGGACAACGCCTACATTTCAAAGTGAACAATGGATGTCAAGCATCCAAAAACTTGCACCTGTTGACTATAAAGGGGTTATTTGATCTTTCTCCCAGTTACCCATGGTTCATGTTTGAAGTGACATTTCCAGCTTGCATTTGCTCTGCTGAAAAACACAGAGGAAACAACCCACTCTGTGTCACAGGCAGGGACAAAGGCTGATTAAAGCTTACCAAGCAAGGATTTTGGATGGCACAATGTAATCAGAAGCAAGGGACTTTTGAGCATTAGTAGTGTCATGCTTCTAAATTGGATGCAGCACAGTATTACTGCAACAGGCCATAAAACACAGCAGGCCTAGTTGTGAAGTCTGCCAAGAGACTAAGGATTTAAATAATATGCTCAAAAGGCCGCTTCCTACGTTAAAACTTTTGTGTCATCTGTGTGTGCTCCTTCGGTGCATAAAATAGCAGCACATATGATCTACAGCATATCTACAGCATTTCATGTGCATTTCAAATATCTGGGAACATCTAAGTTACAAGTTACAATTTTGGCAATGGGAAGGATTTGAGGAGAGGAATCAGCATGAAAAGTGACCTTGATGGGATTTTCAACCAAAGTAGATTTAGCTGTGGGCCAGCTCAACACGAATTATTTCAGCACCAATGTGTTCATTAAACATAAAGCATAAAGTTGGCAAGATAGTAGTTGGAGAATTGACATGCTGTTCTTTTCACATTCTAGCCAAGTGGAAGTAACCTATAAGACAGTTTGATTTGTCTTACAACAATGGAGCTTGAACTTTCAAAAAGAGGATACATAAGAAGTGGAGAATTACATTCAGTGGTCTTGTATGCTAGGATAGACATGAGATTCATAACTCAATAAAAAGTGGAAAATGTAATCAGGCTAGGAAACTTCTTTCCACAGGTGTAGCTCCACAATGGAGACCAACCCGCACACAATCTACAATCAAAATGACCAGTTCATGAGCACCTAACAATGCAAACTACAGCACCATCAGGATAACCTAAGAGTCTTGTGGAAGTGATTGCACCTGATGAATGTGTGATGGTACCTTGCAACATAAAGACACCCCCTGAGAGGATAGCCTTTTTGGGCAGATGGTGGAATAGCCAGAATGTATACATAGTAATAATTTTAAAAATCCATAGATCTACAGGTTTTTTTTTAAAAAAAAAACACCCAAGAACATCCCTATATATATAAAACTGTTAAATAACTGCCTAAATAGAAAAGATTTAGGGTAGGGCCAAAATCTACTGAAAGAAAAATTCCATAACTGGAAACCAGACAGTCTTAGCATAAGCTTTGTGTTAAATGTGTTTTGCTCCTGCCAGTGCAATTCTAAATGTTGTTCTTGCATTTGGCACAACAGATGTCTCTTTCTTACTATTTTTCCTGTAAAATTAAAATATTATACTTATAAATTGCTTGCTACTTCATGTTTAAACTTACCTAATCTGTCTTTAATATCATATTTTGGTACAAACTTAAAATAAGGAAAATCACGGAATATAACTCTCTGCATATTTATTGTGTTCATTGGGTTTTTGTCCTGATTCTATAAGGTGTCCTTTCAAATACCCCTCTTTCTTAGCTGTGGCTATCTATCTATCTATCTATCTATCTATCTATCTATCTATCTATCTATCTATCTATCTATCTATCTATCTATCTATCTATCTATCTATCTATCTATCTATCACTCCCCTTCCTCCCAAAGTTTCATGATGTTGTTCATTGCATCCACATGGTGCTAAACATCACTTCATGCTGATTATCCAGTCTTTACTAAAGCTGGCTCCGTCTTCTTGGCTGATTTCATAGTAAAAAAAGTTTTCAAGAGTTTTTCCTACAGACCACTCATCAGTGGGCCTTGGCATCTTTCCTCCTTGTCCCTGCTATGTTCACATATACAAATAAAACCAAATATGTAAGCAGGAGCTCTTTTTCTGGTTTTGGTTTAACACAGGAAACAGCACTCTCTGCCACATCAAGTTCAATGGGTTCCAAAAGTCATATCAGGCCCACTAATAACTCCCAAGAGAAATCCAAGTGTCCTACTTGTTATTTTATACCAAAAGTGGGGGTGGGGATGGGAAGCATCTGTGTCTTTGAGCGCATGTTATATTCCTATATACATTATCCAGATGGTCTACGTTTACTTTGGTTTTAACTTGTAATCAATTCACAGAGCTGAACAGTTTGTTCTACAGGCACAATAGGGCTTCTCACCCTACTTTTCTCAAAGTAGGCCACAGCCCTTAGCAGCCCCAGGTCACTCAATCAGCACCCCCTGGGCTCAGCATCAGCCCAAATGCCTTAAGCAAGGTCCTGATCCTTTACTACCTGAAGGAGAGAGAAAACATCACAGCCTTAACAGTCCCAAGTGACTTGGTCAGCCTCCCTGACTAGGGTTGCCATATTCCAGTTCCAGAAATCCAGGCAGGCAAATTAGCACAATATGCAAATTATTTGCTAATTATGCAAATTAAGTGTATTAATAGTTGCTAGGGTTACTAGATGTCTGGTTTTTGGCTGGATACTCAGGCTTTTGGAGGTCCTCTCCGGGTCTCCGGGTGAGTCACCTTAATCTACAGACACTCAGCTTCATTTTTTTTCAAAAGATTAAGTTTCTAGGTGGTCTGGTACCTGAGATATACACCAAAACATCAGCTGCCCTGCAACTGTTAAATCTGTTTTATAAATCATCTGTTATAGGAGTTCGTAGCTCTAACCCCGCCCTTTCAGGATTGTAGCCATTAAGTGAAGCCAGGGTTATGATTTGTTGACCTCCAGGTAGTGCCTAGACATTGCAATGCCAGAGAATGGTGGTTTTTTCCCTGTTCATGTGAAAATCTCATAAACTGGGTAAGTATAGAGATTTCAGTGTTTTTTCTCTTGCATGCAAGAGTCAAGCCCCGGGCTGTTGAAGAGGGCAGTGTTTTGAAAACCTTCCCAATATGAAAGCTTTAATCCAATACTTACTTTTCTGGGAGTAAAGCTGTGTACCTGGAGTAAACCCCATTGAATTCAATAGGACTTCCTTTTGAGTAGACATGGTTAGGATTGTGCTGTAAATTAATGGGACTTTTAAGTGAGCATAGCAAAGAATTGTGCTTGTGTTGTAAATCTTTCTCTCCCCCTTCAATCCTATTTTTTAAAGGAATTGGGCAGGGCTTACATAGGTATCACTGCTCTTATTATGTAGGAAAATAAAACTGATTATATTTTAATGTTCTGCAATGACCAACTGGTTTGACAATAAACTATTATATGGGGTGTATTCTTACATCTGCAGTGTGTGTGTGTGTGTGTGTGTGTGCGTGTGTGTATGGAGTCTTTCCAACAACCCTGTGAGGTAGGGTTGGTGATTGGAAACCAAGGCAACTCACAAAAAGAAATAAATCCCTTTAAAATCCAATAACCATAAAACAAGTATGAAAAATGAAATGGACTGCCTTCAAGTCGATCCCGACTTATGGCTACCCTATGAATAGGGTTTTCATGGTAAGCGGTATTCAGAGAGGGTTTACCATTGGCTCCCTCTGAGGCTAGCCCTCCCCAGCTGGCTGGGGCCTGCTCAGCTTGCCACAGCTGCACAAGCCAGCCCCTTCCTTGTCCGCAACTGCCAGCTAGGAGGCAACTGGGCTCCTTGGGACTATGCAGCTTGCCCACGGCTGCACAGGTGGCCGGGCATATAACCCCTGAGCCACTCACTGTGGGGGTGATCTTTAGCTGGCCCTTTACACTCAGGAGACACAAGCAGGGATTTGAACTCACAGACTCTGGTCTCCCAGCCAGGCTCTCCTCCCCTCTATGCTGTACCAGCTGTAAAACAAGTATAAACAGTTGCAAAACAGCTAAACGTGGCATGATGATGAATTCTGGGTTGGGTGAATGAAGTTTATTAATTATTTATTTATTATTTTATTTATATCCTGCCCTCCTCCCAGTAGTAGCCCAGGGCAGCAAACAAAAGCACTAAAAACACTTTAAAACATCATAAAAACAGACTTTGAAATGTATTCAAACAAAACATCTTTAAAAATATTTTTAAAAGCTTTAAAAACATTTTTTTAAAAACCAAAAGGTTTAAAAACATATTATAAAGCAATTTCAACACAAACGCAGACTGGGATAAGGTCTTAACATAAAAGGCTTGTTGAAAGAACAAGTTCCTTATCACTTGAGGTTACAGTTCTCTGGACATTTCCCTGTTTGAGTAAGCCCCACTGAATACATTGGGACTTGCTTTTGAGTAAACAAACATAGGATTGCACTATAAATATCTTTACAGGTTGTGTAAATAATAAACATTTGATAGTCATGCTTATATAAATATTTCTTCATATTGTGTCCCAATAAGTATTTGATTTCACACTATGGCTGTAGATTATTTTTTTCCTCTTCATTTTAAATGTGCCCTTCTTGCTTGGGGTGGTCATGGTTCTCCATTGTTTTCTTCCTGGGGGAAGAAAGGCTGAGAGATGGTGAGTAGCCCATGGTCACCCCGTACACTTCATAGCTCATTTCCATTTTGAAAAAGTAATTAAAACAATGTGCATGCAGGCAATATTTATTAAGTAGATCCATACAATACATTTAAAGCACATCCAACTCACATTTAAAGTGCCTAAAGAATCCTGGGACTTCCTCTAAAGAATCCTGGTAAGTGTAGTTTCCCCCTCATAGTTATAGTTCTCACCACCCTTAACAAACTACAATTCCCATGATTCTGTGGTGGGTTTCATGTGCTTTAAATGGGTGTTGAATGTGCTTTAAATGAATGGTGTGGATCTGCCATAGGTATGATGTCCATTCAAGAGTGAATTGAAAAGAACAATTTTAAAAGATACTTTTTTAAACAGGGGAAGGGTTGTAGCTCATTGATAGGGCATATGCTTTGCATGCAAAGGTCCAGAATTCAATTTCTGGAAAAGACTATTGCCTGGAATCCCAGAGAGCCAATGCTAGTCCAGTACTGAGCTACATGGTACCAAATAGCCTGAGTCAGTATAAGGCAGATTCCTTTGTTCCTAAAAGTGGGAAGAGACTCAAGGGCCACAGTGACTCCATAATTTATTTATGTGTTTTATTTACAACATTTATATCCCATTTTATCCTAAAAATCCTTAAAACGGTTATAGAAAGAAAACAATAAAATTATTGGCAAAGCCAGGTAAAGACAGGTATTCAAAATATTGAAAATAATAAAGCCAACTATGAGTTAAAAACAGTCTTAAAAACACAATAGCTTTTACATGCCTGGATAGGCTTGCCTAAACAAAAATTATTTTAGCAGGTGCTGAAAAGAGGCATCTGCCTAATGTCAATAGGCAAGGAGTTCCAAAGCATAGGTGCTACCACATTACAGACCTGATTTCTTACAACAACAGAACAAGTACTATGTGGCACCCATAACATGGAAAGCACACCTTGAACTTGGCCTGTTAGTAAATCAGCAACCAATGCAGATTTCAGAGCAGATGTGTTATATGGTGATAGGATATCACTCATGCCAGCAATCGTTGCACGGCATTCTGCATTAACTGCAGCCCCCGGGTCACGTTGTGCTGCATGGGGATTTCTGTGACCTTGGCTGACTGGCTGCCAGGTTCTTTTTAGTTTTGGTTTTCGGTTATGAATCCTGACTGGTTGTGAGATGCTGAGTTGTCTGCCTTACTCATAGGAATCTTGTTGTGGTTGGTATGATACTGCATTTAGGAAATCAACACTGTCTTTTGTTTTTCTTTTTCTGTTTGCAATTCATTTACCTTTAACCTCATTCCCTTACATCCATAGAAGCAACAACAGTAGTTCCATACACTGAGCTCAACCCCCTTAAACCCATTGATGATGCACCTTGTTGGTTTTCTGGCAGTTTGTTTCTTGCCCAATAGTGGTAAAAGAGAATTCGCATATTTGTCAGGAAGTGTGGCTGCATTGTTTTTCCCAAGCGGTTGCCTATGAAGGTAGACCAAACCATGTGTGTTTTCTTTCTGTCAATTATTACTCGCTGGAATTGGGTTGGCTGTCCAAGTGAGTTTATAGCAGCCCACAGGGTAGACAGAAAGGGTAGAGAATCTTCTTACTCTTACTCATTTCTCAGTCCTCTTTCTGAAGTGAAGGGTCAAATCTGTAAAGACGTTTGGAGCAGCCATGTTAAAAGATAAGGGCAAGGCATTCCAGGCAGGGGGTTGCCAACCCTGCTTGGATATGGATGTTTTTGCAGAGGATCCCTAGTCAAGCTTTACCAACAGCACCATCCAAACTACTCAGAAGTAAGTCCTGTTGAGATCTATGGTGCTTAGTCCCTTAGTAAGTGTGTTTACAATTGCAGCCTTCAGAGGCATCCATCTTTACTCCCAAATGTCCCCATCTAACATCTCCACAACACTAGGCTCCTTTATTCCTATATTGGCCTTCTAGTGACTGGCCTGGCCTGGCCTGAGGGCACTTAAACCCTTTTTGTTGAAAGCAAGTAGGCTAGATTAAATGTTCCCTACCCAGGCTCCATCTTTTGGCTAAAAGTTCTGTCTTAATTTCCAATCTGAGATTTTTTTTTAATTGTCTGTTCCAAGCAACTGTGATTGATGCTTAATGTATCATGCTTAATGACTTCACTAGGGCCCGCCCCGTGAGAGCACTCGGGTCCACCCCCTGACATCACCAGGGCCCGCCCCTGAAGTCTCAGGTTTTAGGATGCTTCTGACCTGGCAACCCTAATGGTTGCATTATACAATTGTTTTGTTTTTGTGCCTAATAACTACCACCAAAAATAGGGAGAGGATGTCAGGAATCTTTTTTTTAACTTACATTTTCAGCCTTAAATGCCTAGACTTTAGTTTCTAACACTTTAGAATCAAATCAAATCTTTATTGTTTCTGTCAATGACCACCATAAAATAGAGACATAAAATTCTCATAAGAGGAGATTACCCTAATATACAGAAGAACAACATGCAATAAAATGGGGTAAGAAAATACAAAATAAAATTGTTAAAACATGATATTATAAGATAAGATTGTTAAGATATAAGATTATAAGAAGACATTAGAATATCTATTTATTTATTTATATAGAGGATTTATATCCTGCCCTCAAAGCAGCTTAGCAAAACAATAAAAATACACAGCCAGTCAATTAAAAGCAATATTGTGATTGAGAGATTCTCTTGGCAACAATTAGGAAATGTGCAATGAACACTGCAACCTGTAACACAGATAGAAATCTTTCCAACACCAGACTGTACTCCTGTACAAATTTGAAGTACCTGAAGACACCCAAGCTTATGCTTATGCTGAGCAGTAAATTGAAGATCACCAAGTAAACAGAAACAATGTATTCTATTTTTAGAGAATTTAATATGCCACTAGAAAGAACAGAACCTTGGTGTGCTGCAAGGTTTGCCTGAACTTCAGAGTAGTTTGACCATACAATGTATATGGAGTCCTGCCAAACGTAGTAGTAGTAAAAAAATATTTATATACTGCTTTTACAAAAAGTTCCCAAAGTGTTTTACATAGAAAAATATATGTTTGAAATTTAGCTGTATAAAAGAAGATAACTACAAACCAATCATTTTCATTTCATATTTTAAATAAAGGAAATTCTCCCCAGTCTTTGCAAAAACAATAATTGGGCTTTGAATATGTGAATTAGTAATAAAGAACATGGATCCTCTAAATATGTGCTGAGTGCATTCTACAGCACTAAATTCTAAGCTTGCCTCTATTAATTTGGCATTAGAAATAAGGGATTTCAGCCACTGCCAGGGGTCAGACATATAGCACCAACAGCAAAATATACCACATAGTAAGCAAATAACTTTTTCCAATGTGGTGAGTGTGGGGTAGATTGTTCCATTCATATTGGTCTTAAGGGGGAGGAAAGGTTGCATTCTCCACTGCACTGAATATATATATATAGAGAGAGTCTGTGTGTATGTAGATATGTATGTGTGCATGTGTGTGTGTGTGTAGATAAATAGAGAGACAGATAGACATGCACACATACACATCCATCCCTGCAGAGAAAATGTAGTAGGGTGGTCTTTGATTGGGAGATGCCTGACAGTCATTTTGGAGGATATGTATTAAAAATACTTTTTAGACTTTTCTGAATTGCTGAACAGAGGCTAGACTGGGAAACAGGATGAATGAGGCCGCATTCCAATGCAACTTTACTTGGGAGTATGCACCAGATGAGGGCAGGGTCCAAAAATACAAATGCTAATATCTCAGCCTTTTCTAAAAAGAGGCTTGCTTTTATATCTTGTATTTGTTCAGGGAAGGGAGCATTTGGTGGATTCATACCCCTTTATTCCATCTTTCATGATGGCAGGTAGACCCTCCCATTGCATTCACCACCTAAGACACATACCCTGAAACACAGAGGCAATTGAGATGAAGGCTGCTTCTCATCACTGACTCAACCAGAAAGGCTATGGATAAGGGGTGGAGCTGCATGTGTTGATCAAATGAGCATGTGCAGTTTCCTAAATGGCTAGATTATGCATCTACAGCAGGCAGACCGACTAAAATTCTTGATTTTCCCAGGACGGTTGTGGTATCCCTAATTGGCTAAGAACAATGGAAGGCGGGAATAGGTTATTTTTTCACAAAATGGTCAGAAAACTGCCTCTACAATTTGCCTTGTATCTCTGGATCCACAAGGGCTAGAGACTTGCTTTTCTAAACAATGAAAGCTGGGAATCTGGGCCACCTAATGGGCTAAGTGGGCACCAGATAGCACAGCTAGAATCTGGGTAAAACCAGGCTAATTGGGCAATATGGCAACTCTGTCTCTGGCTCAGCTCTACCCCCACAAGCCAATGAGATCCAGTTTAACCACTCCAGAAAAGGGGGGTGATTTCTGAAAGAGATGCTGTACTTGCCTTGTGACTATCTGGATTTGTGATTTTCTCATGCTTGCAGCCATCACACTGTGACTATTTCTGCCTTCACTAGTGATGTGAAGTGGAAGTGGGATAGTCATAGTGTGCTGGCTTCACTTTACAAAGAAAATAAGTTTCTAAACATTATAGCAGGTGGTTGGCGAGTAAAGAACACACCACAGGAAGGCCATTTTCAGCAGCAACCCTGTGGTGAGTGCACATGCTAGCTCTTAATAAGCGTAACCAGATTCTGTAGAACTAATGGCCAGCCAAGAAGCAATTGCATCACAAAAGGAGGAGGAAAGGGAAGGCTCCTTCTGAAGGCAAAGTTATCTATGAACTTGAAATAATACAATGAACTTGAAATAACATATCTACCCAAAACACCAATTGCTATTATCTGGGTTGTCATATGAATCCATAGAAAAGGCAATCTTCTGTTGCTGATCTCCTGTGGAGTACACCTTTGTGCATTATATGCCTTTCTAGTACAACATGACAGAGAAAGTTTATTTTATTGTTTCCATTAGCACAATAAGAGGAGGAAGACTTTTTTTAGGGGTGTTAACAAATATGATCCATTGGTGAGGCAATAGGAAAATTATAACTATATAGAAATAGCAGGATGAGAAATGTCGAAGGGTGCACTAGAAAGAGACAGATTCTGAATGTATAATGAAACAGTGATAGCAATGAAACAAATTATTTTGATAAAGGGACAGAGATGGATTCTAAATTGCACAAACATAAAGCATAATGTGTTTAATAACGAAAATGGCAACTATACAATATGCAGAACATTACTAGGAAGAATTTATAAACACAATAAAAGCAATATACCCAGGGAAATATTGAAAGGTATTACGATACAACATGAAAAACAATATAATTTATAAAATAGAACAGAAAAAGGGCAAGAAAAGTTGCAGGATAGAGACAGAACTGTGTAACAGAAATAAGATCACCACCATTGCACACTTCTATCATACTTGTGTGACTTCTAGTAGGGCACTCAGATTAGTACTACAAGAGCACTCAACACTATAGATTTGATTAAGTCACTTCATCAGCAAAGTTATTCTTTCCACATTTAGAAATCTCAATTTCTTCATCATAGTCACCTCTCTCTCTCCCTCTCCCTCTCTGGAAATTCAGAAAATCCTCAAGGTCCATTCATAGTTCAAATAAGTTGCACATTTACAGTTTCCCATCAACCACCCGTCCAGGGGCATCACCACCGGGGTGCGGAGGGTGCAGCCCGCACCCGGGTGTCACCATGAGGGGGGTGACACCATGAGGGGGGTGACACCATGAGGGGGGTGACACCCAGAGCCGCCCTGCTCCACACCGTTGACGGGCAAGGCTGCTCCAACTCCTCCTCAGAGGCAGGCGGGCGGGCAAGACCCGGAGCAGCGTCAGCGGGGCGAGGGAGGCATGCCAGCGTTCCCAGGCCTTCTCTGGCTGGATGCCCCTCTAGCGCGTGCCCTCCCAGAGGCATGGAGGGGGTGGCTGGCCTCGAGTGCACGCGCACACGCATGCGCACACAAGCCCAGCCACCACATCCATGCCCCTGGGAGGGCATGCACCAGAGGTCCGCACCCCCCACACACTCCCGCTAGTGACACCGCTGCACCCGTCAGTTCTTCTGAAAGGCTGTCTTGTTCAGCCTCACTAAGTGGCTAATTGCTGTTTTGCTAGAAAGGTCCAAGGCCATACCAAGGGACATTCATTTCCTACATCAGATGGGCACTTACACATCACCAAACTTACATCACCAAAAAAGAGGGCAAAAAGAACATGTATACAGTTTGCATACAGTTTGCGTGTGCTCATATATATGTATAGATGCAAATTTAGAAAGAACTCCTATAATTTAAATAGAAATACAATAAAACTCACCATAGTGGTGAACACTGACCAGGTGACCTGTGTGCCTGTGGAATCTGCTGTTCAACTATTAACAGTAGGTGGGCAACTTCAAGGCCCCTGGTCTCCCTTCTTATGCTTCTTTATTTTGACCTAGACTTGGACTAGACAGATCAACAAATGGATCAGAACTGAAAATAGAGGCTGTCGTCTTATAGCCCTTCAGTAGAAGACTCTCCTCTGTCAAATAGGTCATGTAGATACCCTGTTTCCCATACCATCTGTTAGCTTGACCCCCCTCAAAAAAAACCCAACTCACCATCACTGCTTGCTTGTTTGCTTTATAACAAACACAGTGACATTGACAATCTGGTGCTCCAGTATTTGCAGTGTGCTCCTATGTTACATAGGCACACTTGAAAAACTTCATTTTGGCCTATCAAGCATATTGCATGTGTTCAGTTCTGGTCACCTCCCCTCAAAAAGGATGTTGTAGAGTTGGAAAAGGTTCAGAAAAGGGCAACTAAAATGATCAAGGAGATTAAGCAATTCCTGTTTGAGAAAGGTTGCAGCATTTGGGTTAGAGAAAAGGTGAATAAGAGGTGACAAGATAGAAGTGTACAAAATTATGCATAGGATGGAGAAAGTAGAGAGAGAAAATCTTTCTCCCTCTAGAACTCATGGACATATGAAGCTGAATGTTGGAAGGACAAACAAAAGAAAGTACTTGTCCACACGGCACAAAGTTAAACTACGGAATTCACTCCCACAAGAGGCAGCGATGACCACCAACTTGGATGGCTTTAAAAGAGGATTAGACAAATTAATGAAGGATAAGGCTATCAATGGCTGCTAGCCATGATGGCTATGCTCTGCCTCGATAGTCAGAGGCAGTATGCTTCTGAATACCAGATGCTGGAAGGAGGGGACAGTGCTGTTGCACACAGGTCCTTGCAGGCTTCCCTTGGGCATCTGGTTAGCAACTGTGTGAACCGGAAGCTGGACTAGATGGGCTGTTGGCCTGATCCAGCAGGATCTTATGTTCTTATGTAGTTAAGTCACCTGGGGCTTTTAATGGCAAGACGAAATCCATTGCAGATGCTAGACCGATGGTGTTATACATGGCTCTATGGCTCAGAATTGCCTTGAACATCAAGAGACAGCCCCACCCCCTTTGACAATAGCATTTATACATCAGTTTGGACACCCGAAGTGCATGGTGAGATATTCTAATATTCAGCAGACACAAGTGTTTATTGCAGTGAAATGCCAGCAATGATAGGCAGATCAAATGGTGGCAGGTTACAAATACCATCTCAGTGGATGCAGTAGATGCACATGGCTCACAGTCTAGTGCCTTGTCAGCCTCTTTCACATAATTTAGCCATATGGTACAGAGGAATGACAAAGTTAAGACCCAGATCTCAAATGTTCCACCTAGAATGTCTAAGACTCACTTGTCTCAATCACACTCAGTTGGGTTAGTGAGACAGCATATTGTGTTGTTTACCGGGCCCAATTCAAGGTGTTGGTTTTGACCTTTAAAACCCTACACGGTTTTAGCCCAGTCTATCTGAAGGAGCGCCTCCAGCATTGTCAGGGATGCCGCTCAACAAGATCAGCCTCAGAAGACCTTCTCTCGATCCCACCGGTTAAAACAGCTAGACTGGTGAGGACTAGAGAGAGGGCTTTTTCAATAGTGGCCCCCACCCTGTGGAACTCTCTCCCAAATGATCTCCGCCATGCCCCTTCTATGATGAGCTTCTGCCGGGCCTTGAAGACCTGGCTCTTGACTTCCCGGAAGTGAGTGCTCAGCTGGTGACTGTCTCTGAGAGATCTCTGTCTCAGAGAAAGCTTTTTTCAGGTTAAAAGCCAGTCAAGAGGAAACTTTGACTGGCTTAAATGTTCTCCAAGGTATAGGAGAACCGATCAGATTTTCCACAAGGCTTCGTTGAGCTGTCGGCAGCTGGAATTGATCAGGAAAGCCCTGAGATAAGAAGGCATGCCGAGCGGCTGAAGACGGAGCTAGGATTTCCATGCAAGCTGTACTGGAAAAAAGCGAAGCGTTTTTTTTTCTTCTTAAAAAAACGTCCTTAACCAGCGAGCCTACTTCTGTCTAAATCTTATCATCCGGCTTAAATTACTACAATAAAAGGGATTTGTTTACGAATCAGCAACTGAGAAACCTGGGTGAGTCATACTTTTTCTCTTTTAAATATAATTAAGGAAGAAAGAAAATGTAAACAACTTATATATTTTTTCTACGACAAAAAGCTGGCCTGAATTTGGAGTTTTAAAGTTTAAAAACGGATGAGAGGTAATTATTATTTGATGGAAATATATTTTGGACTATTTTTCTCCTTGGACTATTTCTTTTTGGACGAATCTGCTGCTCATATATGTTACTAAACGTTTGGTGTTGGGAACCAGAATTGTTTTGCATTCTTGGACGTAGATAAGAACTGTGCTGTGCTGGCTGGACTACAATAACAGGCCTGGAATATTATCTCTTTTGTTGGTGGAGGAAAAAAAAAAGAAATAGACTGCCTCTAGGTTTTGGAACAGTGATTAATAACAGAAATTAAAGGCTTCTCTTGAAAATGACAACTAAAAGAGCAACTAAGGCCCAGGAACGAAGAGGTTCTACTGAACCACAGGAAGGGGCTATACCCCCAGATATGTTTCAAAAAATAATGGAAGGGATTAATGATATAAAACAGGAAATGAAAACTGAACTGACAGATATAAAAGACTATATTAAAACACAAGTGGATGAGATTAAAGGGACAATTGGGCAAATAAAGGAGGATGCAAAAAACACTAAAGAAAAGGTACAAATCTTGGAGAATAGAACAGATATATTAAATCTGGAATTAGAAAAAAACTTGGACTATATGGCTGTGACAGAAATGAGAAATAAAGAACATTGTTTGAGATTCCGTGCAATCCCTGAGGAAACAGGTGAAGACATCAGAGATAAAATTGTTAATGCTCTAGTAAAATTTCTGGATTTGAATGAAGATAGGATGGAATTTGAAATAGACAAAGTGTATAGAATCAATTCCAGATATGCAACAATGAATAAAATTCCAAGAGATGTACTTGTTCATTTTATAAAGAAGACGACCAGAGATATGGTATTACAACAACACTTTAAAAATACCTTTAAAATTGATGGTAAGGAAATACTGGTGATGAAAGAAATTCCTACTAGACTTTTACGTAAGAGAAAAGAATATGCTTTCCTTACAGAGAAACTTAAGCAACGCAAAATTCAATTTAGATGGGATGTTCCAGAAGGAGTGATTTTTACATTCAGACAACAGAAATATAGATTGAATACTGTTCAAAAAGCAAGGGACTTCTTGAGAAAAGTTTTAAAACTTAAAGATATGGATATAATTCCTGGGGAACAAAGTCAACAAAGATATGCAGAGGAAGGGAAGGAAGATGATGGATTAAAAGGAGCATCAGGCACATTTTAAAATACACGCTTAAAGATGGATTACAAATATCTAACTTGGAATATAAATGGAGCTAATAAGGCGCAGAAGAGAAAGAAAGTGTTTCATTATTTGAAAAAATTAAAATTGGATATAATTTGTTTACAAGAAACTCATACTAAGAAGAAAGATTCCAAATATTTGATTTGTAAAAATTTGGGTGAAGAATTTATTTCGGCTGGACCAAAAAAAAAAAATGGAGTTGTTCTCTACATTAACCCACAATTGCTTCCTAAATTGGTATTACTGGATGATAGTGGTAGATTTGTGGGGGTCGAAATTACTCTACAGGGTACAAACATTTTGATAGTGGGTATCTATGCCCCTAATGAAGATAAAATAAGGTTTTACACAGGACTTATGGAAAAATTGTCAGAGTTTTCATATGATCATTGGTGTGTCATGGGTGATTGGAATGGGGTAATCTCACCAAAAATTGATAGGCTTTCTGAAAAAAATATAAAAGAGACACAGGGTAAATTACCGAAGATTTGCTTTGAACTGATGGAACATTTAGAATTGGTGGATACCTGGAGATATATAAATGACAATGCAAAGGAATTTACTTATTTTTCAGAAAGACACAAAACATTCTCGAGGATTGATATGATTTGGATGTCTAAAATTTTAGCGAAGGATACTTTTAAAATGGATATATTACCAAAAACTTTTTCGGATCATAATCCTGTGATATTAACTTTAAAAAAAAAAATCTTGGATTTAGATGGAGACTAAATGAATCTTTATTACAGAATGAAAAGTAGTACAAGAATGTAAGAAGAAATTAAAAGAGTTTTTTGAACATAACCTACATAAAGGAACAAGTGAAAATATCGTTTGGGATACAAGTAAGGCATTTATGAGGGGATATTTTATCAAATGTAACTCTGAATTAAAAAAAAAGAAACAACAGAAAATGCAATTAATTTTGGAAGAAATAAAACAAAAAGAGGAAGAATTGAAAAAGAATCCAACTAAAGTCTCTATTGTAAATCAAATTAAAATGTTACAGAAGCAAGTATCAATGCTGACAGTTAGAGAAATTGAAAGGAAACTAAATTTTGCTAAACAAAGGACTTTTGAATTTGCAAATAAACCTGGGAAATGGTTAGCATATAAATTAAGAAAAGAACGTCAAAAAAAATATTATTTTAAAGATACGAGAAGGAGATGAGACGTTGACAGATAATGTAAAAATTAAAAAGATTTTTCATCAATATTATTCAACATTGTACAAATGTCAGGAAATTCCATCTGAAAAAATAGAAGAGTATATATCTAAACAGAATTTGCCTAAAATTACACATTTTCAGAGACAAGCTATTAATGGCCCTATTACGTCAAGAGAGATATCTGAAGCTATAAACAAAATTAAATTAGGAAAGGCACCAGGACCAGATGGGTTATCTGCAATGTATTATAAATGTTTGGAGGAAGAACTCTTACTACCTTTACAGTTTACAATGAATATTATTTTACAAGAGGGAAAGATACCGGATAGTTGGAAAAATGCTAACATAATATTAATAACTAAAAAGGAGCAAGATTTAACTAAAACAAAAAACTATCGACCAATATCTCTATTGAACAATGACTATAAAATTTTTACAATGATCTTGGCAGAAAGATTGAAAATAATACTGCAACAATATATTCAGGAAGATCAATCAGGGTTTTTACCTAAAAGACAATTACGTGATAACGTCAGGAATGTCTTGAATGTCTTGGAATATTTAGAACAACGAAATGATAAACAAGCAGCTTTGATTTTTTTAGATGCTGAAAAAGCATTTGATAATTTGAATTGGAAATTTATGTTTCAGGTTTTGGAGCAAATGGATTTTGGAGACAATTTTATAAAATGGATTAGATCAATTTATACATCTCAGAAGGCTCAGATAATTGTTAATGGAGATTTAACGGATTCATGTGAAATACAAAAGGGTACAAGACAGGGATGTCCTTTATCTACCCTTTTATTTATTCTGGTCTTAGAAGTGCTGCTTAGAGATATAAGGCAAGATAAAAGAATTTCGGGATTAAAGATAAAAAAGAAGAATATAAATTGAGAGCATTTGCTGATGATTTGATAATTGTACTAGAAAATCCTTTGGAAGGAATTAATGTATTGATAGACAAATTAAAAGAATTTGGACCGTTAGCAGGATTTAAGATCAACAATCAAAAAACAAAGATGTTGGTGAAAAATTTAACTTTCAGGGAACAGAAAGAGTTAATGGACAAGACAGATTTTACAATAGAGAAAAAGTTGAAATATTTAGGTATCACTATGACAAATAAAAACTCAAAGTTGTTTCATAATAATTATGAAAAATTATGGACAGAGATTAAGAAAGATTTGCTAAAATGGGATAAACTACAACTGTCATTAATGGGTAGAATATCTGTGATAAAAATGAATGTACTACCGAGAATGATGTTTTTGTTTCAAACAATACCTGTAATATCCTCTGATTTACCTTTTAAACAATGGCAAAAAGATATCTCTAAATTTGTATGGCAAGGAAAAAAACCAAGAGTTAAATTTAAACTACTACAAGATGCCAAAGAAAGAGGAGGACTGGGATTACCAAATTTGAGACTTTATTTTGCTGCCTGCTGTCTAGTCTGGATAAAGGAATGGATCTTATTGAGGAATAAAAGACTATTGGATTTGGAGGGACATAATTTGAAGTGGGGATGGCATGGATATCTATGGTATGACAAAGTAAAAGTAAATGTAGACTTTAATAATCATTTTATAAGACGTCCTTTGTTGAAAATATGGAATAGATATAAACCAAGGTTTTATTCGAAAATACCATTATGTGTTTCAAGTCAAGAAGCGTTTTACAGAAGAGAAATGGCTGGAAAAGAGAAATGGTTAACTTATCAAGAACTATTAGAAAATGTACATGGAGAATATATAATGAAAGAGAAAGAAAAACTGATAAAGGAAGGATATAGTTTTCAATGGTTTGCCTATTTACAATTGTTAGAAAGATATAAAATGGATAAGAAAATGTATGGGTTTGAAATAAGTAAATCTGATTTTGAAATAGGATTGTGTACAAATGATGAAAATATAATTGCGAAAATGTATAAACTCTTACTGAAAATGGATATGGAGGAAGAACAAGTAAAAGAGTGTATGGTAAAGTGGGCAAAAAATTTTGGTTATAACATACAAATGGATCAATGGGAAAATATGTGGAAAAAAGGCTTGAAATTTACACTATGCTATAATCTTACAGAAAATTTTTATAAAATGATGTACCGTTGGTACATGACTCCAGAAAAGTTGTCAAAAATGTATAGTAATGTTTCTAATGTTTGTTGGAAATGTAAACAACAAGAAGGATCATTTTATCATATGTGGTGGCTGTGTAAAAAGGCAAAATCATTTTGGGCACAGATAGGTAGGATGATGCAAAAAATTCTAAAGATAAATATTCAGTCAAAACCAGAATTTTTTTATTGGGTTTTATGGATAAACAAATAGAAATGAAATATGGAAGAATAATATTATATATGATTACGGCAGCAAGATTATTATATGCACAAAAGTGGAAAATGGAATCAACACCAACAACGGAAGAATGGCTATTGAAATTAATGGACTTAGTAGAAATGGATAAATTGACATGTTTACTTAGAGAAAAATCGACAGATACATTTCTTAAGGAATGGAAGCCTCTCTTAGACTTTTTGTTGAAAGATCAAAATAAAATGATGATACTGGGATTTGACGACTAATTAAGACAGCCTATGGAGAAAAGGGATTCTGTATGTATATATTAAGGGACAGGTTTGATGTATATTATATACTTATAGCTGATCTGCGACAAATCGGAAGTCAACTATTTTATTTTTATTTTTTGTTGTATTGTTATGTTTTTTTGATTTTGTTTTGTTTGTTTTTTGAAAAATTTGAATAAAAATTATTAAAAAAAAAAAAAAAGACCTGGCTCTTCAGGCAGGCTTTTGGGGTGGGTTAGGTTTTTACTGTTATGGTTTTAAATTTTAACATTTTAATGTATTGTTTTTTATCTTGTACATCACCCAGAGTGGCTGGACAACCAGCCAGATGGGCGACTAATAAATTAAATAAATAATAAAAAAATAAAATATGACTATTTTGGTATGAAATAATTCAGCCATACCCCCCCATCCATCATATGTATGCAGAACTTATTTGGTCCTTCAGCTGCATACGCAGATGGATTAGTTGGATGAAACATACATCTTTAAATCAACTACCATTACAAGCATGCACTTTGTATGTCTAAAAGAAAAGAAAAGAGTCTGAAAAAATTGGCTCTGAACAGGAACAGATGGCAGGATCAACAGAAACATTATTTGGCCTGGTCTTTATATAGAACAGATGATAAAGTCACAACGGTATCGCTAAAACAAAGCCAACAACTACAACAAATTAATGAGGTTCAAGACAGTATGGAAAGATACAAATAAAGGGTAGAGTGAAATGAATGTATATTACAGATGGAAAGTGAAAAGGGAGAACTGACAGAAAGATAGAGGGTCCTAAGGAGGATGCTTAAGTGTGACAGCAGAGATCAGTCCAGTAGATCTTCATGTAACTTTGGGGGGATACTGGAGTGACAATATCATAACTTCTCCCACATAAACTCTGCAGCCATCATCAGAGACCCACCTCTGAGACCTCCCTACCCTGCCTTCTAAAGTTAATCTGGTGGTGTCCAGAGAGAGAATATTTATCTCAGTTGTGGAATTCCATATGGTCTACCCTCCCCAGGAAAGCTCACCTGATGTCAATAACAGACTTTTCAGCACCAGGCCTTCTAGCATGCTAGCTTTATCTGTTGGTTTTTATTGGATTTGCTGGCTGTCACTCTGCTGTGCTCTGTTGGTTTCTGCTGATTTAAATTATTGTGTTTTTATTTTTTATTTTATTATGCTTGTGAGTCACTTTGAGAGTTCTGTAAACTGAATAAATTGCATTTTAAATAATTAGCTTCAGGTTCTACATTAGATCTTAACCAGGTTCCACATTAGTCTTACACTGTCACAAACATGCAGCATTAATGTGCCACGTGATTGTATACATATTTACTCGGAAATATGTCCCAATGCATCAGTGGAATGTACTCCCAAGTAAGCGTACATAGGATTTCAGTATCAGTTCAGTGTACCTGGGGCATAGCTGGAGTATATAAATGTTGGTAAGCTATATAAAATAAAATATTGGGAATGAGGTGTTAATACAGAAGATGAAATAAATAACCTGATCCCTTACTCACTATTAGGCATTGCAAGAGCAGAACATCCTGATAATTTTCTAGTTTCCACACCCAGAAAATGAATGTGGCTCAAAGTTAGGGACACATGAGGATTTAATTTAGTTTGCATTTCAAAGCAATGAACTAATAATAAAAATAATAAAATTTTATTTGTTAGTCGCCCATCTGTCCGAATTAACGGACACTCTGGGCGACGTACAACAATACAAAATACAATATAAAACAATAAAATAATATACAATCAACAATTCACAACATCAACATCAATTCATCTAAAACCATCTTTCAATTAATATACCATAAAAACTAATCTGCCCCAGAAATCCCATAGGCCTGCCTGAATAGCCAGGTTTTTAAGGCTCGGCGAAAAGCCATCAGGGAGGAGGCATGTCAAAGGTCAAAAGGAAGCAAGTTCCAGAGGGTGGGGGCCACAATCGAAAATGCCCTCTCTCTGGTCTGCACCAGCCTAGCTGTTTTTACCATTGGGACCGAGAGAAGGTCTTGTGAGGCCGATCTTGTTTGGCGGCATAATTGGTGATACTGGAGGCGTTCCTTCAGATAAACTGGGCTGAAACCATATAGGGTTTTAAAGGTCAATACCAACACCTTGAATTGGGCCCGGTAAACAACTGGTAACCAGTGTAGATCTATCAACACTGGAGTAATAAGATCCCGGCGACGGCTCTGCGTTATCAAGCGAGCCACCGCATTCAGTACCAGCTGCAATTTCCGGACTGTTTTCAAGGGTAACCCCACATAGAGCGCGTTACAGTAGTCTAAACGAGAGGAGACCAGGGCATGTATCACTCGTGGGAACAGATGAACAGGAAGGTAGGGTCGCAGCCTCTGTACCAGATGTAATTGGTACCAAGCTGCCTGGCTTACTGCTGAAACCTGAGCCTCCATGGACAGCTGGGAGTCAAGAATGACCCCCAGGCTGTGGACCTGGTCCTTCAGGGGTAATTTCACCCCATTAAGCACCAAGTTTAAGTTTCCCAGCCTTCTCTTATCACCCACGAGCAATACCTCGGTCTTGTCGGGATTTAGCTTCAGCCTGTTCTCTCCCATCCATCCACTTATGGACTCCAGGCATTTGGACAAGGTCTCCACAGCCAACTCTGGTGAGGACTTAAATGAGAGATAGAGCTGAGTGTCATCCGCATATTGGTGACACTGCAGCCCAAAACTCCTGATGATGGCTCCCAGTGGTTTCACATAGATGTTGAATAGCATGGGGGAGAGGATAGAACCCTGTGGCACTCCACAATTGAGAGGCCAAGGGTCTGAAACCTCATCCCCCAATGCTACCCATTGATATCTACTGGAGAGATAGGAACGGAACCACCGTAAAACAGTGCCCCCTATTCCCAATCCCTCCAGGCGGTTTAAAAGGATACCGTGGTCAACGGTATCGAAAGCCGCTGAGAGATCCAGGAGGACGAGGAATGTGTATTCTCCCCTGTCCAACGCCCTCCTCATATCATCCACCAGAGCGACCAAGTCTGTTTCAGTTCTGTGTCCAGTCCTGAAGCCCCATTGGAAAGGATCTGAATAATCTGCTTCCTCCAAGTGTGTCTGTAACTGCTTAGCCACCACTTGTTCAATCACCTTGCCCAAGAATGGTAAATTAGAGACTGGGCAAAAGTTGTTCAACTCTCGGGGATCCAAGGAGGACTTTTTCAAGATGGGCTTTATCACTGCCTCCTTGAGGGCTGATGGCATTGCACCCTCTTCCAGGGATGCATTTACCACTGCCTTCATCCCTTTGCCCAGTCTCTCTTTGCAGCTCATAATGAGCCACGAAGGGCAAGGATCAAGCAAGCAAGTGGTTGGCTTCACAGTAGAGAACACCTTGTCCATGTCCTCAGAGAGAAGAGGCTGAAACCGATCCCAGCAGACCGGAATGCAACTGGCCGACTCTGGACCACTACCTGTAACCACGGCATGTGGAATCATGCTCTTCAGGCGCTCGATTTTATCGGCAAAGTGTTTAGCAAATGTGTCACAGGAGGCTTTAGAGTGCTCCATAGGTTCCTGAGCAACTGGACCGACCAGGCTTCGGTCCACTTGGAACAACCTCCTGGGACAGCACTCTGCCGATGCAATACAGGCAGCGAAGTATTGCCTCTTTGCTGCCTTTGTTGCCCGCTGGTAGGCCGCTATTGCCGCTCTAACCAGTGTCCGATTGTCTTCAGTGCAAGATTTCCGCCACCGGCATTCTAGTCGTCTCACCTCCTGTCTCAGACCGCGTAACCGTGGTGTATACCTGGGTGCAGTCTGAGTTCTATTCAGGGGGAGAGGACATTTCGGGGCCACCCGGTCCAGAGCCCTGGTGATCTCCCTATTCCACTCCGACACTAGGGTCTCGACCGGGCGTCCTTCAGTAAGCTCCAAATCACCCAGTGCATTCAGGAATCCCTTAGGCTCCATCAGGCGTCTGGGGCGGACCATCCTAATGGGTCCTTGTCCCCTGCGGAGGGTATGCGGCATAGAGAAATCCATATTCACCATATTGACCATGACACGGGGTTAGAAGAAATAGTCCCCATTTTCAGAACACTTCCCTCCTCTCCCGAGGCAAACACAAGGTCAATAGTATGACATGGGTGGGACCTATATTACTTATGTGCAGTTCCCAAGAAGTCATGGTTTCAATGAAATCCCGAGGGGCTCCAGTGAGGGCGGTCTCAGTGTGTATGTTGAAGTCCCCCAAAACCAATAAGCTGGGGGAGAGCAACCGCACATCCGAGACCACCTCGAGCACCTCAGTCAGGGAGTCTGCCGTGCAGCGGGGTGGGCGGTACACAAGCAGAATCCCTAAACTGCCCTTTGGTCCCAACCTCCAGTACATACAATCAACAAACTTGGTCTCATGGAGAGGAGGTCTGGCAAAAACCAAGGATTCCCGATAGATAACTGCCACTCCCACTCCCCGCCTACCATTCCTCGGCTGCTGGGCGTATTGGAAACCTGCTGGGCACATGGCCTCAAGTATGGGAGCTGAGGCCTCATCCATCCAGGTCTCCGTAATACACACCAGGTCTGCGTTCTCATCCAGGATAAGATCATGGATGAACGATGTTTTCTGAACTACAGACCTGGTGTTATACAACGGCAGTTGAAGATTGGATGGAGTCTTACATCCCTCAGTTATCTTCTGGTTGTGGACAGGCCCGGAACAAGGGATGGGTATAATGCATCTATCCCTTGTTCCCCTAAACTGGCGTGGCCTGCCACTCGCACCTCTCCAGGATCTGCCGCCTAGCCTTAGTGCCACTTGAACTAATGTGTAGAACACAGTGCAGCAATATTGCGCTACTCTGTTTTAGGATACAATTCTTGCCTCAAAAATGTGTTAAAATGATTTAAAATGCACTTTTCAAGAAAATATGTTCAACAACGCTAAAAAAGATCAAAACAATAAAATACTGTCACAATAATATTTGTATAGGACTAGGTATATACATGCAAATCCTTCATGCATATTTTAAAAATCAATGCAGAAATGGGATGGAACAACAAGATGAAAAAAATGTGCACCTGTACAGAATGGAGCTAGACTGATCTGTCTATTTCTGCTTAAACTAAACTCCTGATAACGAACAGATTAAAGTCTGGTGAAGATCCTGATGCATGCATTTCCCATTATTAAACAACAGTTATTGTCCCCATGAAGAACACTAGACTATATAACAAAGGGGACTCTCTTTGTTTTGAAGAATAACATATCTGTAACTATATTTATCATTGTAACTATCTATCACTCATTATGTCCATCATTCCAGAACTCAGCTCTGAACGAAGAATGTTTCTGCTGCAGGGATTAGTAGAGAAATAGTTAAATTATCCTCATGAGAGCGACCACTTGATATAAGTTCAAAGAACCCCTTGCAACACTAATTGGAACTCATTTCAGGTGCGCTAACTGAATTAATCTTAGAGGTACAATTCATTATTCACAGGTTGAATTCAATTTTCATTAATTTATTTTTATTTATTTATTTTTATTTAATTACATTTCTAGACCGCCCTATAGCAGAAAGCTCTCAGGGCGGTGTACAACAAATAAAATCACAATTAAAATATGAGCAAGTGTGAAAAATATAGTACAATTATAAAAACATTAAACATGATAAAAATCTGAAATAGAATTGCCATTGAGTTTATAAATTAAGATCCATATTAGGTTTAAAATATTAAATTTAAAATGTTTAAAATGCCTGGGCGAAAAGGTAGGTTTTTACCTGGCGTCGAAAAGATAACAGAGAAGGCGCCAGGTGTATCTCATCTGGGAGGGCATTCCATAGTTCGGGGGCCACCACCGAGAAGGCCCTAGATCTAGTTGTTGATCTCCGGGCCTCTTTATGAGTTGGGACCCGGAGAAGGGCCTTCGACGTCAAGCGTAGTGAACGGGTAGGTACATAGCGAGAGAGGCGTTCTACCAGGTATTGCGGTCCGATGCCATTTAGGGCTTTATAGGTAAGAACCAACACTTTGAATCTGGCCCGGAAACATATCGGTAGCCAGTGCAGCTGCGCCAGAACAGGTATATGGTCAAATTTCTTTGTCCCAGTGAGAACTCTGGCCGCAGCATTTTGCACTAGCTGAAGTTTCTGAACCGTCTTCACAGGTAGCCCCATGTAGAGTGCATTACAGTAGTCCAATCTAGAGGTTACCATAGCATGGATAACTGAGGCGAGATTCTCCCTGTTCAGATAGGGTCGTAGTTGGGCTACCAGCCGAAGCTGGTAGAATGCATTCCGTGCCACTGAGGCTACCTGAGCCTCAAGTGACAGGAGCGGATCTAATAAGACCCCCAAACTACGTACCTGCTCCTTTAGGGGGAGTGTAACCCCATCTAGGGCAGGTCGAACGTCAACCATCTGGGCAGAGTGCCCTCCCACCAACAGCATCTCAGTCTTGTTAGGATTGAGTTTCAGTTTATTAGCTCTCATCCAGCCCATTATCGCGGCCAGGCAGCGGTCTAGTACATCAACAGCCTCACCTGACGAAGATGAAAAGGAGTAGTAGAGCTGCGTATCATCAGCATATTGCTGGAAACGCACTCCAAAACTCCTGATGACCTCACCCAGCGGCTTCATATAGATATTAAAAAGCATGGGGGACAGAACTGAACCCTGCGGGACCCCATATTGGAGTACCCAGGGACTCGAGTAATGTTCTCCCAGCATCACCTTCTGGAGACGATTCCCGAGATAGGAGCAGAGCCACCGCCAAGCAGTGCCTCCAACTCCTAAATCCATAAGTCGCTCCAGAAGGATATCATGGTCGATGGTATCAAACGCCTCTGAGAGATCAAGGAGAACCAACAGAGTTACACTCCCTCTGTCTTTCTCCCGACAGAGGTCATCATACAGGGCGACCAAGGCCGTTTCTGTACCAAACCCCGGCCAAAAGCCCGATGAAATGGGTCCAGATAATCAGTTTCATCCAAGAGAGCCTGGAGTTGGCGAGCGACCACACGCTCTAGGACCTTGCCCAGGAATGGGACATTTGCTACCGGCCTACAGTTGTCCAAATTATCAGGGTCCAAGGAGGGTTTTTTTATTAATTATTGTTCAGACTCTTACAATATTTTTTATATTTCCTCTTTACTCTCAAAGCAAAGGGCACTGAACTAGAGCACTGAATTCTCTTCTTTTACAGTCCTTATACATTGCTATATAGGAACAGAGAAGCAAATCCTAGCTTGTGCTGAAGCATCCTTAGATCACTATCTTGCTCCATTCTACAGTGTCTGGTGTGTGTACACAACCAGACCATCTTACATAGCCATGCAAACACTCTCAACAGAAATTACAATGCTGGTGTTAATCCAAAGTGGATTGCAACAGCCGGTTGTTTATATGAGCCTTTTGAATAATTACTTGGGACTTACCATGCTTACATTTTGGCTTCCAAATCAATATGAGGCACAGATGGTTCACTTACTATAAACTCTTAGTAAGACATGAAAGTTTTGGTTCTATGAGCTCATATGCAAAATTCTGAGTTGTTATAATGATGTAATACCACCATGGTTATAATTCTCTTGTTATCTTGTTATCTGAAGGATGCAATGCTCTCTAGAAGGGATATGAAATGCGAAGGAGCCATCTCGTACCACTCTCTAGTCTTGAGAACAACTTATCTCCATCTGGGGATGGGTGAGAAATTTGATTCATTTCCCATTTCAATCTGAATCTATCAAATTCGCACTTTCTGAAACAATATGAGAACTGAAACACAACCATCCTTCAAAATTCACTCTTTTTAAAATTTTGCAATGCAGTTCAAAAGACCAAACAGTGTTTACAAAAATGCATATGCTTGAGGGAAAGTGTGTATAAAAGTGAAAATAACATACAAAAATGCATTATATAGGAGAAATTGCTTACAAAAATGTGCACATTAATCAAAACTATCTACAAAAATGTGTTTATTAGGAGAAATTCACACTAAAATGCTAGAGAATTTTCAGGAGGATTTTTTAAAAAATTGCAAATTGCTGCAAAAGTGTGGAGAACTAAATTTTAAGAATGGAAAAATTAGAAACTGACAGAACTGAAATTGAACGACCTTTCCCATCCTTATCTCCAGCTCATAACCTATTTTTATCTGTTAGGTGCTGAATAATCCTTTCTCCCTAGTGACTGTACATTTTAGAGCTTGCAGTTTTGCATATATGGAAGAAGAGACTAACCTAGGACTAAGCTTCCCATTACAGGCAAACTCTTTATGATTTTATGCCTTCTATGTTAAATTTTACCCTTGTAGTCCCCTTTAGTACGACTTCCTATATATATGTGTGCATATATATATATATATTGCATTTTGTGTATTTTAATTGTATTTTATGTATTTTAATTTATTTTAATTTTTTGTGATTTTATTGTTTACAATTTTATTATGTACGTGCTTGATTTTATTTTTGTAAGCCGCCCTGAGTGCCCTATTCTAGGGTAGAAGGGTGGGATAGAAATATTTTAAATAAATATTTTTTAAATAAACTCTTGCCCCTCCTTTACAGTAGGCGTGTATTCCCACAATACAACAATTTCTGTACCTAACAGTAATTGCTGTGCTTGCCTTTATGTGGCTGTAAGTAGACTTTTAAGTACTGGCTAATTCAGTATAAACAAGAAACTGAGGAGGAATTGTCATCCTAACTTTAATACAGCATTGGGGCAGAAGGAAACTACCTTAAGGTAAAACTAATTTAACCCAGAGTAAATAATAGCCCTGCTGAAAAGATATCCTGGGGTACTAAAGTTAACCTGTTCGGGAGAGGTCAGTTGAGAGCTGAAGTCCCTCCTCCACTCCTAAAATAGCTTATGGGAACTGTCGAAAGTAGCAGCTCCATCCATTTGTAGCACGTCTGTGCATGTAGCTGCTCATGCACAACCAGCTGCTACCAAAGATAATTCTTGAACTTATTCCTTATGTTTTAGGAGACTTTACCCTGGAGTAAATTAATGCCCTTCAACTCAGCAAAATCAGTGTAAGTTAAAAATGTTTGATTTTGACAAGAGAGTACTGTGTGTTGTACACTACATTCCTAAACTTGTTTACTTAAAAATAAACTCTCTGATTTTCAGTGGGACTTGCTCCCATGTATGTGCTCCCATTTACATGTGTAAAGAACTGAGCCTTAAAAATACAAATTTGTCTTCTGTGCTAGGTACAAAATAAAAAGGTACCAGGGCTTTATTCTTTGTTTCTGGTGCCAAACTTTCTGAAATGAAAATACCATGGGCCTACAGCATAAATTTGTTATTGGTCGAAACCCAGTAAGTAATGACTACATTCAAAGTGGTAAGATTGCTATATTTTTTTAAAAAACAGAGTCACCTTTTCATTAAGATGCTAAGATTCAGCCCAAAATACCACCCTGGGCTCCTGCTGGGAGAAAGGGTGGGATATAAATAAATAAATAAATAAATAAATAAATAAATAAAATAGGTACACTTAAACGCCATGGTCTTACCATTAAATGCTCTTACCATATATGGAGCGAGAAATGCCAGACGTCCAACCTGGATTTAGAAAGGGAAGAGGCATCAGAGATAATATCGCAAACATACATTGGATGATGGAATGGACCAAGGAATTTCAGAAGAAAATCACCCTGTGCTTTATAGATTATAGCAAAGACTTTGACTGTGTAGATCATGAAAAACTATGGAATGCTTTAAAATAATGCTTTAAAAGAAATTGACATCTGATTGTCCTGATGCACAACCTATACTCTGGACAAGAGGCTACTGTCAGGACAGAATATGGAGAAACTGATTGGTTCCCAATTGGAAAGGGTGTGAGACAGGGGTGTATTTTATCACCCTATTTGTTTAATCTATGTGCAAAATATATCATATGGAAAGCGGGATTGGACCAAGATGAAACAGGTGTGAAAATTGGAGGGAGAAATATCAATAATTTAAGATATGCAGATGATACCATACTACTAGAAGAAACCAGTACGATTTGAAACGAATGCTGATGAAAGTTAAAGAGGAAAGCACAAAAGCAGGACTGCAGCTGAACAGAAGATTTATGTCAGTTCACAGTTGACAATGAGGACAATGAACTTGTCAAGGATTATCAATCCTTTATTATCAGCACAGTCATTAACCAAAATGGAGACAATAGTCAAGAAATCAGAAGGCAGCTAGGACTGGGGAGGGCAGTTATAAGAGAACTAGAAAAGGTCCTCAGATGCAAAGATGTATCACTGAACACTAAAGTCAGGATCATTCAGACCATGGTATTCCTGATATCTATGTATGGATGTGAAAGTTGGACAGTGAAAAAAGCGGATAAGAGAAAAATCAAATTTGAAATGTGGTGTCAGAGGAGAGCTTTGTGCATACCATGGACTGCAAAAAAGACAAATAATTGGGTGTTAGAACAAATTAAACCAGAACTGTCACTAGGAGCTAAAATGATGAAACTGAGGTTATCATACTTTGGACACATTATGAGAAGACATGATTCACTAGAAAAGATAATCATGCTGTGAGAAACAGAAGGGAGTAGAAAAAGAGGAAGGCCAAACCAGAGATGGATTGATTCCATAAAGGAAGCCACAGACCTGAACTTATAAGATCTGAAGAGGGTGGTTCATGACAGATGTTCTTGGAGGTCACTGATTCATAGGGTCGCCATAAGTCGTAATCAACTTGAAGGCACATAACAACAACAACAAATGCCATGGATTTTAATGAGAAATTTAAGTGTATGCTTAAAACTCCCCCATTGAAATCAAAAGGACTTAAATGTGCTTAATTTTGGCTTGATTATGTCCAGACTAGAAATGAGCAACTGAGCATGTCAATTTATGTATTGTCAAACGGTAGTGCTAAATGAAATTTTAGAAAATCCCAGATCCATAGTATAGTGAACACACCTTATCAATATTCTAAACCAACTATATGATTCTCATTTTAGTTAGTCTTTTAGCTTTTGCATGTGAAAAGGCCAAACTCAAACACTGCTGCTTGAAATTGGATACACTGTGCAGAGCAAACACTGAACATGAAAATCAGATTTCATTTTCAAGATCAGAGCTGGTGAAATAGCTATTTGGTCCCTCTGCTATTTATTTTCTACACATAGCCATGGGAGTTGAATGCTGTTAGCAAGAATGTCTGAGAAAAGGGAAATTGTTGTGAACTGGTACATAAAGACATTTGTTTATTCATGCATATCTATATTCGAGGCATTTGCATGACCAACTTGAAAGCTATTTTTGGTGGTATTGGTCTGTAAAGGAGAAAGGCCGTTACTATTTGGTTTCTGTTGCTTATCACAAATTACAAACAGAATATATGCAATGGGACCGCCAGCTTCAAGGAAAAGGTCCCAAGGGGTCTCAAAGGACAAATACATATTGGTAAACAAGAGTTGCATCAACTGGGTACAATTCAAAGTGCCAAGAAATATTTGTCATACCTTCCACAAGGGGTAAGTCAGTGTGGCTTTGAACTCAAAACTGGCCACCACCCTTTGTGGGGAGGCACAAAGGAACTTTCTTTCCCAAGGGTTTCACTTTGATATAGAAGGAAATATAGTACCATTCAAGAACTACACGTAAAAACCTTCATACAGTGGACATATCTAGTATCATTCTGGAGGTTCTTCCCTCAATTGTCAAAGAAGGTGGTCAACTGAATGTAGATGGATGAGAACTACCACATTTGTGATGCCAGGGGAGAGCATAGACTGGCACGTTTTAAAATGGGAGCCATAGTTTCCATAATTCTAACAAACATCAGTGATAGTGCATATGTTTGCCAGTTAAATCTTCACCAATTCCAGTTAAAGAGATCTCAGATAGCCAGGCTAAGAAAGAGCTTTGCTTGAGATCTTGGAGAGCTGCTGATAATAGTAAGACAGAGGACTGAGATACATGGAGCAATGATCTGACAGTATAAGACACTCTCATATCTTTATGCTGGAGGCAGTATATTTTGGATGGAGTTTGTAAGCCCTAAATTCTTCCTGAGGTTCATATTTGGGCTAGCCTTGGATTTGGCAGGCAGAATGTGTACTCCTACCTTAATCCTTGAACTATCAGGATGCATGGCTTGATTGAGTTTTTGGCTTTTCTTTTCTTTACTTACTTACCTATTTACTTACTTACTTAAGGTATTTATATACAGTTTAATTATCAACATCGCTAAGTGGTGTACATAAAATGTTTAGAAAGTATGCAATGGATAAAATCCATTACAATTAAACACATGAACAGAAAACTTTCTTATACGGGCTGGCAGTCATCTATGCTCTCTGATGTGTATGCAAACCAAATTATGTTAGGAAACCAGGAGTGGGGAAAATAAAGCACAGCTCAACTTTCTATGCAATAATTAAGGTAGTCTTGGACAATCTAGAATGGTTTGTGGGAGAGGAGGCTAGCGGGGAAACCATGGGAAAATTACTCTATTACTTTTGAGAAACAAAGCCAGTCATAGAAATCCCACACTGTCCAGAATAACTCATAAACAGCTGCAAGACCAAACCTAAATTTAAATTTAAGCTTAGGTTGCAAACTTAGGTGAAGGGAGATAGAGACTCAAGGTGGCTGTCCTGTTTCCACCTGCCTCACCCCATGCTCCAGCCTGGAGAGTCTTCATAAGACAACTACTTCCAGAAGAATTCTGAGGGCAGCTTCTAGCCTTTGGGAATGAGGAATAAGAGACTGGGGCTAGGTGCTAATGCCATCAGCTTTGAGGCTACTTTCAGATGTCACATTATTCAATTTTTTAAAATAAGCTCACATTTTGGTGCATGATAAATGAATTATTTATTGTTGATTTATTTTTAGTGTTCTGTTATTTTATACTTTTTGTTATGTATTGTTATCATACTACTCTATTAAGCATTTTTAAATGTGAACTGTTTTGAACACAGATACATATGTGGAAAATGCAGTATATAAATAAATTGACTAGGGCTTATATTAATTAAATGGGACTTATATGCATAGGTTTGCACAGTTATTCACTAGTAACAGTGCACTATTACTTGTGAATAACTGTGCAATCCTATGCATGTCTACACAGTTCTGCTGAAGATAGTGGGAAATACTTCAAGTAAACATGTATAGGATTGCACTTTGAATGTATTTGGCCTTTTATAAATAGTGTATCTGCTTCTTTTCAGTGTCATTTTAGAAAAGGGTTCAAAACAATGTTCTATAGCTATCGGAACAAATTGATAGCTATATAACTATATGACTATATAAGCTTCTCACTTGTTCAGATTCCTGGTGCTCTCCACTGGTACAAAATGCAAAGTTCAATTCAGATCATACTTTGTTGCTAGGTAATTATTACTTAGAGTTTGAAATGAAGCTCAGTTCCAAGTCAGTTACATTGATGTGCCAAAAGTAAATTATTAATATGGATTTTTACACATTTTAAGCTTAATTTTTCAGCCTAATGAAACCATAAATTTGAACTTCTCTCTCAAAAATATCTCCCAATCTTCTATTCAATTCAGTATATAATTGGGTATATGCTTTTACTACAGTTAAGGCGGCCATTCCAGATTTAAATTGTTGAGCTGAACTAGCAGATTAATTGCTACAGATTGCTTGTCATTTATTGTTCTTAAATAATGAGAAATAAGAAATAATAATTTCAAAAGTTATGTTTTCAGATGTGGTATTGTGATATATTTTATTCAAGTCAGTCCCAAATCACACTGAATTACACATGCTTCATTCCAAATAAGTCTTTGTCTATGGAACTTTGTCTGTATGTGCGCTCTTCCAATGTTATTTAAACCAAAATGTGAGTATGCAGTGGGAACCTACACCTGTTCCAGTATTAGCCCCTTATCAAAGACAGGATTTCAATACTCCTTGCTCATGACATCTCTCCAGCAAGGGAATTGTAATGTTTAATTGTTTTTTAAAAAACAAAAAAAGATGAATCTATGAAACATTAATTCTTTCTGTATAAATTATACCTAATTTGAAATCTTATCCTAAGATCTGATGCACCAGCGAAGAGGAACTTTACTATTTATCTTACTTCAAAAAATTTATATACCATTTAACACAGTAGGCACCAAGTACAATGAAGTTAAAAACACAGTGCTCAATGGCCACTGGGACTGCCTTCAAGTCGATCCCAACTTATGTTGACCCTATGAATAGAGTTTTCATGGTAAGCAGTATTCAGAGGGGGTTTACCATTGCCTTCCTCTGAGGCTGAGAGGCAGTGACTGGCCCAAGGTCACTCAGTGAGCTTCATGGCTGTGTGGGGATTAGAACCCTGGTCTCCCAGGTCATAGTCCAGCACCTTAACCACTACACCACACTGGCTCTCTAATGGCCACTAAGCAGACATAATTTATGCCATCATTGTGTGTATGTTGTTTGTACCATTGCAGTCAACCCAATTCATCATTGTGAATGTTTACAATTAGAATGTAAATCCCATCGATCCAAATGAGACTAATCCTGAAATCATGTGTGCACTTACATGGGAATACACCTCACTGGAATCAATGGGCCTTACTTCTGAGTAAAACTGCAGAAGTATAAACTTTCCATATTCTGCCTTTACTGGATGGTAGACTGGAGCATAAATTGTTATATTGAACCATGTCATATCCGTTACAATCTTTCAACATATTTTTTCTTCATTTCCCCTTTGACATATAAGATTATCAGAAGAAGAAGAAGAAGAAGTAGAAGAAGAAAGCAGATCTATTAAAACTGTTATTTTATTTTTCTTGGGGAAAAATTTATTACCTATGCAAAAGCTCCAAAGTACATATTACTGCACATGGCTGAAAGTAACTTTTTAAAATATTTGGTAGTAACATCACTTTTCTCTCCTCTTGATAGACTATGTAAGAGACTTGAATATGTATAAATGTAGTAGTCTGGATAGGTTTTTCAAGCATCTTCTTGCTGTCATATTTTTTTTTCTCAAAAAAATGTTCACCTTAAACATTTCCTTTCAGCTAATCATTGACTAATGGAATTTCAATGAACCATTACATGAGACAAAGAGAATGTACGCTTTGATGGAGACACATAATTGTCAACTGCTACAGGCAAATTCTGGAGCTCATGTACCTATCCTAATATCCTTCCCTAATCATGTGGTAGGCTTTCAATGCTATTACTAAATCACCCATTAAAACATCCATATTTTCAGCTATCGTCTGTCACAGAAAGTTTAGCTTGTCATATTAGGAGGATGTTCCTCTAATACCTTTCTTGTCAACTATGGAGATTTCAGGTTAAAAATAAAGTTAGAAAACAGTTTACTGTTTTAACGAGATGGCTGTGAAATGTACTTGTTTGGCCACTACCACATATTATTGATCAACACTTTGTCAATATTTGAAAAATAAAAAATATTCCAATGCATCCAAATATAATGACCTGGGAGCACAAGCCCAGGTTGGGGAGTACCAAACCACCAACTCCTGCAGGGGCCATCAACAGCCTGAGAGAACTATTGGAGTAAACCCTCCCCAACCATCCTTGGGGATGCTTAAGACCTGCAGAAGGCAGAAGCAAGAAAGCCTAGGCAAGGAAGCACATAACAACCAACTCCTGAGGGATACATGAATGGCCTGAGAACGGTTGGGTCAGTTCCTCCACCACCTTCCCTGGGGTTACTTTCATATTATATGAAGCCAAGATAACCACCCCTAGGTATTGCACTTAGCCAAGAGATTTTAATAATGGTGAAGTGCTCCAGCACTCAAAATGTATCTCAAACTATAAAATTTATTTCCAGATTTTTACTTAAGCCTTACCAGTCCATAAAAAACCATAACATACCCTGCCGATAGCAAGTACAGAGCTTGGAAAAGTTACTTTTTTGAACTACAACTCCCATCAGCCCCAGCCAGCAGGGCCACTCTCCAAGCTCTTCTCTACTTTTATCTTCCCCAGTATTTCAACTGGCAAAAGTTCTGCAACAACACTTTAATTTAAAAACATGTTTCATGTTTTAAGAGTTTTTATTTGCAAAGTATCCTGTAAACTGCCTTGAGCATTGTTGATTGGATGAAACAATAGAATGATGATTATGGTGACACAGGCAGAACCCTTCACATTAAAAATTCTCTCATTTTAACAGGAGAATTAGCCATGTGATTCATTCTCTTCACCTGCAATTAATGGTACTTAAAACACATACAGTAACTTTGGCTAGAACATATCCCCAAATAATAATTAGTGACTTATTGATACTTTACTGCTTCTGGAAAATAGTTGTTTGCAATATCCACACAGCTGGCATTTTTATGGCCATTAATTGAAATAAATACATAAACTATATAATACCAACAGCTTAGTAATGGTGTCCATTCACTTCATTCATGCCAGTTCAGTAATAAAAGGTGATTGAAAAACAAAAGGGAAGTACATTCCACCAAATGAACGCCATTATACTTACATGTATAAAGCCCACAGGTACTCTTTATATTAAAAAAAAATGTTTCCAACCCCTGACATTGTTTTATTGATTTTTTTTATTTACCTCCCAGTTTTAAACACATTGCTCTCTTACCTTCAGGGTTTTAAGTTTAAGCTTGTATGTCTCCTGCCTGCAGAGATATTCCTGCTCACATTGCACTTACTTGAAAATGAACTGCTCATGTTCCTGTTTGGCCTTTTCTACTCATGGAAGTATCAGTTCATTAATATTTGTTTGGAATGCCTAAGGTAACTTGCTATCGAGCACAGAGGAAGCCACATGCTCTAACTTTTATTTCAGAATCATAAAATTGTTGAGCTGATAACTCAAGGCTGCCTCCACTAAAAATGCTTGCAAGTTTGCCTTTATAAATAGCAAGAAATGATAGGAGTAAGAATAAGAATATTATAGACTGCTGTTCAGGTAGTATACCTACCAAAGTGGTTTACAGCAACAAAAATATTCTGATCAAATTAAAATCACACTACATAGTTAAAATCTACATCAAACAACCCACAACACCTAGTACAATAACACAAAGCTCAAAGGAGGGAAAATTCAGCCAAGGGCCTAGGCCAAAAGGTAAGTTTTTAACTGCTGGTAAAAAATCATGAGGGTCACCACAGATTTTATTTGGAGGGTAAGAGAGTATCATCATTACGGGTCCGTATCAAGAACACCCTGTCTTGGGTTCCAAGCAAATGTCATCTTGTCAATAACAACAGCAGTAATAACGCCCTGCTTACCACGTAGCTGGCAGGCTGGGCACAATTGCAGATCGGGACGAAGCTGCTGCCTCCATTTTAAATGAAGGCAAAGTCGCGCATTGCGTCTATGACGCAAGCGCGACTCAGCAGACATTAGAAGCAGAGCTGCTGTGCTTATTTAAGCCCAGCAGCCCCTCCTACCTTCCTCTTGCAGTGCGACGTGGACGGCGAGGGTCATAGCAAGAGCGGAGCGGAGAGGAGCAAGGCGGCAGTGGCCATTTTGGCACGACCACATGTTCGGCGCCATTTTCTGGTGCTAGTTCTTCGCTGTGTTTGGGTCTTACATTCCCCAGTGGGGGTAGCACCTGAGGCCAGGGGGTACACAGGTTGTGGGAGCAGCGGCAGCGGCAGTGAGCCTTTTCTGAGGGCTCGCTAAGCCACACACTGAGGGTCACCCCCCCCCGGCTGGTGCTTGCATCTCCCTGCAGTATCGCCTCAGGGCTGTTTAAATAAGATTACACAAACATTTAATGGTGTCTTCAATACATTAAAGGACAAGCGCTGCAAGGCTTTTACTATTCAAGGCTGTTTTTCTGCAGCCAGTTAATCAAGATCACACATTAACGTATACAGTACAGGATATATATTAAAGTGAAGTAATAGAGCTGCAGGGCTTTGAATAAATTAAGTACACCTTGCAGGCAGTGGTTTGATACAGGCAGTGGCTTATGCTGCTGCACTTAAATAGACGAAAGCCATTAAAATACATCAAAGTAAAAGAAAAATAGTCAGTGGCTACTCATACTAACACTAACAATAATTGTATAAAAATTATAAGCTTGGTGGACTGAGTAATTATGCCATCCAAGAAGGGAAAAGGGGGGGCAAAAGGTAAAGGGAGGGTCTCTAGGCCTCCACAAAAACGCCCTCCCCCGGCACCTGGGTCCTTGGATGAGGAGGAGGCGCTGCCATGGGCTGCCATACTAGCTCGCCTTGAGGCTTTAGAGCAGCGGGGAAGGGTGGCACCAACCCATGCTCCTGGGTTGCCACTGCCTGTTTCAGAGCAGGCAGCCACTCCTGGGACTTCCACAGGGGGGGTTACCAGGCTGAAGCGTACAAAGGCTAAGGCTCCGGGTGGCTGTACGGCGGGTCAGCAGCAGGGGTCTACTAATGATGTCCTGGCATTGATTTTAGCTAGGCTTGAAGCTCTTGAAGCCCGCCCTGACGCTACCCAGATGGTTCCTGTGGTGCCAGTGACTCCTTCTGCACTGGCAACAGCAGTGGGGACTGGAAGAGGGGTGGCTACATACCAGGCCGGCAGGCTATCCACAGCAGTGATGGAGTGCCAAGCTGCAAACGTGACCGGGCCGCTGGTGGGAGCAGGTGAGTCTGCCAGGCCTAATCAGGCAGCTGGGTCACCAGGCTGGGGGTGGCCTCCCCAGGGTCCATGGGTCACCAGTCCAGGGATGGCATATGCCACTCCTTTCAGACCGGAAGTGAGTGGTACATCTCAACCACCGCTCCAGGTGGCATGCAGCCAAATTTGGCAGCATGCCAACAATGGACAGGTGACAACATCAGCCGTGTCACCTGGGGGGCCTGCTCCAACAGCCATACAAGTGGAGATGCTACAACCACCGCTTTCAATGACGAGTCAGGGTAATATACCAGACCCTTTAGGGGCTGTTGCTGCCAATGCTATCCCTTTTGAGGAGGCATCCATTACCTTAGGATTCCACCTGCTCCCTTCGACAAAAGACAAAATTTGGAGGGGAGACTATGTTAATGTCTTTTCACACCTCAATAGGGAGCACCCCAAAAGGGACAAAGACAAGGAGGCTGATGGTGACTTAGAGAGGCCAAGGTGCAGGAGAGTGGACCGCACCTGGGCCAAATGGCTGCCAGCGTACTTGATATACGCAGGAGTGCTGATTGAGAGGCAGCCTCAAAAAGGGCTGTCTCCCTTGAAATACTTGGACATAATTTATAGGGCCTATGTGGAGTTCTCAAGATTGGCCTGGTTGTCGCATGACGAGGCATTTCGTATGCAGGTGGCATGCGATGTGTCTCTGCCACGGGGCAAGAAAGAGCCTGAGCTATGGCTGCAGTTTATGACTGTGGCCCGAGCCATGACAGGGGATAGATGTGATAGTGGGCATCTTCTCAGCAAGCAGTCGGCAGCTACCCTTCCCGGCAGTAATGTGGTGCAAGGGGTTCAACAACGGCTGCTGTGCTGGGATTTTAGTGCCCGGGGGGATCTGCACACGCAACCCGTGTCATTTCCGGCATGAATGTTCCATTTGTGGGGCAGTGCACCCTCCCCCGCCTGTCCTAGAGGCAGAGTCTACAGGGGAGGTGGTAGAGACCAGCAAGGTGGCAGAAAACAGCCCCCACCAGGAACTACTCAAGGAAAAGGGCCCCTCCCCAATTAATTTACAAGCTTTACATGCCTTACTTGTTGGTTACCCAGCAGTAGGAGATGGTCAGTTTCTATTACAAGGGTTTTTGTTAGGCTTCCACATTCCCTACAATGGTCCGAGGACTGCCTTCATGTCCAGGAATTTAAAATCTACCAGGGGCATGGAGACAATTGTGCAAACGAAAATTGACAAGGAGGTGCAAGCAGGGTGGGTGCTTGACCCGTTTCAATCAGCCCCACTCCATACCCTTAGGGTATCCCCACTAGATATTGTGCCCTAGAAGGCAGAGGGTGAATTTAGATTAATTCACCACTTGTCATACCCTCATGGTCAGTCAGTTAATGATTTCATTCCTGACAGTCTATGTACAGTGCACTGCACCTCCTTTGATGCAGCGGTGCGCATGGTGCACACTTGTGGCCCAGGTGCATTCATGGGTAAACATGACATTAAATTGGCCTTCTGGCTTCTGCCCGTCCACCCTGCAGACTTTGAGCTGCTGGGTTTTGCTTTTGCAGATAAATTTTATATAGATCGAGCATTGCCCATGGGATGCTCAATTTCGTGCACAGTTTTTGAGCGCTTTAGCACCTTTTTAGAATGGGCAATCAAGCAGCAGACGGGTTCGACTTCAGTGGTCCATTACCTGGATGATTTCTTATTTGCTGGTGAGGCTGGCATGGGTGTGTGCCAACACTTGATGGCTCAGTTCCAAGCTCTGGCGGAAGAGCTTGGAGTTCCTTTAGCCATCGAAAAGACTGAGGGTCCAGACCCCCTTTTGACCTTCTTGGGCATTGAAATTGACACTAGAAAACAATACTGCAGGCTGCCCCAGGACAAACTCGCAACTCTTCATGAAAAGATTAAACAAGTCAAACGTGCAAGGGTTTTCCTCTCCTTCAAGAGTTAGCAGGGCACTTAAATTTTGCGTGCAGGGTCGTAGCACCTGGCAGAGCATTTTTACGACGTGTCTATGATGCCATGGTCAGGCTTTCCCATCTCTACCATAGCTTTGCGCGCCGACCTGACGGTGTGGTCCTCCTTCTTACAGGATTTCAACGGAATATCCTTGTGGAGGCAGGACCGGTTCTTGGAGGCTGAGTTACAGATTCAGTCCAACGTGACTGGAGATTGTGGCTTTGGGGTAGTCTTTGGATCTTCCTGGAGTATGGGACAATGGCCATGGACATGGGTTCAAGAGGGCTTAGACAAGGATCTGACCTTTCTGGAATTTTTTCCAATAGTAGTGGCAGTTTACCTGTGGGCCGAGGAGTTGAAAAACTCTACGATCCACTTCTGGTACGATAACATGGCAACAGTCCATGTTATCAACTCCCTTACATCCAGGAGCTCCAGGGTTATAGGTCTTGTCCAGGCCTTTGTTCTCCGGTGCCTGCACTTTAATGTTCTATTTAGGGCACGGCATGTTCCTGGCATTGATAATAATGTGGCTGATGCTGTGTCATGGAACCAGATGGATCATTTCTGTCAGCTGGCACCGTGGGCCAGGGCTCAGCCAGAAGCCGTGCCCCCTGCGATATAGGAGATTGGAGAGCAGAGTTGGAGAGGGCCATAAGCCTTTCCATTGCCCCCAGCACACTTGCCAGTTACCAGAGGGCAGGTAGGGCGATGCAGGAATTCTGGGCCTACAAGGGCTATGCACCGGAGTGGCCTATTCCAGTAAGTCACCTACTTGAATTCCTGGTGGATAGCAGGAAACATGGCTTGTCTGTCCGGGCACTGCAAGGTAAGCTGGTGGGCCTTTCCTTTCTAGCAAAAGCAGGTGGCTTTTTGGACGCTACAGGGGACTTTAGGGTCCGTCGCATGTTGGCAGGGTAGGCTAGGGAACACCCTCCCACACCTGATGCCCATCGACCTAGCTCTGTAGACATGTTACTGGGCTTGGTTAGTCAGTGGGAAGCGATGTGCTCCTCTAGCTATGAAGCTGCACTATTCCACACAGTGGCCTTTACGCTTTTCTTTGGGGCTTTCCGGATTGGAGAGGTTGTAGCTGGCTCCAAATGAGACGTATCACGACATGCCCTCCAGTTTTCAGACGTCTCCATCAAAAGGGGTTGTGCCTTTATACAGCTTAGAAGGTCTAAAACGGACCAGAAGTGCAAAGGAAGACAGGTTCAGTTGGCCCTGTCCTCGGAGCTAACCTCTGCCCTGTACAGGCGTTGCTAGCTTTCTTAAAAGTCAGGGGATCTGGGGATGGATATTTATTCACCCATGTAAATCGGGATCCCCTCTCTAGTTACCAGTTTTGGGCTTTAACAAAATGGGCTTTACAATGGCTCGGGTACAACCCATCACAAATTGGCACTCATTCATTTAGAATTGGAGCTGCTTCCACTGAAGCAGGTTTTGGTTTTTCCCAAGCACAAGTTCAGGCTGTTGGACGTTGGTCCTCTGATGCATACCGGGGCTATATTCGCCACTTTTAGAGGATTGGGATTGAGGAAGCTTATCAAAGTCATTATTTTGACAGGTTGCTGGAGGGGGTGGAGCGGACGTGCATCCTCATATGCGGCCACAGCATGATCTTCTGGGCAGCTCGGAGAGCAGCGAACTCGAGCATGGGCTCGCAGTTGGGCCTCAGTAGATGGGCGGATCTACAGTGGCTTGGCCGGCGAGGAATGCATTGGAATGGGCTACTCCCCACCCAGTTCCAGCAAGGTGCTGTGTGGACAACTCCACACGTGGTGCAAGGTGCTGTGCGGATGACTCCGCATGTAGTGCAAGGTGTTGTGCGGACAACTCCGCATGTGGTGCAAGGTGCTGTGTGGATAACTTCGCACGTGGTGGTCATTCACCTCGGTGGTAATGACCTGGACTTGATGCGGGGCAAGGACCTCATCATTCAAGCATGCATAGATATGCAGCGGATAAGGCAGCTTTGGCCTTCTGTACGTCTGATATGGTCAGACATGCTTCCATGCAGGGAGTGGCGTGGGGTTTGGGACTCATGGGCTATAGATAGGGCACAGAAGAAGGTCAACCAAAGGATTCGGATGGCTCTACTTGGGCACAGAGATTTAACCATTCCACATCCCCGTATCCAGCAATTGATGGGTGAACTATACAGGGCAGATGGCATTCACCTGTCTGATGCAGGTAATGACTTATTTTTTGAGGACCTGCAGAGGTGTCTGCGAGAGGTGCTTCTCGGCAGTGGGGCAAAAGGGGACTAAATAGAGATTTGTCCCCCTTTTGTGGCAGAAAGGTGCGGGAAGGGAATAGTTAAGGACAGCTAGGTGGCCCCCTTAGGCACCTTTGGAGGTGATTAGCAGTTCCAGAGGCTTGTCTGTCACGGCTATGCGGCTCCAGGACAGGATATGGGCTGCCTTTGGGGCCAACTCATCTCATCTACCCAGGGGTTATTCGGGCCCGGGTGGGGATGATGTGGGAAGGCCCCCCCATCTCACCTATAAGGTATGGTCAGGGTAAGGGGTAAGCAGATGGGCTTGCCCTTACCCCAACAGGGGCTGGTCGCCCGAGAGCTGTTTGGCAAGCTACTTGCTCATAGACAGTTCCCGCACCTAGGCTTCACTCTGCAGGTCACTTTAAATTGGGGGTTTTTTTGCTGTAATTTAATAAAGTGGCCCTTGTTCAACCCAAGTTGATGTCTCTGTGTTTTATTTCATCCCTTAACTGCAAATAACGCCCTCCTTACCACGTAGCTGGCAGGCTGGGCACAATTGCAGATTGGGACGAAGCTGCTGCCTCCATTTTAAATGAAGGCAAAGTCGTGCGCCACATCTATGATGCGAGCACGACTCAGCAGACATTAGGGGTGGAGCTGCTGTGCTTATTTAAGCCCAGCAGCCCCTCCTACCTTCCTCTTGCAGCACGACACCCACCCTGCCCTCCCTCTTTCATGGTGTGCCTAGGGGTCGCTTCGGGGCTGAGTAGGAATTTTTATCCTGCCACCCTTGTTGGCGGGCAGGTTTTTTGCTTGCTGCACACTATGGGAGGGGGAGGGAATCGGGTTAGGGGGCGTTGTTATTAATAGGTGGTTTTGGCTGATTGGCTATTTGACATTAAGAAAGGTTAATCCCCTTTTAGGGCAGTTCGTTATAGCACTGGTAACGGAAAGGTGCGGGAAGGAAATAGTTAAGGACAGCTAGGTGGCCCCCTTAGGCACCTTTGGAGGTGATTGGCAGTTCTGGAGGCCTGTCTGTCACGGCTTTGCGGCTCCAGGACAGGATATGGGCTGCCTTTGGGGCCAACTTATCTCATCTACCCAGGGGTTATTCGGCCCCGGGTGGGGATGACATGGGAAGGCTCCCCTACTCACCTGCAAGGTGCGGTCAGGGTAAGGGGTAAGCAGATGGGCTTGCCCTTACCCCAACAGGGACTGGTCGCCTGAGAGCTGTTTGGCAAGCTACTTGCTCATAGACAGTTCCCACACCTAGGCTTCACTCTGCAGTTCACTTTAAATTGGGTTTTTTCTTGCTGTAATTTAATAAAGTGGCCCTTGTTCAACCCAAGCTGATGTCTCTGTGCCTTATTTCATCCCTTAACTGCAATTAGATATGCTATCTGAATTGGGAAATTGTGGGGAAAACGCTGTATGGTGAGGAGATTAGGTGTGCTTCTTCAAGATCTCATAACATGTCTTATTTGGAGTCATGGGGAGGCTGAATTCTCCCCTCTACAACTTTTTTTCTTTAGGCTCCTGGTTGGTGCATCTGACAGGGGAACCATGAGCTAACTGTGAAGAGGAAGAAAAAGTTCAGACTTGCCTCTATAGTCAGCCCCTTGTTGTCCTTTGAAGCTGTGTAAATAAGATGACTCATTCAACAAGCATGCTTGTCCTTTGAGGTAAGCAGGGCTGGCACCAGAGGGCAGCCAAGTCAAGCCCTGGCTGAAGGCCCCTGGGTCTCAAGGGCCCCCTGAAGGGCACCTCCTTAGGGTGGGTGGGTAGCGTTCCCTTCCACGATCCACAGCTGCATCGGCTCCCAACCTACCCCGGATCATGAGAGGTAGCTCCCAGGCATCCCCTATTGCTGTGCAGGCCCACAATGCCCACCTGCATGCCCCACCTACCTCTCCTTTGATGTAAATGTTGGTTGTGCTGTGGGTGCAAGCCTGCCATCAACTAAGATGGTGGCCGAGGTTTCCCTAATGGGCTCATGCCCCTGCTGCCATCTTGGTTGATGGCAGGGATGCGTATGCGCAGGCAGCATTCACCAAGGGAAAAGTAGGTAGATGGGACATGAGTGCGTGTGGGTGCCAGGCCCCAGGCCCCAGGGCAGGCTGGTGTCCAAGGGCCCTGGCATGCCTGGTGCCTGCCCTGGAGGTAAGAGCATAACTCATTCACCAAGTATGCTTTTGCCTTTGAAGTCTTACAGAGAGAGGTCAGCTGACCCTGCACCAGCTGTGGCCAGTATGTTGGCCTGCTGACTTGCTCACTGCCTGTCAGCTATAAAACCAACATGGCAATGGCAGGCAGGATTCATTCATTAATTCTTGCATCTTCTTACAAGGAGAAATGTAAGTGAGGAGAGAAAAGTCCAGACACAGACTGTAGTTCTGCAGGCAGTGCTGAGTCACCAGAGAGGGTGCACAACTGGGTTTGGGCTATATTTGAAGATGTTTTCCCATAGCCACTGAGACCTGGTTTATAAGGTGAGTGTAAAATCATGCAGCATGACTGTAACTGTTTTACCACCTGTCAGTTAACCTGGATAATTGCATAGAAGCTTATGATTTTATCTGTTTAGGCTCTGAGTAGGCAATAATGTATATTTCTGCCTGTTGTCTGTTAAGCCTGGAATAAAACTCGGTTTCTTCAACCACAACTGTGTTCTTTGTACACAAGATCCAAAAGAACCTCTGCTCAGGCTTAGCTACCCTGGGGCAAAACACTATCTCAAATGAAAATACATGGAGCTGCTGCAATGAAATAAATGCCCCCCCAGAGCCTACCCTGGTGGGCAAGAGCTGGCAGACCTATAGATACAGCAATGGATTCATTTCTCCACTGCTCTATAGTCAGGGTTTGGAATGCTCTGCCCATCTGCCCATGCATGTGTGTCCACCTATTGTTGCCAAGGGACATCTTTTGTCAGAATCAAAATAAAATTTCACTAACACATCCCATCAGTCATTAAAAACTGACATCAGAAGGGAGACAGATATAAGTTAAACTCTGTAAGAGTGATAGTGCAAAAAAAGAACAAACCTACCCTCTCCTTTTGAGTACCTCAAACTTCTGTACTTTTTTTTAACTTTTACTACTCTTGGCATATGTGATTTCTACCTGGGAACGATTGGGGAGGAGTGGAGAGATTCAGGAAAGGATTATGTTTGGCAATAATGCCCCTAGGCACTACCTTCCTTTTCATACATTGCTAAAGAAGCAAGAGAGACATCATAGATGTTTGTTCCCATTCTGACTCTGTTGCATCTTACTTTGTTTTCTATAGATGGTGGCTTGGGGATAAGTGATATAACACATAATTTTTAAAATGGGCAGAAGAGAATAGCTCTGCTAGGATGTCTGCTTTCTTTTGAGCTCTTCTGACACACATAAGCAAACACATATAAGTAGAAAACAAGATGCTGTGCTTTTCTGTATTCTTATATCTGCTCTGGGACAAAATCAAAAGATTTCAGTTCCCCTTGGATTCCCACAATTTTTTTTGAAGCGAATACTAAAACAATGCTCTAGTTCTGACATTTTGATATGGCAAAACTCCCATTGGCTTCAGCTGATGCAAGATATAACATAGCTCTTTATTGTCACTTTGTTTTTCTGTTGGAGGTTTTTTCTGGGACTTGAATGAGAGCTTCAGAAATACTGCTGAAAAGTTCTCCCCATCATGATGTGTCCATTGCCTTATTATCAGGTGATGCACTGGAGAGTGAACTTCAGCTGGCAAAACTCTGCTACTTCTGCATTGTATAGGGTAGATTGGTTTGGTGTAGCTGACAAGTCACTGAAATCACCTAAACATTTAGTTTAAAAGGAAGAATCTGTTTTATGATAAATATAATTATGAATATAATGGTCCATAAAATGAAAAGAAAGAAGAGATGAAAATAAAGATTTGTTTTACAGAGAAATTGCTGTTTATCTGACATGAATTGAAGCCCTCAACATTATTGCAGAGACAAAATATATGAGCACAATCCAGACAGTTAAACATTTTTAAGAACTACGGATTCTAATGAGAAAAAATTAAGACTATGCTTAATTCTGCCTTAATTTAAAAGTACTTAACTTTGTTTTTCAAGCACCCTTACGTTCCATTGGTTTAACCATTAAAAAAAACAGAAAGTAAGTTATAAATAATATAATTTTAGTCTAGAATTATATTGATACAGCAACATATGTTGGAATTAGTTTACAAGTATGCATGTTATACAGAAAGAGAGCCTCAAAGAATTCTGCCAGAAAATATGTTACATAAAAATACATTACAGGAAACATTATAAATAAAATCTGACAAATTAAGGAAGAAAGGGGTTGACCCCAAGCAGATTGCCCTGCGATCCTTGGTGGAATGCCAGGATACAAATATGATTAAATAAATATGTGAAGTTATCTCCCCACCCACCCAAAAAAAGTGTTCCTCTTTGGTTGGATTGTGCCCTATATTTGTTCTTGACAAAAATTATCAAGATACCAAGAAATGGCAGTCACTGTATTTGTACTTAGAGATTCTGCCTATCTACTACCAAGATGACCGTCCAGTCAACCTCTGAATTTATGAAGGCGTTGCTAGAACTACAGAAAATCCTCACTAATGAAATTGCCACTGGCCATTCTTGTGTTCCATTGGCCATTGCTGGCCATGCCAAAAAGTATGTATGGGGGGAAGGGAGAGAAGAGGAAGAAAAATGTATAGCCCAATAACTAATACTCCTGTGCTTACATTTGTGCTGGATGCCCAAAAACTTTTGATTAAAAAGAAGATGGATACAAAGCACAAGTCACTGTTTTGTTTTGTTTTTAAAAATTGCTCTTCCATTACAAACACATTTTCTATTATTATTACCATTTCAGATGTCATTTCTTTAACCTTTGCCTAATAAATCCTTAAATTGTGCAAAGAGTAATGGATATGACTTCTAATCTGAGGCTGATTCACACTTTTTTTCTTTTCTTTTTTGGTGGGGAGGAAATTGCACAGTGGCTTTTCTTGTCAACTTTTAATGATTTTTCACCCCCATTGACTACAAAGGATAATCTAAAACTGGCTATCCTTTTTTTCCTTTCCACAGAAATAGATGAAATTTTCAGGGTAAGGACCCCCTCTCAAGTGGGTTAAGCCAACAACATTTTAGGCAGATCCATCTAGGAATTTTTCATACAGGGAATCTTTAAAGTTTATTTTTCTCAAAAAAAGAAAAAGTCTCTAACATTTTTGTTTTCTGCAGAATGAGATGCAAACTGCAGGCTTGCATCTGACACTCTTGCCCACTGGTTTCTAATCCACTGAAATTAAATCCACTGAAATTAAAGACTTTTAGAATGAGAGACTTTTCGAATGTATAATGACAAATAAAATATTGTGGATTTTTAATCTTTGATTCACCTCAGTGAACCAGAGTTCAGAAAACCCTGCAACAGCAAAGATTCCTGGGAAACAGCCTCTCTGTGACCACTGAGTAGCTACATATCTTGAAAGCCTGAGGGTATAGGCTTCCTGACTCCTATGGAAATTTGGGGGATGTCACCCAGTAAGAAGCAGACACTCCTTTCAAACAAATAAATAGTTTGCATAAGGTTTATGATAATTTTAACCTTTAGGAGGAGACAGGATAATGATTATCTGAAACATCAGGAATTTACAGCAGGGAGATCACAGCTGTTATCTGAACTGGAGACTTATTGGGGAATGGTTTCTGGAAAAAACAGATTCCTTGACCGGTGAGCCTAAATTCTTTCATTGTTCTTATTTGTCACATCCACAGCTTCCTGGTCACGAATACTTTGGGGTTAGTTCAGTGAGAACAGGTGTGAAACATGAAGGGTTCCTCCAGGAGGGTTCAACTGCCTTACTTACCAGCGTGCCCCAGCAATATCAGGACAAAGGCTTCAGAGCTAAGGATTTGGGTGAGATCTTTCAAATCTAGTGCTAGCTACACGAGGGCAGAGCCTTGGCCCATTAGACTAGATATGAAAGACTCTCTCTCAGCCTTAGACTCACAGCAATTCTCCAGGAAAGGTATACACAGCTTCTGGGTCTCTTTCTTTTCTTTCTGTATGGGTGAACTGAACTCTGAAAGTGTGCATAGAGTTAGTCTCTTTGCTTTAGTCTATCTAGAGTTGCTGAATGAATAGTTAGAACGCTGTACATTGTTAATTGTAATTGTAAACTGCAATGTTTTTCCTTTTTTCTTCTCTTAATAAAACCACTCTTTATTTTACTTTCTCTCTGTGTTATTGGGTTAAGGGTAGAAATATACACGCTTGAGGGGTGACATGCAGGTAACTCCAGCAAAGGGTTTTGCTGACCTCACAATAGGGGAACTTGCATATCTAGTGAGCCATGCTCATGAGGAAGTCCAAGGTCCATTCATAACAAATGAGAGAAGACACTAGCAAAGCCTATAGAGGTGTCTGGTCTCAATATCCTTAGGTTTTTGTTCTAATGAGGTGTGTTTGTGTATTTTACTACCCCCCCAGTATATGAAAGCATTTCCTTTCAGTGTCCCCCTAGGACCCTGCCAACTTAGTCTTCTCACTGACATATAGTTTTCAATAGGTCAAGATTATTAGGGTTGCCAGGTTCATGGCCTGAGACTGATCCTGTATCTTTAGGAGAAGAGGAAGTCAGCCAAGTGCAGGTGTTCTTTCTTTCTTTCTTTCTTTCTTTCTTTCTTTCTTTCTTTCTTTCTTTCTTTCTTTCTTTCATTCATTAATTAATTAATTAATTAATTAATTTGTATCCCGCCCTTCCTCCCAGCTGGGCCTGGCAACCAAGAGGTCTTCTGTATCTTTAAAAGTTGTGCAGGGGGAAGGGAGAATTCCACCTTGTGGTTTTTCTCATTACAGTGTTTTTTTTTATTAATTTTTATTCAAAGTTTCAAAGAACAAAACAAAACAAAAGGAAAACAAATTAATAACTAATATAATAAAAAATATTGACTTCCGATTTGTCGCAGATCAGCTATAAGTATATAGTATATAACAAACCTGTCCCTTAATATATTACAAAATCACTTTCCTCCAGTAATCTTAATTAATCATCAAATCTCATTAACATCATATCATTTTGTTCTATCCGCAAAAAGTCAAAGAGAGGTTCCGCTCCTTGAGAAATATATCCATCAGTTTTTCTCCAAATATACATGTCAATTGATCCATCCCTACCAAGTCAGCTAAGTCCAGTAATTTTAATAGCCATTCTTCTATTATCAGTATTAATTCCATCATCCATCTGCCATCCTTGCACACATGTTAATCTTGCTGTCATAATCATATAGTAAGAGTCTGATGGGAATTTCCTTCATCACAAATATTTCCTTGCAATCAATTCTGAATGTATTACAGAAATGTTGTTGTAAGGTCATGTCTCTGTTCCTCTTCTTTACGAAATGCACCAGCATATCTCTTGAGAATTTTTCCATTGTCACATATCTAAAATTAATTCTGTAAATGTTCTCTATTTCAAGTTCCATCAAATCATTCCAGTCCAGAAATTTTATCAAGACAGTAATAACTTTATCTCTGATATCTTCACCAGTTTCTTCAGGAACAGCACTAAATTCCAAACAGTAATCTTTGTCTCTAATATCCATCACGGCCATAAAGTCCAAATCTTTTTCCAATTCCACATTTGATATATCTGTTCCAATCTCCAGAATTTGCTCCTTCCCTTTAATTTCTTTTTCATCTTCTATTGCTTGTCCAATTATATCTTTGGTCTCATCTGCTTCTTTTCTCATATAATCCTTTATTTCTTTCAGCTCCTGTTTCACTTTCCCAAATTCAGTTGCCATCTCTTGTCTACCCTGTCTCAGTTCTTGTTTCGTTGTCTTAATCTCATCCATTATCTTCTGAAACATATCCAGAGGTGAAACCCCTTCCAGGGGTACATCCAGGGTCTCTGCCACTTCTTTGATTGTCATTCTTAAAGCCGAACAAAAAAAACCCTTCAAATTTCCAATAAAGCCACAATTCTCAAGCAAAGAATAATTTGCTTCTTTTTCCAGCAATAAGGGAGTTAATATTCCAAACCTGTTGACATCATCATCTTAGACAGCACAAACTGCCTTATCTCTTATGTGTCCAAGAATGCAAAACAAATTTAGTTCACACCATCAAAATAATTAGTGGCATAAAAAGTAGTGCAACAAAAAAAGTAGACCGGAAAAAATAGTCCCAGACATATAATTCTCAAATATTCATATAAATCAAATTTTCCTCTTCAGATTAGATGCCCCTCATCCGTTTGTATCTTTATAATGCTCAATTCCAGGTCAGCTTTTTGCTATAAAACCAAAGATAGGCTATTTCGATTTTCTTCCTCCTTAATTCCACATATAAAAGAGAAAAGTATAACTCACCCAGGGATTCTTTATTGCTGATTCTTTAACAGATCTCTTTTGCTGTAACAACTTAGTCCAATTGATAAAAATAGACAGAAGAATGCTTGCCTGTTAAAACCCGTTTTTCTTTGAAGAAAAAAAAAGTCTCGCTTAGTCAGTTTGAGCTTGCTTGAATTCCTTGGCTCCGCCTGGCGCTGCTGGCTGCACCTTCGTTCATAGGCGATCCTAATGAATTCCAGTCCCCAACAATCACAACGAAGCTTTTGTGGATGATCTCTTTGTTTCTCCCTTACCTGGGAGAAAATTTTTACCAGTCAAAAAACTCTTCTGACTGGTTTTAAAACTGAAAAAGCTTCCTCTGAGATGAGAGCTCGTCTCAGAGGCAGTCACAGGCAGAGCGATCCTCCTGGGAAGTCCCGGTTTTTCTCATTACAGTGTTGTAAGAACACCTGCACTTGGCTGACTTTCTCTTCTCCTAAAGATACAGGATCAGTCTCAGGCCACGAACCTGGCAACCCTAAAGATTATCCTTTTTTTCCTGTGGAATAGCTTTTAATTTGGGCAAGTGCCCCTCTTTGATCTACGGTGATATAATCCAGACACAGGTTTACCACCTCAGTAAGTACAAGGCTTTTTTGAATTAACATAACCTACCAACATTGGCACATTACATTTCCTTCTTCTATAACCCCAGCACAGTGAATCTGCCACTAGAGGAGAGCTGGGTAATTGTATCTCCTGATGCTAATTCTCTATGCTTCCAGCAGTAATCTGTATTTCTCTTTCCTCATACACTATGGCTCACTTCTGTGCTAGACATTGACCAGATCCAATTTCTTCTTAGGCAACGTTAGGTCCCAAAATCACTGTGCTTCCCCCAAAATAACCCCCAAATTAGTGGCCAACAGATGGCTCAAATGTCAGAAAAGAAAATGCCCCCCAATAGTCAGACACTTCCATTTCCCTCTCATCCAGATCTCATCCCACAGTTTCCTTCTTCACCCTAGGAAATGCTTATCCATTACTCCGCTGCTTCTGTGCCATAGATTGTCAATGTGGTAACCTAGATGTTGATGGGCTACAATTCGCATCAGCCCCAGACAGCATGGCTAATGGTCAGGAACGATAGACTATAACCAAATGATCACTGTGTAGGCTAGCTTTACACAATTTTTTATCTGCATTCCCACTTCACAGCCTCCAATAGCTGTCAGTCATCTTTCAGCAAGCATCCATATCACCTCCTAGGTAGGGTTGCCAGATCTCCGGCAAACGGCCGGAGTCTCCGGCCCCGCCCTTGCCTTTCTCACCTCCAGCCAGAATTGCCTCCATGTTGTATAATCTCCAGTTTTCGGCTGGGGTCTCCGATTTTGGGGGCGGCCTCTGGCTCTCTGGCTAGCACCCCTTACTCTCCAGACTCTCAGCTTCAATTTTTTAAAAAAGTAAGTTTCTAGGTGGTCTAGTTCCTGAGATATACACCAAAACGTCAACCGCCTCCCCGTGCAACTTTTTTTTTACAGATCCTTGCTGTAGCTACAACTCCCATCAGCCCAATCCAGTGGCCATGCTGGCTGGGGCTGTTGGGAGTTGTAGTTTAAAAAAGTAACTTTTCAAAGCTCTGGCTGTAACCCCGCCCTTTCAGAATTGTAGCCAATGACGCCAGAGTTGTGACTTGTTGATCCAGGCATGCCTAGGCTGAACGTCAGAAAATGGTGGCTTTAAGATTTTTGCAGTTTGCGTAAGTAATATGGCTTAATGTTTTTTTTCCTCTTCTGTCCAAGAGTCAGACCCTGGGCTATGAAATATGAAAGTATTTAATCCAATATCTGCTTTTCTGGGAGTAAAGCCATTTCTGGGAGTAAAGCATGTACCTGGAGTAAACCCCATTGAACTCCATTAGGACTTACTTTTGAGTAGACATGGTTAGATTGTGCTGTAAATTAATGGGACTTGTGAGTAAACATAGCGCAGACTTGTGTTTGTGTTGTAAATCTTTCTCTCTCCCTCCAACCCTATTTTTAAAAAATTAGGCAGGTTTATCACAGTTTTTATTAAGTAGGAAACTAATACTGATTTTTTAAAAACATGAATTAAGTTTATTTATTTATTTTTATTTATTTATTATTTTATTTATATCCCGCCCTTCCTCCCAGTAGGAGCACAGGGCGGCAAACAAAAGCACTAAAAACACTTTAAATATCATAAAAACAGACTTTAAAATACATTAAAACAAAACATCTTTAAAACCATTTTTAAAAGCTTTAAAAACTTTTTTTTTAAGAAAAGGTTTAAAAACATATTAAAAAGCAATTCCAACAGAGACGCAGACTGGGATAAGGTCTCAACTTAAAAGACTTGTTAAAAGAACAAGTTCCTTATCACTTCAGGGTACAGTTTTCCCTGGTTGAGTAAGCCCCACTGAATACATTGGGACTTGCTTCTGAGTAAACAAACATAGGATTGCACTATAAATATCTTTACAGGTTGTATAAATGATAAACATATTTGATAGCCATGCTTATATAAATATTTTCATAGAATAGTAGAGTTGGAAGGGGCCTATAAGGCCATCAAGTCCAACCCCCTGCTCAATGCAGGAATCCAAATCAAAGCATTCTCGACAGATGGCTGTCCAGCTGCCTCTTGAATGCCTCCAGTGTTGGAGAGCCCACTACCTCTCTAGTAATTGGTTCCATTGTCGTATGGCTCTAACAGCTAGGAAGCTTTTCCTGATGTCCAGTCGAAATCTGGCTTCTTGCAACTTGAGCCCATTATTCTGTGTCCTGCACTCTGGGACCATCGAGATGAGATCCCGGCCCTCCTCTGTGTGGCAACCTTTCAAGTACTTGAAGAGTGCTATCATATCTCCCCTCAGTCTTCTCTTCTCCAGGTTAAACATGCCCTGTTCCTTCAGTCTCTCTTCACAGGGCTTTGTTTCCAGTTCTCTGATCATCCTTGTTGCCCTCCTCTGAACCTGTTCCAGTTTGTCTGCATCCTTCTTGAAGTGCAGAGACTAGAACTGGACGCAGCACTCAAGATGAGGCCTAACCAGTGCTGAATAGAGGGGAACTATGATTTGGAAACTATACTTCTGTTAATGCAGCCTGATATAGCATTTGCCTTTTTTACAGCCACATCACACTGTTGGCTCATATTCAGCTTGTGATCAACGACAATTCCAAGATCCTTCTCGCATGTCGTACTGCTGAGCCAAGTATCCCTCATCTTATAACTGTGCATTTGCTTTCTTTTTCCTAAGTGTAGAACTTTGCATTTATCCCTGTTGAATTTCATTCTGTTGTTTTCAGCCCAATGCTCCAGCCTATCAAGATCCCTTTGAATTTTCTTTCTGTCTTCCACACTATTAGCTATGCCCCCCAATTTTGTATCATCTGCAAATTTGATAAGCATGCTCTGTACCTCCTCATCCAAGTAGTTAATAAAAATGTTGAAGAGCACTGGGCCCTAGACCGAGCCCTGTGGTACCCCACTCGTTACTTCCACCCAGTTTTGTCATGCTGTGTCCCTATAAGTATCCGATTTCACACTATGGATGTACAATACTTCCTTTACATTTTAAGTATGCCTTGGGGTAGTCATGGTTCTCCATTGTTTTCATCCTGAGGGGCAGATAGGCTGAGAGATGGTGAGTAGCCCATGGTCACCCACTACAGTTTATAGCTCATTTCCATTTTGAAAAATTAATTAAAACAATTTACATGCAGGCAAAATTTATTAAGTGGATTCACACAATATGTGTAAAGCACATCCAACTCGCATTTAAAGGGCATGACTTCCCCTAAAGAATTCTGGGAAGTGTCATTTCCCCCTCACAATTATAGTTCTCACCACTCTTAACAAACTGCAGTTCCCATGATTCTGTGGTGGGATTCATGTGCTTCAAATGGGTGTTGAATGTGCTTTAAAGAAATGGTGTGGATCTGCCCTAGGTATGATGTTCATTCAATAGTGAATTGAAAAGAACAATTTTAAAAGATACTTCTTACTCTTACTCATTTTTCAGACCTCTTTCTGAAGTAAAGGGTCAAATCTGTAAAAACGTTTGGAGCAGCCACGTTAAAAGATAAGGGCAGGGTATTCCAGGCAGGGGGTTGCCAACCCTGCTTGGATATGGATGTCTTTGCAGAAAAACCCTAGTCAAGGTTTACCAACAGCACAGTCCAAACTATATCTACTTAGAAGTCAGTCCTGTTGAGTTCTATTGGGCTTAATCCCTTAGTAAGTGTGTTTAGAATTGCAGCCTTCAGGAGCCTCCATCTTTACTCCCCAAGCTCCCATCTAACATCTCCACAACACTAGGCTCCTTTGTCTCTGCAGTGGCCTTCTGGTGACTGCCCTGGCCTGAAGGCACTTAACCCTTCTTGCTGAAAGCAGGTAGGCTAGATTAAATGTTCCCTACCCAGGCTCCATCTTTTAGCTAAGATATCTAGCTTAATTTCCAGTCAGATATTTTTTTTAATTGTACGCTCCAAGCAACTGTGAATGATGCTTAATGTATCATGCTTAATGACATCGGGCCCATCCCATGACATCACTAGGGCCCATCCCATGACATCACTCGGGCCCATCCTGTGACATCTCTAGGGCCCGCCCCATGACATCACTAGGGCCCGCCCCTCAAATCTCAGGTTTTGGGATGCTTCTGACCTGGCAACCCTACTCCTAGGCCTAGGTGAGGCCTCCTATCCCTACTGCAACCAGGCACTTAACCTCTCACTACAGTACTGCAGCTGCACTGTACTGCACTAGTGAAAAGGTAGGGCCTCAGTAAATAAGTGCATCAATATCTACCCCACCCCCACCCCCATTGCAGACCCATAGAACCTAGGCTTGCTGTCTGCTAGTCTTGTGTCCTACTCACCAGAAGGACTTGCATGCTGTTTGTTTCAGCCCTATTTGCTTTCACTTAGGTTGCATTTTTAATTTATACTTTTCAGTGTACATGAGTCTGACGAATATCTAAATGATCCCTCCTACCAAAATAAATTAAAATCTTCCCAGCAAAAATAAAAGTGAATCAAACTTTTCCCATTACCTACTCGCTTGTAAGAAGGAGAAAGAACAAAATTAAAACTGGCCCTTGCTCCTCGTCCAACTGTAGAAAAATAAATCAATACGTAAAAATAAATCATGCAATGAAGAGCCACTGTTAATTTGCCAGATGGGCTAACATTTGGAGCATGGCTTCTTTGTTTGTATCCAAAAGAGACATTTTGAAATGGAATTTGCCTCAGGATCATCTGCCAGTTTTAGATAACAGGGTTAGCAGAGTGTCTTCTTCATCGTACTAAAACTGCTAAAACCATTTAATCATAGACTCAGAGTGTTATTTCACTTTTCCTATTATGTTCAGAGTTTCTGAATCCAACAGCCGGCATGTCTTGCATCACTAGCTAAAAGTGGCATAAGTTGCACACTTTAATGATATTCCGGGTTTCTCTGTCTCTGTGTCATGTCTTTGCTCTTAGCTTCCTGTTTACACGCCACAGGCTACAGGATACTGTTATTGAATTACACCAAACTGTAAAAACAAACAATGCTGGCCAATTTCACTGCTGTTAAGAGGAGGGTGGAGACTGCTAACAGACCCAGAATAACAACATGCATTCAGGCTTCTAGAATGGAATGTTTTGTGCTTTTGACAACAAGCTTGTCATTTTTATGCTCTATCCCAGAGCTTTCATTTAGCCTAGTTCACATTGGAGAGGGAAACCAGAGACATGTCTCAGCTTCTCAGCTTTATATTTTGAATCAGAGGGCTCATCTAGACAACTGTATAATCTGCGATATGATCGCTTTGTGTGTTCATTAATTTTCCATGGTCCATATGACCTCACCTGTTAAAGCGGACTTTCTCACGGTTAAATCCGCTTTGGCATTACTGCAAAAAATGTGATTTGCTTTTTTAAACCGGGAATCATCCGCTGTACCTTCTGGCACTCGGATGCAATACCGCGGACTTTAGAGCAGGAGGCGTTCCGTGGGAGGTGCTTGGGTGTTTCCCCATACACCTTCTCTGATTCCCAGCCAACCATGTATTTCCACTTTTGTGCATCTGCGAAAATGACCAGGAAAAGCCCGGGAAAACTGAACTAATCAGAGCAATGGGGTGGCGTTGGAACCCCCCCCCGCTCTGCAACTTCTACTGCGCAGATGCAAAAAAGCGCATTTGCGCAGAAGCAGAATCAGCTGCGCACAGGCACACACAGGGGAGAAGAGAGACCCTGGCGCTTTGCAAAGGGCCACGGGAAGAAAAGGGAAAAGGAGGGGGGGTGAAGCCTCTCTCAGTGGCTCTTCCCTGATGCTGATGCTGCCGCCTTCGCAGAAACCAAGAGGCAGGCAGAGTGAGAGTGAGAGAGAGAATGGGGAGGAGCTGGGAGCCTCCATGGAGCACTGCACTCTAGAAAAGCTTTGGGGGTGCTCCCCATTAAACGCTCAGCTTCCCTGCCATTCTTTACAAAATAAGCAAGTAGTAGCATCTCCTCAGTGCCCCAATACCTCCCCTTTCAGTTCTGGAGAAATAAGTGGAATTGCCAGCCATGTGTATCTCCAGAAACTGTAATATGCATAAAGGCAGAAAAGCATACAGTCGGTTTAGCGAAATATCGCAAACAGAACCAAATAAAAACACAGGAATTATTGGCATATAAGTGGTTTGCTAGAGGAGAAAATACAAAAGTGAAATGTGAACGGGAGCGATCAAATCAAAATCGGGAGAGGGAGGGTTTATTTGGGGGGAATCAGAAGAGCGGTAAGGAAGAACAGAGCAAATCAGGGGGCTGCATCATTATGTGTCCAAAGCTGGGTGAGCGAAGGGAGGCTTTGGGGGCTATTCAAGGGCTGCTCTTTCCCCCTCCTCTCCCTGTGCGTGTGTGTGTGTGTGTGGTAAGGGCACGTGTGTGCGTGAAATCAGTTCTGGAGAAATAAGTGGAATTGCCAGCCATGTGTATCTCCAGAATGTTTAGTATGCATAAAGAAACAATCATGATGGAAAAATGAGCAGCAATGTATTCTGCTTCAGCACTTAAATTGTAGCTGAGTGAACCTGACCTCACATGGCTCACTCCCATGGCACCATCACTGTTTCCCTTTTGCTCTTCTTTTTAAAAAGAGAGAGATGGGAAGAGAATTGCCAGGTGCCAAAAAAGAAGAAGACCCCTCTGCATTTTTATCATTGGGTGGATGCCCCATTTTAATGCTGTGGGAGCCTTTTCCCTTGCATCCGGTCAGAGAACTGGGATCACTGTTTTGAAACCTTCCATCCCCCACCCCCACCCCATTTGAATGGTTATGGGCAGTAATTGGGAAAGATGGGGAAAAGGGGGGCAGATCCTCGAAGTGCTTCCTATCCTTCCCTCCCCGTCCTTTCTTTCCTCTGCACAGTGTACCTGGGTCGCGCGTTCCTGCACTGTCCTGTACTTCCCCAGAGCAGCTGATCAGTGCAGGAACAGCAACACAAGGACACTGCCTCCCGCTGCCAGAACAGGAAGAAGCGCGAGGGGGCATTCCTCCTCCCTTTGCCAGCCTCTCCCATGACCCCCGATCCTCTTTGCTCCTTCTTCTGCCTCTCCACGGAAGGGGCACCTCGCTCCCTTGGAGCAGCCATGGCTTTCTTGACCGGGTCCCTCAGCGAACGGCTTCCCAAACGCGTTCTTGCCTATGGCCGGCAATGGGATGACTCGAGAGTCAGTGTCATGTGGCTTGCAAGTCAGCCCGTGAGTATTGGTGGGCGGCATCATCTGCAGAGGCTTTTGGTGGGTCCCCCTCTCCCTGCTCTCTCTCGACCATTTTTCCTAACCTGGGGTCTCTCAGAAGTGTGGGGCGCAGAGGAAAGAAAGGAGGGGGAGGGAAGGATGGGAAGCACTTTGTGACTCTAAACACATACATTTGTTTTTGCATAATATCTCAAATACAAGCAGCTAGTGGCAAGGAACCCCATTACAGCCACAGGAAATTCAAACTTTCGCGCTCTTATGTTCAAGCGCATTGTGCCTCATTGCAAAGGGGGAGAGGAGCATACGGACCAATTGGCTGATAGGGGGAAGTGTTATGGGTGGATCTGGGAAAAAGCGAGAAGTATGGGACCTCCTGCTGCCTGTGCGGGTGCAAAAAAAGTGTGTTTTTCTAATAGGGAAAGAGCAAACAAACAGGCAAGGTGAGGACTGTCAGATGACAAACCGAATATGGAAAACATGGATTATCCCGCTCCGTTTGGATGAGCCCAGAATTTAGCATCCTACAATTCCAACCCTGTGCACAGGACTTGTATTTGTGCTTCTAGCATTTGTTCAGCTTTTTCATTATTTGCACAATTTTTTATTACAGTGGAGATATTAAGAAGTGGGACAAGGCAAAAGATCAGGGCCAGCTCCACACTGCAGGGGGCTCTCAAAGGTGGTGGCAGCGTGGCAGCACTACAACTGCTGCTGGAGGTTTAAATAGGCCCAGCCGCATTAGCAGGCTGTGCCGTATGCCTGCCATTGCCCAAGATGGTGGTGGGGTGTGTTGATGGCAAGCATGCATGGACAGTGCACTCTTGCAGCAGGCCTATTTAAGTCCTTGGTGGTGATGGTGGTAGTGTAATGAGGAAAGTGGTGATGGCCAGCCCACACTGGCAATGGGGGGAGTTGTCTGCTCCATGATCCCCACCAGCATTGGGTCATGAGGTGCATGCACCACATCCTGATGCTAGCATGGACCATGGAGTGGGAGCTACACCTACCCAGCCCCAGCAGCAGGGGCTCCTCTCAATCACAGGGGTCTTTAGCCAGTGACTAACCTAGCTGCCCTCTGGCACCCTGCACAAGATTCCAAAATAAATATATGAATGAATAAATAAGCAATTATACAATAAATAAAAACCTTCCTATTCAGACATCATTCAATGAAAAGTAAGGAATTCCTTTTGAAAATAGTAGTTTAGCTCTTCAGTCTCATCCTGTCTAGGTTTGCCAGGTGTCTGGTTTTTGGCCAGATACTCCATCTTTTGGGGGTCCTCTCTGGGTCTCCGGGTGAGTCACAATCTCCAGACTCTCAGCTTTAATTTTTTTAAAAATTTAAGTTTCTAGGTGGTCTGGTTACACCAGATATACACCAAAACATCAGCCGCCACTGCCCGCAACTGTTAAATGGGTTTAACAGATCTGTTGAATCATCTTGTAGCTCTAACCCTGCCCTTTCAAGATTGTAGCCAATAAGTGAAAGGGTTGTGATTTGTTGCCCTCCAGGCTGTGCCTAGACCTCATTGCAATGCCAGAAAATGGTTTTTTTCCTGTTTATCTGAAAATCTCATAAACTGAGTAAGTATATAGCTTTCAGGGTTTTTTTCTCTTGTGTGCAAGAGTCAAATTCTGGGCTGTTGAAGAGGGCAGTGTTTTGAAAATCTTCCCAATATGAATCTTTAATCCTGTACTCACTTTTCTGGGAGTAAAGCTCAATGCTAATCCCACATACCCAGAGTAAACCCTATTGAATTCAATAGGACTTACTTTTAAGTAGACATGGATAAGATTGTGCTGTAAATTAATAGGACTTTTGAATGAACAAAGCAAAGAATTGTGTTTGCATTGTAAATCTTTCCCTCCTATTTTTAAAGCAATTAGGGAGAGCTTACATAGGTATATTATGTAGGAAACTAATACTGTTTTTATTAATGTTCCGCAATGACCAACTGGTTTGACAATAAACTATTATATGGGCTGTACGTATGTTTACATCTGCAGTGTGTGTGTGTATGTATGGAGTCCTTCCAACAACCCTGTGAGGTAGGGTTGGTGATAGGAAACCAAAGCAGCTCACAATAAGAAATAAATCCCTTTAAAATCCAATAACCATAAAATAAGTATAAACAGTTGCAAAATAGCTTAAAGTGGCATGATTCTGCATTTTGGGTGAATGAAGTTTATTTATTTATTATTTGATTTCTGTCCTGCTCTTCCTCCCAGTAGAAGCCCAGGGCGGCAAACAAAAGCACTAAAAACACTTTAAAACATCATAAAAACAGACTTTAAAATATATTAAAACAAAACATCTTTAAAAACATTTTTAAAATAGCATTTTAAAATAACATTTTAAAAACATCTTTCTTAAAAAAGAAAAGGTTTAAAAACATATTATAAAGCAATTTCAACACAAACGCAGACTGGGATAAGGTCTCAACATAAAAGGCTTGTTGAAAGAACAAGTTCTTTATCACTTGAGGTTGCAGTTCTCTGGATGTTTCCCTGTTTGAGTAAGCCCCATTGAATACATTGGGACTTGCTTATGAGTAAACAAACAGGATTGCACTATAAATATCTTTAAAGGTTGTGTAAATAATAAACATTTGATAGTCATGCTTATATAAATATTTCTTCATATGTGTCCCAATAAGTATTTGATTTCACACTATGGACGTAGATTATTTTTTCCTGTACATTTTAAATGTGCCCTTCTTGCTTGTTCTCCGTTCTCTGTTGCTTTCATTCTGAGGTCAGATATGGGGAGAGATGGTGAGTAGTCCATGGTAACCCAGTACACTTTATAGCTCATTTCCATTTTGAAAAATTAATTAAAATGATTTATTTGCAGGCAAAGTTTATTAAGTAGATCCACACAATACATTTAAAGCACATAAAACTCACATTTAAAGTACATGACTTCACCTAAAGAATCCTGGGAAGTGTAGTTTCCCCTTCACAGTTACAGTACTCACCACCTTTAACAAACTACAGTTTCCATGATTCTGTGGTGGGATTCGTGTGCTTCTAATGAGTGTTGAATGTGCTTGAAATGAATGGTGTGGATGTGCACCAGGTATGCTGTGCATTCAAGAGTGAATTAAAAATAATAATTTTAAAGATACTTTTTTAAACAGGGGAAGGGTTGTAGCTCACTGATAGGGCATATGCTTTGCATAAAAAGATCCAATCATCAATTTCTGGAAAAGACTATTGCCTGGAATCCTGGAGAGCCAATGCTAGTCCATGTCATCAGTACTGAGCTACATGGTACCATGTAGCCTGAGTCAGTATAAGGCAGATTCCTTTGTTCCTAAAAGTGGGAAGAGACTCAAGGGCCACAGCGACTCCAACATTCATTTATGTATTTTATTTACAACATTTATATACTGTTTTATTCTAAAAATTCTCAAAGCAGTTTACAGAAAGAATTAAAACAATAATATTATTGGCAAAAACAGGTAAAGACAGGTATTTAAAAACATTCAAAATAATAAAGCCAACTATGAGTTAAAAACAGATTTAAAAACACAATAGCTTGTACATGCCTGGATAGGCTTGCCTAAACAAAAATGATTTTAATAGGTGCTGAAAAGAGGGATCTGCCTAATGTCAATAGGCAAGGAGTTCCAAAGTGTAGGTGCTGCCACATTACAGGACTTATTTCTTACAAGAGCAGAACAAGTACTATGTGGCACCCATAACATGGAAAGCACACCTTATGTATGGCCTGGTAGCAAATCAGCATCCAATGCAGATTTCAGAGCAGAGTTATTATGTGCTGATAGGATATCACTCATGTTAGCAATCATGCCAAAACATTCTGCTTTAACTGCAGCCCCTGGGTCATGTTGTGCTGTATGTGGATTTCTGTGACCTTGGCTGAACTGGCTGCCAGGATTTTTTTTGTTTCGGTTTTTGGTTAGGAATCCTGACTGGTTGTGGGATGCTGAGTTGTCTGCCTTATAGGAATCTTGTGGTTGGTATGGTATTGCATTTATGTTTTGGTTACTGTATATTAATAAATAAGAGCACAGTAATGACAAGCATAGTGGGGGGGGGCACAAAAATTGGAGGGTACAGGACAGTCCAGTATCACAACTTTTCTCAGTAGGGAAGAAGTCTCATTTATTTCAAGGGAGTTTCTTCTGAGTAAAACATATCAAAGCCAATTGTGTTTTATATTACAAAGGGAGCACACTTGGGGACAGGATGAACTAAGGTAGAAAATGAAGTGTTTAAACAAACATATTCCAGGACATAGATAGGCTACCCTACTCTGTCCACTGTCAGGCTAGCAGCAGCAGCAGCAACAAGCTTCTCTTGCCAGGTCAGAAGCATCCCAAACCCTGAGATTTCAGGGGTGGGCCCTAGTGATGTCATTAAGCATCAACCACAGTTGCTTGGAGCATACCACTCAAACAAAAAAATTCTCTGATAAGATAGACCTCTTAGCTAAATGAAGGTGTTCCGAGGTCCAGCTGAAGTGATGGAATCATTCCTTCTCATGTGCTTAGGGAGCCTGGGTAGGGAATATTTAATGTCAGCTACTTGCTTCTGGCAAGAAGGGTTTAAGTGCCCCCAGGCCAGGACAGTCACCAGAAGGCCATTGCAGGAAAAAGGGAGCCTAATGTTGTGGAGATGTTACATGGGAACACTCAGGAATAAAGATGGATGTCCCTGAAGGCTGTAATTCTAAACACACTTACTACAGGACTAAGCCCCATAGAACTCAACAGGACTTACTTGTAAGTAGATATGGTTAGGACTGTGCTGTTGGTAAAGCTTGACTAGGACTCCTCTGCAAAGATATCCAGATGAAAGCAGGGTTGGCAACCCCCTGCCTGGAATTTCCTGCCCCTGACTTTCAACATGGCTGCTCCAAACTTCCTTACGGACTTGACCCTTTACTATAGAGAGATGTTTGAGAAATTACTAAGAGTAAGAAGGGATAATATAAACTCACTTTGACAGCCAACTCAATTCCAGTGAGTAATAATTGACAGAGAGAAAACATGCATGGTTTGGTGTACTTTCACAGGCAGTAGCTTGGGAACAACAGCAATTGAAGCCACACTTCCCGGTATGTGAATTCTCTTTTACCACTATTGGGCAAGAAACAAACCATCATGCAACCAACAAGATGTATCATCAGTCAATTAAAGGGGGTTGAGCTGAGCGCATGGAACCACTGTTGTTGATTTATGGATGTAAGGGAGTAAGGTTAGAGATAAATAAAATACAAATAGAAGAAAAAGAAAAGACAGTGTTTATTTTCTAAATATAATACAATACCAACCACAACAAGATTCCTGTGAGTAAGACAGACAACTCAGCATCCCACAACCAGTCAGGATTCATAACCAAAAACCAAAATGAAAAAAATCCTGGCAGCCAGTCAGCCAAGGTCACAGAAATCCCCATGCAGCACAACTTGACCTAGGGGCTACAGTTAGTGCAGAATGCTGTGGCACGATTGCTGACATGAGTGAGATCCTATCAGCACATAACACCTCTGCTCTGAAATCTGTACTCGTCAATTTGCTACCAGACCAAGTTCAGACATGTTATGGGTGCCACATAGTACTTGTTCTGCTCTTGTAAGAAGTCAGTCATTTAGCGTGGCAGCTCCTACACTTTATTACTCCCTGCTTATTGACATTAGGCAGGCACATTCATTGTACTCTTCCTGGCACCTGCTAAAATTATTTTTGTTTCGGCAAGCCTACCCAGTCACATAGAAGCTATTATGCTTTTTATCTGTTTTTAAATTATTGTTGGTTTTATTATTTTGACTTTTCAAAATACCTGTTTTTAACTGTTTTTGCCAATAATTTTGTTTCCTTCTGTAAACCGCTTTGAGGTTTTTGCAATAAAGTGGTATATACATGTTATAAGTAAAATACATAAATAAATTTCAGAATCATTGTGGCCCTTGGGTCTCTTTTCACTTTTAGGAACAAAGGAACACTGACTCAGGCCATTTGCTGCTATCTGGCTTGGTACTGATAACATGGACTAGCATTAGCTCTCCAGAATTCCAGACAATAGTATTTTGCAGACACTGAATTTTAGACTTTTGCATGCAAAGCATGTACTGTGCCACTGGGCCATAGCCCTTCCCCATTTTTTGTTATTTTCAATTGACTAATGAATGCACAGCATACTATGGTAGATCCACACTATGCACTTAAAGCACATTCAACACACATTTGAAGCACATGAATCTCACCACAGAGTCAGGGGAATTGTAGTTTGTTAAAGGTGATGGGAACTATAACTGTATGGGGGAACTGACACTTCACAGGATTCCTTGGGGGGAATCATGCAGTTTAAATGCAAGTTGGATATGTTTTAAATGTATGTGTGTATGATGTGGATCTGTATTACTTCATAAACTTTGCCTACATATAAAAATCATTTTAATTAAAATTTAAAATGGATATAAGCTACAAAGTTTACTGGGTGTCCATGGGCTACACACCATCTCTTAGCATAATCTGCCCCTCAGGGTGAAAACAACAGAGAAGGAACATGATCACCCCAAGGAAGAAGGGCACACTTAAAATGTAGAGGAAGTAATAATGTACAGCTATAGTGTGAAATCAGATACATATCACGACATAGTATCAGGAAATATTTATATAAGCATGAATGTCAAAGATGTCTAATATTTACAGAACTTGTAAAGATATTTATAGTGCAATCCTCTGAATATTTACTCAGAGGCAAGTCCCAATGAATACAGTGGGGCTTACTCAAACAGGAAGTGTGCACAGGACTACAATTCAGTGATAAGGAACTTCACTCACTCAACCCAAAATTCAGAATTATGTCACTTTAAGCTGTTCTGCAACTGTTTTATACTTGCTTTATGGTTATTGCATTATAAACCTCACAGGGTTGTTGGAAATATTCCATACACACACACACACACACACACACTGGAGATGTGAAAATACACACACCCCATATAATAGTTAATTGTCAAAACCAGCTGGTCATTGCAGAATATTTTTTTAAAAAAATCAGTATTAATTTCCTACCAAAGAAAAGCAGTGACACCTAAGTAAGCCCTACCTAATTGCTTAAAAAAGGATTACAGGGGGAGAGAAAGATTTAAAGCACAATGCTTTGCTAAGTTCACTCAGAAGTCCCATTGATTTACAACACAATCCTAACCATGTCTACTAAAAAATAAGTCCTACTGAATTCAATGGGGGTTATTCCCCCTTCCAACCCTATGATTCTATGATTTACTCCCAAGTATGTGGGATTAGCATTGCAGCTTTAGTCCTAGAAAAGTGATTATAGGATTAAACCTTCATATTGGGAAGATTTTCAAAACAGATTATAAAACAAATAACCTGCCTTCTTCAACATCCCAGGAAAATTTAAACTTGTTTGACTCCTCATAATTAGAAAAGTAGAACATATTGTAATGGCATCATAAGCTGCAGCATGTACACTTTTTAAAATTTCTGTTCAAAAATTATTTGAAAGACAAAATGTATAATATGCTATTTTTGCAGTAATTAAAAAACCCTGCATGTACATTTTTATTATAACCAGAACTGAAATTGTTTACTGTGCATGCCTACCAAGATCCTGCTGTGATCTTCTAGTGCAACCTATGCATGCTTACTCAGAAAAAACTGGAGGAGTGAAGGTGCCAGCAGGCTGGGGGAAGAAGGTTGACATTCCTTTGCAGGTTTTACAAACTGAATCGAAGTGCACTCGAGAAGAGGCATTGGGTGAGTCTCTCACTCGCTTTCCTCCCCAATTAGGTTTTTAGAGTATATTTCTTGACCGCTGTATCCCACAGGAAAATTAGTGGGGGTGATTTCCCCTCTTTATAGTGCCGAAGATATCTCTAGGCGATGAAGCTGCCAGTAGCGGTGTAATTAACAGCCTCTTTGAAGAAGCAGATTAAGAGCGTTCCTTCCATTCTTTTTAAAAAGTGTTGAATTTGAGTAAATTTCCTTGAGACGCCCAAGCTCCTAACGGATCATCGTGGATATTTTAACGCAGTGAATCACCTAGGCCTCCCCAATATAACAGGGTATCAATGGTGTTGATGAGGAATGCACGGAAAGCTCTAGGAAATCCTTTTTTTGAAAGTCTCCCCCTTAAGGGGAAGAGAATGGAAAGGAAGGGAAAGACGGCTATAACACCTCCTTCCCAAATGCGGACTAATTCTCATAAGACCTCCGAGGGTCAGCTAACAATCACACACTTCTTCACTACTCGCATGCAGAAGTGTCCCGAGGGAGTTCCCACTCATGACCATCTCCCCCCTCACGATTGGTCTTTCTCATGTAAGGATAACATACAGTGGAATAAGGAGGAATCTACTGCCTTAAGCTTAGCTGATGAAATTGAGCTGGTGGAGAATGGTGGGCTTAAAGAGACAGGATGCTTTACAACTGGAACTTCAAAGCTTGCCCTATGTGAAGAGCTTCAGGGTGCACCTAAAGCGCTGACAGGTGTTCCCCTGTCTAATGTAGTTGTACCCTGTCTTTCCTCATCCGAGCAAGAATCCATTCTGGATAAATCATCACCGGTGAATCTCCCCTCAGAAAAGTCCCTAAACAAGTGCAAATCTCCTAATGCTCCTGTCGACCCTCACTGCCGAATAGACCAAGCTGATCTGTCTGGATTGGGGCCTCACCTATCGGGCTGGCTACTCATGCTGGCAATGGAGTTAGAGAAGGTGAAAGACTTCCTAGCCGAAAGTAACCAACTTCTAACAACCCTAGTTAAACTGCATCCCCACCCAGCTCATGATGTTACATCTTTGTCTTCAAAACAAATGGTGCCACCCCTTTTCATTGAGATCAAGCCTGGCCCTTCAAGTGTAAGGCACCACCAGACAAAAAATAAGAAACGAATCATCGATACAAAGAAGAGTAAAAACCTTAAGAGTCAAAAATTGCCAAGAGGCTGCAAAATGAACTTCAAGAAATTGTGTGACTTATTGGGAAAAGCCCCAATGAGGATTAAGGAGAAAGAGACCTTACCATCTCCTAAATCTAATAGCACGAGTGATGCGGTAGTTCCAAAAGAGTCTCACCTAAATCCCTGCCTTCTCATTCCTCCTTTGATTGCTAGCTCTTTGTCCCCCCCATGGAACGCAGGATTGTATTGCCCCCTACCAAGATCCTTGGCAGGGAGTTTTAAGCAAGGAGCAAAGCAAGAAACCCCAGCTACATCCGCTTAATACGCCAAGTTGGAATCTTGTACTAAATCAATTCAAATTAGTGCTAATTAACTTTCCTAAACCCAAGGGTATAATACACCAGCCTGAACGGAAAAGACATCTAGTCCAAATTCTAAAGGGCCTGTCCTCCCCAAATATAAAAATACAGGACGTCGTCTCAGTGGAATATCTATATTACGATGGCATCAGAGCAAGGGCAGTGATCACCACTTCTTCAACTAAAATAGTGCATCATATATTGGCCCTGAAGAATCTATTGGCCAAATGGGGTATTGTGCCCATACGGTTTTTTGAAAACAGGGCCATGCTTCAGGACCTACGCCCCTGCAATAGCACTGGGACATACCGTACCCAGGATATCACAGGAGAGTATCACAGATTGCTCATTGATTTGGAGGAACCAGAGGGGCACCGTAGAAGCGGAACCGTAGGATCATCAATCCTTCAAGGGAAGACAATCGCTTCGCAATGCTCAAGACCGTTCCCGATGGCTGGCCAAATGGCCCGCTGGACAAAGATGAGCGAATTCTGCTTGACTCTTTTGGAACGTTATCCCCGCTTGGATGGTTTGAAATATTACACAGATTTGACCTGTTAAAAGTCCAACTTTTAAATATGCATGAAAGGGCTTCTGCTGGATTCTTCCCTGAGTCTCTTCACAATATACAAGGGGGGGGAGAAGAGCTAGGACTGACGACCACAAAGAAGGGTCAATCATCTGTATCGCACGGGATTAAAAAGGTTACATATAATCTGTCCATCTCTATGCTAAGTGACTCCCCCCAAACACGTGTTACTAGAGGGAGAATAGCCAACAATACTACCTCAAATTCTGCACACATAAATTTGCCTTGCCAGGAGTTCGAAACGACTCCCCCCATACCTACCCATAATTTTATAGATTCCCGCCCAGCTACTCCTCCAGTGCCCCTGGAGATTAAGACTATTGGTCATCAGAATACAAAGAATGTACTAATTGCTGCTGAGGTGAGAGACAAAGTGTCCAACCAAGAGCATATCACAAAATTGATAAGGCAAGGCTCTACCATATATTCTGTAACAAACTGTTGCGTCAGCAATGCAAAGGAATTAGACCTGATTGGCCCAGCCTGACAAATATTGTTCCTGTCTTGGAATATAATGGGTTGGGCCAACAAACATCAACATGCGGACTTGTATTCTTTCCTGTCTGAATTCTCGATAGTATGCCTACAGGAAACCTTGATGATTCACACTAACTTACCATCTCTTGATGGATTTAGAGTTTTCTCCATACCCGCCCTTAAAAGCAATCCCAAAGGTTGCGCTAATGGTGGCCTTAGTATTTTAATTTCTGTGGATATGCCCGTAGAGATTTTCCCCCTGACTCTGAATAGTGGGCAGTAAGTTCAGGCACTGAGGCTACAAGGGCACCCCATAGGACTGCTTATCATTATTAATGTTTATTTTCCCCCAAGCATAGCTATGATACTGGGTCCCCATAGCAACTGGGATTCTCTCTCAGATACTCTGTCCCAACTAGAGCACCAATTTCCTGATGCAAGGTTGCTCTTATGTGGGGATTTTAATGCTAGGCTAGGGAATATCGAGTCAGATCTCGGAATGTCCTCGAACTATGACCCTAATTCTTATATCCCACTACGGGATAGAGTCTCCCAAGATCATCTATGCAATAAGCAAGGCTGCAGACTGCGAGATGTTTTGATGCTTCACTGTTTGGAATGCCTCCATGGCTCCTCTTTTGATGTGTCTAAAGGTGCTTTTACCTATCTAACCAGTAGGGGAGCGAGTGCAATAGACCACATATTTGTGTCTAATAACCTACTTACAGACGTGATTAGCTTCGATGTAATCAATAGGGTAGAAAGTGATCACTTCCCCCATTGATGAAAATGAAGCTTTCACACCCAATCTCTCCCCCTACACATCTGGAAGGTTCTCAACCCTCGGAACGGAGAGTTCGGTGGTCTATTTCCCTGTGTTCTTCTGTCTCGGAATTTCTATATAACAACCTCCCCACCAGACTAGCTATATTAGCTCCCGATTCAGATACTTTGTCTCTATACCAGTCATTCGTGTCACTTATGAGACCTTTGTTGACTTCGAATAAACAATCGACGGTCCGGACGTTCTCAAATAATAGGTGGTTTGACCACGAATGTAAACTTGCCAAACGCCAGCTGATTAATTACACCCGCTGCACAACAAGAACCCCAGAAAATTTTGAGCGCACACTTACGTGCTGCATATAAGTCTCTATTAAAACAGAAAAAAAGATCTGTATGCTAGATCTCAGTGGCAATTGCTAGAGCAGGCGGTGGCAAAAAAAGACGAGCGTTTGTTCTGGGATCTGGTGGCTAAAGGGATGTGTACATTAGGCTTTCTAAGCCCCTCCCAGATATCGGCTGCTGATTGGCATACACACTTTAATAAGCTCTATGCTTTATCTGACAAAGCCCCTCAAGCTTTATACCACCTGGTTCTCCCCTTACCTGACTGGCCTCCTGTAACGACCGCTCAAATTAGATTGCTTATGTCTACTCTGAGATCTGGTAAAGCCCCTGGTGAGGATATGCTCCCCCCTGAGATTTTTAAATATTTCTCGGATTGGTGGGCTCCTATCCTGGCCAAATTGTTTACACAAATTAACAATACTGGTACCTTCCCGGTGGGGTGGAAGCAAAGTATTGTTGTACCCATCTATAAGAAAGGGGAGAGGCTTGACCCTAACAACTATCACCCTATCAGCCTGCTCGACATAGGTGTTAAATTGTATTCTAAATACCTGTTAACCAAGGCCGAGGAGTGGGAAGCTACAAATAATGTTATTTCCCCAGAACAAGCTGGTTTTCGTAAAGGCCAAAGCACCATGGACCATTGTTTAATTTTATACTACCTTGCAAGGAAAAGCATGCATGGCCCTACGAAACATTTATATGCCGCCTTTGTGGATTTAGCGGCGGCCTTTGACTCTATAGATAAAGACTGTGGAACAAACTTGCCAATACCAACATAGATAAACGTCTTCTCTTCCTCATCAGAGAGCTATACTCTGACAATAGTGCCAGAGTTGGGGTGGGTGCTACAGGCACGCTTACAGACCCCATTTCTATTCAAAGGGGAGTTAAGCAGGGATGTTTACTAGCCCCAATTCTCTTTAACTTTTATCTTTTTTTTATATAATTTTTTTTATTCGAATTTTTCAAAAGACAAACAAAACAAAGTCAAACAACAAAAACATAACGATACAACAAAAGAAAAAAATAGTTGACTTCCGATTTGTCGCAGATCAGCTATAAGTATATAATATATATCAGACCTGTCCCTTAATATATACATACAGGATCACTTTTCTCCATAGGTTATCTTAGTTAATCGTCAAATCCCAATATCATTATTTTATTTTGATCTTTCAACAAAAAGTCTAAGAGAGGCTTCCATTCCTTAAGAAATGTGTCTGTCGATTTTTCTCTAAGTAAGCATGTCAATTTATCCATCTCTACTAAGTCCATTAATTTCAATAGCCATTCTTCCGTTGTTGGTGTTGATTCCATTTTCCACTTTTGTGCATATAATAATCTTGCTGCCGTAATCATATATAATATTATTCTTCCATATTTCGTTTCTATTTGTTTATCCATAAAACCCAATAAAAAAAATTCTGGTTTTGACTGAATATTTATCTTTAGAATTTTTTGCATCATCCTACCTATCTGTGCCCAAAATGATTTTGCCTTTTTACACAACCACCACATATGATAAAATGATCCTTCTTGTTGTTTACAGTTCCAACAAACATTAGAAACATTACTATACATTTTTGACAACTTTTCTGGAGTCATGTACCAACGATACATCATTTTATAGAAATTTTCTTTAAGATTATAGCATAATGTAAATCTCAAGCCTTTTTTCCACATATTTTCCCATTGATCCATTTGTATGTTATAACCATTTTTTTTGCCCACTTTACCATACACTCTTTTACTTGTTCTTCTTCCATATCCATTTTCAGCAAGAGTTTATACATTTTCGCAATTATATTTTCATCATTTGTACACAAACCTATTTCCAAATCAGATTTACTTATTTCAAACCCATACATTTTCTTATCCATTTTATATCTTTCTAACAATTGTAAATAGGCAAACCATTGAGAACTATATCCTTCCTTTATCAGTTGTTCTCTCTCTTTCATTATATATTCTCCATGTACATTTTCTAATAGTTCTTGATAAGTTAACCATTTCTCTTTTCCAGCCATTTCTCTTCTGTAAAAAGCTTCTTGACTTGAGACACATAATGGTATTTTCAAATAGAACCTTGGTTTATATCTATTCCATATTTTCAACAGAGGACGTCTTATAAAGTGATTATTAAAGTCTACATTTACTTTTACTTTGTCATACCATAAATATCCATGCCATCCCCACTTTAGGTTATGGCCCTCCAAATCCAATAGTCTTTTATTCCTCAATAAAATCCATTCCTTTATCCAGACTAAACAACAGGCAGCAAAATAAAGTCTCAGATTTGGTAATCCCAGACCTCCTCTTTCTTTGGCATCTTGTAGTAATTTAAATTTAACTCTTGGTTTTTTCCCTTGCCATACAAATTTAGAGATATCTTTTTGCCATTGTTTAAAAGGTAAGTCAGAGGATATTACAGGTATTGTTTGAAACAGAAACATCATTCTCGGTAATACATTCATTTTTATCACAGATATTCTACCCATTAATGACAATTATAGTTTATCCCATCTTAGCAGATCTTTCTTAATCTCTGTCCATAATTTTTCATAATTATTATGAAACAAGTTTGAATTTTTATTTGTCATAATAATACCTAAATATTTCAACTTTTTCTCTATTGTAAAATCTGTCTTGTCCATTAACTCTTTCTGTTCCCTTAAAGATAAAATTTTCACCAACATCTTTGTTTTTTGATTGTTGATCTTGAATCCTGCTAACGGTCCAAATTCTTTTAATTTGTCCATCAATGCATTAATTACTTCCAAAGGGTTTTCTAATACAATTATCAAATCATCAGCAAATGCTCTCAGTTTATATTCTTCTTTTTTTAATCTTTAGTCCCGAAATCCTTTTATCTTGCCTTATATCTCTAAGCAGCACTTCTAAGACCACAATAAATAGAAGGGGAGATAATGGACATCCCTGTCTTGTACCCTTTTGTATTTCACATGAATCCGTTAAATCTCCATTAACAATTATCTGAGCCTTCTGAGATGTATAAATCGATCTAATCCATTTTATAAAATTGTCTCCAAAATCCATTTGCTCCAAAACCTGAAACATAAATTTCCAATTCAAATTATCAAATGCTTTCTCAGCATCTAAGAAAATCAAAGCTGCTTGTTTATCATTTCGTTGTTCTAAATATTCCAACACATTCAAAACATTCCTGACGTTGTCACGTAATTGTCTTTTAGGTAAAAACCCCGATTGATCTTCCTGGATAAATTGTTGCAATATTATTTTCATTCTTTCTGCCAAAATCATTGTAAAAATTTTATAGTCATTATTCAATAGAGATATCGGCCGATAATTTTTTGTTTTAGTTAAATCTTGCTCCTCTTTAGGTATTAATGTTATGTTAGCATTTCCAACTATCTGGTATCTTCCCCTCTTGCAAAATAGAATTCATTGTATACTGTAAAGGTAACAAGAGTTCTTCCTCCAAACATTTATAGTACACTGCTGATAACCCATCCGGTCCTGGCACCTTTCCTGATTTAATTTTGCTTATAGCTTCAGATATCTCTCTTGACGTGATAGGACCATTAATAACTTGTCTCTGAAAATGTGTAATTTTAGGCAAATTCTGTTTAGATATATACTCTTCTATTTTTTCAGATGGGATTTCCTGACACTTGTACAATGTTGAATAATATTGATGAAAAACCTTTTTGATTTTTACATTATCTGTCAGCATCTCATCTCCTTCTTGTATCTTTAAAATAAGATTTTTATGACGTTGTTTTCTTAATTTATATGCTAAACATTTCCCCGGTTTATTTGCAAATTCAAAAGACCTTTGTTTAGCAAAATTTAGTTTCCTTTCAATTTCTCTAACTGTCAGCATTGATACTTGATTCTGTAACATTTTAATTTGATTTACAATAGAAACTTTAGTTGGATTCTTTTTCAATTCTTCCTCTTTTTGTTTTATTTCTTCCAAAATTAATTGCATTTTCTGTTGTTTCTTTTTTTTAATTCAGAGTTACATTTAATAAAATATCCCCTCATAAATGCCTTACTAGTATCCCAGACAATATTTTCATTTGTTCCTTTATGTAAATTATGTTCAAAAAACTCTTTTAATTTCTTCTTACATTCTTGTACTACTTTATCATTCTGTAATAAGGATTCATTTAGTCTCCATCTAAATCCAATATATTTTTTTTGAAAGTTAATATCACAGGATTGTGGTCCGAAAAAGTTTTTGGTAATATATCCATTTTAAAAATGTCTTTCACTAGGTTTTTAGACATCCAAATCATATCAATCCTCGAGAATGTTTTATGTCTTTCTGAAAAATAAGTAAATTCCTTTGTGTTATCATTTATATATCTCTTTTTTGTAATAATTTTTATTATTCAAATTTTCATAAAACAAACACAAACAAAATCAAACAACAAAAACAATACAACAAAAATAAAAAGAAGAACTTGACTTCCGATTTGTTACAGATCAGCTATAAGTATATAATATATATCAAACCTGTCCCCTAAAACATACAAAATTCACTTTTTTCCATAGTCTATCTTAATTAATCGTCAAATCCCATTATCATCATTTCATTTTTTTCTTTCAACAAAAAGTCCAAAAGAGGCTTCCATTCCTTAAGAAATGTATGTCATTTTTTCTCTGAGAAGGCATGTCAATTTGTACATCTCAACTAAATCCATTAATTTCAATAGCCATTCTTCCATTGTTGGTACTGATTCCATTTTCCACTTTTGTGCATATAATAATCTTGCTGCCGTAATCATATATAATATTATTCTTCCATATTTCTTTTCCTTTTGTTTATCCATAAAACCCAATAAAAAAAGTCTGGCTTTGACTGAATATTTATCTTTAAGATTTTTTGCATCATCCTACCTATCTGTGCCCAAAATAATTTTGCCTGTTTACACGACCACCACATATGATAAAAAGATCCTTCTTGTTGTTTACATTTCCAACATACATTAGAAACATTACTATACATTTTTGACAACTTTTCTGGAGTCATGTACCAACGATACATCATTTTATAAAAAATTTCTTTAAGATTATAGCATAATGTAAATTTCAAACCTTTTTTCCACATATTTTCCCATTGATCCATTTGTATATTATAACCAAAACATTTTGCCCACTTGACCATACATTCTTTTACTTGTTCTTCTTCCATGTCCATTTTCAATAAAAATTTATACATTTTTGCAATTATACATTCATCATTTGTACACAAACCTATTTCAAAATCAGATTTATTTATTTCAAACCCATACATTTTCTTATCCAATTTGTATCTTTCTAACAATTGTAAATAGGCAAACCATTGAGAACTATATCCTTCCTTTATTAGTTGTTCTCTCTCTTTCATTATATATTCTCCATGCACATTTTCTAATAGTTCTTGGTAAGTTAACCATTTCTCTTTTCCAGCCATTTCTCTTCTATAAAATGCTTCTTGACTTGAAACACATAGTGGTATTTTTAAAAAAACCCTTGTTTTGTATTTATTCCATATTTTCAACAAAGGACGTCTTATAAAATGATTATTAAAATCCACATTAACTTTTACTTTATCATACCATAGATATCCATGCCATCCCCACTTCAGGTTGTGGCCCTCCAAATCCAATAATCTTTTGTTCCTCAATATAATCCATTCCTTTATCCAGACTAAGCAACAAGCAGCAAAATAAAGTCTCAAATTTGGTAATCCCAGTCCTCCTCTTTCTTTGGCGTCTTGTAATAATTTAAATTTAACTCTTGGTTTTTTCCCCTGCCAAACAAATTTAGAAATATCTTTTTGCCATTGTTTAAAAGGTAAATCAGAGGATATGACAGGTATTGTTTGAAATAGAAACATCATTCTCGGCAATACATTCATTTTTATTACAGATATTCTACCCATTAATGACAACTGTAATTTATCCCATCTTAACAAATCTTTCTTAATCTCTGTCCATAATTTTTCATAATTATTATGAAACAACTTTGAATTTTTATTTGTCATAATAATACCTAAATATTTCACCTTTTCTTCTATTTTAAAATCTGTCTTCTCCATTAACTCTTTTTGATCCCTTAAAGATAAATTCTTCACCAACATCTTTGTTTTTTGGTTATTGATCTTAAATCCTGCTAATGGTCCAAACTCTTTTAATTTATCCATCAATACTTTAATTCCTTCCAAGGGATTTTCTAATACAATTATCAAGTCGTCAGCAAATGCTCTCAGTTTATATTCCTCTTTTTTTATCTTTATTCCTGAAATCCTTTTGTCTTGCCTTATGTCTCTAAGCAGCACTTCTAGAACCAAAATAAATAAAAGAGGGGACAGTGGACATCCCTGTCTTGTACCCTTTTGTATTTCACATGAGTCCGTTAAATCCCCATTGACAATTATCTGTGCCTTCTGTGATGTATAAATCGATCTGAGCCATTTTATAAAATTATCTCCAAAATCCATTTGCTCTAGAACCTTAAACATAAATTTCCAATTCAAATTATCAAATGCTTTCTCAGCATCCAAGAAAATCAAAACTGCTTGTATGTCATTTCGTTGTTCTAGATATTCCAACACATTCAAAACATTCCTGACGTTATCACGTAGTTGTCTTTTAGGTAAAAACCCCGATTGATCTTCCTGAATAAATTGTTGCAATATTATTTTCATTCTTTCTGCCAAAATCATTGTAAAAATTTTGTAATCATTATTCAATAAAGATATTGGCCGATAATTTTTTGTTTTAGTTAGGTCCTGCTCCTCTTTCGGTATTAATGTTATATTAGCATTTTTCCAACTATCCGGTATCTTTCCCTCTTGCAAAATTGAATTCATTGTACATTGTAAAGGTAACAAGAGTTCCTCCTCCAAACATTTATAATACGCTGCCGATAATCCATCCGGTCCTGGTGCCTTTCCTAGTTTAATTTTACTTATTGCATCAGATATTTCACTTAACGTAATAGGACCATTAATAGCTTGTCTCTGGAAATCTGTGATTTTAGGCAAATTCTGCTTAGATATATACTCTTCTATTTTTTCAGAAGGAATTTCCTGACATTTGTACAACATTGAATAATATTGATGGAAAGCTTTTTGGATTTTTACATTGTCTGTCAACATCTCTTCTCCTTCTTGTATCTTTAAAATGAGATTTTTTTGTCGTTCTTTTCTTAATTTATATGCCAACCATTTCCCCGGTTTATTTGCAAATTCAAAAGTCCTTTGTTTAGCAAAATTTAATTTCCTTTCAATTTCTTTAACTGTCAACATTGACACTTGTTTCTATAACATTTTAATTTGATTTATAATGAAAACTTTAGTTGGATTCTTTTTCAATTCTTCCTCTTTCTGTTTTATTTCTTCCAAAATTAATTGCATTTTCTGTTGTTTCTTCTTTTTTAATTCAGAATTACATTTAATAAAATATCCCCTCATAAATGCTTTACTTGTATCCCAAACAATATTTTCATCTGTTCCTTTGTATAAATTGTGTTCAAAAAACTCTTTTAATTTCTTCTTACATTCTTGCACTACTTTATCATTCTGTAATAAAGATTCATTTAGTCTCCATCTAAATCCAAGATTTTTTTTAAAAAAAGTCAATATCACAGGGTTATGATCCGAAAAAGTTTTTGGTAATACATCCATCTTGGAAATGTCTTTCACTAAATTTTTAGACATCCAAATCATATCAATCCTCGAAAATGTTTTATGTCTTTCTGAAAAGTAAGTAAATTCCTTTGCATTGTCATTTATATATCTCCAAGCATCCACCAATTCTAAATTTTCCATCAATTCAAAGCAGATCTTCGCCAGTTTGCCCTGTGTCTCTTTAATATTTTTCTCAGAAAGTCTATCCATTTTTGGTGAAATTACCCCATTCCAATCACCCATGACACACCAATGATCATATGCAAACTCTGATAATTTTTCCATGAGTCCTGTATAAAACCTTGTTTTATCTTCATTAGGGGCATAAATGCCCACTATCAAAATTTTTGTACCCTGTATGGTGATTTCGACTCCCACAAATCTGCCACTATCATCCAATAATATCAATTTAGGAGACAACTGTGAGTTAATATAAAGAACAACACCATTTTTTTTTAGATCCTGCCGAAATAAATTCTTCACCCAAATTTTTACAGATCAAATATTTAGAATCTTTCTTCTTAATATGAGTTTCTTGTAAACAAATTATATCCAATTTTAATTTTTTCAAATAATGAAATACTTTCTCTTCTGCGACGTATTAGCTCCATTTATATTCCAAGTTAGAAATTTGTAATCCATTTTTAGGCATGTATTTTAGAAAAGTCTGTACCTGTTGCTCCCTTTAATTCATCATCCTTTTCTTCCTCTACCTGTTTCTGTTGACTTTGTTTCCCAGGAATTATATCCATGTCTTTGAATTTGTCTTCTTCCATGTCTTTTGAGGCTTTTCTCAAGAAATCCCTTGCTTTTTGAACAGTATTCAGTCGATACTTCTGTTGTCTAAATGTAAAGATCACTCCCTCTGGAACATCCCATCTAAATTGAATTTTACATTGTTTGAGTTTTTCTGTGAAGAAAGCATATTCTTTTCTCTTACGTAGAAGTCTAATAGGAATTTCCTTCATCACCAGTATTTCTTTACCGTCAGTTTTGAAGACATTGTTAAAATGATGTTGCAAAACCATATCTCTGGTCCTCTTTTTTAGAAAGTAAACAAGCACATCTCTTGGGATTTTTTTCATTGTTGCGTATCTGGAATTAATTCTATAAACTTTATCTATTTCAAATTCTATCCGGTCTTCATCCCAATCCAAGGATTTTACCAAGGCATTAGCAATTTTCTCTCTAATATTTTCACCTGTTTCCTCAGGAATTGCATGGAATCTCAAGCAATGTTCTTAATCTCTGAGTTCCATAACAGCAATATAGTCCAATTTTTTTTTCCAATTCCACATTTAAAATATCTGTTCTATTCTCCAAGGTTTGCACCTTGTCTTTAACATTTTTTACGTCCTGTGTTAGTTACCCAATTGTATCTTTAATCTGATCCACTTCTGTTTTGATATGATCTTTCAAATCTTTAAAATCCTTTTTCATATTATGAAATTCATCTTTAAAAACTTGTCTGTCCTGTTTCATCTCTTGTTTCATCTCTTGTTTAAAATCATGAATCCCTTCCATGATTTTCTGGAACATGTCTATCCCTTCTTGTGTATCAATTGAACCTCTTCGCTCTAAAACTTCAGCTGCTTTCCTGGTTGTCATTCTTGAAAATAAAACCCTTTTCTATTATTAGTCAATGTTCCCAAACTTAGAGGTAAACTGTTTCTTTTTTTCCTCCAACAATAAAAGAGTTAATATTCCAGGCCTATTAATATGATCTAACCAGCACGGTTCTTATCTCCAGCACGTTCAGGAATGTAAAACAAATCCAGTTCTCAGCATCCAACAGCTAGTAACATACACGAACAGCAGATTCGTTCAAAAAAAAAAAGTCCAAGAAAAAAGGAATAAAAAAATAGTCTCAGATATATTTCCTTCAAATAATCAAATCATCTTATCTAATAAGTTGCCTCTTATCTGTTTTAATCTTTGTAATTCCAAATTTAAGCCAGCTTTTTGTCATAAAAAATAAAACAAGTTCTTTTAATTGCTCCCTTCTTCCTTAACTTTATATAAAAGAAAAAAAGTGTGACTCACCCAGATTTCTGAATTGCTGATTCGTAAACAAGTCTCTTTTACGGTAGTAATTTAAGTCAAATGATAAGATTTAGACAGAAGGAGGCTCGCTCGTTAAAAACGTTTTTTGAAAGAAATAAAAAGTCTCACTTATTTTCAGCACAGCTTGTTGGAAATCCGGACTCCGTCTTCCGCTGCTAGATATGCCTTCTTATCTCAGGGGATTCCTGATCAAATCCAGCCATCTACAGCTCAACGAAGTTTCATGGATAATCTCTTCGGTTCCCCTTTATCTTGGAGAACATTTACGCCAGTCAAAGATTCCTCTTGACCGGCTTTTAACTGAAAAAAGCTTCCTCTGAGGCAGAGCTCCCTCAGAGACAACCACCAGCCAGCACTCCTTCCAGGAAGTCCCCATTTATATATCTCCAGGTATCCACCAATTCTAAATTTTCCATCAATTCAAAGCAAATCTTCGGTAGTTTACCCTGTGTCTCTTTAATATTTTTTTCAGAAAGTCTATCAATTTTTGGTGAGATTACCCCATTCCAATCACCCATGACACACCAATGATCATATGAAAACTCTGACAATTTTTCCATAAGTCCTGTGTAAAACCTTGTTTTATCTTCATTGGGGGCATAAATACCCACTATCAAAATTTTTATACCCTGTAAAGTAATTTCAACTCCCACAAATCTACCACTATCATCCAGTAATATCAAATTAGGAAGCAATTGTGGGTTAATGTAGAGAACAACACCATTTTTTTTTTAATCCAGCCGAAATAAATTCTTCGCCCAAATTTTTACAAATCAAATATTTGGAATCTTTCTTCTTAATATGAGTTTCTTGTAAACAAATTATATCCAATTTTAATTTTTTCAAATAATGAAACACTTTCTCTTCTGGGCCGTGTTGGCTCCATTTATATTCCAAGTTAGATATTTGTAATCCATCTTTAAGCGTGTATTTTAAAATGTACCTGATGCTCCCTTTAATCCATCATCTTCCTTTCCCTCCTCTGCATGTTCCTGTTGACTTTGTTTCCCAGGAATTATATCCATATCTTTGAGTTTATCTTCTTCCATGTCTTTTGAAGCTTTTCTCAAGAAATCCCTTGCTTTTTGAACAGTATTCAATCGATATTTCTGTTGTCTGAATGTAAAAATCACTCCTTCTGGAACATCCCATCTAAATTGAATTTTGCATTGCTTAAGTTTTTCTGTAAAGAAAGCATATTCTTTTCTCTTACGTAAAAGTCTAATAGGAATTTCCTTCATCACCAGTATTTCCTTGCCATCAATTTTAAAGGTATTGTTGAAGTGTTGTTGTAATACCATATCTCTGGTCCTCTTTTTTATAAAGTGAACAAGCACATCTCTTGGAATTTTTTTCATTGTTGCATATCTGGAATTAATTCTATAAACTTTGTCTATTTCAAATTCCATCCGATCTTCATTCCAATCCAAAAAAATTACTAAAGCATTAACAATTTTATCTCTGATATCTTCACCTGTTTCCTCAGGGATTGCACGGAATCTCAAACAATGTTCTTTATTTCTCACTTCTATCACAGCCATGTAGTCCAAATTTTTTTCTAATTCCAGATTTAATATATCTGTTCTATTCTCCAAGATTTGTACCCTTTCTTTAGTATTTTTTACATCCTCTATTATTTGCCCAATTGTCCCTTTAATCTCATCCACTTGTATTTTAATATCTTTTATATCTTTCAATTCCATTTTCATTTCTTGTTTTAGATCACTAATCCCTTCCATTATTTTTTGAAACATATCTGGGGATACAGCCCCTTCCTGTGGATCAATTGAACCTCTTCGCTCCTGAGCCTTAGCTGCTTTTCTGGTTGTCATTCTCAAAAAAAGCCTTTAATTTCTGATATTAACCACTGTTCCCAAACCTAGAGGCAGTCTATTTCTTTTTTTTTTCCTCCACCAACAAAAGAGTTAATATTCCAGGCCTGTTATTATGGTCCGGCCAGCACAGTTCTTATCTACGTCCAGGAATGCAAAACAATTCTGGTTCACAACACCAAGCAATTAGTAACATACACGAACAGCAGATTCGCCCAAAAAGAAGTAATCCAAGGAAAAAAATAGTCCCAAATATATTTCCATCAAATAATCAAGTTGCCTCTCATCCGTTTTAATCTTTATAATTCCAAATTCAGGCCAGCTTTTGTCATAAAAAAAATATAAGTTGTTTACATTTTCTTTCTTCCTTAATTTTATTTAAACGAGAAAAAGTATGACTCACCCAGGTTTCTCAATTGCTGATTCATAAACAAATCCCTTTTACTGCAGTAATTTAAGCCAAATGATAAGATTTAGACAGAAGGAGGCTCGCTGGTTATAGAACGTTTTTAAGAAGAAGAAAAAACGTCTCGCTTTTTTTCAGTACAGCTTGTTGGAAGTCCTGACTTCGTCTTCAGCCGATCGGTATGCCTTCTTATCTCAGGGAATTCCTGATCAATTCCAGCCGCCGACAGCTCAATGAAGTCCTGTGGATAATCTGTTCGGTTCACCTTTGCCTTGGAGAACATTTAAGCCAGTCAAAGTTTCCTCTTGACTGGTTTTTAATCTGAAAAAAGCTTCCTCTGAGACAGAGATCTCTCAGAGACGGCCACCAGCTGAGCACTCGCTTCCGGGAAGTCCTTTAACTTTTATCTTAATGGAATAATTTCAGATCTGATGGGCCCAGAATTTTTTCCTCCTGCCCTCGGTAATAGGAAAGTGTCGATATTATTGTACGCTGATGACATGATCCTATTGTCCATAACACGTGTGGGTTTAAGGAGACTGCTTAATAAATGTAGCGCATATTGTGCTAAAGAAAACCTCCGGATTAATCATTCCAAAACCAAAGTTATGGTTTTTGGTAAGAGGCACCGAAACTATACATGGTCATTAGATAGACATCCAATCGAGCAATGTCGCGCTTTTAAGTACTTAGGAATCTTTTTCCAGGATAACCTCTCCTGGAAAAAACACATAAACTACACTAAATCTGTAGCTCTAAGATCTTGTGGTGCTATACTGAGCTTCCATAGGACTGCTGGAGGTAATCTTGTGCTCCCTGCTTTATTTTATGTTGTAAATAAAGTCCTTCCTCAGATTCTATATGGAGCTCCTATTTGGGATTGGGAAAGGTCCACCCCGTCCATCATTGAGGCAATCCAAAATAGTTTCCTAAGAAAACTTTTGTGCTTACCCCCGGGCACACCAGCGGCATTCCTTCGAGCAGAACTAGGCCTCCCCCTAATTAGTGCTCATGCCCACTATGCTCTGTTTAACTTTTGGGAATCTTTAAAAAACGCCCCCACCAAACTATCAAAATTATGCTACGATCTGGCCATTAGAGACAGTTTCTGGAGCTCTAGAATATCCAGCCTATATCACTCATACCATATAACACCATCGCTAAATGTCCTGAACCAACCCAAGTTGAAAGAGGCAATTTTCCAACATTGTTACTGGATTGATTGATTGGCAATTAGCAACTCCAAATTCTCAACCTGGTTCCGAGTAATTAAGACGGATCACCAGAGAGCAAGATACCTGACTTATTCCTTTTTACCAAACCTTAGACAAGCTTTTACCGCATTAAGATTCCAAACAATGCCGTCTATGGTCTTGTCAGGTCGCTATACCCAAGTCCCATGGGCTCAACGCCTATGTATCTGTGGTATGGAAGTGGTTGAAGATTTACCCCACTATTTGCTGGAATGTCCATTATATTCCCACCCTAGATCTAAATTTCTCGATGGCCTGTTGATCCCCCAGGGACCTTTGCAAGAAATTATTGTCCGTCTCTTATCAGACCAGGACCCTTCAGTCACATATAGGGTAGCCCTCTTTGCGCTGGCTGCACAAAAACTTAGGGCGAAGTATGCCACAGACTTACCATTTGAACCCTAGGAGACAATACTAAGATTTTTCTACCGTTTTATGTCATGTTTTAATATAGTATGCGTATGACTTTGTTTTAACAACCACAGTTGTTTTTCTATTAGTGTATACTGTGAATTGTAAAGGCCTATGGCTTGGCAATAAAGTTTATGACTGACTGACTGACTACTTAGAAGCAAGTCAGAATTGAGTTTTGGGTATCCAGATATAAAAAATATTCATACCAAAGTTAATAAAATAAATATATATACATGTCCAACTTTAATCTCGAACAAACAGTATACATATATAAAACAATTCAGGAAAAATACCAACAAATAAAACCAAATATCTAAAAGCTACTATATCAAAGTGTCAACTAATATATGCAACAATGTTGTGACAATCCAAATATGGCATACAAATACTTAGATGGTAGACCAAATGTGTTTGTACCCTAAACGGGTCTTCTTCAGTGATCAATATACATACAATATATGGTTCAATTTTGTCACCACATGCACAGTTTGCTGTTGTAACAAAGCATAATATAAATACCTATCTATTTGTAAGAATAAATTTGTGTCCTTTGATGGATCTGAATTTATCATGTAGTTTGCCCAATCATTCCTACTTGTAGGGCCTTTTCCAAATTCTCCCACAGGTCACCCAGCAAACAGCATATATTTCCTTGTTTTTTTTATCTTTCTCAGCAGCAAGTCCCAATGTATTCAGATTTCCTGCACAGAGAAAGTACTCTTTATGCTGCTGAAAGCTATAAATTTACTGAATTCCTGATATGCAGACAAGCAGGAAAAGGAAACTGTTTTTGGAACTTGCAGTGGGATTTAGCTATTGCCTGGATCTCAACAAGTCCCTTGTCAATCACAACCCTGACTTCACTTATTGGCTAAAAACCTGAAAGGACAGGGATTAGAGCAGCCAGTACTAACAAAAGTTGCAGGGGGGCTGGCACTTTGGTGTATATCTCTTGAACCCCATCTAGAAACATATTGTTTTAAAATAAGAAAGAAAGAAAAAAGCTGATAGTCCAGAGATTAGGGTGACTCACCTGGAGACCTGGAGAAAAGCCCCAAAAACTGGAATCTCAGAGCAAAACCCAGAGACCTGGCAACCCTAGTCCTGGGTGGGCATGGTCAGTATTTCTTCCTCTGATTGATTAGCAACAGAGATTAAGCATCTTTAGAAACAGCAACACCTAATAAGCCTTAGAACATTGCCTCCACATTTTGCTTTCTAACTTTTTAGATAGATGTCCAATGAACTTACTTTAAAAAAAAAGGCTGAGTCCGGGGGTGCTGCTGGCTTGGGCCTGGTACATATGTACCTCCTGTATCCCCTGTCAGCAGCCCTGGGACAGCCTCCATTACTCGTGGAAGTGCCTCACAAGATTTAGAACCCTGCACAAATGGGGTTCCAAATTGCACAGGAAGCCTCCATTAATTGAGGGCACTCCCTGCTTCAGATTGCTTTCCAGCTCATGAAGTGTCACACATAACAATATGAGGAAGGGATCTTAGCTCACTCATCTCAATTCACCCTACTCATGGCTAACCTTTACATTAAAGCAGCATGCATGAATAGGGCTTTTCTTCTCAGTTAGTCAAGCAAATATAATGCCATTCCCACCTTCAGTGGGGGGTGCCTTTGCCTCCACCCCCCTTCTTCAGGAAAGACATAGGTGGTACCAGAGCTTGGAAAAGTTACTCTTTTGAACTACAACTCCCATCAGTCCCAGCCAGCATGACCACTGGATTGGGCTGATGGGAGTTGTAGTTCAAAAAAGTAACTTTTCCAAGCTCTGGGTGGTACAGTCCAGGGGTAGAGGAAGGTTTTGGCTATTTTGGTTGGTATTTTCCCCTCCCCCCCGTTATTATAGTTAGTTGGCAAGTGCGGGGATGGTCTTGGTACCATGTCTCCAAGGAGAGCTAAACAGAAAAGGGGGATAAGGTAGTGAGGAAGGGGACCAGACAGCCCGCAGCCCAACCTCAGTCCTCTGAGGGGGATGAGGACATGGGAATGGTTAGGGCACTAATAGCGAGGATTGAGGCCCTTGAAAAGGAGAGGCAGGCTCTAGTAGATGTAGAAGTGGGCCCTAGCTTGCAAGACCAGCTAGGCTTGCTTCTAAAACTAACCTGCTCCGTGATCTTGTTGCCAGAGTGTTGCATCTGGAGAGGGCTGCAGCCAGGGTTTCTAACACGGCCTCCACGGAATCATCTCTCTTGACACCTGCCACATTTGCTGTTTCAGCCCAGGTGAATCAGTTGACTTGGCTGTTCTTCCTCTTCCAACCCCTCCCCATTCTGCCTGTGTCTGGGCCTGCTGTTCCACCTGCAATGGTCAATCCTGGTCCTGCAGTGCTGGCATCTTCAACTGCTCTTGCAGGTGAGTCTAACAGTACACACACAGCAGCGTTTCCCACTCACACTTCACCAGCCACAGCACAATCAGGGTTTATGGGGTCTGGCTTAGTGCTGATTATTGCAAGAAATTCCCCCCATCAAATGGTGTACATGGGGGGAGTTTTGGTTCCATCTCAACCACATCTTCCATGGCCATCTGCAGCTGTAGCTCCTTGGCAGCCATCAGTGGTGCAGGGGCAGCAGTCTTCTCAGATTTTGCCCTTACTGGTGGGTGTGTACCCACAGGGAGATTCCTCTCTTCTGCTAGGAGATCACCTTACACAGGCCACTCGGGGAAAAATCTGACAGGGAGAATATATATATGTATTTACCCTCCTCTTTTGCAAGGCTGAGGAGCAGGCAGGGAGAGAGACTAAGGACAAGGAGGCTGCCAAGAAAAAGAGGGTGGACTGCATTTTGCCTAACTGGCTTAACTCCTATATGGTGTAGTGACCCAAGCATACCCATCCTGGGCTTTGTCTATGATAAAGTACCAGGACATTGTTCACAGGGCTTTTCGGGACTTCCCAGGCACAGCATGGTTGAAGTATGATGAAACTTTTTGTCAGAGGGCAGCTCTTGACCCAACTATGTGTTAGGATATTGAGCACCAAGCTCTGTGGCTCCACTACATAACACCTACTAGGCCCACTTTGGGGGAAAGGGCAGATAGTGGTCATTTGTTGATGCGGGCCCAGGTGTCGGCCTCTAGCTCTAGCCAGGTGTCACAGTGGGTTCAATCCCAGCAGGTCGGCTGGGCTTACAACAGCTCCAGCCGTTACACATGGAAATCTTGCTGTTTCAAGCATGCATGCGGCAACTGTGGTGGAGCACACCCCAGTGCCTCCTGTGGCAGGACAAGTCAGGCCAGGCATGGAGCTGGGGACCAGAGGTCTGGTGCAAGGCCAGTAGTCCCATCAAGCTTGCCCCATTAGCGAGGTTGCTAGAATGTTACCCAGACTGCAGGGCAGCCACTTAGTTGTGGGCTGGGTTTTCAGAGTGTTTCATAATTCCCTATGAGGGTCCTAGGATACCTGTTTCTGCTTCTAACCAGGCCTCTGTGCAGGAGTTGGAAAATGTTGCCTTGGACAAGCTGGCCAAGGAGATTGCAGCGGATTGAATTTCTGGCCCTTATTCCACCCCCCCTTCCCAATCTCTGGGTTTCTCCTCTGGGCATTGTCCCAAAGAGACAGCCTGGTGAACACTGCCTCATCCATAACCTGTCCTTCCCGAAGAGAGGATTGGTAAATGATGGTATTGCACAAGAGAGTGTTTCTGTATGCTACACATCATTTGATGAGGCCATCAGAGTGGTTCGGAGTGTGTGGAGGGCATTGTTGATCAAGTGTGACATCAGATCTGCTCTTAGACTGTTGCCTGTGCACCTTTTGGACATTGACCTCTTGGGTTTTATGTTTCGGGGTCAGTACTATGTGGCTAGAGCTATGCCTATGGGTTGCTCTGTCTCATGTTCTGCTTTCGAGGCTTTTAGCACCTTAGCTGTCAGGGCTACCCCTTGGTCTTCCCGCACAGTCCATTACTTGGATGACTTCCTCTTTGTTGGGACAGTGGGCACGAGGCAGTGTTCACACTTGTTCAACACTTTCTCAATCCTTACTGAGGAACTAGGTGTACCACTGGGCCCCGAAAAATCTGAAGGCCCTGCCACATCTTTGACTTATCTGGACATTGAACTTGACACTGTTTCCCAGACTTCCAGGTTGCCAGCAGATAAGGTAGCACTACTGCACTTGCTTTTGGATGTGGCAGTTATAGCCAAGAAATGGACTTTTCTGCAGCTCCAAGAGCTGGTCGGGCACATAGTTTTTGCTTGCAAGGTCATATCACAGGGCAGAGCATTTCTAAGATATTTATGGGATAGTATGAGGGGAGTGCGCTCCAGGTTCCATTTCATCTGGATTTCAGCCGGCATGAGAGCAGATTTGCAAATGTGGCTCACCTTTCTCGAAGAATACAATGGCCTCTTCTTTTGAAGGGATGAGTTGCTCCTAGAAGCAGAGCTTCAGGTGATGTCAGATGCTGCAAGTGGGCTTGGATTCGGTATTATATTTAGAAATCAATGGTGAACAGAGTGGTGGCCCCTGACATGGACGGCGGCTGGTATCACCTCAGACTTAACATTCTTGGATTTTTTTCCAGTAGTGGTGGCAGTTCACCTGTGGCCTTCAGCCTTTCAAAACCACACAATTAGGTTTTGGTGTGACAACAAAGCCACTGTGTATGTGGTGAATGTGCAGACTTCTAAGTCAGTTCAGGTGATGTGTCTGGTTCATGCATTTGTGTTGCAGTGCTTGCATTACAATATCCTATTTGTGGCCTGGCATGTTCTGGGCCTCCAGAACTGTGTTGCTGATGCCTTGTCTCACTGCCAGATGGAGTGTTTCAGGGAGTTGGCTCCTGGAGCATCACCTGACCCCACGCGAATGCCAACCAGCCTATGGAAACTTAGGAGGCAGAGGTGCGGGTGGCCATCAAATCCTCACAGGCACCCAGTACAGGGAGGGCCTATCATCGCAGCCGCTCTGCTTTCCAGCTCTTCCCTATGTCACAGGGCTTGCCTTTGGAATGGCCCATACTGGTGGGACATCTTATGCAATTTATGGTGTCCCTTAAGGCCGAGGGAAGGGCAGACAGCACCATAGTAGGTCATTTGTCTGCCTTTGCCTTTATCTCCAAGGTGGGTGGGCTGGCTGACCCCAAATCTGACTTTTAGATATGGAAGATGTTTGAAGGATGGACACATTCTTCTCCTTAGGTCCCCAACAAGTGCAGGCCCTTCACTCTCAAAGTTCTTTTACAGCTGTTCCCAGAATTTCATAAGTTGTGTTCCTCTGCCTTTGGGGCACTATTGTTCATGACAACAGCTCTGGTGGCCTTTAATGGTGCTTTTCGCCCAAGTGAGTTGCTTGCCAGTTCCAGGAGCAATGTGTCGGGGAAAACTTTGGGACTGGGTGACTGTCAGCTTCACAAGTCGTCTCTACACATTACCTTGTAATGGTCTAAAGCAGATCAAAGAGGCAAAGGGAAGGTCACTCTGTTCAACTTGTGCCCTCTGTTGAACCTATGCCCGGTTGCAGTTATGCGTGCATATTTATCTTCCTGGCCAGTGGGCCAAGGCTATCTGTTTGTTCACCACAACGAGTCCGCTCTCACCCAGTTTCAGTTCTGGGCTGTGTTGCATAGAGCCTTGTTGACTATTGGGCAAGATCCTGTGGTGTATGGCTTACACTCTTTTTGGATTGGGGTGACATCTGTCGCAGCCCTCATGGGCTTACCCCTGGAACAGATACAAACAATAGGCAGATGGAGATCTGCTGTGTTCAAGGCTTACGTCAAGTTTTAATGTTTATGTTTAGCCTTCCTGTTAACTGTTTTTTCTTTGTGTTCCAGGTTTGGGGTCTCTCCCGTTGCCTGCCCAAGTGGTCCACCGCAGGCATTCAATCCCTGTTCTGGGCACAGAGGAGAGCCAATTCATCTCCCATTGGTACCCAACTACATCTTTCAGTCTGACCAACTGTTCAGTGAGTGGCCAGACAGGGGATGCTATGGGGAGAGTTTCTCCTGACTGTCACTCAGGTGTGTACAGCTGGCCCTGCCCCCCAAATATTGGTGAGAATGATTTTGTGCAGCAGCCTAGGCTTGATTTGCTGCACAGGATTTCTCATGATTTGAATTGGATCAAGCAAAACTTCCCAGGCCTGTTTGTAGTATGGTCTGACCTCTTGGAAAGAAGGGTTTGGCAGGGAGCTATTTACCCAAATAAGATCGACAGGGCCAGAAGAGGGGTAAACAGGAAAGTGCACAAGGTGGTGCTGGCCATGGGTTGTGTGTTTATCCTTCACGTCACAATCAGACATGATGTCCCACAATTTTTCAGAGAGGATAGCGTTTATCTCTCTACTTCAGGATGCAACTTTTCTTTGGAGGACCTGCAGAGGGGCTTGGCTGAAAATTTTCTTGTGGGGAGTGGTGATCAAGCTGCAGCTGATTGTCTCTTGTGGCATGGAGTTTGGGCAGGTGAGGAAGTTGGAGGGTTAGTATGAGGTATACTGAGACAGTTATGGGATTAGGTGTGCCCTGGTGAATGCTAGTATGGCAGGGTGGGTGACCACCCAGGGCTCACCTAGCAAGGAGGGATGTATTTATCCACATCCTTGGTTGGGGGGGCCGCAGCCTATGGTTGTTGACATGCCCAGGGGTATGTTCCCCCACCAGAGATTTTTTAGCCTGAACTGCCCAAACAGGTTTAATTTGGTTAATTTGGTGTATTTGGTCTGCAGGTTCTCCAAAATTTGTTATATTTTAATAAATATAACATTTTCTCAATCTTCCTATCTCGTGTCTTTCTTGGAGGTGTGGGGGCAAGAACTGGAGAGTGAAACCTTGTCCAGTTCCATCAGCCTCACTGGATTCCTGATCCAGTAGTATTTGTCCATATTAATATATTTTTGTTATCATTATCATCTTGCAATACAAGGAGGCACCAAATGTGATGAGTTTCAAATGAAAGTTGAAGACTCATCTATTCTGATAAGTTAAGGTTAGTTTTTGAAAAAAGAAAGAAAAAGAAAAAATGTGCTGCTTTTTTCTTTCTTTTGGATTTTATTGTACTACATGGTACAACTCTATTTCTCCTTTTCATCTTCTTCGGGTGAGGCTGTCAATGTGCTGAACCGATGCCTGTCTGTGACAATGGACTGGATGAGGGCTAATAAATTGAGGCTCAATCCAGACAAGACTGAGATGCTGCTAGTGGGTGGTTCTTCTGTCCAGATGGTGGATGTCCAACCTGTCCTGGATGGGGTTGTACTCCCCCTGAAAGAGCAGTTTCATAGCTTGGGGGTTCTATTATCATCTCTGTCACTTGAGGCTCAGGTAGCCTTGGTGGCATGGAGTACCTTCTACCAACTTCGGTTGGTGGCCCAACTACGTCCCTATCTGGACAGGGATAACCTGGCTTCAGTTGTCCATGCTGTGGTATCCTCCAAATTAGATTACTGCAATGCACTCTATGTGGGGCTGCCTTTGAGACGGTTCGGAAACTGCAGCTTGTGCAAAATGCAGCAGCCAGATTGGTAACAGGGACCAGACGGTCCAAACATATAAAACCGATTCTGGCCCGCTTGCACTGGCTGCCTGTATGTTTCCGAGCTCGATTCAAGGTGCTGGTTTTGACCTATAAAGCCTTACATGGCTTGGGACCACAATACCTGATGGAATGCCTCTCCCGATACAAACCCACCCGTACACTACATTCAAGATCAAAGGCCCTCCCCCGGGTGCCTACTCCAAGGGAAGCTGGGAGGGTGGCAACAAGGGAGAGGGCCTTCTCAGTGGTGGCCCCCAAATTATGGAATGATCTCCCTGATGAGGTGCACCTGGGGCAACACTATTATCTTTTTGGCGCCAGGTCAAGACTTTCCTCTTCTCCCAGGCATTTTAGCATGTGTTTTATACTGTTTAAATTTTTAAATTGTGTTTTAAATTGTTTTTATAAGATCTGTTTTAAATTGTATTTGTTTTAATGTTTTTAGTTACTGTAAACTGCCCAGAGAGCTTTGGCTATGGGGCGGTATACAAGTATAATAAAATAAATAAAGAAATAATAAATGGTATTACATTGTAGTTTAGTTTCATCATTTGCTATATATTTGTCCTATTTTGTAAACTCCTTAGGCCCCATCTGCACTTTACATTTAAAGCAGCATTATGCTACTTGAAATGATCATAGCTTCTGCCAAAGAATCCCAGGAAGCATAATCTGTGAAAGGGGCTAAGAACCGTTAGGTGGCCCCTCTTCCCCTCACAGAGTTAGGCTGTGAACACACTAGTCCCCTACAGCAAAGCATTTCCACTAGGCACACCTGGAGGGGCAAAGCGTTGATCTACCAATCAGTTGCAATATCTCTTTGAAGCTGTTTCTTTAAAAAAAAACAACACTCAAGATGCTCCCACCAGGTTTTACAGTAAAAGGGCAGGGTTTGACTAGCGTTGTGTGACCCCATTTTCAGAAGACAGTGGTGGAGACACATTGGAACCTGCGGAACAGTGAGCAACCAATCCCTCTTTCCAGGGAACTCTGGGAATTGTAGCTCTGTGAGGGGAAGAGGGGTCTCCTAACAGCTTTATGCAAACAACTCAGGATGAATGCTCAATAAACAGGTCATGTGGACACAGCCCAAGTCACCTCCCCGAAAACCCCTTTTGTCAACAGTTATCAAGGGGCCTGAAGCAGTACTTCTGGCTCCATCAAGCCCATTCTGTCCAACTCTCCACCTCACCGCACTCCACACACACCCCTACACAATTCTACTATATATTTTTAAACTCTGCCAGTTTGGTAATATAAGCTGTGCCAAGTGGCTTAAAATGGATGGCATCTATTTCCAAGTTGATGTGTTCAGGCTTGGTGTGCAAGACCTAACAGTGATACATTACCAGAAAGTACTCGGTATTAGAAAAAGTGACAAAGTTGTTTCTTTCTTTTGTAAAAACTTAGAGGTTTTGGAAGGGGGGAAATATAATTCACTCTTAATATTATATATCAAGTTTACAGGATTATATTTATTGTTTACTGTTGGTTGCTGGAAAGTGAATGTTCTTTAGCAGTGATATCCATTCTATAGTGGGGTAGGAAGAAGTAATTCTGTCTAGTTTCCTTTCAGTATAACCTGCATTATTTATTTACAATATCTTTCTATTTTTTGAAAGCTTCACAAAATAAATTCCAAAAAAATCTAGTCACGCCACTGCAGCATTGTTCACCAGCACTAACATGTTGGACTTTGCTTTTACGGTTTCATAGCTTGTCTATAAAATTTCACTCTTATGCACAGTTTTCCTTCAAAAATACTTGGAACCAGTGCTTATCTCAGGACATATTTCAGTTTCCCAGAACATATCCTGTTACAGCTACAGTTACAGCTAAGTTGACCTCCTTTCAAGGTGCTCTGTGCCATCTGTAGTGAAGGGGTGACAAGGAAATACCCCACCCTCTTTTTTTTTGTTATACATTTTTAATCACCTTCACAAAACAACATCACAATGCTCACATAAAAAGACTAAACAACTTAAAAACATATTTGAATACCTTTGTAAAGAAGAAAAAAGCAGTAGGACCTTAAAAGGAGAGGAGCAGTTTCCTCATACATTCCAAAACAATCATTTTTTATTATCTGTTGATAATTTCTTCATTATAGAGTTAATCATTTAATATTTAAATATATATATTTAAATATTTAATATGTTTACTTCTGGCACTTTGAAGCAACTTCATATTGACACATAGTTTGAGGGAATGCTGTTAATTTCCTCAGTGGCAATTCTGATACATTCTGGGTGGTATGCAATGGTAGTCTTACTCAGAGTTGACCCCTTGAATTTAATAGACATTACTAACTTACATTTATTAATTTCAATGGGTCTATCTTGAGTAGGGCTTAGTTGAAGATAACTTTCTTTCCCCCCCTTTGGTTTGTTATTTGTCCGTGTTTTTGTGGAAACTTTTTTTTGTTAATGTTAATATAATAATAAAGTTAACACAATGATGCAGCAGCGGCTGGTGCCCATTGAGACTGGTGGGGCAGACTAGGTTGGTGGGGCAGTACCCCACTGGCTCTAATGGACAAGCCTCCACTGCGACAATGGCTCTTGTTTTTCAGGAGGAACAGCTCCCTTTCTTTACACAATCCATTACACAACTCACCCCATTCCCCTTTTCATGAAGTCCATATGAGGGGCAGGGGGAGGAGGGATACAACTTTACTCCATTTCCTTGTGGAATATGAGAAATGCCTGCATCTTGGTGAATATGTTTCTCCTCTGCATATACACATTGTAGAGGGGAGCAGGTTGACTCTTGCCCTTTCTGGGAAAGACGTACATGAGGGATGAGGAACCTGTGGCCCTCCAGATGTTGCTGGGCTTCCATCCACCCCAGCCAGCATGCCAATGGTCAGGGAGAAAAGGTGTTGTAGCTCAACAACAACTGAAGTGCCACAGGTTTCCCATCCATGAAATACATGAAATGGTTGGCGGTGGGTAGGTAAACCAGACAACCTCATGAGATGTGGCCAATCAGGGGTGAATAGGCTGCACTTATATCAAGCAACCCAGTTTCTCTGCACTTCAGCTGCAGCTGTGGCAATCTTCCCTTCAACCCCAATATGAGTTAATGTGGGTTTTATCCATTGAAATTATAATAGTAGCTTGTCACCATTGAGGACCAAATAGGAATTTCCCTGATTTCAGCTCTGCTTGTTTGGCATTGGCAATGGGGTCTTTGGGAGTTAATACAATTGGCCTGATAAATTTGCTAGATTTTGCAATTGGCATGCACAATACATGTTAGGCATGGAAAGAACAGAGCACACTGGTAAGCACCCTGAGACATCAAGTGATCAGTGAGGGGCAGGGTTTCTCCAAACTAACCCTTTGGGTTGGTGTGGGCTGGGAATCTTTCTGTGCCTGGCTGTCTCATTAGCTTGAGGTGGGTGATGAAGCTAAACTCTCATCCTCAAGTGTGTCAGCAATGATAAGCCAAAGGCAGTACAGGATCTTAAAGCCAGGATGGGGTTGCCTGCACTATATGTTAGGAACTTCCACTGGAGATGTAAGTAGGATCTAGTGCCTAGATCAGTTATTTAGTAAAGATGTGACTTAGTTAACCCTATACATTTGAGTCTTGTGCTTTCTTTCTTCTTTCTTTCTTTCTTTCCTCCACGGAGAGGGGGTGAGGCTGTTGAAGGAGATGCTGCAGGCCACAGCAGAAGGGTCTGTATTCCTGATCTGGCCTAGGGGCCGGCAGTTACCCTCCCCTAGTTCAAATGATCTCCATCATTTTAACTACTCACATTAAAGATAGCCATAGTATCCCAAAATCACACACACACACACATACTGATCACTCAAACATTGCTGATGGTTTGGCAGACCACTTGTTACTTTCTGCCTATTGTAGCAATTGCATGCACTGTGCCAGATGCTGTATGATTTTAATTGTATTTTCCTTGCTTCTTTTATTTCTTTTATTGTATTTTATTATAATTTGCATTTCCATAGAATTCAAATTATAATAAAATAAAATAGAACAAAAGAAGCAAGGAAAATACAATTAAAAGTCAATATGAATATTTATTATAGACATAGAGATTCTGTTTCCTGACTCCTAACTGAGCAGAGAAGAGGGAGCTGTCTCAGTTGGTCCACAGGTGAGGAGATATAAGCAAGCCAGCTTTCAGAGAGCGAGCGAACAGGGAGAGCAAACAGGAGTTTAACAAAGGAGTTCGACAGGGGAGGTCAAGGGGGAGGTCCCAATAATAACAGCAGCAGCAGCAGCAGCAACAACAACAACAACAACAACAACAATTTCTCCTTGTACAGCGCACCACATACCAGTGGGACTCTGAAGTTTACCCTAAAGTAGGACAGGACAAAGCACAGGCCACTCCAAAACAAATAGTCAGAAACAAAAGGTTGAAGAGAGTATGAATGGAAAGGATATTCCAGTGGTTGTGACCTGCAAGGTGGGTGCCATGTTTGTTTTCTTGCCTGAGAATAACATGGCATACATGTGCAACAAGTGCAAGCTCATGGCACTATTGGAAGAAAAAGTGAGAGGCCTGGAATGGCAGGTGGCCACACTGAGAACTATAAGAGAACATGAAGAGTTCTTAGAACACTGGAACAACAGCAGCAAAGAAAAGTGGAGGTGGAAGAGCAACAACATGTGGTAGCAGCAGAGGAGACTGCTTTGGAGAGGAGCAATGAAGTGGAGGAAACTCCATGGAAATGGGTGACAGAAGCAGAAGAGCTAGAAGACACCATTCACCAGTGAAACTATGGAACCACTTTCAACCACTTGAGGATGAGACTGGAGAACAGCCTGTGGTGGAAGAATTACAGGAGACCCCATGTGACAATGAGCAAGAGGCTGAAGCTCAATCAAGCAGGGGCAATGAAACCACACCCCACAACAAGAAGAAGAGAAGAGTACTAGTAGTGGGAGACTCCCTACTGTGAGGGATTGAAACCCAAGTATGCCGAGAAGATCCGTGGACTCACCAGGTATGCTGTCTACCAGGAGGACAGATTAGAGATGTGACGGAAGGGTTGCCATCACTCATCAAGCCCACCGACTGGTATCCGTTTCTCCTCATCCATGTGGGAACAAATGATACTGCCAAATGAAGCTATGAAGAAATCACATCAGACTTTGAAGCTCTGGGAGACTCAAGGATGTTGGGGCCCAGATAGTTTTTTTCATCTATCCTTCCAGTATTTAGAAGAGGAGTAGAAAGGGAAAGAAAAATACTCCATGTGAATGAATGGCTACGAACGTGGTGCCGATGTGAGAGATTTGGATTCTGGGACCACAGGCTATGCTTCCTGGAAGATGGACTGCGGGCAAGTGATGGGTTGCATCTCACAAGGACTGGGAAGAATGTGTTTGGCCACAGCATGGAGAAGTTCATCAGGAGGGCTTTAAACTGAATCCTAAGAGGGAGGGAGATGTAAACTTGATGGTAACGACTGACGAAGGCTTGTGCACAGTAACGGGAACAGAGAGATTGGCTCTAATAGGGCCCAGTAACAGTCCTCAGAAAAATGTAGTAAGGAAGCCAAGCCACAAATCACATGGTCTTCGATGTCTGTATACTAATGCGCAGAGCATGGGAAACAAGCAGGATGAACTTGAACTCTTAATACAGGAGGGCAATTACGACTTGACAGGTATAACTGAAACTTGATGAGATGACTCCTATTACTGGAATACAGCAATTGAAGGATACAACTTGTTCAAAAAGAACAGAAGGAATAAAAAGGGAGGTGGAGTTGTGCTATATGTTAAATATATATATCCCTGCACAGAAATACAGGAAGATGAGCTTGGTAGCTCCACTGAAAGTATCTGGATTAAAATTAATGGGGCAAGTAATAAAAGGAATGTGGTGCTTGGAGTCTATTACCAACCACCCAATCAAGGAGAAGAAGAGAATGTAACTTTTGAAAAACATATTGCCAATGTTTCGAGGAGGCATGATGTAGTAGTAAGGGGGGATTTCAATTATCCCAATACCTGTTGGGAGACAAACTCTGCCAAACACAAATTTCTGACTTTCTCCTATAGAAAGTGGAGGAAGCAACCAGAGGATCAGCTATCCTGGACTTGATTCTAACCAATAGAGATGATTGGGTGGATGAAGTGGCAGTTACAGGAACTCTGGGGGAAAGTGACCACAACATACTTGAATTCTTGATTTTAACAGAAGCAAAAGCTGAGAGTAGCCATATGCGCACCCTGGACTTCAGGAAAGCTGATTTTAATAAACTCAGAATAATTGTAAGTATGGTTCAATGGCAAGCCACCCCTAATGAGAAAAGGAGTCCAAGATGGGTGGGAGTTTCTAAAAAAGGAAATTCTAAAAGCGCAATGGCAAGCAATTCCAACAAGGAAAAAAGGGGGAAAACAGAAAAAGAAGCCAATGTGGCTTTACAAAAATCTTAGAGCTGACCTGTAAACAAAAAAAGACACATACAGGAAGTGGAAAGAAGGCCAGACCACAATGGAAGAGTACAGGCAGGTATCACAGAATTGCAGGGATGGTGTCAGGAAGGCTAAAGCTGAGAATGAGCTGAGGCTAGCGAGGGATGCTAAAAGCAACAAAAAAAGCTTTCTTCAGGTATGTCCATAGTAAAAGACAGAGGAAGGAAATGGTGGCACAGCTACTCAGTGAGGATGGCAAAATGATAACAGATGACAAAGAAAAGGCAGAAGTGCTCAATTCCTACTTTGGCTCAGTCTTCTCCCAAAAAAGGGTCTATGACCCTCCTGGGAAACATGAAGTATAAGGGACAGGATTGGAACTTGAGATTGATAGACAAATGGTCAAGGAATACCTAATCACTTTGAACGAGTTCAAATCGGCAGAGCCCGATAAACTGCATCCTAGAGTATTGAAGGAACTGGCTGAAGAACTCTCAGAACCGCTGTCTATTATCTTTACAAAATCATGGAGGACTGGTGAAGTGACAGATGACTGGAGGAGAGCTAATGTTGTTCCTATCTTCAAAAAGGGCACAAAGGGGGAACCAGGGAACTACAGACCAGTCAGCCTAACATCAATTCCTGGAAAAACTCTGGAGCAGATTATAAAGCTGTCAATCTGTAAGCACATTGAAAACAATGCAGTGATTACTAGGAGCCAATATGGATTTATGAAGAACAAATCCTTCCAAACTAATCTTATCTCATTTTTTGATCGGGTAACCTCCCTTGTAGACTGTGGGAATGCTGTGGACATAATATATCTCAACTTCAGCAAAGCTTTTGACAAAGTGCCCCATGACATTCTGATTAGCAAGCTAGCTAAATGTGGGCTGGATGGAACAACTATTAGATGGATCCACAGTTGGATCCAGAATCATACTCAAAGAGTGCTTATCAATGGTTCCTTCTCAAACTGGGTGGAAGTAATGAGTGGGGTACCACAGGGCTCGGTCCTGGGCCCCGTGCTCTGCAACATTTTAACGGATGAGGAGGTACAGAGCATACTTATCAAATTTGCAGATGATACAAAACTGGGGGGCACAGCTAATACCATGGAAGACAGAAACAAAATTCAAAGAGACCTTGATAGGCTGGAGCATTGAGCTGAAAACAACAGAATGAATTTCAACAGAGATAAATGCAAAGTTCTACACTTAGGAAAAAGAAACCAATTACACTGTTATAAGATGGGAGATACTTGGCTCAGCAATGTGACATGTGAGAAGGATCTTGGAATTGTCGTTGATCACAAGCTGAATATGAGCCAACAGTGTGATGTGGCTGCAAAAAAGGCAAATGCTATATTAGGCTGCATTAACAGAAGTATAGTTTCCAAATTGCATGAAGTATTAGTTCCCCTCTATTCAGCACTGGTTAGGCATCATCTTGAATACTGTGTCCAGTTCTGGTCTCCGCACTTCAAGAAGGATGCAGAGAAACTGGAACAGGTTCAGAGGATGGCAACAAGGATGATCAGGGGAGTGGAAACCAAGCCCTATGAGGAGAGACGGAAAGAACTGGTCATGTTTACCCTGGAGAAGAGAAGACTAAGGGGAGATATGATTGCACTCTTCAAGTACATGAAAGGTTGTCATACAGAGGAGGGCCGGGATCTTTCTCATTCATCCCAGAGTGCAGGACATGGAATAATGGGCTCAAGTTGCAGGAAGCCAGATTTCGACTAAAAAAAAATCAGTCTACTTAAAAACAATAATTTGGTAAATAAGGAATGCATCATACAAATGCAGGAAGAAGATAGGCATTACAGAATCCAGATTCATCAAAAGAGATGGGCCTTGGCCCACTGTCTCTTCATAATTACAAGATTGTACAAGGAAGTAAAACTTCCTTGCTCTGAAGGAACCAGAATTAAGCAATATCCCCAGAAATTACTGCTTTTAAAGTTGAATTATATTCTTTTGCAAGGACCCTGACCGAACTTTTCCAAATCATTAATCTACTGAATGGCTTCCCATTTGATTCACAATAATTATTTTCAAGCAATACCAATTGGTTGGCTTCAGATAACTGATTATTATTAAGCATGAATTGCCTGCCACCCCTTGGGATCATGATGAAAATGAAATGTTGTAAGAGGCCTCCTGAAAAGAAACATTTACAAGTAAATTGCAAAACTGAACATTTGGTAAATTGCTACTACGTACTGTAAACAGTAAATCATGCTCGCCTTAAATTGAATCATATCCTTAACAGTTGATGACAGATTTGTGAATTAGCATGTGTTTCCATTGGCAATACCAGAATTTCATTACGTTAAATGAAATGACACTAAACACCACAGGATAACTCTGTGTAAATTGGTACCACAATCATAAACAGTACATCATTTTCAGTTGTGAACAGTTAGTTCACACCACTAAATTCCTCCATGTGATTGACTATGGGGGTAAATCATTGCCTGGAGATATTTTAAGCTAACCACTGTTCTAGATGTGATTTGCTGACAGCCTTTTCCACCATGATCTTAATCCCTGGAAAAAATACAGTCACCGTCTTGCTGTTGATGCTTTGTCCACTGTGGCTAAGTACCCTCAAAGACAATCAAGCGAACAGATGCATCACTGTGAATAATTTTTCAATTGCAATTTACCCATATGTTACCAAATTCCTACGCAAAATGAACCTTTAACATCAAACCTGTCTGTGAATTGTAACATTATCATCATATGCAGGATTTTCTCTGTATGTGTTGTTGTTGTTGTTATATGCCTTCACGTTGATTATGACTTATGGCAACCCTATGAATCAGTGACCTCCAAGAGCATCTGTCATGAACCACCCTGTAACCATCTTGTAAGTTCAGGTCTGTGGCTTCCTTTATGGAATCAATCCATCTCTGGTTTGACCTTCCTCTTTTTCTACTCCCTTCTGTTTTTCCAAGCATTATTGTTTTTTCCAGTGAATCATGTCTTCTCATGATGTGTCCAAAGTATGATAACCTCACTTTCATCATTTTAGCTCCTAGTGATAGTTCTGGTTTAATTTGTTCTAACATCCAATTATTTGTCTTTTTCGCAGTCCATTGTATGCGCAAAGCTCTCCTCCAACACCACATTTCAAATGAGTGGATTTTTCTTTTATCTGCTTTGTCCAACTTTCACATCCACACATAGAGATCAGGAATAGCATGGTCTGAATGATCCTGATTGTAGTGTTTAGTGATACATCTTTGCATTTGAGAACCTTTTCTAGTTCTCTCATAGCTGCCCTCCCCAGTCCTACCCTTCTTCTGATTTCTTGACTATTGTCTCCATTTTGGTTAATGACTGTGCCAAGGTATTGATAATCCTTGACAAGTTCAATGTCCTTGTTGTCAACTTTAAAGTTACATAAATCTTCTGTTGTCATTACTGTAGTCTTCTTGACATTCAGCTGTAGTCATTTCTATGACCTAAGCGCCCTTTCCCCATAATTCCTAGTTCTTCTCTGTTCCCTACTTTTGCATTCCAGTCCCCCATGATTATCAGAACATCTTGTTTTGGTGTGTGATCAATTTCTTTCTCTACTTCTGTGTAAAATCTTTCCATTTCCTCTTCTTCTGCGTTTGCCATTGGAGCATAGACTTGGATGATGGTTATGTTAATAGGTTTCCAGTTAAATCTCATTGATATCATTCGTTCAGACCTTGTGTTATAGCTCCTAATTGCTTTTGCTACATCACTTCTCACTATTAAAGCAACCCCATTTCTTCTTAATGTCTCATTTCCTGCATAAAATATTTTGTAGTTGCCCAATTGAAAATGTCCTATTCCCATCCGTTTTAATTCACTCACGCCAAGTATTGTAATGTTGATACATTCCATTTCTTGCATGACAATTTCTAACTTTTCCTGGTTCATGCTTCTCACATTCCATGTTCCTATTGTGTACACCGTACAACTCCAGACTCTCCTTTTGCATCTGTGCACATCAGCCTCTGGGCTTCCTTTCGGCTTTCACCCAGCTACATTATTAGTCACAGCACTACTCATACTTGTCATTTGTTCTTCCCCAGTAGCTCAGCGAGTGCCCTCTGACCTGGGGGTCTCATCTTCCAGCACTATCTCGTGTTGCATTTTGGATACTCTGTTCATAGGGTTTTTGTGGTAAGAGGTATTCAGAGGTGGTTTACCATTGCCTTCCTCTTACTCTGGATGCATCTTAGTCTGGTGTCTCAGCTTTGACCATTCTGCCTTGGGTGCCCCTGCTAGGCATCTAGCTCTTGGTCTAGACTCCTGATGGCATTGCTCTCAACTTCTGCAAGATTTTCAAATCCCTTCACCACATTAAGGTGTGCATCCTAGAGGGGCATTTGTACCCTAGAGGCGTATGTTTTTGTTGTTATGTGCCTTCAAGTAGATTACGACTTATGGCAACCCTATGAATCAGCGACCTCCGAAAGCATCTGTCATGAACCACCCTGTTCAGATCTTGTAAGTTCAGGTCTGTGGCTTCCTTTATGGAATCAATCCATCTCTTGTTTGGCCTTTCTCTTTTTCTGCTCCCTTCTGTTTTTCCCAACATTATTGCCTTCTCTAGTGAATCATGTCTTCTCATGATGTCTCCGAAGTATGATAAGCTCAGTTTCATCATTTTAGCTTCTAGTGACAGTTCTGGTTTAATTTGTTCTAACACCCAATTATTTGTCTTTTTTGCAGTCCATGGTATGCGCAAAGCTCTCCTCCAACACCACATTTCAAAGGAGTTGATTTTTCTAGAGGGGTATGTACAGGCACTTAAAAGCCTTTAAAAAGTGTATCTGTAATATGTCAGTCTTGATTTTTTGACAAAAGGACAATGTGTCATGACTTTTAAATCTATCTCGCAGAAACATAGTAAACATCTATCTCGCAGAAACAGAAATAATTCATGAATACAAAATCTGTGGGTGTGAAGAACTCACTGATGCCCCATTGCCAAAGACTCACAAAATAAAATAGCTTCTTCTGGTTCTTCAATAACTAATTTAATGGGCTATTTAGAATAAATAAATTTAATGGGCTATTTTATTTAGACCTTATCATAATGTCTAAAGTTAGCTCCGTAAGATTTTCCTGTGCGTATCTGAATAGACTTGGGCTCATTAAATTAATGCTGGAAAGTGAAGAATGTTCCTTGTTTACTAATAGCTTTTTAATAAAATTCAGGACAGAATCACCTGTATACAGATTAGTGAAACCACATATAACGTCAATAGACAAAGCAGCCCTTCCATGAAATAAGCCCCTGTGTATCTTATGTCAGCAGTATTCACAAATGACTAGCTCTGCTGTTTTTCAATGAAGCAACTAAACAGTTCTGGTTTTCCCTCTTGCCTCAGTCTTCTCCTCTCTATTAATCCTTGACATGAAAGTTTTTAAGGGAAGTTTGAGGAAACACTTTGCCAGCCATGCATTTGTTGCATTAGCAACACCAAACAGAAAACACATTTTCAATACATTATTATATTCTTCGAATGTCAGCAAAGCCTATTATAATCAGCATGTAAAGCTATTCGTTTGTCAAGTGCTAAATTGAAATCGCATCAGCTTATGCCTTTAGCCAACTATGCAATAGCCATAGTAATTAATCCTTTCTGAACAGACACGCCGTGTAAAGGAAGGGCTGCAAAAAGAATGACTTGGTTATTTTCAGGTGTTTTAACATAGCTGAACACACACACACACACACACACACACACACTTATCTCCTGGCATTGTACACAACAAATTCTAAAGGATCTAATTGAGGCTTAACTAAATTTCCTGTTAATATAAAGTAATACAGTTTAGTATTCAATTAACTAAATTAAATTTTGTGATGGAAGTAATAATATAATATGGCTTTTTCTAGACAAAATAATCAGACTTGAGTTTATGCACAAGATGAGCAAGACTTTATGAAAAGAAAAAACTTTGCAACCATTAGCAAGTTGCATCCTAAACAAACTGTTTTATTATTGTGATGAACAAAAAATGGTTATCATGAAAAATTGAAACTACAATCACAAGACAAGCTCCACCTTAACCAAAACAACTACTTTTTATCTCATCATGTGTCTGTGTGTGTGTGCGCATGCGTGTGCAATGTGCATCACTATGTATGTGGACTCTCCTAGCTTGCCATATCAGAAAGTGCCTAAGTTCAGCTTTGAAGCACTATGCTTTCCGTTACTAGTTCAAGTACTGCTAGTGGTCATTTGGCTGAGAAGGTTTTCTGTGTATGCCTCTTGTTAAATCAAGTTACCAAATGGTTTCTGTACCCTCTGTGCGGCCTCCTCTTCATGATACTTAATAATAGGCCACTTCCCATATGAGACCAAGCATCAGCAACCTCATGCTTTTGGTTCACTCTGTCAACTAGCTCAACTATCAACCTGCTCTTCAGCATAGTGATTTCACTCAAGCAGACACTTCTTCCTTAAGTTTGAAAAACTGGCCTAGAATCAAAGTATTATAATCTCTTACAGAAGATGACACCAAGAGGTCTTAATAAGAATAGAGAGCTGTCCATTTTGGTTTCTTTCAGATTCTCATTTTTCCAACCTTAAGTTCAGTTCTCCAGATTTACAAATCAGTTTCTGATTTTTTTTAAAAAAGTCCTCATGAAAATGTATTTTAATGCAAATTTCTCCTAATAAATACATTTGTGTATGCAATTTTTCCTTATAGAATGCATTTTGTATGCTTTTAAAAAAAGTAACATAGGGATTTTAATGCACACTTTACCATAATATATTCATTTTTATATGTTACTCGGCTGGAGAACTACACTACAAAATTCAGAGAAGTGCACATTTCAAAGTATGGCTGTGTTTTAGTTTGCATATTGTCCAAAAGTGCAAACTGAAATTTAATTTTTCTCCATCCCTAATCTTAACTAAAATGTGCTATTGAGAATAGCTAGTTTCTGTAAGAGCTCCACGTTTGTGAAATTGACTACTGCTCTGAGATAAAGGAGATGTCCTTATCACATGTTCACCACAGCCTGTAATACAGGGATAGGGAAACTATGGCCCTCCAAATGTTGACAGTGTCCAACTCCCTGCCTCAACCAGCATGGCCAATGGCCAGGAATTGGAGTCCAGCAACATATGGAGGGCCATAGATTCTCCACCACTGTTATACTCTTTATGTGCTAGAGTAGGCCTGGACAAACTGTGACCCACAAACCCCTAGTAGGCCCAGAGCTTGGAAAAGTTACTTTTTTTGAACTACAACTACCATCAGCTCCAGCCAGCATGGCCACTGGATTGGGCTGATGGGAGTTGTAGTTCAAAAAAGTAACTTTTCCAAGCTCTGAGTAGGCCACAGTCATAGTTAATGGGATATGTTCTGCTTGCAGTCACAAGTTGTGCAGACCTATGCAAGAGAAAATATGAGCTTCTATTTATACCAACCTCCCTGTACAGTCAATGCTACAGGTGGGTTTCTTTCCTTGACAATGTCAAATCTCCCTCATTTTTTTTCAAAAACCTTAAACTTGATATAAAGCAGCCTCCATATATGGTCTGTGTTTGATCTCTGAGGCTGTTTGGATGTTATTGCCCAGTGTGAGTGCTACTGGAATTCACCTCACTATAATGGAACTCCATATATCTTGGGGTATGATCTAACTAACCACATGTGAAGCCACCACCTTGCTGTAGCTAAGCCAGTCTGAGTCAGATAATTAGCTGGAAGGGACACCTGCTGAGAACCACATGCATGCTACCTTCAGTTTCATGATGGAAGAAATGTGGGTGCACATGTAAGTTTCCCCATGCAGGACTATGTTGTATGACTGACATCTGGACACCTGTTTCCATGTGTGGATTCCCCAGCAGGATCAGAACAAGTGTATTGTAACAATAGAGGACTAAGAAGCAGTTTTCTGGTTAGCAAACAACACTGTATTTCTAACTGAATTCATATTACCAATAGTCACATCGCCATGACTCCTCCAGCTAAAACAACAACTGAAAAACTCATTCACTGTATCTTTCTCCTCTTATTTTACTTTTAGCTTCAGGACATAAACACATTAATAGGAAAGGGGTATCATTCCTCTCTCAAAGAGACTGACCATCTCTTGAAAGATCTGTGGTTCATTTGTCCAATATTTATACACAAAGATTGTTAGACATTGTCACAATGAGTCTCCTGGGCAGTTCAAACCCAAGGAGCTGCTTTAGCAGACACAGCACACTGTGGCCTATAGCTAAAGTGTGATCATATTCCTAGCACATGTAGCTCGGCTCTGCTTGACACGGACTCAGTCTACTTTCATCCATTTTAACAAAGCAGCAACATTCATACATGAATCAACTTTACTATCTCTATTGTGTCCAAAAGACCCACAGGATGCTGTACCATATTTATACAATTTATAGGCCATCTTAAAGCCAAAGTTCTCTAGATGGCTAACAGGGATTAAAATGCAATAAAACCACTTAGTACAACAAAAATAACCACACCATTTACAAATACTTTTAAACAAAGAACAGAGGAAATTTGCTGCAGCACTAAAATTCACAGAACGTTAACTGTATAAAAGCAATTTAACACATCTGGGGAAAATAAAAAGGGTTTCACCAGGCCCAAAGAAATATTCTGAAGTAGTTGCTAGGTATTCCACAGCTGAGAGGGCCACTACAAAATGTTTAATATGTTTTAAAGATGTTTTAGAATGTTTTTAGTGTTTATGTTTACTATCTTGGGCTTCTTCTGGGAGAAAGGGTAGGATATAAATTTAATAAATGAATAAATGGGACTTTTCTCTCAAAGACATCTACCACTCACTAGGTGGATTGCTCAGAAGGGCCTCATCTGAGGATCTGGGTAAGTAGGTCCATGTAAAGGTACATTGGTTGTTGATCATAGGAACATCACCCTGTCCTGACTATTTACCAACAATACAAGTACATTTCCATATAGCCCAGAAGAGCAAGGATGCAGCCATTGCCACAGCAATATTCGGAGTACTGATAAGAATATCAGTCCTGGTATTGACATCCTGGTATCAGGATTTCCCACTGGAAAGTTTTAATGCAAATATCACACTTATTACATTAAAAAAACCTCCAAATATAAAACATAAATATGAAAACTGTATGATTTATTAGCTGCATTCCATTGTAAAGACTGAGTGAACAAATCAGAGGTTGATATTTTATTTCTGTCCTCTATGTTTTTCTCTCTGTGTATTCTGCTTCTTTGTGTACATGCATAGCCAAGCTCCTTGCCTAATGCTTTGAGAACCATGCCTGTAGAGAGAAACCTTTTATGAAATGTAAATGTAAACATAATTCCCCCCATTTTAGCACGGTTTATTACCTGCCTTGGATGAACATCATCATGTTCAGCTCCTTGGCTTCTCAGACTAGAAGTACATAAACAAAGAAATGGCAAATAAAATTCCTAAATATCCTTTGAAACAAAACTTATACATCCCAATAGGTAAATCTCCCAAGGTCACTTCAGGCTATAACTCTGAGGACAGCACAAAAGCAGCAGTCTCATCCCAGCCAGAGGTTCTGTTTATTCCCAGATAGGAAGTATCTATGTGCATAAGTGAATTCAGCCTGGCAGAACAGCCTCCATGGAGTTTCCAAATGTGAAATAAAAAGGCTTAAGAGATTGCCTGATTGCTTGCTTTGTGTACTTGCTCATTTGTTTATTAGCAGTTCATTTGTTATAGAAAGCCCTATAATATCATCCTCTCCTGGCTGTCTATCTGCAATACAAGTACCTTTTCATAGCACAGAAGACGAGCTACGGATGCAACCATTGGCACAGGAGTATTCTGGATACTGGTAAATTTAGAGACAGGTCCTGGTATTATCAGAGCAGCCTTTGACAAAGAATAAAACAGATTAAAATTGAAGACAATAAAACAAAACCTTAGTTCACATCATAGACTGAAAGCACTCATACCATTTTAACAGTCATGGCTTTCCCCAAAGTTCCATGGGAATGGTAGTGAGAGTTGTTAGGAGACCTCTCACAGAGCTACAGTTCTCAGCACTCTTACAAACTAGGATTCCTAGTTTGTTCCTAGGATTCTCTGGGGGCAACCATGACTTTTAAAGTGGTGTAAGAGTGCTTTGAATATATTGTGATCAAAAAATATGAATTAAGACATTGTATGGATGCTCTATGGGTTTGGCTGCTACGAATTTGGACTATCTAGTTTAGCAATTCACAGCATCTGGCATATAGCTGGAAAAGGAGTTGGTGAGAAGATTCAGCTTGAGAGAGAAGAAAAAGAAGACATCAGGGCAGGAACAAGAGACAAGGAGACCTCTAGATATACAAAAATATACTAAGCCCAGCACATTTCAGTTAAGATCTTTGTCATTGGCATTGTAAAATAAGAAATCCTTTTCATTCTCCAAGTACTTAGGTAATACTGATTTTACAATGCTCCTGGTGAAGACCTTAATCAAAATGCCCTGGGCCTAATTAATTACCTTTTTGTCTTCAAGAAGATTCAGCTGCCCTAATCCAACTAGGAGATACATGCATTCAGGAACAGATTTGGATGAAGTGTGGGTTTTTTCCCCATCTGCTAAGCCTGTGAGCATGTAGCCCTGCCAGGAAATATTTCACCTGTTCAAGGAAGTTCCTCTTCAAGTGTAAGATATTTCAGAGGGAAAGCGGGGGGAGGGGGGCTGTAGTGGTTTCCTAACCAAACAGTTGAATCATACCCTGATCGTTTGACAGGGCTATGTATTCACACACATTTGGACTGAGCTAGCATGTCAGAGACTCAGCATCTCACCTTACAGGATGCAGAGAAGCCATGCCTACAATTGTCTTGTGAAGTAAGCCAGTTGTAGACGTATTTATTCTTTTCCTGCATTTCTGTCACCACCTCTGTTTCCTCTAACTCTGAAGTTGGAGGTCTGAGCCATTTATCTGCCTGGCATAGTTAGTGACAAGCTAGAAGCGCCCCATCACAGTGGGTAAGGGCTTTCCTTTTGTTAGGAGCACTGTGCACAGAGGCTCCCCTACAGTTCTTTGGTCTGTCCCCAAAAGGTAGCCAGACAGATCTGAAGGGGTCGAGTGAGGCAATGTCATCAAGAAGGCAGAGATTCCTGACCAGACGCAGAATAAATATATATCTGGTGGTGCATCAGTTGCAGGTCCCAAGGAGGTACAATGCAGAGAGAAAGCAGGAAACAGTAAGAACAAGCAACAGAGGAGGATAAGTGGAGCAGCCAAGGGTAAAAACAACAGTGTAGTGGAGGACAAGGAGGTGATGGAGATTAGATACAGAGGAAAGGGAGAAACTAAAGGCAGAATAGAAACGGATGGAGAAAGAAAAGGCAGCAGAGAAAAAGGAAGCTGCCAATCATCTCAAAGGAGCAGTAAACAGTGGGATAGAAATTCAATGGAGAAGTTCAGGAGAGAGGAGCAATGCCAGTGGCGAGTCAAGGAGGGGGAGAAAGGAGAAGGGAGAATCTATAAGCATTACTAGCCAGTAAAGCTACTGTGATAAGCAAAATACAGAGGGGATCTCATGATGACAACAGTCCCGAACTCAGAATGAGAGCAGGGTTCACCAGGTGGTTTCTGGAGATAAGACCCCCAGTCATTCTAAAAATCCTTTGGAGAAGTAGCAATTGAGGGAAATGAGTTCATATTTCTTATTTCAGACAAAATTATGTAGTATAACTTAGTTGGTGGGAGGTGGAGAACAATCCATTGAGCTTGTCACAAACTCATCCAAACTCTCTTCTTCCCAGGGGACTTAGGATTGCACTCTGTAATGTTAGCCATGAAGAATAGCTAGGCAGGCTCAGTCAATTCTAGGTTGGCTAATTCGGCATCAACAACAAAAGGACAAAAGAGAACACAAATTTGCATACATTTTGCATATGTTTATTTTATCTACAGATGTAAACTTAGAAATAATTACTATAATTTAAATAGAAATAAAATACTTTTCAGACTGTGACTGCTGTGTCTGATAAGTCTGTTGTCCAGTTACTAGCTGCCATTCAAGGGCCCTGCTCTCTTTTTATTTTTATTTCTTTATTTATTATTTGATTTATATCCCGCCCTTCCTCCCAGCAGGAGCCCAGGGCGGCAAACAGAAATGCTAAAAACACTTTAAAACATCATAAAAAGACCTTAAAATACATTAAAACAAAACAATGTTAAAAACATTTTTTTAAAAAAAGTTTTAAAACATTTTTCTTTTAAAAGTGTTAAAACATATTATTAAAGAAAACATATTAAAAGCAATTCTAACACAGACACAGACTGGGATAGGTCTCAACTTAAAAGGCTTGTTGAAAGGGGAAAGTCTTCAAAAGGTGCTGAAAAGATAGCAGAGATGGCGCCTGCCTAATATTCAAGGGGAGGGAATTCCACAGGGTAGGTGCTGCCACACTAAAGGTCCGTTTCCTATATTGTGCAGAACGAAACTCCTGATAAGATGGTATCTGCACGAGGCCCTCACCTGCAGAGAGCAGTGATCGACTGGGTATATAAGGGGTAAGACGGTCTTTCAGGTATCCTGGTCCCGAAGTGTATAGGGCTTTGTACACCAAAAATAGAACCTTGAACTTGGCCCAGTAGCAAATGGGCAACCAGTGCAATTCTTTCAGCAGCGGGGTGACATGTTGGCGATATCCTGCCCCAGTGAGCAGTCTCGCTGCTGCATTTTGCACCAGCTTCAGCTTCCGAACCAACCTCAAGGGCATCCCCACATACAGCACATTACAGTAATCCAGCCTGGAGATTACCAATGCGTGGACAACAGTGGTCAGGCTATCCCGGTCCAGAAACGGCCTCAGCTGAAGCTGGTAAAAGGCGCTCTGAGCCATGGAGGTCACCTGGGCCTCTAGCGACAAAGATGGATCCAGGAGCACCCCTAGACTACGGACCTGCTCTTTCAGAGGGAGTACGACCCCGTCTAAAGCAGTCAACTGACCAATTATCCAAACTCGGGAATTACCAACCAGAGCTTGGAAAAGTTACTTTTTTGAACTACAACTCCCAACAGCCCAATCCAGTGGCCATGCTGGCTGGGGTTGATGGGAGTTGTAGTTCAAAAAAGTAACTTTTCCAAGCCCTGCCACCAACCCACAATGCATCCGTCTTGCTAGGATTCAGACTCAGTTTATTGGCCCTCATCCAGCCCACCACCGAGTCCAGGCAGCGGTCCAGGGCTTGCACGGCCTCTCCTGATTCAGATGTTATGGAGAAATAGAGCTGGGTATCGTCAGCATACTGCTGACACCTCACCCCAAATCTCCTGATGGCTGCTTCCAAGGGCTTCATATAGATGTTAAACAGTATGGGGGACAAGATGGTACCCTGCAGCACCCCACATCACAACTGCCAGGGGGCCAAAAGACAGTCACCCAATGCTATTCTCTGAGTGCGACCTTAGAGATAGGATCGGAGCCACTGTAAAACAGTTCCTCCAATACCCATCTCACCAAGTTGGCCCAGAAGGATACCATGGTCAATGGTATCAAAAGCTGCTTAAATATCAAGTAAAAATAACAGGGTTGCACTCCCCCTGTCCTTCTCCTGATAAAGGTCATCCATCAGGGCAACCAAGGCCGATTCAGTCCCATAACCAGGCCTGAACCCAGACTGGGATGGGTCAAGATAATCTGTTTCATCTAAGAGTACTTGCAATTGCTGCTCCACAACCCTTTCAATCACCTTTCCTAAAAAGGGGGTATTTGCAACTGGTCGGTAGTTGTCACAAACCAATGGGTCCAGGGTGGACTTTTTCAGGAGTGGTTGGATCACCACCTCTTTCAAGGTGCCTAGAACCACTCCCTCCTGCAATGATGCACTGACCACACTCTGGATCCACTTGGTCAAACTCCCTTGGCAAGCTTTAATAAGCCAAGAAGGGCAAGGGTCGAGAGGACACGTTGCTGGCCACATCATCACAAGCACCTTGTCTACGTCATCAGGCCACATCAACTGAAACCATTCCCAAGCAGTTGCAGCAGACGTTGCACTGGACACCTCATTGGGGACTACAGTAGATGTAGAGGGGACATCATGACTGCTATGGAGAAGAGCAACTTTACCCTCAAAGTGCCTTGCAAACAATTCACAGTGGGCCATCTACCTGTGTGAGTTTCTGCAAGACCTGCTTCCTGCATTTCTGGCTGATTTCCACCTGGCCTGGAGGGGTGGGGCCCTGTCTCTCTCCAGCTACAAAAGCAGCAACTGCTGAAGGGGCCAGAGACCGAGTGTGTGTATGTGTGCGTGAACCTGCTGCTCGGGATGTCTATAGACTACTGGGGTTTTGTTTTGTATTATATGTTATATTTTACTCTATGTTATATTTTAGTCTATGTATGCCGCCTAGAGTGGCCGTTAATTTGGCCAGATAGGCGGCCTAGAAATAAAATTTTATTATTTTATTATTATTTATTATTCACAGTGGGCCTCCGAAGGGTCTAAAACTCCATTTCCTGGAGTTGATGGCAACAGACTCCTGACAATACAAAAAAGCTCCACCGGATGGCTACTTGAGGATGAGATGGAGGCAGAGAAGTGGGCCTTCTTTGTCACCCTCACCACCACACAGTAGGCACGGTTATGATGTTTTACTCATGTTTTACTTTACTTAATCTGCTTTATCTTTAATGCAGATGTGGACTGGGAGCCCTTAAAAGAGAGGACTCCTTCAGACAGAGATCCTTCCTCTGTAAGGTAGGACACATGAACACCCTAACCCGTTGGGGAAGACCCACATATTTAGGAGGGTACTTTTAGCTCCTATTGGAGAGCTGAGAGAGAAGGCGAGAAAGGAGATTGTTTCAGCTATCTCTGGCAGATAAAATACATCAAAAGCTTCCTGTTTGTTTATCTGGAAATCTGAAGGGAAAACATGGGGTAGTTGGTGCGTAGCAAGATATGCTAGCTATCTTTGCCAAAGATGCTATATTTTTAAAAGGCCATACACTGGAATTGCTGACTTGTATCACACACAGTATTAAAATCAACTCTGACAAAAACAAACAAAAAACCTAGCACAAAAGGAGCCTGGAAGAGGAAGGGAAAATAAAAACACTGCAAAATAAAAAAAAGAAACAAAGAGAAGAAATGGTGAGGAAAGATTAATACAGTACCACAGTTTTTCATTCATAATTCTGCAGTGATTCAAAGTGTAGCTTTCTAATGCTCCTCTCAAAAGCAAACATATCCTGATTGGAATAGGCATTACCAATTGTTGTTTCAAGGGCAGACTGTACCTGTTTTGAGTGAAACTCTTGTGGGTTTATTCATTTGTTTCTATTGTGCTATACTTGCATTTATGCCACACAAGATGTACCTTCCTGGTAACGTAAGTTTGTAATCAGTTTGACGGAACTTTTCCCCTCAAGAATTCCTGAAGTAGCTGCTGAGTAGTTAAATAAATTGCAGTCCACAGTGCATGATTTATGATGCCTCCTGATCTATACAGAACAGATATTAGGAGTTTCCATTGTTTTTATGGCAAGTATAGTCATTGAGTGAAAAATAAAGCATTGTTGCTGGCTAGGGAAAGGAAACATTTATTACCTCACTTGCAAAACTTATACCCTAATAAATATGAAATATGAGCAAATAAAGTGTCAAGAGTATCCCATTCATTTGCTGATATTATGGTATTTCTGTGATCTACAAAGCCAACTAGGGCATAGATAACAATATTTCTATAATCTTCACCATTGTATAATTTTGTATACTGTGAATCACTTTAATAAAATTTAAATTTAGAGTCTAGTTTCCCCATTTGTGTGTATATTATTACCATGTTTTCATACATTTATTGAAGTAAGATCTCTCCTCTGCTGTGATAATATTCAGTGCTCATCAGCATGCCAGTTTGTTTCTAAACGTTTCTTTCCTTAGCACATGCAAACAGAACCCTTTTTATTTGTAGGTCAATGTTTTTCCTACAGTGCAAATGTTAACACTAGATCAGTGGCTCCCAACCTGGTGACCATGACCCCCAAGGTGGCCACAAAGCAGTCTGGGGGAGGCACGAATAGTAAAGAAATAAATTATTTATTTATTTTTTAAAAAAATCTTCACTCCCTGAATGCTGTCTGCTCCCCTCTGCCTATGCAGACATCTCCCCCTTGCTCCAAATGAGAGGGAGGACTTTTGCTGAAGCAGCAGAGCATCTTTTAGGAACACCGAGGGCAGGCGTCTGCCTATAAAACATGCAGCAGATGCAGAAGTAGACTGAGGATGGAGCTACCAGGAACAAGAAGGGTTACTATTGCTGACTCCCATTTCTTTGCATTGCAGCTGCTGATGACACCCTTGCTCAGAATGAGACGAGAGGGCTTTTCATGAAGCAAAAAGAAGCAAGGCTGCAAGGGACAGCTGCTTTCCCCCTTCCTTCCTGGCAGCCAACCTGCCTGCCTTTCTTGGCTTCCACTTCAAGGCCACCTCCTTTTAAAATTTATTCTTATTTGCGAGGCCGCCCAGGTCTCTCCTTCAGCCCAGACAGAGCCAAGGAGCAGTGAGGAAGCTCAGGACTTGTTTGCCTCCCATCTCTGAGGCTAAGTGTGTGTGCCAGCATTCCCCCTTTCTTCCACCTACACTCCGTCCCCTCAATCTCTCTCTCTCTAAGATGCTGCAGCAGTTGAGGGCTTCCCCGCTTCCAAGTGCCCAAATGCATGCACACCTGTAGATGCTTGCAGGAGGGGCAGGTGTGTGCGTGTGTGTGTGTGTGCGAGCGCTGATCTGTCTTCTGCTCCCCCTTCATTCCCCAAGTGCACGCTAACCCAGTCATCAGTTCTGATGATAATCCCAAGGCCAAAAAGCACTAACTGGCCAACTCTATCCATATACCCTATTGCCTGCAGTGCACAATCTAGCATCCCCATCATCACCACATTGCTGCTTGCTTATTTATTTATTTATTTAAAAAGCTCAGCAGCTCAACACTGTCACCCACTGGTGTTGGGAGGCAGGACTGTACATCTTCAAATTATATGTGTGGGTGGGGAGGGGGATACCAATTTGCTTGGACCCTTGCATTAAAAAAAGAAAGCAACACTTCCCTGCACATGGAATATTAGCATATCAGGGAGTTTCTAATGCAATTAATGATTCTGGGTTTCTGTCTGCAGGGAGTTTTTAATGGAAAGGGACATTTGGAGATGTTATTTTTCCATGCACCATGCTGGACTAGATGGGTCACTGGCCTGATCCAACAGCTCTTCTTATGTTCTCTTGGTTGCTCAATCAAGAGATAATTGCTATATGTTCTTATAGGTAGCATGAACATCATTTGAGAATGCATGAACTGATTCATAGCATAATCCCTGATAAATTCCACAGAGTGATGATGATGATGAAGAAGAATTACATTTCTATCCCACCCTTCGTCCCAAAGAAGCCTTGAGCAGTAAACATCAAAATGTTAAAACAATACAGTTTAAAATAAAAACATATTTAAAGCAATTTACAACAACCTAAAAACACTTTAAACTTCTAAAAACATGTAAAAGCAATCAACACCCTTTAATTTTCATTTTACAGTTCCCATAGCCAATATCATTCATCCATCAAAACCCTGGGCAAAAAGGAATGTTTTTTAATATCTCCTGAAAGGAGACATGCCTCACCAGGGAAAGCATTCAAAAAATGGGGATCCATCACCAGGAAGGCCTTGTTAGGGGGGTCAACATTAGCCCAGCAACAGCCAGAGGGCGCACCACCACCAAGGCCTCTCCTGCCAACTGTAGAACTGGTCATTTTTTGAGGAGTTGCTCCTTTAAGCACTTGAGTCCAAAGCCATTTAGAGCTTTGTATTAACATTTTGAGTTGATATTGATAGCTCAGTGGACAGCCAGTGCAGAGCTTTCAAGATAGCCCTGTAGTCAGCCTTCCTTGTTAGGTGGGGCATATTTGGGGAGGAGATGCATAGCACCAGCCAATCCTCTTCCCTCCTTCACTTGTGGAAAGGATGTGAGGGCTAGGCCAGAGGAAGGGAAGGACGGTGACTTTCCCCCTCACTTCTCCATGCAGAGTGTGTGTTAACATACATAATGGGCTATGTAAAGGCCAAGTTTACAGAAAATTTAGTATGAACACCAGAAATTAAATGACTATATTTTTTGTTTCATAAGGAAAAAGGATGTTAAGGATACAGTAAAAAAGGGATACCAAAAGGTGTGAAACAAACAAATTAAAAACTATGAACTTGATGAACTGTGGAACTTGATTTCTCAAAAGTTCACTTTAATCTTGTATCATGAAAACACCAATGAGTTACAGCCTAGGTGGCCAGCCAGCCAACTAATTGTAGTATGCACATCAGTGTTTTCACCCTTTGCCTTCAAGTACTCAAAAAAAAGAAAAAATAGTCACTATGATTGTGAGTATAGTGAGTGCTTTAAAGAAGTAATTAACTTAGGGTGCATATGTTTAGAAAGAGAGAGAGAGAGAGAGAGAGAGAGAGAGAGAGAGAGACCCAGTGTAGCGCAGTAGTTAGAGTGTTGGACTACAATCTGGGAGATCAGGGTTCAAATCCCCACAAATCCATGAAGCTCACTGGGTGACCTTGGGACAGTCACTGCCTCCCAGCCTCAGAGGAAGGCAATGGTAAACCACCTCTGAATACCGCTTACCATGAAAACCCTATTCATAGGGTCGCCATAAGTTGGAATCGACTTGAAGGCAGTCCATTTCCATTTTCATATATATTTCAGATTACTTTCAGTTATCTCTTTATTTCCTCCCTTTTAGCTATCTCTGTATTTCACCAATTCTCATCATAATAACTGCCGAATAAACAAGCTCTTATTTCTTACTGTAGACAATTTGCTTTTTTATTGCTGGCTGGGTAGAGGACACAAGTGAAACTGAACCAGAAAAGCAAAGCAAAGGAAAGTCCAAGGAGTGGAGTCTATCTCTAGCCCATAATACAAATTTCTAATATTTAACTTTTCAAGAGTTATGTTACTATACAGGCTGATTTTTTTCAGGCTCACATAAATAATTGCATGGTGATTGTGGTCATGAAAAATCCACCCTCAGACAGAGAAAATCTTGAATGAGCTGACTTTGGGCAGCTCTTCCAGATGAGGCTTTTGTTATGTAGTTGTCCTACCTTCAGGAAGGGTCATAGCTCAGTGGTAGAGCATTCACTTTGCATGCAGAATGTCCCAGGCTCAATTACCAGCATCTCCAAGTAGGTCTGGGAGAGAACCTTGCCTGAAACCCTGGAGAATCGCTGCCCATCAGTGTAGATGAGCTAGCGAGACCAATTGTCTGAGTCAGTATAAGGTAGCTTCTTATGCCTTTCACTGAATTTTTCAGAGGGTCATATTCTTAAATTGCTCCTGTTCTTAAAACAAGCTGTCATTCTTTAAACGGAAGTAATTATCTGTCATGTCACAAATTTAAAAGATCATTTTCCCTAAAAATTCCGGGGGGGGGAGCACAGCTCTTGGGGGCAGGCATCCACTTGCTCCACCCTGCCTACAGGACTGTTTCAGGACCAGTGACACATGGTCCAATCAGGCTGCCCAAATGACCAACCTAGCAGCCACATTTTGCACTAGCTGCAGCCTCCTGGCTGTTTTCAAGGGCAGCTCCCCCGTAAAGTGCAGTACAGAAGTCTAAGCAGGAGGTCACAAAAGCATGGACAACTGAGATCTAGCTATCTTAGTCCAGGAACAGACATAGCTTGCAAACCAGCCTCAGGTAGGCATAAGCACACCTAATGTGGCAGCCCCTAATTTGTAGAATTTCCTCCCTACAGAGGTAGGACACCTTCGCTATACAATTTTCGGCGAATGCTAAAGATACACCTTTTCACCCTAGCCTTCAGCTTCTGGGATGTTTTCAGAACCCACCCTATTATTGTGATTGGAATGTGTTTTAATTCTTCACCCTATTGGTGAAGGGTAGAAGATTATAATTTTTTTAAAAAAGAAGACACAAAATGCCCATATTGTATGCCCACACTGGAAAGTATGGGATAACACTTGCTTGACACAGCATTATTGACTCTCCTTACAAACAAATCAGGATGAATACTCATTAAACAGTCAGTCATCTAATATCTCTGCAAACAAATCAGAATAATTAAACATGCTGTCTGGAATCACTCACAGTGTCCCTTCCAGAGGAAATAGCAGTTGGGGAGGATATATTTCAGTCTGGTTTCAGGCCTGGCTATGGGACAGAGATGGCTTTGGTCGCCTTGGTGGATGACCTACGCAGAGAACTGGACAGGGGGAGTGTGTTCCTGTTGGTTCTACTGGACCTCTCAGCGGCTTTTGATACCATCGACCATGGTATCCTTCTGGGCCGCCTTGCTGGGATGGGTCTTGGGGGCACTGTTTTACTTCGCCCTTCCTGGAGGGGTGAACCCAGAAGGTGGCACTGGGGGACTCCTGCTCGACTCCTTGGCCATTGGCCTGTGGGGTCCCTCAGGGTTCAGTTTTGTCCCCCATGCTATTTAACATCTACATGAAACCACTGGGAGAGGTTGTCCAGGGGTTTGGGGTTCGGTGCCATCAGTATGCTGATGACACCCAACTCTATTTCTCCTTTCCACCTAATGCCAAGGAAGCTGTCTTGGTTCTGAACCAGTGCCTGGCATCAGTGATGGGCTGGATGAGGACGAACAAATTGAAGCTTAATCCAGACAAGACAGAGGTGCTCCTGGTCAGTCGAAGGGCAGATCAGGGAATAGGGATTCAGCCTGTGCTGGATGGGGTTACACTCCCCCTGAAGACACAGGTTTGCAGTTTGGGTGTGCTCCTGGACTCAGCTTTAAACTTGGAGGCCCAGGTTTCTGCGGTGGCCAGGAGTGCCTTTGCTCAGTTAAGACTACTTCACCAACTGTGCCTGTTCCTGGAGACACCTGATCTGGCTACGGTGACATCCCATTTAGATTACTGTAACGCACTCTATGTGGGGCTGCCTTTGAAGACTGTTTGGAAACTTCAATTAGTACAATGAGTGGCAGCTAGGATACTAACTGGGGCTGGCTAGAGGGATCATACAACTCCCTTGTTGCAAAAGCTCCACTGGCTGCCAGTTTGTTTCCGGGCACAGTTCAAAGTGCTGGTTTTGACCTATAAAGCCCTACACGGCCTAGGCCCAGGCTATTTGTCAGACCGTATCTCCCTATATGAGCCTACCCGGGCCCTGAGATCTTTGGGAGAGGCCCTCCTCTCAGTCCCACCACTGTCACAAGTGTGATTGGTGGAGACCCGAGATAGGACCTTTTCGGCAGCTGCCCCTAGGGTTTGGAACTCCCTTCTGAGGGAGGCAAGAATGGCCCCCTCTTTACTGTACTTTCATCGACAGGTGAAGACTTATTTATTCCAGCAGGCTTTTGGAGTAGAAGTGGTTTAAGACAGGACTTCTAGAGGTATCCCATATTGTTTTACTGTTTGATTACATTTATTCTTAAATTGGTTTTAGGTATTTTGCAGTGATGTTTAATTGTTTTAATTGTTTTAATGCTGTAATGAGTTTAATTCTATTTTAAATGTAGATTTTTATATGCCCAAATTATATGTACCCATTTTTAGTTGTAAGTCGCCCTGAGTTCCAGTTTTGGGGAAAGGGCGGGGTATAAATAATAATAATAATAATAATAATAATATCTACTCTGGGAGATAGCAGCAGAAAAAGCAGTTAACCCCCCCTCCCCATCCTGATCAGTTGGGCTGCAACTGTTATTTTGAATGTGGAAAATGACATGTAAATTCAATATCATATCTAATTTGGCCCTCAGTTCATCAATCATTATTCTGTGAAACTGATATCGCAGATCCTTTGACATTAAGACTTTGAAATTATAGACCATCAAAGACTGACTCCTTTTGAATTTTTTATTTATTTTTTATTTGATTTATATCCCACCCTTCCTCCCAGCAGGAGCCCAGGGCTACAAACAATAGCACTAAAAACACATCAAAACATCATAAAAACAGACCTTAAAATACATTAAAACAAAACAACTTTAAAAACATTTTAAAAAAAGCTTTAAAAACATCTTTAAAAAGGGTTAAAAACATATTGTTTAAAATAAAAAAAAATTAAAAGCAATTCCAACACAGATGCAGACTGGGATAGGTCTCAACTTAAAAGGCTTGTTGAAAGAGGAAAGTCTTCAAAAGGCGCCGAAAAGATAACAGAGATGGTGCCTACCTAATATTTAAGGGGAGGGAATTCCACAGGGTAGGTGCTGCCACACTAAATGTTCATTTCTTATGTTGTGCAGAACAGACCTCCTGATAAGATGGTATCTGCACGAGGCCCTCACCTGCAGAGCACAGTGATCAACTGGGTATATAAGGGGTAAGACGGCCTTTCAGGTATCCTGGTCCCAAGCTGTATAGGGCTTTGAACACCAAAACTAGAACCTTGAACTTGGCCCGGTAGCAAATGAGAGCCTTTATATGCTTGATGAAACTCTAGTTTTCCCAGCCTAAAAAAATGCACCTAAAAAAAATCTGAAATAGAGGAAGTGACATCACACCATTAACATACAGCAGTTGACTCATTCTGCTTGCATATGCAATGCATTTAAACGCCAGCTTTGACTTTAATGGGACTAAACTGGCAAAAATCCAAGTAGGAGAGTTTTATTTGTTCGTGTATAAGGCTGATTTACTGTGGATTAGCTTCCTGAATTTTGTGTGCTGTTAGGTAAGCAGGTTTGGGAATGCAGTCTACTTGTTGATTAATTTGTTTCCTTTCGGCTGTTGGTTACATCTACATAATTCTGTGGAATCAGAGCCTTAGTAAACAATTGTTTAGCTGTAGCATTGTGGCATTTGGAACTTCATTAGCATTATCCTAACTAAGCACATGTGAAATCTCCCAGGAGGAAAAATCTAATGGCAATCATTGTAATATCATTGTTTCCTTTAATAGTACATCTCCTGTTTTTCTTTACTGAGAAGAAATGAGAAAACAACCATGCATGAGCTAATTCCTTATTATTGTTTTGAGTCAAGAAGGTGTGCCAGACAAAGTAAAGAGATGGTGCTTGATTAAGACTTGCCTTGACCTGGTCACTGATGGTGGACAACAAGGGCTGAAAGACAATTAGGCTCCTCTTTGTTAATGCTACTTTGGAAGGAGTTTAAATCCTTTTAGCCCAATTCATTTCACGTATACCAAATTTGTAGACCCTTTTAGCTTATTGGCAAAATAAACATATTAAATTAATTGGAAATCCACAGAGATATAGATGATTGGATCAGGCATGATCAGCATCCACAATCCAAATGATCAACATCCAACACTATGAATTTTTCATATCAAATATTCCATAGCCACCATCACAATTATTGCTGTAAACTTTAAAATGTTTAAATCTGTTCATTCACAAAAGAGTTATGTATCTTTTTCTGTGTCAGTGTTTAGAATTATTTTATAAAGTCATGAAAATCAAAGCCCAGAAGTTGAACTACTTAATTTTTTTATGTTAAATTTCCAGAGCATGATAAATTGCTTAGTCTTGGGTTAATGAAGGGCAAGGCATACCATTTCCTGGTGTACAAATGAGTCTGGTGGACTGTTGCCCTCAGTGCAGTGTCAGCAATTGCAGTCCACTTAACTCATCTATACAATGGAAATCTGGTGTTATATCTTTCTCTTAATTGTTTTTAATTCATTTTACTTTTCTCTCATGCATTTCAGGAACAACCTGAGATTTGCTTTGCATGTAAATAACAGTGGATCCTTTTGGTTTCCTGAAGAGGTGTACTGCTGATACCTATGATGCCAAGATCTTCATATATTGCCAAAACTGGGTGCATGAAGGTGTGAGACATGAATGTCAACAAAGAGATACAAAAGTGAGTCAGGACTGGAGAGAATCAAGAGATGCTGTGCACTGAGATTTAACTCAAAGCATTGACTCTGCATTGACTGGTGAAACAAAGATGTAATGTGGTCTCATACTTGCTACTCTGATTTCACAGACAAGGGAAAAATCAATCAGCTGAAAAAAGCGTATCATTCACCTCAATGTCTAAAACAGCAGAAAAACCACCTCACCAAAGTAAACAATTACCAGGCATCAGCCTCATCCAGAACAAGATGTGTGAAGTTACTGAACTGGCATCTGTGCCTATTTTGTCAGAAAGGACATAAGGAATACGCCTATAACATAGCTACTTTTGTTGTGAGTGACATGATACTGCAGGAAGCACAGGCTCACAAAACACTAGCTACTGTATTCAGTTAGCTAATGTGAATTATATAATTGCTAATATGAGTGATATAACAGCTGCATAAGGAAAATACCATTTGAACTGTCTGAAAGCATTTTACAAGTGGACACAGGAAACCTGGGAACAAGCTGCAACTTCTAATGTTGCCAGGGTCTGGCTTGAAGAAGAAATTCAGTATCATTTCAACAGTGGTGATATTCTTCAGCTAAATGATGTGTGGAAACATTAAGTACTGCTAGCAGAATGCTCATCTACAATTATCCTTAACACTCATAAATCAACATATAAAGAAAAATCCCAGTTGCTGTTTCGAGACAGCAATATTTGTGACAAACAGCAGATAAAACTTTGATTTACAACTTATTTACAATAAATGTACAACATATTGTTCCGACGAAGTTTATTTTTTTCACAGTCCAGATTTTAGATAACTAATTTGAACTGGATGATCTCACTAGTATGCCTGTACACAAGTCTACAGGTGATTTGTTTTTCATTTAGTATACACTGTGCTCAAGATTTGTGGTGCTCTCAAGGTTCACTCTAGTCTTCATGGTGTTGGTGTTGATAATGAAACTGCTTTCAGTGTTGTACCTCACAGCCTGCTGATGTTTCTATGAATTGTGGATGGTGGACAAGTATTAGAAACTGGTGATGACAACAGGGGCAACAACAAGCCTATTAGCCAGTTGAACAGAATTCTGAGCATTGTGTAGAAGTGGGTGTATTGTGTGATAGGAGACAAGAAGTCAACCCTAAAGCAAATCGGACTTACTTTTATGTTTCATCAAGCAACCAGGAGAAGCTAGTGGAACTTTTCCATAAAGCAGGTCACTTTTTAAGCTATTACCACTTACCAGCTCTTGAAGTTGGATGCAGTATTAGCAGAACATACACTCAGGTGAATGGAAATTTGTCCATTTCACTGCAGACCATATTGACATCCCAGATACAACTCTAGATGGTAAGAAATACATTGCATGCTATCCAATTAATGTCAACAAAGAAGTAGATCAACTCTAATGATGAAAGATATGTTCTTTAAAAGTACCTGAATTCATGGAAAAGCTGTTTGAGGTTTGGAAACTAAACTTGAAGCTGGATGAATGTATGCTAATGACAATTGATGCCATCCCCAAACCCTGCAGACATATTATGTATGCAGCAAAGGATGTGGATCATGTACTTCTGGAACCACTACTGTTACTGGAGGCCCAGATGGCTTCGGTGGCACGAAATGCCTTCCATCAGCTTCAGCTGGTGGCCCAGCTATGCCTCTATCTGGACAAGGGATAGCCTAACCTCAGTTGTCTACATTTTGGTAACCTCCAGGTTAGATTACTGCAATGCATAATACATGGGGCTGCCTTTGAAGACAGTTCAGAAACTGCAGCTAGTAGTAATAGTAGTAATTTTATTTTGGTCAAAGACCAGCAAATATAAAATAGAAAGCACCAGAAAATCGGTGTATAGAAAGCAGAAGCAGACTAAGAAAAAACCTGCAGTACTGATGATAATATACACACACAAGAGGATAAAAAATCATAATAAAACCTTAAAATAATTACATTGTCATTCCTATCCAACAAGCAATAGTGCCTGCACAGAAACTAGCCACCTTGGTTGTGACTTCTAGGTTCTGGTCAGCCAGCAAATAATGTAAGTAAAATGCATTTGAGCTCCCAGGAATTTTTTGTAGAATCGGAGTGATAAAAATATATTGAAGATCACAATAGAAAGGGCAATATAAGGGAATCCTGCGGGAAACCATCTGAGGAATCCCTGGAAAATCAAATATAGGTTGAATTATAAAAGATTGCTAAACTAATGATAAACACACAAAAATTCAGTGGCAGGAACTGGGTCTTGCAGTATTAGAACGGAAGGAAGACAAATTTGGGGAACTCGTCAGCTGAGGCCTAAATGAGATTACATCTACACTGGAAGCCTCACTTTCAGCCCTACATTAATTATTTTTTCTAATATATTTGGTGGTCAATCTTGGCAATCACGTGAGGTAGGCAAGCAACAAGATATCCTAAATCTACCAGAGTGGGAACCAGTTACCTGCAAGTGAGATAAAGACCCTTATCTCAAGTGTGAGGCTAAAGAAAGCTCCTGGAGAAGACATGTTACCTCCAGAAATCTATAAAAAATATTTAGAATGGTGGATGCAAGTTCTTGCTGGTTTATTCACTAAAATAAAATAAACTAGAAGTATACCCCCCTTGGTAGAAAATGAATATTTTCTTCCCAATTTATAAAAAAGGTGACAGGAATGACCCACAAAATTATTAGCCAATAAGCTTATTAGATATTTCCTCAAAGATATATGTGCAGCACTTCCTTCAAAAATTATTAGAGGGTTACACACAAATGAAATCATACATGAAGGGCAAGCTGGATTTAGAAGCAGATACAGTACTATAGGTAAATGCTTTGTATTAAATGACATCATAAGGGAATATACTAAGAAACATCTTTCTGAAGCTTTTGTTGATCTTTTAGCCACTTTTGATTCTATTAATAGAAATAGACTATGGGAAATACTACAGTGTTCTAATTTTGACTGTAGACTCCTGAAACTGATACAGGACACAGGAATGAGGGTTAGAGTTAGTTTCAATGGTCTTTTAACAGAAGCTTTCAAAACAACATGGGGAGTGAAATAATGTCTTTTGGCTCCCATCCTTTTAAACATCTCCATCAATGATCTCGTGCCACATCTAGCTCAAGCAATCATCCCTTCTCCAGGAATCAGGAATAGAAAGGCTTTTATCTTAATGTATGCAGATGATTCAGAATTTATTTCTCTCTCCTGCTTGGGTCTCAAAAGCCTTTGGGATGCATTTAGCGTATAGTGGAATATTTGTCAATAAATTATTCTAAGATACTGGTTTTTGCAGACACAGTCCTAGGCATGGATGGACTTTGGACCAATATGTTATTGAACAAACTCATTCAGTCAGATATTTGGGTATTCTTTTCAGTGAGTCCCTTTCATGGAAATGTCATATGGAGGTGGTGAAATTGAAGGCACTGAAAACTATGCAGGTGTTAATGAAGTTTCCTTACAAGAAGGGAAGACAGCTAATTTAGCAGCAAAACAATAACCCAAATGCTTTACGGAGCTAAAATCTGGGGAGAGGGGTTGATAGTACCACTATGAATGTTCTGGAAACTGTGCAGAATAATTTTTTCCAAAAACTGTATTCTGTCCCAGTTGGACTTCCTGTAGCTTTTTTGTGCACAGAATCTGATGGCCATTAATTAAGAGAAGAGTAGATATTGAGATATTTTAAACATATCGCTACTCTGCCAAATGAACATCTTCCAGCAATGTGTCACCTGGAAATGGATAATAATTAACAGTGGAACTCAAGTCTCCAAAAGCTCTTGTATAGCTATTACTTTACTGAGTTGAACTCTGCCTCAGATATGGATAAGAAGCAATTAAGGGACTGGCTATTTTGGACAGATTCTAGGAGAGTTGTGCAATTAATTAAGAGCTCTAAATTTTCTCTGTGGTTTCCTCCATTGAAAACAGAACATTTTAGAGCCAGTTATTTGTCTAAACTGACGCCTCTTTCCCTAAGAAATGCTTTTACTGAATTGCGATTTCAAGTTATGCCAACTGCAGTCTTAGATGGACGCTATAACAAGGTGCCATTTGAACATCGATTATGTATCTGTGGCCAACACCAAGTGAAAGATATCATCCATTACATGCTAATCTGCCTTCTGCATAGGGACCCAAGAGAGAGATTCTTGAAACCTTTGCTAGCTTATAGACATAGGAATACCCTTGCAGAAATGGTTCTTTTTCTTTTGAGTGACACCAACAGATATGTGCCACATAAAGTGGCTCTCTGCCGTAGTACCAAAAAAGATAAGGAAGAGGGAATTAGACACAATTGTCATAAACTGTCTTGGAGATTCAGAGTTTTAAGTTGAAGCTGTTTGCCTATGGTAATTTACCTGTACTACTTTGTAATGTTTTAAATTTTACTTTCTGTACACTTGAATATTTTATTTTTTGTCATGGCCTTTGGATAGTACAATAAATTTATTACTGATTTGACGGAAAGGGCAATAGAATGATACATATCCTACTGTATCCACCTCCCCACGCATTGCAAGGGCATACGTACTTGCAATAGGGAACCCTTGTGAATCTTCCTTCCAGAAGTGCAGAAAGTAACACATTAAACTTAGCTAATGTAAATGGCTTTTCTATATTTGGGGATGGTCAGATTTACACGATAGTTTGTGGGTACAAAGGCCCTCCCTCTATCCTTAAAATCAGGGTATGTTACAGCCAGTCTTAAGTGACTTTGTAGTTCAATGTCCCTAATTCATTGGGAAATGGATGCTTTAGCCTTGGTATAACCTAAAGCTAAAACCACATTGGTCAAAAAACCCAGATTTTGAAGTTTCTTGTTCACTACCTGTTTCCATGTTGATTGAAAAGCATCCTTTAACGTCAGTGGAGCCTGACCTGAAGGGAAGAATATCATCTTCAACCAGAAATTTAAGATGTGCATCCAGTAGTGTAGTGGCAAATTCAGAAGTGCAGGGTCCCTTCATGATAGTCATGCCACATCCATCACAGCCCCACCTTTTCATTTTCTCTCTTCTCCCTTGCTCTTTGTCATCTCGCGAGTCCATACTCCACTACAACAGCCATCCCTACGAGCCAATCAGCATGGAAAGGGAGTCTATGTGTTAGCTACTGAGAAGACTCTTCTCAGTGGCTGACTAACCTCCTTTCACTCTGATTGGCTCCAATCAGCACAAAAGGACAATGACTCTTCTCAGTGGCTAACACACTCCCTTTTCATGTAGATTGGCTCATACATAGGGACCTGGCTGAGACCCTGCTCCCAAGAAAGTAGAAGGTCTATGATCCCCCACGACCCCAAATAACTGCACCTTTGTGTGCATCCATGCACAAGACTCTATAAAGGTTTGCCCCACCTCTAATCATAAGATTATATTGGGTACACAGCTTGGGACACCAAATATGGTTCTCAGGGATTTCGTTTGGATAGTTTCCAGTGGAGCATAATTGCCATAATTACATAGTGGTGATCAATATAGCATCTGGGCTATACCCTTCACTGTGAAAACCTGCATGGCTGAAGGAATATATTGTCCCCTTTGGTGTAAAACAAAGGAAAGAAATGCCTTCACACTCCTCTGAGCATTTGCAATAACATTGGTTATTTGTGCTCTCCAAGAGCCAGAAGAATGGAAAATTACTCCCAAGTATCTGTAAGTTGTGACTTGTTCAATTGGATGCTCATTTATATACCAGTAGTGTTTAATCCTTTTCTGAGTGAAAAGTGAAACCTTGGATTTGGCATAATTAATTACTAGCATTTCATTTTTGCAGTAGGTATCCAAAGCTCTTAAAAGATGCTGCAGGCCAATACTCATCAAGGACAAAATCACTGCATTATCTGCATAGGAGAACTGACAGAAATCTATTTGTCAGAATGGGAGGGTGGGAGCTCATCTCCACTAGACTTTTGACCAGGTAATTAGAAGTTAAATAGGGGTGCTAGAATGCACCCCTGTTTTATTCCATTAAAAGTTGAAATGGGACCAGTCAAATGTCTGGCACAATTGCTTCTTACCCTTAGACAAGTATTTTTATAAAAGCTACGGATGAGAGTCAGCAATTGCTTGTCAGTGCAGGTACCCTCTAATTTCTCCCACAGTCTGTCCCTTGAGATCAAGTTGAAAGCTGATTTGAAGTCAATAAAAGCTGCATATAGGGCCCCTCCCAACATAGATGTATACTTTTCAACCAGATGCTGGAGTACAAGTCCCTGGTCAGCTGTGGAACGCCCCGCCCCATCTTAAAGCCCGCTTACTCATCTTCCAGGATATTTTCCTCCTCCAACCAACTTAATAATTTCTCATGAAGCTGACTGGCATATAACTTGCTAATAATACTCAACAAACTGATTGGTTTGTAATTTGCAGGGTCGGATCTTTTCCCTTTTTTGAAAATTGGAATAATGATAGTAAGCCCCCAATCCTTTGGAATGTGCACTGACTGATCAAAACAAGCAAATAAGGACACTAAGACCAGCACCTGAAACTGCAGCTGGTGCAGAACTCAATAGCCAGATTGCTGACTGGTGGTCACATGTAACACCTATTCTGGCACAGCTGCACTGGCTACCAATTAGTTTCTGGGGCAAATTAAAAGTGCTGGTTTTGACCTATAAAGAAAGGCTTACGAGGCTCAGGACCCAAATATGTCAAAGACCACCTCTCCCCACATACACCAACGCAGAGCCTGCATTTGTCATCTGAGACCCTTCTCCGTGTGTCCCCTCTGATGGAGGTGTGGAGGGTGACAACATGACAATGGGCCTTCTCAGTTGTGGAATGCTCTCCTCAGGGAGGCATGCCTGGCACCATCACTGCCTGAATCTAGACACCAGGTAAAAACATTTTTATTCACCCAGGCCTTTGAGATTTATTTTTCTGTTTGTTTTTAATCAGGTAGAGAGAAGTTGGATTTTTTTTTATGTAGTCCAAGTATTTTCAGATTTTTTCATATTTTTGTATCTGTTTTTAATCGTGTAAGTTGCTTTGGATTTTTGATTTGGAAAAAAGTGACTAATAAAAATGACAACAATAATAAATGTCAATGCAAGTGTAAAACCAGCAAAATGGCATGTACCATGAACTGTTAATGTACTTTTGGAGATAGCACATGTGATCAATGGGCTGAAATGTTTGCTGATCAAATTTAAATGTACTAAAATGGACTCATAGAAACTAATAAGGTTCCTTTTAACTGAAATCTTAATACCATTCGGGTGAGCGAGAGAAAGGGTTTTATACCAAAAATATGTATCCATCCTTATACTCTTGGTATGCACAAAGCACCATGTGCTTTCTAAAGTGACTATCAGACATTTTTGAGAATTGTATTGATCACAACTTTTGTAATAACATAAATAAGCTATCTTTCCTGAAAAATGCAGACAAATGAAAAAGGCCATTTTTCTGCCCTGGACTCCTACTGGGAGGAAGGGCGAGATATAAATCTAACAAACAAACAAACAACAATAATAAATAAGAGAGCAAAATTAGGAATGAGAACATTTGCACCCTACATTTTGGATTCAGTTTGGCAGGCATGTGCGGACATGCAGTTCAGAAGGCAACGGAAGGGCATGGCCCTCAGTTTGGCAGGCATGTGTGGACATGCAGTTCAGGAGGCAACGATGGCCTCGGTTACTTAAGGGCATGGCCCTCAGTTGCAACGAAAGGGCATGGCCCTCAGTTTGGCAGGCATGCATGGCATGCAGTTAATAAGGCAACGTCGGCCTTGGGTACGTCTGCTTTGGTCAGACATACTCCCGCGAAGGGCTTGGCGTGGTGTCTGGAGCCCGATAGGGATGGACCAAGCGCGAAAGAAGGTCAACTGGCAAATTTGGTTGGCTATTCTGGGGCAGAGGGGGTTGGCTATTTCACACCCTGCATTCAGCATTGGATGGGTGAACTGTACAGGGCCGATGGCGTTCACCTGTCTGACGCAGGTAACGTCTTTTTGGCAGACCTGCAGAGGTGTCTGCGAGAGGTGCTTCTCGGCAGTGGGTAAAAGGGGACTAAACAGAGATTTGTCCCCTTTTTGTGGCGGGAAGGTGCGGAAAGGGAAATAGGTAAGGACAGCTCGGTGGCCCCCTTAGGCACCTTTGGAGGTGATTGGCAGTTCCGGAGGGCCTGTCTCTCAGGGCTTTACAGCTCTAGAGCAGGATATGGGCTGCTTCTGGGGCCAACTTATCCTCATCTACCCAGGGATTATACGGTCCCGGGTGGGGATGATGTGGGAAGGCCCCCCTACTCACCTACTTGGTGCGGCTGGCGGAAGGGGTAAGCAGATGGGGCTTGCCCTTGTCCCAAGCAGGGGCTGGTCGCCCGTGAGCTGTATGGCAAGATGCTTGCTTATAGATAGTTCCACACCTAGGTTTCCCTCTGCAGGTCACTTTAAAAGGTGTTTTTGTATAGTTTAATAAAGTGACCCTTGTTCAACCCAAGTTGATGTGTCCTTGTCTTATTTCGCCCCTTCACTCGCAAATGAAAAAGGCCATTTTTCTGCCCTGGACTCCTACTGGGAGGAAGGGTGAGATATAAATCTAACAAACAAACAAACAACAATAATAAATAAGACAGCAAAATTAGGAATGAGAACATTTGCACCCTACATTTTGGATTCCGCACACTTTTCCATCAGGAAATACCTGGTTACTACTAATTCCTCAAACATGCCATCAACAAATTTTCAAGAACCCTTCTCAAGATTTTGAATCAGAGTAAAGCTGATTTTTTTAAAAAAAAAATGTGATTTATATTACCAGCCAGCCCTGATCTGAAAAGTACATTACTTTGAAGTCAATTCCACTGATTTCAACAGGACTCATTTTCAAGTATTGTTAGAATCATAACCTAACTGTCAGGATCTATTTGCATGGGTCACAATTATGTGAATTTGAAATTTGCCAAGCAATTGAAATGGCAGAAGCAGGCTTCTCACTTAGAAGAAAGACTTAGGGGGGAAAACATGTTTTATGTACAGGTCTGAAGAAAATATAATTTTTAGCATGTGAGAACAGCACATTAGAATGATGTATTATAATCTTTTCAGTTACCATTCCATTCCATGCAATTTTATTTTGCAATTTAAAAATCGTACTTGTGTTTAAGTGCATGAGAAATGGAGGAGGTATCAAACATTACAAGGAATTGTATAGAGAACAAAATCTGTTCTCATACTGACAAACAAAACCATACGTTACCCAATTCTCATGGGGGAAAAAATTGTACCTTATAATTTTAGTTTGGTTCAGGAGATTTGGATGCCTGGGGTGGCTTCTGTCTGTCATCTGAGGTATAAGAGGGTATGAAGTGTATGGCTGGCTTCTATGATGGGGATTGGGGGGCAATTCCCATGCAATATGAGGGAGAAGACAGGTGAGCAGGCAAAGACTGAGGATGGGGGGTGAGATATCTCAGGGCTTTGGAATCAGGATGATGGGAAAGCTCTCAGTTGGCCCTCAAATCTGCTATTGCTGTTGCAGAATGCCAGGTCTGTCTTCTTCTTCTTCTACTACTACTACTACTACTACTACTAATAATAATAATAATAATAATAATAATAATGTTGCACACCACCCCAATATCCAAGTGGTGAGAGGTCTCCAGGGATCCCTGCACTTACCCAGGGTTTGGTTTCGTTGGAAAGAAGGTCAGCGGAAACTGTGGTGACTTTATGAAATATGGTTTGTTTATTTACACACATTCTAACCTGAGCTTAAGATGGAGGGGTTCAAAGCATTAGCAGTCCAGTAGATCTTGCTTCCCATCAGGCTTACAGGAGGCATCCTAAAGTCATGGTGCAGGGAGCCACCCTCTCTGTGTGTCTCCAGTTCCCAGCCTTTCCTCAGACTCAACTTAAAACATAAGCTTCTCTTTTCCCCAGGAGGGGGGGGCTTTCCTGAAGAGTTTCAATAACAAAAGGATCTCCCTGGCCCATGTGCCAGTTAATGGGCACATGATAAACCCATTAGCCCACCTGGCCACTCTATTAGACTAACATAAGAGACTCGTTTGACCAGTGGAGCAGGTTTCTCACCTTCAGGTGCAGGGTTCTAAATCAGAGGCTTGAAGGGGACTCCCCAAACTCACAACAACAGCAACAATAACAACCTGAGTCTGAATCCTAGCAAGATGGTGGCACTGTGGGTTGGTGGTTCATGAGTTGAGATAATTGGTCAGTCGGCTGCTTTGGATGGGATTGTACTCCCTCTGAAAGAGCAGGTTCATAGCCTGGAGCTGCTCCTGGATCCATCTTTGTTGCTAGGTGACCTCAGTGGCTAGGAGTGCCTTTTACCAGCTTTGGCTGGTAAGACAGCTGTGGCTGTTTCTGGACCAGGATAGCCTGACCGTTATGGTCCATGCACTGGTAACCTCCAGGCTGGATTATTGTAATGTATGCTATGTGGGGCTGCCCTTGAGGTTGGTCCAGAAACTGCAGCTGGTGCAAAATACGGCACTGCAACTGCTCACTGGGGCAGGGTATTGCTGCTGAAAGAATTGCACTGGCTACCCATTAGCTACCAGGCCAAGTTCAAGGTTCTGGTTCTGGTGTACAAAGCCCTATGGGACCAGGATACCTGAAATATCTTACCCCATATATACCCTGTTGATCACTATGCTCTGCTGGTGATGGCCTCTTGCATATACCATCTTATTAGGAGGTCTGCATAACATAGGAAGCAGACCTTTAGTGTTGTGGCATCTATACTTTGGAATTCCCTCCCCTTAAATATCAGACAGGCACCATCTCTATTATCTTTTCAACACCTACTGAAGACCTTCCTCTTTCAAGAAGCCTTTTAAGTAGAGACCTTATCCCAGTTTGTGTCTGTGTTGGAATTGCTTTTTAAGATATAAGACATTGAATAACATTAAGAACTTGTAATTACATTACTTGTAATTCATTACTTTTTTGAGGAACGAGTGGGTAATTCCTTTACATTTTGATTGTAAAAGAACTAGGAGTAATTTTATTACTTTTGTGGAGTAATTGTAATGTTTCCAGCATTACCTTTGGACATTACTTTTGCGGGGAAAGCAGGGGAAGTCTTCTGCTCCTCTAATTTGTGGATGAAAATCATGTGCCTCAAATTGGGCTTCTGTGCAGCATCGCTCTTCCCTCATGCTCTGTGGGTGGGTAGGAGGTGACGAGGGAGGAGACGGAGAGTGAGACAGGGTGGAGTGGAGAAAACAATTGTTTAAAAAATGGATGGTGGGGGTGAAGAATGGAGTGGAGGAGAAAAGGAGCCGGAGGGCAAGAACATGGATAAAGGAGAAGGAAGCTGCAGCAGAATGGAGATAAAGAACTGTGGAGGTGAAAGATAACATGTGTGTGTGTGTGTGAATACTGTGTTTGCACTTGACACATAAAGTGGCCTCCACCACCCTCTCTGGCTACTGTGCTGCATTTGCAGTATTTTAACTGTTTTGCATCTCAGGGGGAAATGTTTGCTTGGGTGGGTGTCCCTTAGTTGGTGGCAGGGCAGGGTCCAGGAGGTGGTTAAGTGAGACAGATTATGCTTGCTGGCTGAGCGAGGGGGGGGGTTGCACTTGGTTTGACATGCAAAGATCTAAGTAGTGGCCTCTGCCTCCCTCCCCAACTCCCTTACCAGCGGAGAGACTACCATTCCTACCTTATGGATAAAATGAATTATTCTACTACCTCTGTATGTGTGTGCTTATTTTTAATGTTGTTTTAGGCTACTTAGATGTGCAGCAGCCAAGGCCAGCACCTTGTAGGAATTTTTTTGAGAAAAAGTAATGTTAGTTTCAGAGCAATTGTAATTGTAATGGTAATTACTACTTTTTGGGCCATGTAATTGTAACTGTAATTTATTACTTTTTAAAAATAATCTTCTAAGCTCTGGTCACATGGTTGAGGTGACCACAAAGAAAGCATACTTCTTTGACATCCTGATGAAGACATCTAGCAGAGGTGAATAAGCTGATTACATCTACCCAACAAAAATATCCCTGGAGCCCTCAGTAGCCTGCTGTGATGATTTTCTTTTAACCAACCAGTATTTATGGATGTTATTTTTGATTGTTTTTACTGAAATTTTATTTTAATTGTTGTAATTTTTGTGTGGTGTACACTGCCTTATTTTTTTCACTGAAGTGTGATCTATAAATATTTAAATAAATAAATTTCTCAAGGCACTTTGACAATAAAATAGTTCAGATTCATTCAGAATTGGTTGCCGCAGTTATGGCAACTCTGAACAAAGTGTTCAAAGCACCATCTGGCCCAGTTTTGTTGGATCGGTTTCAATGATTGTGGCTTGCTGCTATGGGACAATCTGCTTCTAGGAGTTTGGTCAACCACATGCCCTCTTGCCCCTTGCCCATCTTGGCTTATAAAACTAACTGGAGTAAATTGGAAGTGTGGGTCCAGAGAATGATGATTAATACCTCACTGCTGGAGGGGGGGGTGCCATCAGCCTTGGAGATGGCTTAAGAGGACTTCATGGACCCAGAAATGTTAAGTAATTGTCACCCAATTGCAAATATATTTTTCTTAGGCAAGATACTCAGGGGGACAACCAGGCTGCAGGAATGCTTGGAGGAAACAGATGATCTGGACCTGGCTCAGTCCCGGATATGGAACCAAAACTGCCTTAGTCACTCTGATTGCTGACTTCCATCAGGAAAGAGACATGGGGAGTGAGATCCTGTGGATTCTCCTTGACCTCCCCACAGCTTTTGATATCATTGACATGGTATCCTTCTGGACTGGCTCATATCAGAAACACAGGATTTCTTTTAATGTATAGTTTATTAGGTTTATCACATTATTACAATAAAACAGTACAATCCCTTATTCCCTCTCTCCACTCCCCCTTCAAAATGGCCTGACCCAGCATCCCTCAGCATCAACAACAATCATGTATAGATGATTCAGCAATCCAGCTTTCAATATATAAGGTAAAATATTTAAAAAAGGATGATATCAGTAATGCAAAAGCAAAAGCTAATAAACAATGAATCCAATTCAATACAAACTTACAATCTTTCAAAAATATTTTTTATAAGAAGTTGCTAAGCATTAGCCTAATGCATCTGGAAATGGGAAGAGGCTTCCTCATCCAGTGCAGCTGTTGAGTCCCAGGCAGAAGCTTCTTTCGTGGCTTCAGCCATAAGAAAGGCGGGACTGGTCTCACCCAGTCCTGGATGGAAGACACTTTCCCTTGCAAACAATAGCACAGTTCCAGGCTGCCATTTCTTTTACAGCTTTAGCCATAAAAAAGGTGGGATTGGTCTTACTCAGCCCTGGATGGGCAAACAGCAGCAACTGAGTCTCAGGCAGCAGCTTCTTTTGTAGCTTCAGCCATAGAGGAGGTGGAGTTGATCTCACTGAGCCATGGATGGAACATACACTCCTTTGCAAGCAGCTAGCGGCCACCATTACTCCTGTGTAGTATAATGGAAGCTGTTCTGCTTCTTTTTCCTTCAGATGACTGGTTTCTGGTCTCAGAACCTCTATTCCATTGCTCTGTTATCTCTCCTGCTTACATAGTATGATTCTGAAAAATCATAGTTACTAAGAAAATGTCCAGAGGTTACACAGTTCCACTCGGTCACAATCAATGAGTTCATTTGGAAAGATCTTTGACATGTGGCCAGAAGCTTCCATCAACCATTTCCATGCTGACTTTTCTACAGCATTTTTGACTTTATCTGCAATGCAAATAGGGCACTTCACACATTACATGCCAGTTTTGAACCCTGAAATAGTAACATCCCTCCCGAATTGATGGGGAGCAGATCATGGAAACACCAAGAAAAAATTACTTGTTACAATTATTTCCGTGGAGGATTTTAGTGCAATGAAAAATGTAGTAATACCATTATTTAGCTTGAACAGGTAATGTATATCCACATGGATGGTCTTTATTTGAAAGCACTGAACTAATGAAGTAAAAAGTAAATCATTATTAGTATTGTTGGAAGCAGACTAACAGAGACCATCTTTTACCATCTATTTCATACTCAATTTCTTCTATTGCTATGTGCTTGCCAAACTTTATCCATTTAAATTTCATTTTCTGTGATTATTCTTGATCTAGCTCATAAACTACACATCATCCTTGTTCTGACTGATATTCTTAAACCAGGTTTCTATTCTTGATTCCTACCTTTGTGCAGCACAGAGAAGTGGCCCATTACTATTAACCTCATATCTTCACTACAGTATGCTCACCTAAAAAACTCATATTCACAGCAAATGGCAGTAATTAGTAAATTGCTCTGATATGACATGACTTGTGCCTGTCACGAGTGAATAGTACAGCCTAACAAGGTGTAACCTGACATAAATGGCTCCTTTCTACTGGATTTGCAGTAAATTCAGTATCAGATATTCCACCTGGGAAGTTTTGTACTGGAGGATCTTGACTATACTATTCTAACTATTCCCTTGAAAGCCTAGAGTACTAGACCTCCTATTGATCCTTGCACTACATCAAGCCTGTACGACTTGTGACCAACCAAGTAAAACATAAGCCAGTAGTCACGGCAGTCCACAAACAGCTTGATAAACAGCTTCTCTGGGATTGTAAAAATGGGGAGAGGGGTTGTTGGACACTTGGGAAGCCATAATCATGACTAGTGGCTGCATTCAGCTCGGCTGGTCCCTTTGTACACGATTGCAGTATGCCATATGTTCCCCTCACTGATAAATGATGACAGCAGCAAGTAGCAACAGCAGACCTATCACCCATTGCTGAGTGGACTGTGAGGAAGTGAAAGCCAAAAGAAATAGGCTCAGGAAGAAGAAAGAGGTATCACTGGCTTGTTATCCTCTAGGAAGACAATAAAACACAATATGTGTGAGAGGGAACTCAGGGAAGAAAGAGGGAGAGGATGTGTGTGGGGGGGGGAGACCATGGCTCAGTGTGGAACCACTTTTCATGCAGAAGATCCCAGGATCAATCCTCAATATCTCCAGGTTGGGGTGGGAATGTCTCCCGTCTGAAATCCTGGAAAGCCAGAAGCAGTCAGTGAGCTAGATGGACCAATGGTTTGACTCAATATAAGGCAGCTTCCTATGTTCCTAACAGAGAGAGAGGGGAAGAGAGACAAAAAGAGAAGATAAGCCTATGAATGGCTGCTAGACATGATGGCTATATTCTGCCTTCAGCGTTGGAGGCAATATGCCTCTGAATACATGTTGCTGGGAATCATAAGTAGGAAAAGTATGGTTGCATTCAGGTTTTGCTTGTGGGCTTCCCATAGGGATCTGATTGGCCTTGTCAGAACAGGATGCTGGACTAGATGGGCCTTTGATCTGATCCAACAACACTCTTACTATGAGAGGGGAACATAAATTCCTTGAACCTCTTCCTGATAAGGATGCAATGCAAATCACTGTGGCAAGATTTTGGGTAGCTTTACTCCAAACAGGCCAGAAGTTAAAAAAAAAAAAAAAAGGGCAAGGCCCGTTATCATCTGCAAAAGATGGCCAAGAGCCAAAGGTTCAAGAGTGCCAAGCATAGTTGTTGCAGTCAACTCTAGAACTGATTTCTTGCTGCAAATATAAAATTCTGTTTTCCTACATCTTCTAATTTTCTTTGGCTTTGGTAACTAAACCCCAGAGAGAAACTGTATTTTGTTGATACTTAGGTGATATATGAATTCTTTGCGCATATAGCAGATATGTTTTCAGAAGCCCTGTGGCATCAACACTACAGGTTTAAATGAATGGTTTGGGAAAGAAATGAAAACCCCTGAATGCTGTGTTTTTTCAGACTAATATGAGAAATGATTCAGCAGTATAGAATTAGATTTATCCTTTTTCCCAAGATTTCTGCATTTTCATCTTCCCAGGGAATAGACGCAAACTTCATCCTCTAAGCTTTGTTTAATAGTTTTAGGTTGTAATATCCTAAACACACTTGGCTGGAAATCAATCCTGTTGGACTCGGTGGAACTTTCTTCTGAGAGACATGTACAGGATTGTGTACAAAGCTTCTACATGGGGATAAATTCTCACTCAGTTTGCATGCCTAAGTACATAAAAGAAAAGGCAAATGGATGAACAGTAGAATCTGAGCAAAAGTGAAATAACAGGGTGTGAATTTTCTTTATGAAAAACTAATTGACTACACGCTCAAGGAACAAAATCAGATGCTGGTACATAGACTGTAAATAATTGCCTCAAGTATCATGCTGACCAACTATTTTTATGAAGTATTACCCTAGCATAGACCCGAACTAAATCAGTATCATGCCACATTAAATAGTCATGGCTTCTCCCAAAGAATCCTGGGAACTGTCATTTATTAAGGGTGTTGAGAGTTGTTAAGAGACTCCTCACACAGCTATAATTTCCAAAGAGGTTGAAAGGTCAATTCCCTTTCTCTGAGAACTCTGAGAATTGTAGCTCTATGTGGGGAATAACAACCCTCAGCACCCTTAACAAACTACAGTTGCCAGGATTCTCTGGGAGAAGCCATGACATGGTATAATACTGCTTTAAATATATAGTGCAGATGGGGCCATATATGGCAAAGAGACACAGGTAGTCCTTTGGGTGTCAGTGTTTCAGTATGGGTGTAGAACCTTTGCAAGAGCATGATAGTTTTTGGAGAAACTAATTATCTTATGCCCCTATCAGTTGCTGTGCATAAAATATAAGGGGTGTAAATGAGAGTCTGGTGACACATGTGAAAGCACAACCTGTCTCATTGGTCTAGTACTGCATCACTGTCACCATTACATTCCCCTTCTTCCAGCATACTACAACTTTTTTCTCAAAGCTGGGAATGAAATTGGGCAACTTGTTTCAGGGTGATGGAGCACCTCTTTCAGAGGAGAGGTGTGACACTTTCTTCAGGGACATGTCGTAGGGTTTAAGGAGGGATACTAGCATTTGATGGGGACAGAGGAACTAAGACGCTAGTACAGCTTTTCCCAACTAGTGGGCCACCAGATGTTGTTGGACCACAACTCCCATCAGCCTCAGCCAGCATTGCCAATGGTCAGGAAAGATGGGAATTGTGGTCCAACAACATCTGGTGGCCCACTAGTTGGAAAAGGCTGGGCTAGTAACCTCTTGTGGCAGATGCAGTGTGGGTTTAAGGGGGGAAATGAAATCATAACTTTGGTGAGCACCCTCAGATATCTGCTAAGATGGTGGGGGTTTCCTCAGACTTGTCCTTTTCATTGTTGTGTGGTTAGAATGGACAGGGAGTTTCTGTCTGGCCCTCCAGATTCTCCGCAGGCCACACCTCCTCCCCAGGACACACCCACTTTCCTCACATCCTTCACCAGTCTTGTTTTGTACCCTCCTTGAGTGTTTTTGCCTGCCTGGAATGTGTCTTTGAAATCTGATAATGCTTCTTGCTTCTTTGACAGAGAATATAGGGGAGTGTGTGTGTGCAGAAACTACTCTACTCTACAATGGTAAAATTTACATTCATTGCTCTGCCCACTTCTGTCTCTGCCTGTGCCTACCACTGGCACGTGGACCTCAGAAGGGATGTAGATTTCCAGAAGGGAATGTGGCTCTCAGGCTGATAATCGTTCCCCATCCCCGTATTAATGTGAAGGACCATGGGTAAAAAGCCTAACCATTGGCTCTGAGCCAAATAAGGTTGCCAGGTTCAAGGCCTGATCCTGTATCTTTAGGAGAAGAGAAAGTCAGCCAAGTGCAGGTGTTCTTGCAACACTGTAATGGGAAAAACCACAGGGTGGAATTCTCCTTTCCCCTTGAACAACTTTTAAAGATACAGAAGACCTCTTGGAGGTCGGGCCTGGCAACCCTAGTTTGATCATTTGCATACTTTTTGAGTTCAGTGGGATTTATTTCTGTGCAATCACGTTTGAAAATGGAAAAGCCATACAGAGGATCTGGCAACAGAGCCCTGGCAACCAAGAGGTCTTCTGTATCTTTAAAAGTTGTGCAGGTGGAAGGAAGAATTCCACCTTGTGGTTTTTCCCATTACAGTGTTGCAAAAACACCTGCACTTGGCTGACTTTCTCTTCTTCTAATGATACGGGATCAGTCTCAGGCCCTGAGCCTGGCAACCCTAGAGCCAAAATATCTCAGACAACACTGGGGTAGACTCAATCCACTACCTTACTCTGATAAGCAGGTAATCCACTTTGGAAGGAGGAAGTCGAGTATGTCTGGCTATTTACTCTTTTCAGATAACGTTTGATAAAGCTGTTGCCTGTTTAAAATCCAAAGCTCTGACTTTTGTCTCTTTATTCTGGGGAAACAAGTGTAGCTTCTCCTGGCATGGAGTTAAAAAAAACATTCCCTGCTTGATTTCTGTGTTAAAGGCTCAGGTGTCAGGCTAGGGAAAAAGCTGGAAACCAAGATCTCAGCTCAGTTGAATTCCTTACCCACCCATAGGCTAATTGCATCTGTGCTCAGGAACAGAAGACACCTGCAAATTGTTACTGCATTACATGCAGAGCCATTATATGACTTGGCAGAGAGCAGCCCCTACACAACAAGAGCCTGTACAGATGGAGGAAACCATAAAACCTGTCTCACCAGAGGAAAACAGCGGGGTGGGAGGTGCACCAGTGACAACTGATAATGGACTGCAGCTGTGTATATCAAGCAGCATTAGAAAATCAATAGAAAGACTAATTGAAGTCTTTTACGTTCCACAGAAAGTTGCAAAGGAAAAGCTTATAGAAAAATACTGAATCTGGCTTTCATGGCCCTCTGAAAGGGTGCATTAAACTTCCAGGTGACCTGTTTATTAAGCATTCATCCTGATTTGTTTGCCAAAACTTTGTGGGAAGGTTAGTGTCATATATTTATTAAGCATTCACAATTATTTGTTTGTGGGGAGGTTACATGATATTGCATCAAGCGTTATCTCAAACTTCCTAGTGCATTTCCCCCATCATTTTCCTTACTGCAAAAAGCTGAGTAACCTGAATTTACTGATAAGTGATTGAATCCAATCGAGAAATAGGGACAATCTGGAAGCCGAAGTTGAATATCAGAGGGAACTCTGACATTTGAGAAACTATGATGATGCAGTTGGATTGATAAATGGTAGCATTGATAAATGTTAGTTTCTGTTGTTCATTAACTGACAATCAATTCCATCTTGGTAGAGCATCTCTGCCTTGCATGCAGAAGGTCCCAGGTTCAGTCCCCAGCCTCTCCAGCTAGGGCTACAAGAAACTCCTCCCTGAAACCCTTTAGAGCTGCTGCCAGTTAGTGTAGACAGTACTGAGCTAGATGGACCAATGGTCTGATGTATAAGACAGCTTCCCATGTTCCTATATCTACTCAGCAATAAGTCCCATTGAGTTGAATGGGACTTACTCCCAAATACGTGTATATAGGACTGCAGCCTACACATGGCAGTTTTAGACATGTCTGTATGGGATAGATCACATGACAACAAGGAAGGCATTTGAAGTATAAAATATATCAATCATGACTCCATTTTCTAATTTTTCCTATCAGTGTTTAACACAGTGGGGGCGGGGGTCTTGTGTGAACTTCTAAAGCTGCTCTGGCAAAGTAGCTGAGCGGTACTGCTGTTTTATGTGTTCACATTGCCTTGAAAAACAAAAATGGTTGGGAAGGTGTTTTAGAATCCTTGCTTCCAACAGCATTAATCCCATTTAGCAGCTCGGGGTGAAATTCAAAATCAATATAAATTTTATTTCAAGAATATGAAAATATTTAACCAGCAGCTGGTGGATGTTGCCTGGAGGAACAATTGTGTGTGAGGGTTCTTTTTTAATTAATTGTATAGGGCTGAAGGAGTCCCGCTTAAATTGATGGAAAGCTCCCACTATTATTACTACTACACGGCTTTGATGACAGAAACACTCCAAACCTGAAACGAAGGAATAATTTAAAAAGTGCCTTTCTAAAGCATTCCCATAAAATTATTGTATTAAAAAGGGAATGCCTTTACAGCCTGACCTAATTAGGGATGAGTGAGAAATTTGATTTAAATTTGTTTTGTAGCCCTGGGCTCCTACTAGGAGGATGGGTGGGTTATACATCTAATAAATAAAATAAAATAAATAATAAATTTAATTCACATTTAAAACTGAATTTATCAAATCCACACTTTCCAAAACAACATAAGAACTGAAACACAGCCATCCTTCAACATTCACACTTATCCAAATTTTGTGATGCAGTTCTCCAACCAAACAGTGTTTACAAAAATGCATATATTAGGGGAAAGCGTGCATAAAAATGAATATGTTAGCAAAAATAATATACAAAAATGCATTACATCAGAAGAAATTGCTTGTAAAAATGTGTACATTAGTCAAAACTGCATACAAAAAATGTGTTTAGGAGAAATCCTCACTAACATGCTGAAGAATTTTCATGAGGATTTTTTTTTAAATTAGCAAATTGCTGCAGAAATGCAAAGAATCAAATTTAAGACTGGAAAAATGAGAAAGAACTGAAATTGACAGACGCTTCCATCCCTATCCCAATGGTATAGTACAGCATGCCAATGGTGGTGGCGGCAACAGAGGTGATTCTTATCTTTGTACACTAGGCTACAATACAACCACACACAAGCCTGAGATTTCTGCACATGTATCTCTCCATCCAGCAAGAAAGAGGCATTATTACAGTTCTAGGACACGTTCCAGCTAGGAAAAGAACAAGGAGGGTGTGGAGCAGGGCCAGTGAGTGGTGTGGCCTTGTGGAATGGATACAGCCTAGGGAGAAGGCGTGGCCTGGGCAGAGTCCCAAGGGCCTGATGGAGAGGTCTGGAGAGCCACATTTGGCCCCAGGGCCTGAGGCTTCCCACCCCTGTTATATATAGAGAGTGGCAAGACATTCCAAGAAAAGGGACAGCTCATTCCTAGGGACATAAGGTCTTGGTCATCAGTGGGAATGGACAGCCTCTATCAGCCAGTTTGGGTTCCACATTGATATCTCTCTTTGCGTTCATTCACTGATCAATGACAGTGCAAATGAACTAAGAGTAAGGAAAGCAAACAAAATATAAATGGAGAAAAAACATGGATGACTGTGGAGGGTGGGGCACCCAGGAAGTGACTGGTATTCAGGGTGTTGTTAAAACTTTGGGGGGGAAACATAAAAAGCAGTAGAAGAACAGAGTGCAGAAGAAGCAGGTACAGACAGTGTTAAATTCCTACTAAGTGACTTCTGATAGCAAACATTTGTTTAAGAAATGTAATTCCACCCTTCATCAAAGTGATCCTAGGGGAGTTCACAATTAAAAAATTATAATACATTTTTAAATCTAATAATAAAACATTGCAATTAAAACAGCAGAAAAAACTGGGAGAATAAACAAAAGGTTTTCCCTGGCACCCAAAGGATAGCAAAATAGGTGCCCAGTAAGCCTATCTAGGGAGGGAGTTCCACATCTGGTGTGTGATGGACCCAAATGCTTTCTCCCTGATTGCTATTTGCCTTACATCTGATGGTAAGGGCACCTGAAGAAGAGCATCAGCAAATGACCTAAAAGTCTGGACGGGCATTCCTTTAGGTGCCCATATAATTTTTAAAACATGACCCAACCTAAAGCAACCTAAAAGGCAAATGCTGTTTAGCTACATTAACAGAAGTATAGCTTCTGAATCATGTGAAGTACTAGTTCCCCTTTAATTGGCACTGATTAGGCCTCCTCTTGAGTACTGCGTCCAGTTCTTGTCTCCGCACTTCAAGAAGGATGCAGACAAACTGGAACAGGTTCAGAGAAGGGCAACAAGGATGATCAGGGGACTGGAAACAAACCCCTATGAGGAGAGACTGAAAGAACTGGGCATGTTTAGCCTTGAGAAGAGAAGACTGAGGGGAGATATGATAGCACTCTTCAAGTTCTTGAGAAGGGCCAGGATCTCTTCCCGATCATCCCAGAGTGCAGGACACAAATAGGCTCAAGTTATAGGAAGACAGATTTTGACTGAACAGCAGGAAAAATTTCCTAACTGTTAGAGTGGTACGACAATGGAACCAATTACCTAGAGAGGTGGTGGGCTCCCTGACACTGGAGGCATCCAAGAGGCAGCTGGACAGCCATCTGTCAAGTATGCTTTAATTTGGATTCCTGAATTGAGCAGGGGGTGGACTTGATGGTCTTATAGGCCCTTCCATAAGAACATAAGAAGAGTCTGCTGCATCAGGCCAGTGGCCCATCTAGTCCAGCATCCTGTTCTCACAGTGGCCAACCAGGTGCCTGGGGGAAGCCCGCAAGCAGGACCTGAGTGCAAGAACACTCTCCCCTCCTGAGGCTTCCGGCAACTGGTTTTCAGAAGCATGCTGCCTCTGACTAGGGTGGCAGAGCACAGCCATCACGGCTAGAAGCCATTGATAGCCCCGTCCTCCATGAATTGGTCTAATCTTCTTTTAAAGCCATCCAAGCTGGTGGCCATTACTGCATCTTGTGGGAGCAAATTCCATAGTTTAACTATGCGCTGAGTAAAGAAGTACTTCCTTTTGTCTGTCCTGAATCTTCCAACATTCAGCTTCTTTGAATGTCCCCGAGTTCTTGTATTATGAGAGAGGGAGAAGAACTTTTCTCTATCCACTTTCTCAATGCCATGCATAATTTTATACACTTCTATCATGTCTCCTCTGACCCGCCTTTTCTCTAAACTAAAAAGCCCCAAATGCTGCAACCTTTCCTCGTAAGGGAGTCGCTCCATCCCCTTGATCATTCTGGTTGCCCTCTTCTGAACCTTTTCCAACTCTATAATATCCTTTTTGAGATGAGGCGACCAGAACTGTACACAGTATTCCAAATGCGGCCGCACCATAGATTTATACAATTCCAACTCTACTATTAGAGACTCTACTACTATTCTATGATTCCATGAACAATCCTAAACATTGGGCAAGAGGAAAATGCTGAAGGCCATGCATCTACCTTTTTAAATGTCCTCCTGGGCTCTCAACAGCAGGACAGAAGTGAGGGTAGGCAAGCATTCTTATACTTTTCTGTCCTTTTTCATTTTCCTCCGAAACATCCCCATACCATCCCCAGCACATCATCTTTTCATCTGTATATCGATGTCATAGCTCTGACATAGTGATATTATTTATCTGCAGTACTATTTTACTGAAATGCTATAAATATGGAAGTAGGAGATGTTTGTGTAGAATATATTTGAAATTGCTTCTTCTTGCTGTATAGAACTAGTTTTATACCTATATCTAAGGTCTTCTATGGGAGATTCACAAGGACAAGTGTGTCTGAAAAAAATTGTTTGCTAACTTGTGTCCTTAGACAACCACTAAACATAACATCCTTAGTATCTTTAGATGACCGTTAAAAGATTTTTAATTGTACCATATCTGATTAATTAATCCCCTCCTTCATATTAATGTTGTACCCAAGAACCTTGTGTTTATAACTGACCTATAAAAAATACTTTACCTCCTTGTGCATTCAGTTTTTCCAGCTTGTTAATTAAAAAGTAATATAGCTTCTATTCAGTCCATTCTTAAAACTGGGAGCATTACGATCACAATTATTAATGAACCCATTTTTTTAAATTGCTTTTTTATGATGTACATGAAGAACAGAGAATAACAGTATAACAAACAGATAATACAAATAGTGAATGGAATGTTGCCAGATTTTGATTATGATTATCAGGAATAATGCAAGAATTATTTAGCAATCTAAGGAAAAGCCTGGTGAAGTAGCCCAAAGTACTTTAATATTTAATGCAGAAGTAAAATGCTTCTGAAATATTTTTACAGCCATTATTTGCACAAATTGGGGTTAGGTGGTGAGATAACACTTATGAGTTAACAAAGAGATTGTACTGATGGTAAACAGACAGTTGACTATTTGGTTCAAAGAATGCATCCCTTAAATGACTCTCAGTTCTGCTGAGTCTTTCTGTCCTGCTATAATGACAAATAGTCACTATTCTGTTCTATTGATTTCATTGTAACATATTGTGGAACATACTTGTGTTGGTACATCAATAACTAATCACTGCTAATGCTTTTCTTCCCAACATATTATGCATAGCAGTCCAGTGTCACTTCACAGTCCCCTGTTCTCCATATTTTAGATTACCAGAGATGACGCCTCGTTTGCCACACAGCTGACGAGCGAGGCATAGTTGCAGATGGGGTGAAGCTGCTGCCTCCATCTTTCAATGGGGCAATGTCACACGTTGCGACTATTATACACGTGTGATGTGCAGCACGGAGGGGCGGAGCTTATGGGCCTATTTAAGCCCAGCCACCCCTCCTACCTTCCCCTTTGCTTGTGCGATGCCCACCCCGCCCTCCCTCTTTTATGGTGTGCCTAGGGGTCATTTCGGGGCCGATTAGGAATTTTTATCCTGCCCACGCTCGTTGGCGGGCACATTTTTCGCCTGCTCCACACTATGGGAGTGGGAGGGGATCAGGTTAGGGGGCGTTGTGATCAATAGGTGGTTTTGGCTAATCTGGCTAATTTGACATATTGAAAGTTTAATGCCCTAGTGGGCAGATCATTATAGCACTGGTATGGGAAGGTGTGGGAAAGGAAATAGGCAGTAGCATCACTAGTGGGGTGCAGGGGGTGCGGACCACACCAGGTGACACCATCAGAGGGGGGTGACTCTCAGCTTTAATTAAAAAAAATTAAGTTTCTAGGTGGTCCGGTTCTCAAGATATACATAAAAATGTCAGCCACCCCCCAGTGGCATCTCTATGGGGGTGGGGGGGCGTGCAGACCACATCCGGTGATACCATCAGAGGGGGGTGATTCTCAGCTTTAATTTTTTTAAAAAATTAAGTTTCTAGATGGTCCGGTTCTTGAGATATACATAAAAACGTCAGCCGCCCCATTAATCTTTTTTTAAACTACTGTATAGCACTTCGTAGCTTTAACCCTGCCCGTTCAGGATTGCAGCCAATCAGTGAAGTGTTTGTTTGACCTGTGGCAGTGTCTAGTAAACCTCATTGCAAGGCCAGAAAATGGTGGTTCCACCCCCTTTATCTGAAAATCTCATAAATTGGGTAAGTATATACTTTTCAGTTTTTTCCCCTCTTGTGTGTAGGAGTCAGATCCTGGGCAGTGTTTTGAAAACCTTCCCAATACTTGCTTTTGTGGGGGTAAAAGCATTGCTAATCCCATATCTCCAGAGTAAATCCCATTGAATTCAATAGGATTTACTTTTGAGTAGACATGGTTATGAATGTGCTGAAAATAATGGGACTTTGGAGTGAATGTAAAAAAGAATTGTGTTTGTGTTTTCTTCCCCCCCCTCCAGTCCTATTTTAAAGCAAGTAGGCAGGGCTTACTTAGGTATTACAGTTTTTATTCTGTAGGAAACTAATACTGATTTTTTAAAAACTAATACTGATTTTTCTGCAATGACCAACTGGTTTGACAATAAACTATTATATGGGCTGTATGTATTATATGGGCTGTATGTATTTATACATCTGCAGTGTGTGAGGTAGGGTTGGAAACCAAATCAGCTCACAACAAGAAATAAAGCCATTTAAAATCCAATAACCATAAAGCAAGAATAAACAGTTGGAAAACAGCCTAAAGAGGCATGATTCTGAATTTTGGGTTGGGTGAATGAAGTTTATTTATTTAGGAGCCCAGGGTGGCAAACAAAAGCACTAAAAGCACTTTAAAACATCATAAAAACAGACTTTAAAATATATTAAAACATCTTTGAAAATATTTTTAAAAGCTTAAAAAACATATTTTTTAAAAAAAGAAAAGGCTTAAAAACATATTAAAAGGCAATTCCAACACAGACTCAGACTGGGATAAGGTCTCAACTTAAAAGAACAAGTTGAAAAAACAAGTTCCTTATCACTTGAGGCTGTAGTTCTCTGCACACTTCCCAGTTTGAGTAAGCCCCATTGAATACATTGGGACTTGCTTCTGAGTAAACAAACATCGGATTGCACTATAAATATATTTACAGATTGTGTAATTCATAAACATATTTGAAAGTCATGTTTATATAAATATTTCTTCATACTGTGTCCCAATAAGTATATGATTTCACACTATGGTTGTAGATGATTTTTTCCTCTACATTTTGAGTGTGCCTTTCTTCCTGGGGGTGGTCATGGTTCTCTGTTTTCATCCTGAGGGGAGGATAGGCTGAGAGATGGTGAGTAGCACATTTAAGGTCTCTTCACCTCCCCCCCTTTTTTATTTGTATTTATTTTATAATTCTCCAATATCTTCCCCTGGCTGTTTTTATGTATTTTAAATATTTTTAGATTAAATAAATAGGAAATCATAATTGTGAACCTCCCTAAAAGCAATTTACCTATCCTTATGTTTTGGCAAAGTGATGGTGTGAAGGCATGCTGGAAGAACAAGAGACCATGTTTGAGGCATGTTATAAGGTGTTTGAGGACTTTGTCACACATTACTTTTTGAGACCTGTAGATTCATGTCAGAAACAACACATGCACGTATTGAATGGTGGCTTGGGTGCTGTTTTTTCAGTCTATGCTACATGCGTAGGGAAGGTGATACATCATGTGGCAGCTAGCTTCATAACGTGAGAATGAAAAACATTTGGATCACCATTTACTTGTTTACTTTTCTCACTATTGAGACCACTTCATATATTACTTTTTCATAGACAGAAATTTAATCTTTGTATAGGAAAAAGTATTTTGTAAAATGTGAAGGACAGTGGCTGCCCAGTCAATATAACCACTGTACAAGATCTACTCAGCCACTGTAATTACCTTTTTGTTTTGAGTGCCCTTTTGTCTGGGTCTTGGTTCAGGTGTGTATCCAACTTTGATGTGCTTATGGAAGGGGTGTGCAAGTAGTGCCCCCCCTCAAGGCTTGGACAAACATTGTGTTATGGAAAACCAAAGTCTGTGTGAAAGTACATATTTGGGAATGCCATCAGTATAATCCTAAACACACTTAATAAATAATATCGAACTTGCATGTCACAAAATATATTACGGTCATGTCCATAAGCACCAGGAGGGTAGTCGCCCAGGGGATCTTAGTCCCTCTGCTTTTTTGGGAGCAGGGTCCCTATGTCTCCAAGCATCCTACAGTCAGCATGAAAAGGGAGTGTGTTAGTCACTGAGAAGAGTCTTCTAATATGCTTCCTTGCCTTTTCTGCAGATTGGAGCCAATCAGAGTGAAAGGAGGTGAGTCAGCCACTGAGAAGACTCTTCTCAGTTGCTAACGCTCTCCACTTTCATGCTGATTGGCTCCTAGAGATGTTTGTTGTTGTGAGAGAATGCATTAACAAAGATCTCATTCTTAATCCAGGAGCAAAAAAGGGTGTATGTGGCTGTAACTATCATGAAGGGACCCTGCAGCTTTGAATTTTCTACTAAACAACTGATAAATACCTATGTAACTTTGTGTCTGGAGACTTATTATTAAGAATCACTTTCCATAATTGTAAGGAGGTGTGTCCACACACATGCATCCCAGGCACCTAAATGAGGGGAGAGAGCAGCATAGGGACATAAGCAGGTGTCTTATTCCAGGGGTTCCCAAACCTTTCTTCTACATAGACCACTTGAAAATTGCTGAGGGTCTGAAAGTATCTGAAAATTTACTATGGGCATATGCAAGATAATTAACTCCTATTAGTAATAAGAGCAAGAATTTGAGCTGTGCGTATGATATTGTAATTTAAAGGTGTAATTTTAATTTTGCTAGTTGTTTATGTTACTACTATTGCCATTACATTCAGTGATATATGGGAATTACGATTTATGAGTAACATTAGTACAAAAAACATTACTAAGGATTCTGTATGGTATGATACGGGAGGAGGTCCATGGGGGTGACACCATGAGTTATCGCACCAGGTGACACCAACCCTAGTGACGCCACTGGAAATAGGTAAGGACAGCTAGCTGGCCCCCTTAGGCACCTTTGGAGGTGATTGGCGGTTCCGGAGGCCTGTCTGTTAGGGCTTTTCCGGCTCAAGGGCAGGATATGGGCTGCCTCTGGGGCCAACTTATCTCATCTACCCAAGGGTTATCCGGCCCCAGGTGGGGATGATGTAGGAAGGCCCCCCTACTCATCTACAAGGTGTGGTCAGGGTAAGGGGTAAGCACATGGGCTTGCCCTTGCCCCAGTAGGGGCTGGTCACCCGAGAGCTGTATGGCAAGATACTTGCTTATAAACAGTTCCCGCACCTAGGTTTCCTTCTGCAGGTCCCTTTAAATTGGGTTTTGTTTACTGTAATTTAATAAAGTGGCCCTTGTTCAACCCAAGCTGATGTCTCTGTGTTTTATTTCGCCCCTCAACTGCAAATGAAGGTCAACCCCAGGACACCTAAAACACTTAGATGTAGAACAGAGGTGGACAGATTCTAGGATTCACTTCGCTTTTAACTAATATCTCAAAAGCCACCAAATTAAGCCTGTGCAAAAGCCTGCACCCCTATCTTCACTATACATTGAAAGCAGTATTGTATCACTTTAAACAGTCATGATTTCCCCCAACAAATCTTGGAAACTGTAGTTTGTTAAGGGTGCTGAGAGTTGTTAGGAGACCCTCACAGAGCTACAATTCCCAGAATTCTTTGGAAAGAGGGATTGATTGTTAAACTACTCTTGTGTTTTTATGACAAACCTTCAGACAGAGACTGTCATCTGTACAGTAGAACACATGGTCACTCAGCAATTGTATGACTGTCCAATTATTATTGCAGAACTAATTTAGTCTAATTAGTCCTAGGAAGCAAGTTGAATCTACCAATGGCGCTGAGGAAACTATATTTCTGCACAATCAGCTGAACACATTTTGACAAAGAGAAAAATGTGAAATAAGAAACCTTTTGATGTTTTTATATTCTACGCTTTGCAGATTGGAAAGTTGGGCCTTCATGTTTCTCCAGGACTTTTTACAAGGTCTCTGAAAGCCCTCATTGGCATGAAGATATAAAAGCTGTTTTATACTGATTCATACCAAAACTTTTCTCAAGCCCAGTACTGTAGCAGTGACTTTCCAGGAGCCTTATGAACTAATTTACAATGCTGCCACCTAAGCAACTATAAAAAATTATGGCTACTTTTTTAAAAAGCTTTTTTTTAAAAAATTGTCCTATTATGGTTGCATCATGGGAATAAAGTGCTTGGTCTAAGCCTATGCAGTTTTTATTCGGTTTTCTAGTAAAATATCCAAAGCCGCTTACACATAAAGAATAAAATACATCACAACAATAAGAACAACATTTTAAGATATGCAGTTATACTTCCTGTGGTCAAGGACTATTTCCTAATTGCTGCCATCAGCCAATCAAAGAGACAGACAATCTTTTCCACACAGGGAATGAGCAAGTGCTTGAGGCAGTCTCTTGCATAAAACATAGGCAAAAGGTGTAGGTAGGGTTTTTGTAGCTCAGCGGTACTGCAACTGATTTGCATGCAGAAGGCCCCAAGTTCAGTCTCTGGCATCTCCAGATAAAGAATGACCCCTGTCTGAAACTCTGGGGAGCCACTGCCAGTCAATACTGAGCGAGATGAGCTAGTGATCTGACTTGGTAAAAGGCAGCTTACTTGGTTCCTTTTGCTCTAATGAAATAAAAGTAGTTTATTCTAGAGGAAAACATTGCAAAATTAAGGCTTACTGATAACATGTCTTTACTGCTTGTCCTAATTGTAAAAAAGCAACCACACCCTGTTTAGTTAAGAGTTTTGTTAAGAATAGCTTTGCAGATTCTGAACTGGCTGTCTCCTAAGAAGCTATTCTCAGGATTGATGGAGGTTCAAGCTTTAGAAGTGTAAAATGGCAAAAATGAGAATGAGCAATAACCAGTCCCACCTTTCCCCGTTTATCTTGTAGAAAAAAGCAAGCTGTCTCCAATAAAGTATAAAAAACGGTTTACTCACAAACACTTCATGAATACAGTGGTACAGACACAGCCCAGGAAAGCACAAAGAAGAAATGAAGATTTCTTTCAGTCCATAGTTTTTGGCTTCTAGCAAGCAGCCCCACACCTGCTTGCTCCATGTGGTAATGGAGGATTAAAGAAGAAGCACATGCAGCGCAAGGAAGAAGGAGAGAGGGGGGAAGCAAACAAAGGGAAGCTACATCACAGGAAACTATAGTTTCCCCCCTACTTTAGCTATTATTTATTTATTTAATATCCCGTCCTTCCTCCCAAAAGGAGCCCAAGGCAGCAAACAAAACACTAAAAACACTTTAAAACATCTTAAAAACAGACTTTAAAATACGTTAAAATAAAACATCTTTAAAAACATCTTAAAACAAAACATCTTAAAAAATATTTTTTTAAAAAGCTTAAAAACATCTTAAAAAGCAATTCCAACACCGACGCAGACTGGGATAAGGTCTCTACTTAGAAGGCTTATTGAAAGAGGAAGGTCTTCAGCAAGCACCAAAAAGATAATAGAGATGGTGCCTGTCCAGTATTTACGGGGAGGAAATTCCGAAGGGTAGGTGCCACAGTACTAAAGGTCCACTTCCTATGCTGTGTGGAACGGATCTCCTGATAATATGGGATCTGCAGGAGACCCTCACCTGCAGAGTGCAGTGATTGACTGTGGCTGCTTTCATACATGGGGCTGATTGCATTAGTTTAACAGATTAAAAAGATAGCACTTCTGTCCCAATTTCTAAAATCCCTCTCACACTGCAGTACCTCTTGCATTAAGAAACAGCAGCTTTTTCAGCCGATATACCAGCATTTCGTGTAACTGTCTTTCACACAGATTGTTTTCCTCCCTCACCCATGTGCACTGTTCCCCACTGTGTAGGAGGTCTCAGATCTTGTCCCATCATCATGCAAGCCCTCTCCCCTTAGGATCTGACTTTTTAAATTGTTTTAGTTGTATCAAGACAGGGGTGTGTGGAGGAAATGCTGGTGCTATCTGTGCCAATGCCGGAATACTGGCACAGCGTTCGTCAGGCAAAGAAAAACAAAAAACTGCTTGACTATGCTGGAACATACTGCATGCTGGGATCCCTGTCATGTGAGTGGCTGCAGCTAAGCAAAAAACTCCAGCTTTCTTCTGGGTTCCCAGCCTAGCTAACAGATTATTTCTGGTATCATTTATCACATAAATTTGCGCTAAACTTGCACTACATTCCACTACAATTCTGGAGCTAGCTTGTGCGTCGTGTGAAATATCAAATATAATGCTCAAATTACCAGGTAAGAAATCATCAGAATAATGGAATAATGTGCAGTGTGAAAGCACCCTGTGTATAGAAGGGGTAAGATGGTCTTTCAGGTATGCTGGTCCCAAGCTGCATAGGGCTTTGTACACCAAAACCTTGAACTTGGGCTGATAACTCATGGGCAGCCAGTGCAATTCTTTCAGCAGTGGGGTGACATGTTGGCAATACCCTGCCCCAGTGAGCAGTTGCGCCCCTGTATTTTGCACCAGTTACAGTTTGCCAACCAACCTCAAGAGCAGCCCCACATAGGGTGCATTACAGTAATTAGCTAGACACAGCAGTTCTCCCTTTTAACTATACTAAAGCATTATAACGCTGCCCCCTAGTGGCAGCATGCATAGCCTATGTCCAACAGCTATCTGGTAAAATCTACCATACAAAGGAGTGTGAGAGAGAGTTTATTATTTATTTATTTATTTATTTATTACTTGAATTTATATGCCACTTTTCCATACAAATATGCTCAAAGTGGCTTACAAAAATGTAAATGATGACATCAATAGCAATCAATTCAAAAACAGCAATCATTTAAAATCATTTCAAAACAACAATCCAACAATAACTCCAATTGATTACCTAAACATTATCACATTTAAAGTCATCATAAAACATCATAAAGTTGGCAATAGCACCAGGTTTGACCCCTTGCAGGCACCACCAATCGCCTACAAAGTCCCATGTTTTTACTTGCCTCATACCTGATATCATATGTGACATCAGGTGTAGGGCAGGTGGGTGTGGCTTGCCTAACATGAGGCCTGGCAGGCATACTTAGGCCCAAGGTCCAGAGGTTCCTCCATGCTGCTCTCACACACTATATTGGCTCTCACAATGTTTAGGATATCAAAAGATTCTTTGTTGTTTTAAAGTAGACTAAAAACTGGTATAAACAAACCATCTGAGTCAAAAACAACAAAAACCCATGCCCCTTCTCAATTAGTTCAATATTACAGATTAATCTAATGAGCTTCCTTTTTATCTTGCTAGCTTCTGAGCTCTGTGTCCTCCTTTTAACAACCAAAGGCAGAAACATTCACAAATTTCACTCCAAGCCTGTCAATGTTATTGGCAGTTTATGTTTATTTAAGGGTTAGTTAATCAATGATCAGCTTCAGTGAGTTTATCAGCTTTAGCAGTGAAGAACTCAATTGGTTCACATTCTTTTATTAATGTGGAGAACTATATCTACAGCACACACTGAATTTTATCCATTTGAGACAAAAACAATCTGCATTGTTTAAAGAACCATCAGCCTGTCTGACTTTCTGACAGGAGCTATACCTATATAATGAAAGTGGGAAGAGGATGTTTGCAGAGACAGGTGATCTACAAATGCATCACTCACAATTCTTTGCTCGAAGAAAGGATATCAACAGAAAGTATCCACAGAGAAACAAAACTGGGGGGCTTCCACATTGCCCATTTTGTCTTAAATTATAGTACTTCATTCACTCACCTTCTATAGAAAATCCAGGCAAATGTTATTTGTCAGTCTGCTGAATTCCAGTGTCTGTCTTCTGTGTTGTCTTCCCATCATTTTTCTGGCCTGAAAAGTGCAGAGATTGGATAAATATTCTAAGGAAGTGTAGTTCCAAATACAAACTGACCCCACTCAAATAGGCTGGCCCCATTTTATGTTGGGTTCAGTCCCCCTCAAGCTGGGCCTGAGCTAAAATGGGTCTCGAACCTCACCTTTGTCACCCACCCACCTACCCACCCATCCCACTCATTATTTTCAGTGTCCCTGTCCTATTCCTTATTCAGCTAAGCTCTAAACAAAGCAGTGATGGGTTAAAATGTTTTCTTTAGCTAAACCTGCAGATAATCAGTTTAGGTGTCTGTTGCTGTTTCTTTTATATCTATTTGCTATTATTTTTTACTTTGCATCACCGAAACTATCATATCATTTTCCTTATTCTGTCATTTGTATGAGCCACTGATGAACCTTAACTGTAATGTAACCGTAATAGTGATTCATTATCAGGGTTTCTGAGAACATTATTGGGTTAATCATTCCAACTGCAGTAGCTGTAGCAGTCTTATCAAATCAAATCTTCTCCCAGGCATTTTAGCATGTGTTTTAAATTGTTTTTATATTGTTTTAAATTTTAAAATTGTCTTTTAAATTGTTTTTAAAATATGTGTTTTAAATTGTATATTTGTTTTAATATTTTTGATTGCTGTAAACCGCCCAGAGAGCTTCGGCTATGGGGCAGTATACAAGTGCAATAAATAAATAAATAAATCTCACACACATTTTAGACAAATTAAGATTATAAAAGAGGGAAAATATATTTCATTTATATTAAAAGATAAAGCTTTTTAAATGCCTATACTAGCTTATAGTTTATATACCTGTATTCCTGTGCTGAACTGTACTCCAGTATAACTCCAAAGAACAAACCACAGCTGTCTGGGACGTAAGAGAGCCTGCAGCCATCTTATTGCTTTGCTATAATAAAAATGTACAGGCCAAAAAGCCAGATGAGGGGAGAAGGATTAATAAAGCACACTTCATTAGTTTTTTCTCTCAAGTCTGCAGCCTCTATTATATTGTTAAGCCTTAATGTTTGTAGACAGCTATTTTACAGAAATGCACAGAAGCAACAAATGTTTTTGTGAAGTTACAGCAGGAATTTGTCTCTTTTTCATGTAACAAAATGTACATCCACACTGAACATGCAGAAGAAGTATGTACTGTAACTGAAAATACAGAAAAAGGGCATCCCATTTAGAATGTCTGCCTTGCAGATGGTTCTTTGCTAAATTTGGACACAAAGAGGGTGCTGGGTGGCTTGATTTCTTAAATGACAAGCTTCTGAGGAAATTCCAGAATTGCAGTTTCTCCCATCACAGTGTTGCAAGGATTGAAAAAATGGCACTTTCTGAATGCTGCACTCTCTTACCATCTATCTCAGAACAATAGTATGCCAAAAAGCCTATGTCCTCCCTCCCCACCATTCATGATCAATTAATACAAAAACACATTGTGTTCAAATATTATAAAAGGGGAGAAATAATTACATTAGTTATATGATCATGGGTGGGGTGTGGGTATTTTGTTATGCTTATATCAGGGGTTCCCAAACTGTGGTCCACAGACCACAGCTGGTCCATGAGCTTCAGTCAGGTGATCCATGGCCTGTCTGTAAAAATGCAATTAAAAACCATACAACATCTACATATTACAACAGGCAGAAGAAATCATTAAATAGTCTGTCAAGACTTTCAGCAAATTTCAAATGGTCTGTGGGAAACAAATGTTTGGGAACCACTGGTTTACCTTACTTTCAAAGTGGTCAAGGAGGGTTGTGACATTCTCTCTTTTTTTCTACATATCACTTGGGGGAGGTCTATATTCTGCAGCCTTTCCAGGTGTCCACACTTCCTGAAAACCTTTCCTCTAAGTGTGGGAAGATGCTCCTGAAAGCTGTCCATTTTTTCTAAGTGAAGTCTTTTTACGTTTTTATTATGATGATTATGATTATGATTTATACCCCACCTTCCGGCCAAAGGCCCTCAAGGCAGCTTACAAAAAACACAAATATAAAAATACAATATAAAATACATCAATAAAATAATACAATTTAAAACTTTTAAAGAAATCAAGAGCATGGCCAGTATCAAGCTGCCCCATTTTCCTCCCTTCAAAATCTCTTGCTATTCTCCAACACCATTCTTCTCATTTGAGCGATCAAACAGATTTTTTTTCATGAAAAAGTAATCATCCCAGATATTAGCCTTTTGACTCATATCTATTCGTGTTTGTGAATCATCCTAATTCTCTAGCTTCATCCTCCCCCTCCCCTGATTTCATTGTATTCCTAGTAATTGAACGCATTTACTGGCTGCCAACCAAACAGTCGGTATAATTGTTACAAGGGCAACCAGTTTATACCTTTGATTGGATAAAACATCCAGAGAGGTTTTCAGCTCCAAACAAACACCACTATAGTCAATAATGTGCTTCAACAAACCACCAGATAAACAGCATCCCCATTGGTTTCACAATTGTCCTCTGAGATATTTGATTCCACTGCTTATAAACAGACCCATAATAGAGAGATAATGGCCAGATACAATTTCATGGTGTGTTCACTGCAATACGATCTCGTTGGACATGGATTACATTAAATTGCAACCAGTAAGAATCACAATACATGCCCTCATGAGACAGTGATATGTGGCCAATAAGCAGGAGCTATTTGTAGGAGAGTTTCTGATAGCCAAGTAGTTGGCATCTTTGGCTACTCCAAAGTAGGGATGGGGGAGAAATCGACTCTGACAGAATGCAAGCATGGATTCTGTTGCAGTTCACATATTCGCTTTCATGTAAACACCAGTGACTTTCATCAATATGAGAAAGAAAGAAAGAAAGAAAGAAAGAAAGAAAGAAAGAAAGAAAGAAAGAAAGAAAGAAAGAAAGAAAGAAAGAAAGAAAGAAAGAAAGAAAGAAAGAAAGAAATTGGTGAACTTTACAACATCATTAACAAATGAGGTCAATTTTAGGCTACTTGTTGAGCAATGAACTACCTCACTGATTTGTGAACAAAAATAATTAGGAAACATGGAGATAACATCAGCAGTACTGGAAGTTATGTTAGATGGGGGAATGACCTATGTAAGAGACCATTCAACTATTGTTAGGCAAGATGTCAGCATTAATGTTAAATTCCGATGCTATAACTCAGAGGATGGCAATGATGTTGCTTTACAGATGACAAACAGTCACAGACCAGAATAGTATACAGGACGAAAACATATTGCAAACGACAGCTCTACTCCAAAGCCAGAAGGGACAGGTAAATGTCATCTAAGCAAATGCCAAATATAGGAAAACACACTATGAAGGAACAGATGGAGGAGGAGCAGTGGCACCACCAGAAAAGAAAATATCAGGAGGGCATAAAAGAGACAAGGTATATTATGGGAAGGAAGGAACCAATCTTTGTCCCACGTTAGATTTCTGAAGGTGAAATGAGGTTATCTTTCACACTAATGCTCCAATTGTAAACATACTTCCTTTTTTGATCACTAGCAGTGCAAGTGGTGAGGCACAGCCATGAAGCTGTCTTCCCAACACTGGCATTGTGGCTGCTTACCTAGATGGGTGCAAGGTGAAGACTATGTGTTTGAACCAGCATCTGGAGGGCAGGTCCACAGCTCAGCGTCATCACAGGAGTCATTACTGTTAATGATTTTGATGGAGTTAATTTTCAAGAAAGCATGCTTACAATTGCAGCCTTTTTCATTTCCAGTTTATGATGCATGTATGCATGTAATTGTAATTAGTATGTACATGTCCTTCAAGTAACCATAGGGATCCCTCTGGTGCTATCTGTGAAGGTATTGAAGACAGAGCAATGTCTGTGGAAGCAAAGTACTTGCTGCTTATGAAGCATCCATGCTTGTGCAGCACTGAGAAGGCTCCTTGTTTCTTCTCAACAGAAATGGGTTAAAGCTCAAACAGACCTGGTGACACAGTGCTTTGTGCTTGAATCACAACAGATCTTAGTACAAGACCTAATGCCCCTGACAAGGAGACTGAATGGCCTTTAAAATGACTTGTTTCTTGGCCTTCTCTGGTCATGTTTTACCTAGTATTTCAACAAAAAAATCATTAGCATTTTATGTTCTATTTTCCAGTAATTTGTGGAAAAAGCAGGAAGGATGTCACCTTTGGGAGTCTAGAAGCCAAAATGTTTGACCTGAGAGGGTTACAGTGACTGCTCTGGTCTGATTTGTCTTCTACTTTTCCCAGTGAATCCTATGAATAATAAATAGAGTTTCACAGCAGGAGGTCTTTGGAGGTGTTTTACATGGCAAAGAACGTAACAGCACAGCAGAGCTCGACTCTGAAAGCTAATAAATCAAGCAAGAGTCTATGCGGTAAAAATTGCAACACTAGCACAACTTGTAAACAAAGAAGAAATAATTGCATTCCCTTTGTTTTGTTCTCTGCATACTTTATACTAGCAAAAATACATATTTAGTATCCTTTTTGCAAAATATCCTTTAAAAAAAAGGCAGGTGCTTCAGCATGCCTTACACATGTGTTATGATTCCAGGCAATTTTATGGTTACAGATTTCATGATTAGGCTGCAATTGTAAGCATGCATAATAGGAACTAACTCCCAATGAATTGAGTAATAGGGACAGAAGGATGTTAATTTCAGTTTTCTCTGTTTCTCCACATTTCTGCAGAAATTTGGGATTTTTTTTAAAAAAACCCTCATGAACATTCTTCAGCATTTTAGTACAAATTTCACCTAATAAACACATTTTTGTATGTAGGTTTGACTAAGGTACACATTTTGCAAGCAATTTCTTGTCATAGTATGCATTTATATGTTATTTTCACTAATATATTTATTTTTATGCACAGATTCCTCTAATATATGCATTTTTGTAAACATTGGTTGGTTGGAGAACTACATTACAAAATTCAGGTAAGTGCAAATTTTGAAGGCTGGCTGTGTTTCGGTTCTCATATTGTTTCGGAAAGTGTGAATATGATAGATTCAATTTTAAATGCAAACTGAAAAGAATTGCCCCCATCTCTACTCCTGAGTCAACGTATTTATGTTCAAGCTTTTAGACACAATTCCTTCATTTATCCTTTCACAAAAGTAAACATTTACCTGAAACAGAAATTGCTTAAGAACATCACCACATCACCCCATAAAAATAAGAACCAAAATGTTTCTCTACCCGATTGCAGGCCCTTGTGATACTGTCATTGCATCATTCCCTTTATTTCCAGTATTCAGGCTCTGAGTGTCGATGCTTATGGAGGCAAAACCACAGCACCCATGCACAAGGGGGATGTATCAGCAGGCTTGAAGGAACCCCAAGGTTTGCATAAGTACCAAAAATCTATAGGGAAAACCCCAAGGCGGGTTTCAAAAAACAGCAAAATGAGGACTGAGCTTGCCATGGAATGCTGAATAAATGGGGAGGGGATCAGAATTGAATGAAGTGACTGGAATCCTGCACTTCACACTGCAACATTTTGTAAAATCCTTAATCCTGCCCAACAGCATTTAGTGCAACACAATTGTCTTTGAGGAATCATTGCTAAGAGGAACACCAAGATTTCATGTAAAGTATTACCAGTTTTGTTGCTGAAGAGCATTCCTTTTTGTTCCTGACAATTCTGATCAGCATCAAATCTGTGCATTATTGATTCACAAACCAAATGTCCTGAAGCATCTCTCGCGCTCGCGCTCTCATGCTCGCGCTCTCACGCTCTCGCTCTCGCTCTCGCTCTTTATACAGATTAGTTTTTTTAACCCTTGGAAAAAATGCAACTAAAATAAATTTAGCAGTTTCAAGTTTTGTGCTTTTCATTTTTTCTACAAGACATCTGTTTTTGAAGTTAGCAATTTCTGGGGGGGGGCAAGTAGTTAGCCTTGCCTAGGGCACAAAATAGCCTGGTACCGGCACTGCCTGGATCTCTAGGTAAGGCAGGGAAAAGCTCCTGCTTGAAACCGTGGAGAGCTGCTGCCAGCTATTATAGACAATACTGAGCTAAATGGACCTATGGTATAAGGCAGCTTCCTGTGTTCCAAGTCATCCAAACAATGGCTTCATCCTGGGAACTGCAGTGCACTGCTGGCAGTAGAGACTTGCCATCTCCACTCTCTATGCAGCACCATAGTAAAGTGGCAATGGCCCCCGTCTCTGACACAGATTATATGTATTGTGGCAGGTGTATAATTCCATAGCATAAGCCTTTACAGCCTGTGATCCTTAGTCCACATATTGCTTACCAGTCATGTTCTGAAAGCTGCCAGGTTCTTAATGAACCAAGCAGGCTACAAAAACTAGGGATTTATCAAGCAAGTGATGGTCTTGATGTGCCTGGGTGCCAAACATTAGACAGGCATGACAAAAAGTTTTCTTTCTGGAAGCTCACAGGGCCCTTAGGAAGCTATGCAGTGATGCAATGTGCAGCTCTATCTTTTCCCTAATCAGTGCTGTTATGTGTGATAAATCCATTTAGATGTCATTTTGGCTGGCACAATGCAAATTACTATTGTTAAGATCATAGCAGCTACAATGGATTTGCATAATGTATAAGCAGCAAGATGAACAAGTCCCACTTGTCTGTCACAGAATGCTACACTCGTAAAATCAGCATGCCATAATAGGAGTCCTGAGAGTGTAAAATGACTGGGGCGTTCATTGATTTAGAAAATGTCATACTCCACTCATCATTATTACCTAGCTGATTTATATGCTGTTTTTGCAAATGCTGCTAAAAGCGACTCACAAGACCAGTATACAAATCAATATATAAGAAGTACAACAAAAACTTTATCATAAATATATCAAACATGCAGCATAAATAGAGTATTTATATCCACATTACCAAACACAAATGCTGAGAGTTCCAACAGCCAGCTAGCAAGGCTTGGAGGGGCCCGTCTGGCTATTGGGCCTGAGGTTAGCTGATGGCTCGGCACCTTGTACAGCTTGTTGAAAGTTCAGATGAAAACTCTGAGTGGATTCTAGTGACCCAATGATATGGAGCCACCAGTTGCCACCAATCACATCCTAAATTATGTTACCGGCAACCAATAGCTGGCCAGTGCACAACACCATTAAAGGAAGTCACAACAACTATCTTACCAGGGAACATATGTGGGTCAAGCCAGTTCCCTCAGCCACAATGCATAGCCACTTGAATTCTGCAAAACTGTGATAAGCCTAAAAGAAGCACATTTGGAATGGAAAATGTCTACATCTCATGCAACAAGTGATCAATAAATCTGCACTTGCTACATCATCATATGGAATGATGTCTTATATGCTGCCACAGATTTTGTAAGGGTGTTGTCAGAAAAAACAGCAAGAAAGGTAAACAGAGAGAATTATTTGCAGCAATTTTATCCTAAATAATTCTGAAAACAACAACGAAGAATTTGCAGAATATTGGATCTAAGCCTAAATACTCAACATGATGAATTACATATACTGAGATATGACTAGCACTAAATGAGAAGTTTCAAAAGGTGAAGCAAATATGCTGGATACTGGAAAAATCCCTTTTAAATTATTGTTTGTTCATGAAGAAGTTCTAAATTAATTAAAATAAGAATGGAAACTTGCATTTGGCAAAAAGCCAGAAAGCTAGCAACTACTAAACATTCAAAATGGGAAACAATATAATGGCTCTAGTTCCCTGCTACTTGCTATCTACTTATTACCATTAAGCTATAACCCAAATGGAATGAATTAAAAGGCAAAGATGAGCACATAAGGCATTACAAGATTACAAGAAGAAAATGAAGGACTTAAATTATGAGCATGTCAAAAATATAACACATGGAGGTTCCTGCAGTATCAGAGCACAGAAGACAATCCTTTTATTTAACGGATTCCCCCTCCTCACTCTAATTACTGCAGTGCCTAGTTTTGCATAGAACTTATTGTCATGGTGTGCATTTGTCATTTCTATACACTTCTCTCCTCTGTTCCAGGCAGTAGCTTAGCTTTTAAAAACAGTTCTATTTGAATCTGTGTTAAATCTTCTAAGATTCATGTCTATAATTGCCTTTTAAAATTGAGGAGGGGATCAACTGGGTCAAATCCATGCAATATATTTCTGAAGCTGTTCTTTTTCCAAAGACTGTAATCATTTTTACAAAGGAGAAAGTTTCTGCAGTTTTAACAGTTGCAGAGAGAGAGAGAGAGATTTTCTTATTATAAAAATGATTACCATAGTTATATATGTACTAGTACATGTTATCAGCTCAGTTTTAAGTCAGAGGTGTGTGTAAGCAATCATAACTATACAGCCATGAGAGTGGCTGTATACTATAGCCAGCACGGATTTTTCACATTCCACCATGTTAAATTGAAAATACCCCCATGCCATTCTGCTGCTCCCCATAAACTCAATCAAAACAAAACCTTACAATTCTTAAAATGTATAATCCTGAACTCAGAAATACTTACTTTAACAATCCTCTAAGTTTTCATGGTGATACACAAAATACTCAGAGAGAATTCAGAGTTCAAAGTGTAAAACAAGAGGGGGGAAATCCAGACCCTCTTGGACTTTTTTCTGTTAATGGTTTCATAATGCCTTGAAATTAAATAAAAATCAGCCAGGTTCACAGAGTACCTGTTATCCAATTACTGACCTTGCCTCATACTCTGACATTTATCTTCTGCAGTTTAAAAGTTAAAAAAAATGTCTGGGTGATTTTCAATTAATTTAAGAAATTTAACATTGAAGTCTATGATAATGCAGGTATGCTGAGTAAGAACCAATTGTGAGTGTTCTAAAAGCCAGACTAACAGCTGTTTAGCTTTGCTAATATGGAGGCCACACCCATGCCAGATATTTATTCCGCTTTAAAAAGTCATGACCTCCCCCAAAGAATCCTGGGAAGCGTAGGTTGTGAAGGGTGGTGAGAGTTGTTAGGAGACTCATATTCCACTGACAGATCTCCAGTGGCCAGTGTGGTTTAACAGTCAGCCACTCTTATTGAAGCTCTGTGAGGGGAACAGGGTATCTCCTAGCAACTCTCAGCACCCTTCACAAACTACACTTCTCAGGATTCCTTGGGGGAACCCATGACTGTCTTACATGAAATCAAAGCCTGGTATGGGTGTGGCCCCCTGATTAGCCAAGTCCAGCAGCTGTGAGTCTGGCTTTTAGAACACTGACAGTTGGTTCTTACTGAGCATTCCTGACACTATCATTCAGTTCAATGAAACATTTATTAAATTAATTAAGCATCAGCCATTCATTTTTGAAACTTTTAAACAGCAGAAGATGAAGGTCAGAGTATGGGGCAAGATCCGTAATAGGATTCCAGGTACACTATAAACATGGATGATTTTTAATGAATTTCAATAGATTATGAGAACTCTGACAGGAAAAGGTCCAAAGGGGACAGAATGCCACACAAGTGGCTGTATACTATAGCCAGTGTGGATTTTTCACATTCCGCAATGTTAAATTGAAAATACCCCCATGCCATTCTGATCCTTCCCATAAGCTCATTTCAAAACAAAACCTTACAAAACCTATAGTCCTGAACTCAGAAACTCTTGCTTAACAACCCCCCAAATTTTCATGCCGAATCACAAAATGTAGAGAATAGAGTGTTCACAAAACAGAGAATAGAGAATTCAAAATCTTAAAAGAGAGAAAAAAACCCAGACCCCTTTGGAATTTTTCTGTCAGAGTTCTCATAATCTGTTGAAATCAGCCATGTCCATAGAGGACCTGGAACCCTATTATTGACCTTGCCCCATACTCTGACCTTCATCTTCTGCAGTTTAAAAGTTTTTTAAAAATGCCTGGCTGATTTTAATTAATTTAAGAATTTTTGGCTTCAACCCAATTATAATGCCGTGCATGCTCAGTAAGAACCAACTGTCAGTGTTCTAAACACCAGACTCACAGCTGCTTGGCTTGGCTAATCAGGGGGCCACACCCACACCAGACTTTGATGTCACTTGAGACAGCCATGGCTTCCTTCAAAAAATCCTGGGAAGTGTGGTTTGTGAAGGGTGCTGAAAGGAGACTCCTATTCCACAGGCAGAGCTTCAGTGGCCAGACTGGTTTAACAGTCAGCCACTCTGATTGAAGGTCTGTGAGGGGAACAGGGTGTCTCTGAGCAACTCTCAGTACCCTTCACTAACCACACTTCCCAGGATTCTTTGAGACAAGCCATGACTGTCCAAAGTGAAATGATGGCCTGGTGTGGATGTGGCCAGGGACAGCTTTGGTTTAAATTTGGGTGGAAGGCTACATGTGCCTGGTGTAGAATAGAACGGTGGGGGAAATGCTGAAATTACTGTTCACAATGTTTTCCTTTTGGAAAGGAAAGGGACTTCCCCTCTGCCCACTGTCCACCCACCCAATCTCCTCCCCTCCCCCTCCTCCTACCCTCCCTGCCCCTCCCCTGGGTTACAGTTGGACTAGGACCTGGGAGATCAGGGTTCGAATCCCCACACAGCCATTAAGCTCACTGGGTGACCTTGGGCCAATCACTGCCTCTCAGCCTCAGAGGAAGGCAATAGTAAAACCACCTCTGAATACTGTTTACCATGAAAACCTTATTCATAGGGTCGCCATAAGTCAGGATTGACTTGAAGGCAGTCCATTTCTTTTTTCAAACATGATTTCACAGAAATAAATCCCACTGAACTCAAAAAGTATACAAATCATCAAACCCACCCTTTCTCCTCCTCCCTATCCCCTCCTTCTTGCCTCTTCCTTCCCCCTTCCTTTGCCCCTCCCTTCCCATCCCCATCTCCTTCCAATCCCCATCCCCTTCCAATCCCATCCTTCCCCTTCCTCCCCCTCCCTTTCCTCATCCCCATGGTCAGTTTTACCTTTCTTAAGCATGATTGCACGGGAGTAAATACCATTGAACTCTATAAGCATGCAAATGATCAAACCTGTCCTCCGCTCCCCCTTCCTTTGCCCCCCTCCAATCCACTCCTTCCCCTTTCCCCTACCCCTCCTCCTCCGCCATGGTCAGTTCTACCTATCCTAACCATGATTGCATAGGAGTAAATGCCATTGAACTCAATAAGCATCCAAATGATGACCTGCCTTTCTCCTCCTTCCTCTCTCCTCTCCTTTCCTCCTCCCCTCCCCTCTTCCTTCTTCCTCCTCCCTTACCCATTCCAGCCCTGTCCACTCCAGCCCTCCCCCTCCCTCCCTCCGGTCAGTTTTACCTATCCTAAACATGATTGCATGGGAGTAAATCCCACTGAACTCAATAAACATGCAAGTGATCAAACTTGTCCTTCTCCTTCCCTCCCCCTCCTGCCTGCTCCCATCCCCTCCTCCCCTCTGCCCTTCCTCCCCTCCCTCCTCCTCCCCTCCCTATCTCCTGTGGTCAGTTTCACCTATCCTAAGCATGACTGCAGGGGAGTAAATACCATTGAACTCTATAAGCATGCAAATGATCAATCCATTCTCAGTAAACTTGGACAAGATCCCATTTCTTACCTCCCGGATTAAAAAGCAGAGAAATTCACTAATACACAAAAAAAACCTTGCACTTTAAGAATGTACCTATAGCCCACAGATATTTCTATCAAACTTTAAAAAGCAGGGAAATTGGGCAGCTATAGTGAATGCACCAGGGGAGCAGGACGCCTGACCTCCTCTCTGAGATATTATACTGCCCTACAAATTTGTCAAAATGCAAACACAATTTGGGTTGGTCTTTCACAGTCCAATCCACTTCCTGTGTTGCTTGGAAGAATTTGGTAACATGTGCCTCTGAGCATATGGTGAGTGGTGGCAACACCTGCAATTAGCCCAAATAATAGAAAGAAGACATGTACTGTGCTGATCTTGTTTTAGCAGGGAGGAAGCAACATTATTAAGACAGTTGATATAGTTCAGATGGTCACTTTAAATATCTCTGATTTACTTTGCAATTTTAGTGAAGTTTCCTATAGGAAATCATTTTCTTTTGTTTCTATTTCTGTGGATATGTGGAGTACAGCAACACTTTGCAAAATTTACAGTAAAAATACTCCAAACATAATTGTGGAATAATGGAACTGACTTCTGCAGAATAGTCTCCAGTGGACCTCAGGAGTGTCTCAATTTGCACAAGATAAAACAGTGGGAGGTGAAATATATTCTAGCAAACTTCTAGGTATGCTCTATGTTTTTAATTGACTGTGTTCACCTTGACTTAAATGAAGTGGTTTAAGCATAGCAGGCTGAAAACATGCATCCTCTTTTATCGAACAGCTAGAGTCATTGCTGAAGTAGCAACATATTGGAATCAGTCTGATTTTACATCAAACTGCAGTTTCAGATTCAACTGTTAATGCACTCAAAATAGAAATAGAACATAAGCTTCAATTTGAAACACAAAAGTCTGTCTTCACCATCATGACATTGACCAATAAAAATGCTTTGAAATTAATAAAAATAAATTTGAGACAGATTTCTAAGATGAATAATGAGGGAAATAAAATTTTCTAGATTGGATCTCTGTAGAAACATTAGTAACAAAGGAAAGAAGCAAAGTAAGAAGAACACCAACAAACATACAAAAATATAATTCTCCATCTTTGGATATGGCAGTTGTTGCCACCACTCACCATATGCTCAGAGGCACATGTTACCAAATTCTTCCAAGCTACACAGAAAGTGGATTGGACTGTGAAAGACCAACCCAAATTGCATTTTTAGACATTTGTAGGGCAGTATAATATCTCAGAGAGGAGGTCAGGTCTCCTGCTCCCCTGGTGCAGTCACTATAGCTGCCCAATTTCCCTGCTTTTTAAAGTTTGATAGAAATATCTGTGGGCTATAGGTACGTTCTTAAACCACAAGGTTTTTTCCTATTAGTGAATAATTTAATATTACATTCAAATGTGTCCTTTGTAATGTAACATTCTCCCACATCCTACCAGAACACCAGTGTTCCACCATTCACATATTTAGGAAGAAGAAAAGAAGTAATCCTCATTTTAATTGCTGTTTCTCCACATGGGTTAACATCATCAGCATACAGAAAGCATATGCCTAAACAGTGACAGGGGTACTTCTCAGGAAGTGTTATAGGAAGAATGGGAAGCAGGAGAATAGCCTTTGAAGCAGAGGGCACCTCATTAAAGAAATGAGGAAGACCTTCTAACACAGAATTGGGATAGAATAGGGTGGATTACTACCACCAACATGTCTCTACTTCTGACTATGATCTGTGAATCATCTATGCTCTGAGTCTAGCTAAAAAAAAAAAACACCCCTCAACAGAAAATAGATCTTCAATTAGGTCACTTTCTCTTTCAGGCATCATTTTTGCCATCACAACAATGCCATAATCAGGAAGCACCCTAATTCACAATTTCCTCGTGCATACAGAGGGGTAGTCATCCAGGCTCTTGGGGGGGGGTCTTACACGCCTTACTTTTTTGGAAGCAGGGTCCCAGTCTGGTCCCTATGCTTCCAGTGTCCTATGAGCCAATCATCATGACAGGGGAGTGTGTTAGCCACTGAGAAGAATCTTCTAACTTGCTTCATTGTCCTTTCCTGCTGATTGGAGTCAGAGGGAAAGGAGGTGAGCCTGCCACTGAGAAGACTGTTCTCAGTAGTTAACATACTCCCCTTTCATGCTGATTGGTTCCTAGGGACATCTGTGGTTGTGGTAGAAGGTATGTGTGAGGACTGAGGAGATGATGATGGAGAGCGAGTGAGGGGGTGTCATGTGACCATCATGAAGGGACTCTGCTCTTCTGAATATGTCACTACACTACTGTGTGTGTGTGATACACACACACACACAATTCATTTTTATCCTGCCCTTCTCCAAAACGCTCAGAGTAGTGTACATGGGTCCCTGACTCCATTTTATCCTCACAACAATCGTGTCAGGTAGTTTAGGCTGAGACTGGCACAAGGTCACACAGGAAGCTTCAGTGCTTTGTGGGGATTTGATCCTGGTTCCCGGGTCCTAGTCCAATACTCTATCCACTGCACCACACAGGCTGTCACTGGCCTCATTTCACATGGCTTTTTATAGCATCTTTCCTGAAAGTGGGACAGGAAACACTGCTCTGTGCATTTAGGATATGCAGCAGTCTAATATACTGAATGCAGCAAAAGACTTCCATCAAGTTTCTCGAAATATTTTCAGGAGCTTGTTGCTCCTGATATATGACACTGAATTTGCGGCATTATTTTGAAACAAGGCATCACTGTTAAATGGAAATGATTGTGATGATGTAGATAAACCTTAATAGCAGGAAGAATGGGGTTTTTTTACATGCATATTCTAAATGAAGGTCACCTTAATATTAAACTATGTGATTTTATTGCTCTGTTAAACACTATTTGTAGAATCTTATATAGTAAATCATGCCAAATGCGTCCTATAAATGACGTTGATAATTCCCCCAACGATAAAATCAAAATGTTCTGAAAATTATGTGATTTATTTTCTCATCTCACTGTTGAAGGAAGAGGCCACCAATCTTCCACCACTGAAGCACAAATGAAGCAGTACGCATCTTATGAATGTTCAATTAATTTTCGGTTAGTTAGCTTTCACTTTCTGTACTTAATCTTCTTAATGTTAGCATATTTTAAAACCTGCATTACTGGAGAAAGGTAGAAGAAAGAAAATAGTATCCTTATAGAATGCTTTCATCCTGTCTCCCTTATTGGAAAGCCAACAAATATTAACAACAGTTAAATTAGCAATTTTGCAGTGAGTAGGGCAGCCTTGTGCTGGCTGGGGCTGATGGAAGCTGTAGTCCAAAACAGCTGGAGGGCACCAGGTTGGCAAAGGCTGGACAACGGTCAAAGTACACTCCTAAATACCTGTAAAATATAATGTAATCACTTTTGTTGAAACTATTCACCAACGTCTGGCATAAGCATGGTTCATATACTTTTCTAATTCCTAAATGGAATTGTATTTTAGGGGAATTAAAATGAATGAAACTTCACCATGGGGAAAACAAAATGCATTCTTCTATTAAATAAAAATGTTCAAGCCTCCTTAAAATCGCTGAATTGTGGAATAATTTTATCATGGTGTTTTGTGGTACTGTTGCACCTTGTTATTTCTGCCTGCTAAAATCTAATATAATGTAGTCTAATCTAATCTGCTCCTGAATTTTAGGATGATAAGAAAGATAAGGTTGGGTTTACACATCCATACCAGTTAAGGACCTGGTGCACATGTAACACCAAATCAGAGCTTAGTTAGCATTATGAGGACAAGCTGCAGGAACCCTTGGGCTTGTTCTCCCCCCTCTTCTCTCTTTATTTCAAGTGTGGGTGCAGCCATGAGGAGATCAGATGCTTCCCATTCCATGTTAGATTAACAATAGTTTGGCATTACATCTGAACACAAAACTGTGGTTAATCTTTACTGTGTTTTGTTGGAACACACCAGCTTTTTCAACTATGGTTTGAAGCCGGCTTGTTTCAATATATCATAGTTAAGATTGATCAAGTTTGTTGGGTTCAGGCAACATTGTAAGCTACAGTTACTCTAAAACAGAAGGGAAAGCTCTACACTCTTCCTCATGGCTGTGCTAACCAGGCTTATGTGTAATTACAAAACACAGCAAAAAGAGACATTATCCTCTCAGACATAAACCACATGGTACTGCTATCAAAGACCACTGTCTTTCATTGGTCTAGCATCCTTACTTTTGTTTTCTGCCATTGTTGAGCCATGCTGCCAGAGACAGGAACTCAATCCATGCTATAACCCTGTGTGTGTCTACACGGAATTGAGTTCCACTAAGTGCAATAGGACTTACTGCCAAGTAGGGGTGGGATTCGCCCACCACCACCACCAATCCAAGAAGGGGCCCTCCCAGGGTGTAAAGACAGAGCGGCTGTTGTGGCAAAAGCCTTCCCAGCAGGGCCAGACCATGGGGGAGAAGAACAGGAAAAGGAGGTGCCATACCACAAGACAAGTGACAGGCTGCAGGCTGCAATTGGCAAATATCCACTTAATTTTGACAACCCCCCCCTCCGGGTCAGAATTAAGCAGATTTGTCACCCATCCTAGCCTGCAGCTTGTCACTTCCCCATAGTGTGGCATCTCTTCCTGTTTCTCCTCTGCAGTTGGGCTCTGCTCTGGAAGGGTTTTGCCACGGCAGCCGCTCTATCCTTCCACCAAGGAAAGGCCCCTTCTGTCCAGACTCCTCCTTCTCCATGATGCCGGGAGTGAGTGGGGCAGGGTGGAGCAGGGCAGATCAGGTTGGAGGGGGGGAATCCCACCTCTACTCCCAGGTAAGTATGTTTCTTAGGATTTCAGTCCTAGAGTTCTTTATATTTGTATGATACCTTTCCACAAGGCTGCTCCCTTTTTTCCCAGCTGATTAGTCTGAATGTGTCATTTCATGCACACAAAGCTGCCCCCTTCACTGAACTGAACATGGAACCCCCTGGTCATTCATGGCTATTTCTGCATATAATCAAGCCATTCGGCTAGACATAGGACCCATGTCTGTCCTATGATACCCATGTAGAGTTCCTGTCCATGTGGGCTTCCCCAGCACCAACCAAGATGTTACTCCACATCTGCATCACTTTGTTGTTACATTTTTTTATTTAGGCAAATTCATGGAGGATAAGGCTATCACCGGATACTAACCATAACAGCTGGGTTTTATCTCCACTGTTGGAGGCAGCAAGCCTCTGAATACTAGTTGCTGGGAATCACAAGGGGCAGAGCACTCAGGTTCTGCTTGCAGGCTTCTCATAGGTATCTGGTTGGCCACTGTGAGAACAGGATGCTGAATGAAAAGATAGGCCTTTGGTCTGATCCAGCAATGATCTTCTTAAACTTTTTATTCATCCATAGTTTACTTGTGAATGCAACATATAAGATATTGTTGTAATCAATTAATTATTTATACCAGGAGGAAAATATTGGTACACATTTGCCACAGATGGTAACCAGAAACCACATTGCTTATAGTATACCATCCTGCTGTTCGCGCTAGAGGCAATGAGGTTTGTACTGATGAAAGTGGTATCACTGGAGGTCATTGCTGAACATAAATTAACTTGTTGGGTTTCTGTCTTCTCATTCCAAGTGTGCATCTATGTTTGTCAGGTTCTGCATTGCATTGTAAATGATTGTGTAATTATGTGGTGCTGTGTGCTTTGGTTTCTTTTCTACACAAGGCAAAGATGCCAGGCCTGTAGCAATGGAAGCATGATGCCAAGTTTGCAAAGTTAGAAATGAATCCCACCACCTGTTTTCCCAAGGAGTTAAGAAGTGTTTATCTTATGTGAAAAGACACTTTTTGGAAGCAAAACCCACACACAGAATAAATTAGCAAATTTTCAGGATAAACCATCACAAAGCTGTTCATCTTTACTCTGTCCGGATGATTAGGCCCCAGTATCAAGCACCACTGAAATAAAAGGTGAGTACAAAAATGTAAATACTTTTAGGAATGAGAGCTGAGTGTAATCCAGACATCCATGTGCTAAACTCAGCATGTAAAATCAGGTCTTTTGAGTGTTGTTGTTCTCAACAATAACACGGCACAACCATTGACAGTTCGTGGAACTTCCAAAGTAGTGCACAAGAATAGTTATTAAGAAGAAAGCAGTAAGCTCAGCTACAGAACAATCCTATGCAGTAAGTCTCACTAAATTCAATAGGACTTGTGCATAGTTTTGCAGTCTAAACATGACATCTCTGAATTAGACTCTGGACCCTCTAAAGAGATCTCAAACTATTAGGAAGTTAAGATCCTGATTACGTAAAGCGTGTGGAGGATTGTACAATCAAGCGGTATACAAATGCCATCAAATAAATAAAAAAACAAACAAAATGTGGGAGAACTAACTGGGGTAAGGTTCAACTTCATTGCACTAAAAATGTAAACTAGCTCGCACTGTGGCAATAGTCTTGTGACTGTAACCATAGAAACAAGGAGACATGACACAAGGTGAAGTAGGTTTAAATATGAACCACTTTTATTCAAAGTATAAAAGAGCATCTGCAGGGTGACACTGTGTGAGTATGTAATAAATTGTTAGTCCAAGCATAACCTACCCTGAAAAAGGGGTTGAATGCATTCTACTCCTTTTTAAGTCCCACACATTTGGGTGAGCAGGAAAGCCTTTCTGATGCATCCCCTCAAGGGACCCACAAGTTGGCTCCAAATGTGTTGCTTACTATGACAACAGGCTCCACAACACAGAAGGTAGGACTCACCTTACATCCCAAGGGCGCCTGAGGGTGCTCACCTAATCTTGCCCTATCTGTTGGATTCCTGCACATACCTACCACAATGTGGTGAAATCAACCTGTATAACAGGAACTAACAACCAAACAGAAACTTTGCAAAGCAGGTTAAAAAACAAAACCAACTAGAAGGTTTTGTTACTCTGAACAGGCAGAAAATTCCTACTTGGCTCCTAAAGTGACTAGTTTGGGGTTCCACTGCTGTTAACTGTGTGACGTGTGTCTGCCTCAGGCTTATTTCATGATGGTTTACCACATAGGCATAAAATAGTAAAAGAGATGAATCTGTAAGTTTTCCCAACTCTCCTTGCTGTTGTGTACCCTGAAAGAGTACAACATACATCAATTAAATCAACATATACCAATTAAAAAACAAACCCATGTGTGTCCAAATTGCCCTCACCTCAGGCTTACAGTCAATAATAATAATAAAAAACCCTAAGATATTTTGATCATAGCAACAAACTACTACTAATACTAGTAGTAGTATTTCTATTTTATTACTCACCTCTCACCATAAGGTCCCAAGCTCTGTTACAATTTGAAATACAATATTAAAAACAGTTTAAAACAAATTAACAGTTTAAAGCAAACTTGAGAACTGAGTGACAAAGGGATGGTTCATGTACTCTAAAACATGTGCCACCTCACTCAGGCAAACTGCCACTAGAAAGAGGTGCCTGTTATGTGGATGAACCCACTCATACGCTGCTTCTTCCATGTAGTGTCTTATACTAGTCACATCCTGAGGTGGATGTCTGCAGCTCAGTGGTAGAGAACATGTTTTGCATGCAAAAGGTCTCTGGTTCGATCCCTCAGCATCTCCAGGCAGAGCTGAGAATCTCCCCTATCTGAAATCCTAGAGAGCTGCTGCTATGTAGACAATATTGTGCTAGATGGACACATGGTCTGACTTGGTATAAGGCAACATCCCGTGTTTCCAGAGTGGCTAGCTATAGCAAAGGATTCTGGTGGTCACACATTAATTTCTGAGGATTCTTAATATAAACAATTTGTGACAGTATCCAAGGTACTTCACAGTGAACAAACGAAGATAAGTGATTGAAATGCTCTGTTCCTGTGGTATAATGCCTTAAGTGTTTGGACACTAGTGGCTAGACACAATCCCAGCTTCATTCACTAATGGTTCTCCCCTTCACCTTTATGACATCACTGTGCTTTATTTGAAGTGGAAACTATTTTGCATCCTGTGAATTCTGATGTAATAATTTAGGGGCGTTTTGTGGCAAGTGGTGCGTGTATCTTTTGCTGTTTAAAATACAGTGGGTGCTATTGCAGCTCAAGTTGATCCACTGGTTCAGAGATTGCCTGAACCACAGTCATGAGGTGGGTAAGATATGATTTACAAATGGTATAACTATGTTAAAGTTTTGATATAATGTCATGATGTTTGAGAAGCTGAAGTCAGATCATTACTAATAACATGTCTGAGTTTTCTTTTGAAATGATTACATTGTGACAGCCAGGCAGAACCTTTAACCTGGTTCTGCACCTTTCTAACAGAATTTCCAGGCAGATTGACTACAGTAATTTATATTGCATACAATTGCAACCTTCATCTGTGAGGAAAAGTGCTTGAAGTTTGACATGAAAGGGGAAAAATCTGATAGCAAGGAAAGGCAATTTTATTTTCCTTTTATGACAAGATAAGTTTAGAAGCAAACTGATTCTGCATATAGGCTTTCCCCTCCATTGTTTTCTCAAAAGTTACACTAGTGTAAAAGTAAACTAAAATGGTAAAGCAAATATTCGATTGCTATGGTGTTCACTTAAAATAAGCTTGAGCAACTTCTGACACACCCAGCTGAACACTGTTAAATGATAGGCATTGGACTCCAACAACATCTGGACAGCCACAGGTTTTCCACCCCTAATATAAAGGAGCACGTAGGCCACACTCCAGCACACACTCAAGTATGCTTAAGCCTGTTAATTTCATATTAAGCATACTGCTTTGCACTGTGAAATCAAAGCTGAACTATAGTAAATTTGAATATTGCTAGCATATAAAATATGATAAGACTTATTTTAAAAGTCAAGATCAGCTCCCACATATATTAGCGTATCAGGAAAATGCTGAGATTGTAGACAATTAGTCTACTTACACAACCCCCTTTAAGCAAAGTAAGCACTTTCTAAACATTTGGTCAAATTCACATACCTATATTTGGCAAATCCTAGATTCATGAGATGTATATGAGCTATGATTCTCTTTGCATATATAATAAATTATGCAGCTGGGATGGATGGGGAGAAAAACATTTATATGGATGAGCTAACAACCCTAAGCAACCCAAGCAAGCAGGAAGATAATCCTAATCATACAAAGGTAGGGAACCTGGAACCCTCCGGATGTTGTCAGACTTCAGTTCTCATCAGCCCCAGCCAGCCTGGCCAATGGACAGGGATGATGGGAGTTGTCTTCAAACAACATTGGGAAGGCCACAGATTCCCTGCCCCTGTAGTTAGAGAAACAATCAGTCAAGAAACCTGTTCAGCTGGGCTTACATGAAAGGCATGGTAGATTGTGTTTACTATCTAGATATATGCTGCAAATTAGTTGTTCAACACTGAAATCTCCTCTATAAATGATATAGCCACCGCATTGCTCCAGGTGTTTGTAGCATGGGATAGCTGTCCATAGGAATGAAGCATTTTTCTCAAGGGCAGTACAAACACCTAAAAAGTAAGATTTGCATTGGGGGGGTGAGAATTCAATGTGCATGGGAAACTATGTTACATAATAAACTTGTCACACAATGACAGTCTCTGTGTGAAACAATATGAAGAAGCTACCTTAGTAGGAGAGATGGGAAGCAGGGCTCATTCCATCAGCTCTGCTGAAAGGCTAACCCCCTTAGGCCTTCTCTTCCTCAGCTGTCATCTGATAGTAGCCATGCCAACAGGGTGCCTCAGTAGGAGAGATGGGAAGCACTGCTTGTTCCATCCACTCTGCTGAAAGACCAGCAGCTCCAAGACAGAGGCACCTCCAAACTCTGAACTGTCTCTACTTGGCTATAAAAGGTATTTAACTTTAAATATTGGTGCCTGAGTTGCCTTTTTCCTCTTCCCTCTTCCCTCTCTGGTCCGTTTTCTTGTGTGTCATGTCTTTAGTTTATAATCCTGCAGGCAGGGACAATTTTGTTTTAGCTGATTGCATGTAAGCCACTTTGGGAGCCTTTGCACCTGAAGAGCAGAGTACAAATGCTGTGAATAAATAATAAACAAACATGCAGTCTGGACTTCAGTTTGCTGTAGTGAAGGGTCCTTCAGTGTGCACCAATTTCAATCCCAACTCTGATATGCTTTCTTTTGTACAATAACATTGGACTCTGACTTTGGGTTCATGGTATTCCAATCCTGACTTCTATACACCAACATTAATATTTGAAGGGATGCTTTTTGGTGCTCTCATTATTAACTTGCTATAGCTTGGGATGTAATGCTTACACTGTTTCATTTCCAGAAGTTCACACCGTCTCTCACAGAAGAGGCAATTATTTAATGTTTCTGTTAGGATAGCTCTGAGTCACTGACTTGAATTCTTTATTTGTCTTTAATGGCTTTTTTATAGACATTTGTGCCATAAATTATCTGAACTGTTCTGTTTGGCCCTCTATCATTTGTTAAGAATTATTATTGTGGAGCTTGCTTTGAAGTTTTATTGCTTATTCTGTAGTCTTCCTACAGCCTTTTAAGAATCGTTGGATCTCATTCTCTTAAGGACGGCTTCATGGGCAGCTGTTTTTCTCTGGGATTCAGTTTTGATATATTAAGCTCAATTGGAAAGTAAAATATTAGGCAGAGTCAAAATATATTTTAGTTCTCAGAATCAACTTTTCTCAAATGGGAGAGGGCAATTCACTGTGGTGCAGTGTAGCAAGATGTGCTATTATGTATTACATTTCTGTCCTTCCCTCCCTCCAAGGAGCCAGGGGGATGTACCTGGTTCTTCCCTTCCCCATTTTAACCTCACAACAACCTTGTGAAGTAGGTTGCAGTGACAGATAGTGACTGGCTCAAGATCACTGAGTGAGCTTCATAACTGAGTGGGGATTTAAACTAAGTCCACAATTCTAGTCTAGCATTCTAGCCATTACTTCACACTGGCTCACTGGTAGAGTGGGTGCGAGAATCAAACCATGCCCTAAATGGTACAAACAGGACACACAATAGGGTCCCTCCAGATGTCCTTTTTATTACTGTTTGCACCTGCAAAGATTTTAGGGAAGACATACTGTTTCATTTCCAATCTGTGCGTGTCCCATAACTTTCTCCTGAAATCCTGTAACTTATTGTACCCCAAATTTTCTGGGGTTGTTGTTTTTTTGTCCCACTTTTTGGTGGTATTATTATTAGTAGTAGTAGTAGTAGTAGTAACACACTAAAAAATCTATAAAACATCTTAAAAACAAACCATCTTAAAAACATCTTTAAAAAAAGCTTAAAAACATCTTAAAAACAATTCCAACATAGATGCTGTATCACACTTCAGGTTGTTTTGGGTTACCAGAGATGAGATGCAGACAAGAGGTTTACTTACAAAGAGTTAAAATTTATTGAATAACTTACAAGCATACAGCCAAGTAGCCCAATAAAAGTGGAACAGCCGCACAGCTCTGCAGTAGCTGGCTCGGACTGAACACCCATACTGGGCACAAGAAACATTTTTATAGTATTGAAGCTAGCATGTGGCATTGGCATGATTACATACAATATTGGCAGGGTTACATACACAAATGATATTTTTCATGCATTGAACATTACAGCATAACACCGATAATTGGTTATTTGACCTTCTCACAGGACATCTTCAAAAGCTAACTAATTGCTAGAAAACTATATGGAAACACCCTGGCACTCCTTTGGCAAGCTATATGTTGGCCATATCTTACTATCTTTCGTTTGACCATCCTTTGACTCGTCCACCTGGCTGTCTTAATGAGCAACTGCTCATTAACCGCACCTTGACTTATCATCCTTCTTTTGGAATATAACCTAGGCTTAAGCCAACTATGAAACACCTTGCTAATAACATATTCTTGAATATATGCCTAATTGGGCTCCTTTGATGCCTCTCTAACTAACAAGGTACATTCCCAGCATTATACTGGGCAGGTCATCATGCCCTTTCCTAGCTTAGGTTTTCAGGTGATTATGGGATGCAGGGGCCTGAAAGGGGAATACAAGCCTTCAGGCTCACTAGCAAATACATTCTAAATCTATGCTTAACATAAGGCTATAATATCTTGTTATAGGCCTCTACTTGCTTGCTGGAAATAACAGACTGGTACAGGGTATACAGATGCAGACTGGGATAAGGTCTCTACTTTAAAGCCTTGTTGAAAGAGGAAGGTCTTCAGTAGGCCACAAAGACAACAGAGATGGTGCAAGGGTAAGAGCATTGTTCCAGATGTTAGCTGTGGTAGCACTGGGGAAGCATTGCAGAACTAACAAAGCAGAATGATTTGTGGACGGTCCTGTACAAATCCACACCACTGCACTATTATTGCATCAATTACATGTTACATAATACACCTACAGAAAAACACCAGTCTGGAAGGGCCTTAGGAAGCACTCCAGTACTTAACTGGGGGGGGGGAATGATGGCTTCCTAATGCCATGTTAAACTATCACATCTAGTTTGGCTCCAAGGCTCTGCAATCCGTGCTTCTCTGTAGCATTAGAGAAATGTTGATACAAAGGAGGCATGCCAGAGGGCAGTTTGAGGGCATGCTGGGGAAGGATCCAGGGGAGGCTTGGATCTGAAGGATCCAGCACATTCCCAATCCCTTGACATACCCCTGCAAAGCAGGGATGCAACTATGCTAAACCAGGAGCCGGCATAGTTCTGTTTATTATGCTCCCATTGGGATTATGCTCCCCATTTGTCAGTCTTGCCCCTCCCTGCTTGACTGCTCCCACCTCAATAAATTAAAACAAGCAAACATTTCCATCTCAGGCAGCTAGCTGTAGGATAACTGTTAAATATTCCCAATCAGAGGAAGAAGATGGTGCACAGCAAGATTGACAGGTTTGAACCAGCATTCATAAGAACATAAGAGCATAAGGAAAGCCCTGCTGGATCAGATCAAAGCCCCATATAGTCCAGCTTCCTGTTCTCACAGTGGCCAACCAGATGCCCATGGGAAGCCCACAAGTAGAACCTGAGCACAAGACCACTCTCCCTCCCCCCGCAATTCCAAGAAACCGGTAGTCAAAGGAATATGGCCTCTGACAGTAAAGGCAGAACATAGCCATCATGGCTAGTAGCAACTCAATCAGTTCACTGATATGCTTACCTAAACAAAATCATTCAAAATATGGGTCAAGAACTCTTAATTATCAACAAATCATCTGTTCCAAATAAGTTTTTGACTGTTTTGAGGACTGAAGCAAGGTCTAGCTATCAATAGCTACTAGCCGTGATGGCTATGTCTGCCTCCACTGTTGGAGGCATACAAGTCCTGTCTGCATGCTTCCCATGAGCGTCTGGTTGGCTTCTGTGAGGAAAGTCTGGTGGGCTCCTGCTGGGAGGAAGGGTGGGATATAAATCGAATAATAAATAATAAAATAAATAAATGGAAATGGACTGCCTTCAAGTCGATTCCGACTTATGGTGACCCTATGAATAGGGTTTTCATGGTAAGCAGTATTCAGAGGGGGCTTACCATTGCCTTTCCTCTGAGGCTGAGAGGTAGTGACAAGCCCAAGGTTACCCAGTGAGCTTCATAGCTGTGTGGGGATTTGAACCCTGGTCTCCCAGGTTGTAGTCCAGCACCTTAACCACTACACCACATTGATAGGATGCAGACTTGATGAGCCATTGGCTTGATCCAACAGGTTCTTCTTATGTTCTTAGTATGCCAAGTAGGGATGGGTGAGAATTTTGATTCAGTTTGCATTTCAAGCAGAATTTATCAAATTTGCAATTTCCAAAACAATATGAAAACCAAAACACAGCCATCCTTTGAAATTCGCGTTTATTAGAATTTTGGAATGCAGTTTGTCAACTAAACAACATTTACAAAAATGCATATATTGGGGGAAAGTGTGCATAAAAATGAATACATGAGTAAAAATAACATGCAAAAAGGCATGAAATGATGAGAAACGGTTTGCAAAAATGTGTACCTTTGTCAAAACTGCCTACAAAAATGTGTTTCTTTGGAGAAATTCGCACTAAAATGGTGCAGAATTTTCATGAGGATTTTTTTTAAAGAAATTGCTGATCGTGGCAGAAATGTAGATAACTGAATTTAACACTGGAAAAATGAGAAACTGAGGGAACCAAAACTGACAGATCTTTCCATCCCTAATGCCAAGGATCAATGTTTTCTTTAACTCTCTTCGGTGTTGTCATCTTAGGCACAGGCCTAAGTTCAGCCACTGCTGGCAGCCCTGGTACAACTGCCTGAATTAGAGCTATTTCCCATAGTTCAACCCTCAATCAGTGAGGGCTGGCTCAAGAATCTGCCACTGGAATCCATTTTTTCTGAAAAAAATATACCTCTTCCAATATGTCAATACAACTTCTTACAGCAGGGATGAGGAAACTGTGGCCCTCCAGATGTTGTCAGACTGCAATTCCTATCACCGCTCCCCACTGGCAATCCTGGTTGAGGCTGATGGGAGTTGATATCCATCAACATTTGGAAGGCCAGAGGTTCCCCATCCCTATCTTACAGTGCATGATTACAGAAAAAACCTGAAGGAGAAAATCAACAAGGCAATGCCTTTAAACAAGGTCAACTCAGACCAATAGAAGTTGGTCCAAGAACTATATTACCTATTATTCCGTTGTTACTCTAATGAATAGAAAGTCAACGAAGGATTGTTTCAGTGCAAAGCTTTGTCACTTGAGGTATACCTACAGAACAAAAATTATAAATGCAATAAGGACCAGAAGTCAGTGTGGTTGTAGAATGATTACAGAAGAAAACTGGGGGCCAGGAAGGCTCTGAATGCTAATCCTAGCTGAACCACTCATTCATTCTGTTACCTTGAGCAAAGAATTGCTATACTAAAGGGGAAAACATGTTGCATTTGACTGGGATTTCATTAGGTAAATAAATTGCCCACAGTAACCAAACAAACAAGTAGTGTTGGATTGGTGCTGAAATACAACTAACCTGGACAGTGCATCAAAATTACCTTGGGGTAATCAGGAAACGGGGTTCGTTTACTTTCCTGAAAAACACACAGTGGCAGTTTGAGTGCCTAGAGACATAGCCTTAAAATTGACTGGTTTGGGGGGAAATTCTTCCTGAGAACTGTTTGTTTTCAACCAGCCTCATGGCAATAGCAGGAAACATGTGGAAGAAACAAAAAATAATTTAGAAAATAACTTCTTGGAAGGAAAAGCAACATCTCCGTGAGTTGAATCAGGCTGGAAGCCAGACTGGAATGGATGTAGATAATCAGGAGTGGTCACGGGTTATGAGAATTATAGTCCAAATCATTGGGAAGGTACCAGGTTGGAGAAGGCTGACTTACAGATGGCTATAGATGTCTGTTCACATATACACCGAGAGGCAAAACCCATTTATACATGTTTTTCCCAGCAGCTGGTTCCTGTGCAAATATGTTGTAGGAACAATGAAGACAATGAAGGTAATAGCAGGCCAAAGTCTATACGTTCAGAGAATGCCCATCTCATTTGTGCCATTTCAGCAACATGTTTACAATGGTATCCCATCATTGAAATAGCCATAGATATAGGATGATTTCTGATAGAAAAACGGATGCTATGTAAATGGAACATTGCTTAAACATCATTAATTGTCTTTGTAGTAATACATTCAAAATGACGAATAAAGCAATAGACAATTTTAGAAACTAAGAACGTAAGAACCTCCTGGATCAGGCCAGTGGCTTTTCTTGTCCAACATCCTGTGGCCAACCAGGTGCCTATGGGAACACAAGAGCACGCTCATCTTCTGCGGTTTCCAGCAATAGAACAAACGAGAACAGCAGAAGAAAAACAAAGAGTCGAAGGGAGGAAGAAACAACCTCTCATACACATATGACCCACTGAACTAATTTTAACAGAAGTTTGAATTTAAATTAAATTAAAAGGTCTGAGTAGCTAAGAATCAGTTTCAAGAGCCTGACTGAAATCAGGGAAAGAGGTGGCATGCATCAGGCAATACTGCTATGAAATCTCTATTCCGACTTCCACATCTTACTTCTTGAAGAAAGAGGGGGTTCATAGAAGTGCTCATATACAAAAATAGAAGCATGGGACACATTTACAGACACCACTGGAACACACGGTGTGTATGCACCTAGCTATTTCTGCCATGCCTCTCCTTCATATACTTCACAAGGTAAAGACCCCTTGTTTGAAGCTCTGCTAAGTCATGCACTCTATAGCTGGTTCATTATAGCCATATCAGGGGTCAGAGTGAGTGAACAAAAGAGTGAGTGGGACCAGCAGGGTGGGCACCAGGCATGACTGGGCCTTGGGTACCAACCTGCCCTGAGCATGCGGCTCCTGCCTCTTCCACCTACCTGTCTCCTGTCTTTGCTGCTGCACATGCAGGGCTATCATCAACCAAGATGGCAGCAGAGGCTTCTCTAATGCCACCACCACCATCTTGGTTGATGGCATGCATGTCAGCAAATGCCTGCCTTTAACCAAGATGGCGGTAGGAGCATTAGCCCCTTGAAGAAGCCTCCTCCACCTTCTTGGTTGATGGCAGCCCTGCGCACACAGCATGCGCAGCAGCAAAGACTGGAGAGAGGTAGGTGGAATAAGCAAACAGGCAGGCGGCCTACAGCAGATTGTGGTATGGGAGTGCTACTCTCCCACCCTAATGAGGGGCCCTTCAGGGGGCCCACTGGGTCTCAGGGACCCTCAGCCAGGGCCCGACCTGGCTGTCCTTTGGCACTGGCACTGGGGACCAGGCCATTCCAGTATAGACCAATGGCCTATTTCCATTCTTTGGAAAATGGAAATGGCCTGCTTTCAAGTTGTTCCGAACTTATGGTGACCCTACAAATATGGTTTTCATGGTAAGCGGGATTCAGAGGTGGTTTTACCATTGCCTTCCTCTGAGGCTGAGAGGCAGTGACTGGCCCAAGGTCACCCACTGAGCTTCATGGCTGTGTGGGGATTTGAACCCTGTCTCCCAGGTCGTAGGCCAACACCCTAACCACTACATCACACTGGCTCTCTTTCCATTCTTTAATAAGACTTTAATAAGTATCTCATTATACCAAAAGAGAACCCAATAGGAATATTCCTGTAATGTAAAGGCAGAGACAGTAGCTGCAGCAGTGGCTGATAGCCATTAGCTCCACCTGGGGGTGCAAATAATGGAGAAAATAAGATGCAAATAAAATGCCTGATTAGGATTCTTATGATCACCTTGTGAGAATGAAGGGAGATGGGAATAAGCCAGTTTCAGCAGTTTGATAACAGTGTGTGTAATTTTTCAGAATTCCAGTCACAGGCAACTTAAGTATTCACAGTGGTGTCTTGGTGGTTTTTCTTCCACCCCAGCTCTTTGTGCTTGATTGGAGGTTATTCCTGAAAGTCATCCCAAATGGGATGAAGCTGGATCAAGTTCACTTTGATGAGTGGCACAGGAAGGTGCTTTCAGAAGTAGGTCCAGGACCAGCAACAAGTCTGAGGGAGCCCTGGACAAAGTAGACTGTGGTAGACAAAGTCTTATTTATTTATTTATTTATTTATTTATTTATTTATTTAATGTCTATACCACTCCATAGCCGAAGCTCTCTGGGCGGTTCACAACATAAAAATCAATATATAATATATAATTCATATTTGGTACAATTAAAAGGGGAAAAAATACATCACATTTTAAATAAACATAAGTAAACAATAAATCTCAACAATATACATAGCATAATAACAGAATAAATAAAACAAACCAAACATAGCAATTATAACAATATCTACAACATATTCTCCAATGTCCCATTGTGCTTCTCCCCACCTAACCCCATCTTCCATAACCAATAGCACTATAAACATTTCTTCCATTGTCTTCTTTCTCCAAAACAACCCCAAGATGATGCCAAGTGCGATGCCAAGTGCACTTAGTGCCACACTTGGCACGACGCCGAGGCGCTGCCTCAGGCAGCTCTTCCCCTTCATATACCTGGAGCAGAAGACACAAAATGAAGGCAGGGTAGGTAAGTGGAAACAGCTGCAGCAGCACCCAGAGTCCTTCCAAACACAAACACACACACACACACACACACACACTTATCTCAGTGTGTCCCCTTGAGTTTACTCAGCAGTGCCAGTGCTAGCAGAACTGTAGTGATGGCTAGAAGCGACCATTTTCACTTCCCACAATGTCCCAGAGTGTCTGATGTAGGCTCATACTGTGGCATTATTATGGAAAATTAAATACAGACCCAGTCACCTAGTGTAGATGTTGGGAGCAAAGTACCAATGCTTGTATCAATTAGCCTGAACCAGTGGGGGATGATAGACAGAAAGGCAACCTATTCTACCCTCACCAGTTCCTTCTGTAGTAACTACTTCTTTGTTTTTCCTCAGGCTTTAGTTCTTCCCTTCCTCTTCCTTTCTAGTCAGTCAGAGATAATGTTTGTGAGTACAAGTCTCATGGCTCTGCAATGGCCACATATATGTCTGAAGTCAGGATTTTCAGGCAGGTTTCTCTCCCAGCCCTACCTGAAAATACTGGGGATTAAACTTGGGACCTTTGCACTACCACTAAGCAACAGCCCTTCCCCTACAGTAGGTGGGTCCTACTGTCTCCATGATGCTCCCTCTAAACCTCTCTGGATCCAACCAGACAAAAAACCTGATTTGAGGACAACCCTGTCACGGGCCCTAAGAAGAATATCTGGCAAAGTTGGGAGGATGGAGAAGAGGTTACTGACATTGCCAGCCCTGATGCAGGAAATCAGAGGGTGACAGAGAATATGTCTCCAAAAGCCTTGAAGACAGCTGCTGGAGTTACTTAGGAAAGCTCATATAGCCTTTTCTTGTCTCAGCCAGCTGGTGATGACTCTCTGCTAGCACCAAAGCCAGGAGTAATGGCAAAAGAAATAAGTGCTAATAAAAACATTGGCACTTCTCAGGAAAAGGAAAAGGAAAGCAACTCAGCAGAGTCAGAAACCGGCATGTCTCCGAGATTGTGGATGATAGGTAAGAAATGGTTACAAGTAGCCCAATTTCATCCAACCCACATCATAGCCCCTACCTTTCAGCTTGTGCTGAGAAGAGCCTGAATAAGTGTCCACACTATTTCTGTATATAAGAAGTAGCACTGCTTGTATTTGCTGTTGCAACAACTCATCTACTGTTGCTTCCAACGTCTAGTATGCCTGTTCCTGTTTGAATCCCAGTTTAGGCCTGTTATGAGATGCTAGATCCCTGTTCTGATTTCTGGAATAAAGCTTTATGCAGAAAAACCCAGTCTCCAAATCCTGAGTCTGCTTCTCTGGTCAGGAGCCTGGACAAGCCCCTACAAAAAGCAATGGGCTACTACCTACGTATATTGATAATACATGTATAGGGGGAAATGTATACACTGTTACATGCAGAGCCAATGCATGAGGTTAATTTGCTGCAAATAAAATGGTTGGGATTTCTCAACATTTAAAACAATTCAAAAGGTTCATGTTACTTAATTAAGTGTTTAAGAAGGGCTGATAGCAAACAGTTGTACCTGTTCTAAATGAAATATTAGGTAATTACTTGTGCAGTGATCTGAAATTCAATTTAACACCCATTTTGTTTATTACAATAAGTATAGAAAATCAAATAGAATATGAATCAGCATACCAGCAACACAAAACAATATTGTTGTTCCTGATTCTAACAACAAAACTCTAAGGGTATCCCAGAGGTTTTCCATTTGGTTGGCAACACCATGTTGCAAGGATCAGATGATCTGCCACATTCAAACTGGTTCAGTTCATCAAATGTTTTAAAACACCTAAATTGGTAGGCCTACAGCTGCTTCCATGGTTGCTCCTCCTCTGATCCAAGTACTCGAAAAGATTTCTAATGATGATGTGGAAAACACTCTCAAGATGAGCATTTGTACACATTTTCAGATCAGTATGGGAGCAAGTGTAGAGACAAATGTATGCCCAGCAGTAAGATGTGTGTGATATGGAACAAATATATATATATTAATAGAATTTGCACTTCTTCCTGCCACCCTGGGCTTCTACTGGGAGAAAGGGTGGGATATAAATAAATAAATAAATCCTTCATTACATGTTTTTGCTCTCTCTGTTGTAGAGTTGCTGTGTGATATCCAATTTGAACTTATTGAACTATTATTCAGAGAAATTGCCATCTTAAATGGGACATACTGTCAAAAGTGATCTTTTTGCCTAGGGCAGCTATTCTCCCAGGTCATTTGAGAAGAATTTCCCCCAACTTTTGTTTTGATGTTAAAGCATATATGAATGTATTCAATTTTAAAAATCATTTTAAAAGTGATTGTTTGAATCCTAGCACTTGTTTGTAAGTTTACCACATACAAAACAGGGCTTTCTCACCACCATTAGGGAGGGCAGAGAAATTTCATTTCAGTTCACATTTTAAGTTGAACCTATCAGCTTAAATTTGCATTTTCAAACCAATATGAGCACAAAACAGCCGTCCTTTGAAATTTGCACTTGCAAATTCATGAAATCATGCACTTGCATGAAATTTGTTCATGCAAAAGAACTTCAAGGTCCAAGCCAATGAACAGAACTGGTGGAGTAGTAAAAGAAAAGAAAATGAACGGGGGAAAGCAACATTTACAGAGACACATTCTACAGATGCTTTGTAGAGCTGACATTTGTAGAGATGGTTATATCTCCATTTTTGTGTACAGCTGTTTGAGCCTTCAGTTGTTCTGCTAGTGTAACATGATCATTTGATTAGACTGCAATAACATCTTGACATATTTACACTGACCTGTTCTAGGCATACTAATGGAAAAAACCAACTTTTTTTGTGAGCCGTGTAGTATTCCTTCTGCTTGTCACTGACAAAAGCCTGGAAAAGAAATGTTTGTCAAATGTGCTACTGAGAAATAAGAAAATCTGTATTTCTTTTTTTAAAAGTGGTTTCTGTTCAAAAATAATACTTTTTCCTTCTGCAAGATGATCTTCTTGGTTAGAGAAATAACACTCTAGTGACAGTAGATGCTTCTAAAGTACAGATTTTTTTGGAAAGCATTTATCCTCCAATATTATTCTTAGCTGAATCATACACATTAGGTCTATTGTCCTTTGGCATGTGCATAGATTCCATGAATTTGACAATTAGCCCATGTACTTGAACATTCTTGAAACAATAGAAAAACTGATGCTAAAAAAAGGAATTGAGTCCACAGCTGTATGTGTGGAAATCAATTCATGCAGTGGGGCTTTTCCACTCCCTCCTCCCCACTACAGCTTCCTGGGCTATAACCTCAAGTAAATTTTGAGGCTCAGAGATCCTCTGTAATGGCTTAAGATGAGTCTTGGGGCTGCCAAGAAAAATGGAAATCTGTGAAAATGGGTGGAAGAACCTTGTAAGAACCCGGAATATACGTAATGGAATCCACAAGGACTGGCTTTCTATTTGCTTGTAAACATATACTGTAGTCAAGTAGTTTGACATAAATTTTAAAGGTCATAGATAAATGGAACATGAAAGTAGAATTTGACATTTGTAGGTAAGAACAGGGACGTTCTCTTGACATGCTTGGGCAACTCTGGTGGTTAGTGCTTGGGTCTAAATGTGAGAATAACATGGGTGATATTTTGTGCAAAAGCCAGAGAAGCACTTTGATATGCTTGAATTTTAAGATTTTAAAAGGTGTAGGGGGGTTATGCAAAATTCTACCTATCTTCAAAGTTCAGATGAATGTAGCCAGATGATGTAAAATGTCAAGGATGGAAATTATATTTTGAGGTTTTCTGCAGAACACAGGGATATAGATAGGCTTGTTTTAGTATAGGTCAGGCCATAGGAGAAAATATGGGATAAAAGAAGTGGGGCACAACTGGAAAGGCATTCCACTCAAATGCCAACCATTGTGAGAAGGCCCATCTCGGGATATAAGTGCTGATTATTCTAGTGTGAGTGCATATGCTTGAGTGAGTGTGAACAGGCTATAACTTCTCTTTTCTGTAATCTAAATATCATTTAAAAATGGTAAAGCTAGCTGTATTAAGAATATCACTGTGTGTACTGAGAGTCTCTAGAGGTAAATGGGTGCCACTTTCCCATGAGATCTAGACTATCTTCCATGAATGTTGATTAAAAGTACATTTACAGTTAATTAGAAATCATTCTAGTTAATTAGGCCAAAATCGGGGATCCTTGAAAAGGGGTCAAACCACAAATTATAGGCCAATCCAGAGTTTTAGTCCTTCAACCTTGCAGGCAGAGCAGAGCAAGATGCTGCCTTCACCATCAGGAATGGCTCATGCAGCTCTAGAGCTAACCCATTATTTTACAAAATTTCAGATTTGCTGAATTTTTAATTTTTGAAATTTGGGTTTTCATGATATTTTTTTGAGACTATTCACCATCAAAATTCAGAAATTAGACTTTTGAGGAAAATTTGGCGGACAGAGAAAATATTTTTAGTTCAAATGAAATGTAAAATCTATTTACCAAAAGTGAAAGCAAGATTAAATGCAGTCATGTTGGATTAATGTATTCTTCAAATACACCTTTAAAGGAGACAACAATCATATAACTACTACCTACTAGTGTTGATCAGCTGGTGGTAAGGCTTTAATCAGCAGAAAAGCGAAAGAAGCAATTTCCCCTTCCTCTTGAAGCCCTCCATACCCTCTAGAGCAGATTTACCAGGGCATGAAGGAGAGGGGAAATCACTTAAAGTTGTTTCCTTCTGCTAACAGAAGCCTTACTGTCAGCTAAGCAACACCGTTAGATACAATGCAATACTTCTAAGTTTTCCAGTTTCTTTTTCTAACACTTTCTAGAGGAAAATTAAAGCAGCATCTATATAGAAGCCAAACATACAAAGGACACCACAATCAATGAAATAATTACTTCATGTGAACTATTTGGTGAAGAGATCAATACGTCAGTTGATCTTAATGACATTGTTTTAATTATAAATCAAGTCAGAGCTGAAGAACAGAATAGAAAGTGACATGTGAGTGAGGAAAAATGTCAGAGCTGACATTATCAGCAAGGTGGAAAGACAGACCCAAATGTGATGCACTCTGATAACAAAGATAATACATTATAGTTTATTAACGGCATTAATGAGTCATGCAGCATTCTATCATCAGTCAGGCAATGACCCTGGCAGAGATTAATGTTTCTTTACTTGACATCTGGCTATTTATGTGTGCATCTCTTTCTTAGACTGAAGTCACAAATCATTCTATTCACTGTACTGAGACTACTTGCAAGTAAGTAAATATACAACAGTAGTCCAAGCTGAGAAGTTGAAGCAGATTTTAGTTCACTTCATCATGTTATCTGTGTACACTTGGTTTGGGGTGAGAACAGGCTGTGGAATACTATAACCAGTGCTTTTTTTTGGTAAAAAATAAAATAAAAATGAGTTTCCAGTACTCATATCTTGATAAAAGTATGATGGGTACCAGCACAAAATAATTGCCATGGGCAGAAATAAAAGAGGTGTCAGTATTCTGTACCTATGAGTTCCATCACAAAAAAGTACTGACTACAACTATTCCTCAGGAAGAAACTATTCTCCATGGAATAAAATGTAGGAAAAATCACCAGAAACACATGAATCCTGCAATCAGAAGATTCTTTGCATACCTAAATTTCACTACATTCAGACCGATGAGGGGAAAGCCACTACCCAATAGCATCAGTGCTTGGCTGTCGCTGACCTCACTGTTTCTAATTCTTATTTTCTACATTTTTCCCCTTTATGTATAAATTTGAATAGGCAAAAATGCATCAATGCTTCTTTCCAGCACCAGTATGCAGAGCCTTAGCTAAATATTTGATTAGCTATAATTCACTGGCTCAGCCATACACTGGAGCATGTGTACATATGACTGCTTCCACGTGATTTCAATAATGGAGAATATTGTTATCAAAGTTAGCATCAAAGCCTTCTCAAAAGTGGATAGCTACATGATCTCACAGATTTAAAGGCACAATTTTTTCCTGTCGAAGAAGCTCAGAGAGTCTCTTCACCACCCGAAGCAAGTAATTGAGAAGGGAAGGCCAAAATAAACACAGTAATGATATGCTACCTGAGAGTTAATATGTTATCAGTCACTAATGGCATGGAATGAGTGCAAATGTTCTCTTATAGGCAGAAGAGTCAAATCATCTCACATACATTCTTACTTTAGAAGCAAGATGGATGCTTTATGTGAAATTTCCCCACCCCACTCCCTCCAGTTTTCCTCAGATACTAAACTGCAAAAACAATAGAAACAAAGTGGTGGAACAAGTACAGCTCATAATAATACAAATTCTTATTTTGGTACAGCAATTATTCTTAGCCATACTATTAAACACACTCACACATGTGAAAACTTTTTGATGCAATGACCAAGTAATGTTATTGATTTGAAAAGAATAAAGGGATGCTTTCTCTTCATGACTGTGTTTAACACCTTTGTTTTTAAAATGTCATGTGTGGTGACTTGTTATTGAGAAGAATATCTGTGAAATTTGAACACTTAAATTGAAGTTGAATGGTGGAAATGGACTTTCTTCAAGTCGATCCCGACGTATGGCAACCCTAAGAATTGGGATTGCATGTTACCATTGCCTCCCTCTGAGGCTAGTCCTCCCCAGCTGACTAGGGCCTGCTCAACTTGCCACAACTGCACAAGCCAGCCCCTTCCTTGTCTGCAACTGCCAGCTGGGGGGCAACTGGGCTCCTTGGGACTATGCAGCTTGCCAACAGCTGCACAGGTGGCAGGGCACGTAACCCCTGAACCAGTCCAGAGCTTGGAAAAGTTACTTTTTTGAACTACAACTCCCATCAGCCCAATCCAGTGGCCATGCTGGCTGGGGCTGATGGGTGTTGTAGTTCAAAAAAGTAACTTTTCCAAGCTCTGTGAACCACTCACTATGGGGGTGATATTTAGCTGTGCTTTAATTTCTTTCCAGACAGACACTAGTCATGTTGACACATTTGCCTGCACTTGTGATGTGTAAACCTGGAGGTGTGGCCACAAGGGCACACACACAAGGCCTGCCCCCAATGTCCTTCAGACCTTTATGCAATTAGCATAAAGGTCTAAAGAGGGGGTTTAAGTGTTTTCAATTTGCAATTAAAGAAGGAACCCTGATAAAATAGAGTTCCCATTCACAGAGGGTTTTCCAAACACATTCCAACCAAATGTACTTAAAAACCTTCTTCAAAGATTGAAGAGCAACCCACTCACACAGGCACATTTATTTATTTATTTATAAATACATTTGTATACCACTATTTCTTTTTTCAAAAAAAACACAACAGCATTAAAGTGGTTTACAACAAATAAAATAACCATATGGTATGAACCATTAAAAATACAGTCAAAGCAAAGGTCAGCTATTGTAAAACAAATCTTTTTAATTGCCTGCATAAGCCTGGTGGAACAGAAAGATTTTCAGCAGTTTAAATGATAAAACAAAAGGTGCCTGCTGAATCTTTGTTGGCAGAGCATCCTGGAGAACTGGGCCAATAACTCTGAAGACTCGGTTCCATCTCGATTTTAAATGAGCCTTGCCAACGCAGACCAGAGCTGCTCCTGCAGATGATCTCAGTGACGGAGCTGGAATATAAGGGTTCAGTTAGTCCCTAAGATACCCTGAACCTAACTTTTTCAGGGCTTTGTAAATTAAGACAGGGACCTTGAACCCAGCTCGGATATCCCTGTTCCACATCAGTGGCATCATTAAAGAGAAGTGTGCAGTGTATATATGCAGGGCAGAAGAAGTGGCTGCAAACAGATGAAAGATTTTGGGGCAACAGAAAAACAAATGGATGCCTTACAGGGCAAAAGTACCTTTGAAAAGCCAAAAGTAAGCCAGCCTCAGAGCAAATGGAGCCCTGGCACTACTACCAGCCCCCAAGAAAAGGAAATGCCACAGAGGCCTGTAGAAGCAGCAAAGGCCTGCTACAAGTGTGGTATCAGTCATCATGACATAAATGTTTGTCCTGCATATGGGAAGGAATTCAGAAGATGTGGCAAATTTAATCATTTTGCTAAAATGTGTAAAACTAGAGATAGAAAACTTCAACGCAGACAAATGTTCTCAGTAGCAGATACAACTAAAAATGCTCATGATTTCTTCATTGGCACATTGAATTCTACAGCTCTGGAAGATGAATGGTGTGTGGATCTTCTCATAAATGATCACAAGTATGTGACCTTTAAGATTGACACAGGAGCACAGGCTAATGCAAAGCCTTGCAAGCTGAACCACTTCAGCATTCAAATACCAGATTAATAACCTACTCTGGAGAAAGACTACATGTGTCTGGTAAATGTAACCTGGATTGCAAATATAAAGAGCAAAGAGCTGAGTTGGAATTTCACATAGTAGACTTTGATGCACAAGCTGTACTCGGTCTCCGGGCTGTGACTAATTTAAATTTGGTGCAAAGAGTTAATTTAATGAAAAGAGCTCCAGTAGATCAATGGGATGTTGCAGTTGAATACAAAGATGTATTTGAAGGTTTAGGTTGCTTACCAGAGAAATACTCCATCAAAATCAACCCACAGGTTCCACCTGTAATTCATGCACCTTGGAAGGTTCCAGTGGCACTAAGGGATAAAGTCCAAATGGAATGGACTCATATGGAGCAATTAAAAGTCATAGTTAGGGTAGAAGAACCTACCGAGTGGGTGAATTCAATTGTGGTTGTAGACAAGCCTGGCCGGGACCAGATAAGAATATGTTTAGATCCAAGAGATATGAACAGAGCAATTTTAAGAGAACATTTTCAATTGCCTACTGTAGAAGAAATTAGCTGTAAGCTAGCAGAAGCAGAATTGTTTACTGTTCTTGATGCCAGTAGTGGATTCTGGCAAATTCAGCTAGGTGACAACAATCTAGGCTATGTATATTTAATACACCTTTTGGCAGGTATTGATTTACAAGAATTTACAAGAATGAAGGTATCTCTTCAGCTCCTGAGGTCTATCACAGGATGATCCAACAGACATTTGACGGTATTGATGGGGACACATGCTACATAGATGATATCCTGGTGTGGGTGAAGACCAAACAGGAACATAATGAGAGACTGAAGAGAGTTCTGCACTGGTGCCGAGAGAGGAATCTGAAATTGAACAAAGTGAAATGCAAATTTGCTATGACTGAAATAAAATATCTAGGACACATCTTAACCAAAGAAGGACTAAAACCTGATTCATCTAAAATAGAGGCCATCACTGAAATGCCCAGCCCAAGTAACAAAGCTGATCTTCAAAGATTTCTAGGAATGGTGACTTACCTAGCAAAGTTTATCCCAAATTTGGCAACAGTAACAATGCCTTTAAGACAGCTGTTGGCCCAAGATGTTGAATTTTGCTGGATGTCAGTTCATGGAACAGCATTCACACAGTTGAAAGAACTATTAACAAAAGCTCCTGTTTTGAAATATTATAATGTGAAAAAACCTGTAACTCTGTCAGTGGATGCTAGTTCTACAGGCTTAGGTGTTGTACTGTTGCAAAGAGGTGCACCTGTTGCATATGCTTCTAAAGCAGTGACTGCGGCCCAACAGAACTATGCTCAAATAGAAAAGGAAATGTTGGCAACAGTGTTTGGATGCACAAGATTCCATCAATTTCTCTATGGCAAAAAAGTGACTGTGGAAACAGACCACAAACCATTGGAGGCAATTTTCAGAAAACCTTTGCATAATGCACCTCCAAGAATCCAAAGATGGCAGTTAACACTGCAGAAATATCAATTACAAGTGCACTATAGACCAGTCAAAGAATTAATCATTGCTGATACCCTGTCCAGGGCATATCTTGAACATAGTGAAGGAATAAGTTCTGAAGAAGCTGAGGTTGCTGCTAACCTCATGTTATCTTATTTGTCAATCTCCGAATCAAAACTGAAAGAATTTCAGGTGGCTACTGAAAATGATAGCATTTTGCAAATCCTGAAAAATGCCATTTTGCAGGGGTGGCCAGATAGAAGAGTAGAAGTTCCAGAGTGTATATGTGTTTATTGGAATTACAGAGACGAATTAAGTGTTCATGATCAACCCATTTTTAAAAGTGACAGAATCGTAGTACCACAAGATTTGAGGAAAGAGATATTGAATATTATACATGAGAGTCATCTAGGTGTTGAATTATGTAAAAAGCGGGCACAAAAAGCTGTATATTGGCCAGGTATGTGTGTCTAAATTGACGAATTGGTACTGTCATGTACCACATGTCACACCTTCAGAAATAACAACCAAAAAGAACCAATGTTACCTCATGAAATTCCAAGAAGACCTTGGCAGAAGCTAGGAATGGACTTGTTTGAATTTCAAAGAAAGGACTATCTACTTTTGGTTGATTATTATTCAAAATATGTGGACATATGTTTGCCTGAGGACACTACAAGTAGGTCAGTAATTTTACACTGCAAATCTATATTTGCAAGACATGGTATACCTGAAGAGGTTGTCAGTGATAATGGCCCTCAGTTTTGCTGTACAGACTTTAAAATGTTTGCCAAAGATTGGGACTTTGTTCACACAACATCCAGTCCACTATTTCCTCAATCAAATGGAATAGCAGGAAGAGAGATCCAAACAGTAAAGAGGATTCTTAAGAAATCTAGTCTGAATAACACAGATCCTTATCTTAGTTTATTGGATTACAGAAATACGCCTACAGTAGATACAGCCTCACCTGCACAACTTTTAATGGGGAGATGTTTAAGAACCAGGCTGCCTACCTCAGCACTGTTGTTACTACCTCAGCAGGTAAAAGGTGACATACAGACACATCTGAAGAGAAGACAAGAAAAATAGAAGCTTTACTTTGACAAAGGTTCAAAGCCTTTACCACCTTTGCAGGTTGGTGATTCTGTTAATGTTCTGCAAAATGGAGTGTGGAAACCAGCGAGAGTGACTGGACAAAACATGACTCCAAGATCGTATTTGGTTCAGACTGATGATTTAGCTGTCTACCTAAGGAACAGAAGAGATCTTCAAAGCACTCCAAGTTGTGAACCAAAAATGGATGAGACTACTGAGACTGCAACTGCACCTCCATCAGAGGTAGACCTATCAGTCTCAAGACAACAAAAGTGGAACAGCTGTAGCACAAAGTGCCAGTGATATACCAGAGAAGAGTTGGCAGGGATCCAGAATAATTCATCACGCCCAACTCCCTATTCAGCAGTAGTTCCTACAGATTAATGAAAATAAATCCATATTACAGTGTGCTACTACAAGAAAGATCAGTAGTGACCATTATGCATCTTGATGAGTCAAGAACATATAAGTCAAACCATATCCTACAAGAGAAAACACAAGCAAATAATTAGGGGCAGTATCTGAGCAGGAGACAAATTCCATTAATGCCCACAAAACGTAGCAATAAGTTAGAATGTGATCAAAGTCCAAGAAGGGATCCATTCTAAAACCTCCCTAACCCAATGAATATTCTGCCTTTACCTGCAACAGTCCCCATGCTCTTGAACACATCAAAGAAAAATAAAATTAATCAGAGCTGCAAAGCTAAATGTTACCTGAAAGGCAACCCATGCACCAACTTTCCTACTAGAACAGGCCATAACAAGTCAGTTTGCAGTGTGCCATGAACCAATAGCAGGATGTGTCAGGGTATCAGATGCATCAGAGATATATGAAAAAAACAACAAGCAATAAACATATAGAAATGAAATGGCTGCAATAAAACAGAGTGGTACAAATCTAGAGAAAGTTAATTGTGCTTAGAGTTCATATTGAAATCTCACTTAAGTTATTTGTGACTATGTTATATCACATTAATTTCAAATTAACTTTCTTAAGTTTCTTTCAAATTTTGGACAATATTTTACAATTTTCCTGCTTAAAATCAGCCACATACTGACGTAATGCAACTAAATTAGGAACTAGTATTCTTGGATCTGCAATTTTCAATGTGTGCCTTTTGTTTCCAATTGATATGGTACAGCTTGCTTGGCAGAACATCCAAATGTGTGTTGCTAAACATATTCCTTCTTTTCAAGCAATCTCTGACACCCTGATTATACCCAAATTATTATTTTAATTATTTATTTTTATTTATCTTATTATTTGATTTATATCTCACCCTTCCTCCCAGTAGGAGCCTAGAGCAGCAAACAAAAACACTAAAAACACTCTAAAACATCTTAAAAACAGACTTTAAATATATTAAATATATATACACCTTTAAACACATATTAAAACAAAACAACTTTAAAAACTTCTTTTTAAAAAAGCTTAAAAACATATTTAAAAGCAATTCAAACACAGACACAGGTGAAGATAAGGTCTCTACTTAAAAGTCTTGCTGAAAGAGGAAGGTCTTCAGTAGGCACCAAAAAGATAACAGATAACATTAAAAAGATAACATTAGCCTTTCTAATATTTAAGGGGAGGAAATTCCAAACACAATCACCCAATGATATTCTCTGGAAACAAGCCTGGAGGTAAGATCAGAACCACTGTAAAACAGTGTCTCCAGTACCCATCCCACCAAGTCAACCCAGAAGGATACCACGGTCAATGGTCTCAAAAGCTGCTCAGAGATCAAGTAAGAATAGCAGGGTCATACTCCCCCTGTCCTTCTCCTGATAAAGGTCATCCATCAAGGTGACCAAGGCCAGTTCAATCCCATAACCAGGCCTGAGCTCAGACTGGAATGGGTCAAGATAATCTGTTTCATCTAAGAGTACTTGTAATTGCTGCACCACAACCCTCTAAATTACTTTCCCTTAAAAAAGGGTATTTGTGACCAGGCAACAGTTGTCACAAACCAATGGGTCAGGGTGGGCTTTTTCAGGAGCTGTCAGATCACCACCTCTTTTAGGGTGGCTGGGACCACTCCTCCCACAATGACACTTTGACCACACCCTGGATCCACTTGGTCAAACCCCCTCAGCAAGACCCCTGCACCATTTTCTCATGTTGCTATAGAGGCCCTCAGTCCTCCATAGTAGATTTTGAGGGTCACAAGAGGCTGCAGGTGGAAGGTGGAATCAGTGAAAATTGTTTCCTTAAGCTGATGGGAGTGTCCTGTGAGTGGAACTCTCCTCAGAGGGCACTCCTCAGGATCCACCAGCAGGATCCAAGTTTTTGTCCCCAAATTCAAAACTGCTGTTTCTTACACACAATCTGTGAAGTACTTGTCTCAGATTCCAGCACTATAGGGGAATTATGTATTCAGGAGACAATGAACATACCTTAACATAGTTTTGTCAGATCCCAGGCTCTAAGCAGACATTACCTTCAGGCAAAGCTCTGGCGATAAGCTCTTTCACAGTAATCTGTCAGCACAAACCCAGAAACCAATATTAAAGAATTAGAAGAACTCACATGCTAAGTGATGATCCACGTTTCCACTTATATTTCTTCTTCCTAATTTGTTAATGTTGTCCTTGAATATGTATGGAGGTTAAAAAAAATAAGGATCAATAAAAGCTGCAACAAACAAGCCGTAAAGAACCAATCTGTACTATATATTGGGCAAGCTTTACACTTGAACTGAATGTTAAAAACATTAATTTGTCTGCTACTGGAAAAACGGAATTACTTCCAGTCTCATTTGCCAAGGCTTGGAAATTGAAAACCATGTATGCCTGCATGCGAGCATAAATATGTGCTGCTTGTGTAGTACACTTTTTTAAAAACCAGCAGTTAGCTATCACAAACCCAGGCTGATCTGGTGGAGTTCTTCATTCAGACCTAGGGACACAAGTCACAGAACCTAGGTCAATAATTAAGAAAAACTAAGCCTCAATCAGCTTCTAAATCTGGGTACAGCTGCCAGCACTGATCCTTTCATTGTTATTCAGGCAGCTCAGAGGCCTAAGATATGTCTGTGATAATTACTTTCACATTGGGGATAGTGTAGGGAAAGAAAGGCTGTTTCAGAATTGTCATGGAGATTAAGTGAAACAGACAGATGTAACATTTTAAGGATGCACACCTACAGATGCTGATTTGGGAATAAGCTCCATTGAACTTTCTTCTGGGTAAACATGGATAGGATTGGGTTGCATGAATGGAGGAAATGCTCTCAACCCACATTTTCTGCCCTGAAAATGAATGCTTCAAAATATAGTGGGTTAGGGTTGCCAGATCAGAAGCATCCCAAAACCTGAGATTTTGGGGGCGGGCCCGAGTGATGTCATGGGGCAGGTCCAAGTGTCATCATGGGGTGGGTCCAAGTGATGTCATTAAGCATGATACATGAATCATCAACCACAGTTGCTTGGCACATACAATTCATACAAAAACATTTATCTGATTGGAAATTAAGATAGAAATCTTGTCTAAAAGATGGAGCCTGGGTATGGGACATTTAATCTAGCCAATTCATTTCTGTCAAAAAGAGTTCACTAGAAGGCGAGTCACTAGAAGGCCATTGTAGGAAGAAAGGAGCCTAGTGTTGTGGAGATGTTAGATGCAGAGCTTGGAAAAGTTACTTTTTGAACTACAGCTCCCATCAGCCCCACCCAGTGGCCATGCTGGCTGGGGCTGATGGGAGCTGTAGTTCAAAAAAAGTAACTTTTCCAAGCTCTGGTTAGATGGGAGCACTCAAGAGTAAAGATGGATGCCTCAAAGAGCTGCAATTCTAAACACACTTACTAAGGGACTCAATAGGACTTACTTCTCAGTAGATATGGTTTGGATTGTGTTGTTGGTAAAGCTTGACTAGGGTTCCTCTGCAAAGATATCCATATCCAAGTAGGGTTGGCAACCCCCTGCCTGGAATACCCTGCCCCTACCTTTTAACATCCAAATTTCTTTACAGATTTGACCCTTCACTTCAGAAAGAGGTCTGAGTAATGAGTAAGAAGATTATCTACCCTTTTCTGTCTCCCCACTGGGCTGCTATAAACTCACTTCATCAGCCAACTCAATTCCAGTGAATATAATTGACAGAGAGAAAGCACACATGATTTGGTCTACCTTAATAGGCAGCAACTTGGGAGCAAGAATTGCAGCAACGCTGCCCAGTATGTTAATTCTCTTTACCACTATTGAGCAAAAAACAAACAACAAGGTGAATCATCAGTAGGTTTAAGAAGGATGAGCGGAGCGCATGGAACCACTGTTGTTGCTTCTGTGGATGAAAGGGAGTGAGGATAAAGGTAAATGAAATGCAAATAGAAAAAGAAAAAGAAAAGACAGTGATGATTTCTTAAATGCAATACCATACCAGCCACAACAAGATTCCTACAAGTAAGGCAGAAAACTAAGCATCCCACAACCAGTCAGGATTCCTAACCAAAAACCAAAAATATGAAAAATGAAGAAATATTTGTATAAGCATGACTATCAAATATGTTTATTATTTACACAACCTGTAAAGATATTTGTAGTGCAATCCTACATTTATTTATTCAGAAGCAAGTCCCAATGTTTTCAGTGGGGCTTACTCAAACAAGGACAGAACTGCAACCTCAAGTGATAAGCAACTTCATTCATGCAACCCAAAATTCAGAATCATGCTACTTTAAACTGTTTTGCAACTGTTTATACTTGTTTTTATGGTTTTTGGATTTTAAAGGGATTTATTTATTATTGTGAGTTGCCTTGGTTTCTAGACTGCAACCCTGCCTCACAGGGTTGTTGGAAAGATTCTCTCTCTCTCTCTCTCTCTCTCTCTCTCTCTCTCTCTCTCTCTCTCTCACTCACTCACTCACTCACTCACTCACTCACTCACTCACTCACTCACTCACTCACTCACTCACTCACTCACTCACTCACTCACTCACTCACTCACACACACACACACACACACACACACACACACACACACACACGGGATGTAAAACCAGTTGATCATTGCAGAACATTAAAAAAAATCAGTATTAGTTTCCTACATAATAAAAATAGTGATACCTTAGTAAGCCCTGCCTAATTGCTTTAAAAATAGCATTGGAGGGGGAAAGATATACAACACAAACACGATTCTTTCCTACGTTCACTCGAAAGTCCCATCAATTTACAGCACAATCCTAACCATGTCTACTCATGGTTATTAACAAACTCTACTCTCTAATTCATCGATTAACAGACACGAACCAGCGTAAAGGCCACACTGGGGATGTGGATATCGTTTCTGCATCGGATATGTCCCCAGCATCGTCTATTCCATCTCTGATTCAAGATAAGGCATCGAAATTGCGTCCATCAACTGGGGCAGTCTTCATAGATGAACTGGGTCTTCTGGATCAGATTGAAGTGCTGCATTGACCGCCTCGTCCTAAGCCTCCCCCTTCTACTCTACAACTCCTGTCCTGGAATATAGCAGGATGGACTGCCAAACAAAACACCCCAGATTTTATTAACTATCTAAATCAACAAGATATAATTTGCTTGCAGGAGACTTGGAGTACTTGTGACCTAATTGTAGACGGTTTTACTTCTATTTCCTTACCTGCTGACTCTCCTTTGCTTAAATCTAAAGAACGCCCTAAAGGAGGCTTGGCTATCCTTATTTCAACAACTCTAAAGGTCCTCATCCGCAATTTACCGCCTTGTCACAAATATGCTATGGCTGTTATCCTGACCTTTGATTCCTTGTCTCTTTTATTAATTAATGTTTATATCCCACCGGCCACCTCTAGGACACTCACGGACCAAATATGGAAGGATTTAGATCAATATATCTCAGAATTGGAGGCTCAATTCCCCAAAGCTTCCATAGTCTCTTTGGGAGACTTTAATGCCAGAATTGGACAGAATAATGAGAGGCTCCTTGATTCCAAGCTATGGAGGGGCGAAACCAACTCACATTTAGTCCCCGACCTAGAGAGGTCCTCTAAGGACCCAGAAGTCAACTATTCGGGAATATGTCTAACCCGCATTGCCGGAAGCCATAACCTCATCATTCTCAATGGTCTAAAGCCCCTTGATGATCGAGCGGAATTTACGTACATCTCAAATAGGGGAAGTAGTTTAATTGACTATGCGATCACAGCCTTCCCTCTCCTGAACCTAATAACGAACTTTTCGGTAGGCAAACGATTAGATAGTGATCACAATAAAGTGATGGTGATGATACACTTACCCCTATCTCTCTCAATCCGTCTAAAGGCATCTTGTCGGCTTCAGGCAACGTATAATCCTGTCGCTAATCACCTGTACTTTAGACATAAATGCTCTATGTGGACTGCGACAGTCGACTCTAAAATAGTGGAATTTATTTCATCTCCAGCAGCCAAGATCACACAAGAATTCCTTGGAAACTCTTCCAACCTTTCTGAGTCTTTAAGTGCCTATGAATCTCTGATTGACTCTCTTCAACCATTGCTAGTACCAAAAGTCACATCCATTCAAACAAATTTTAGCTCTGGCCCATATAACTGGTATGATTCAGAATGCCTTTCCCTGAAAAGACATTTAAAAAATATATATCTATGCTACCGACGGCAAAATGCTAATTGCTTGCTGGATGCCTACTACTGTATCAAAAGGAAGTATAAGGCTCTTATAGCCTCCAAAAAATGGCAAGCTGTACAAAAGGGATGGGAAACCTTGAGACAAGCGGCCATAGACAAAAACTCCAAGAGCTTTTGGTTAATAGTTAATGGTTCTACCAGACTGTACAACCTTGCACCCAGTAATATTCTTCCGAGTATCTGGGAACAATACTTTGCAGACTTACAAAAGGACTTTTGTAAAGTCCCTGTTCACTGGTGACTATGAAAACCTTCCCACCTGGTCCCCGGTCACGCAGTCAGAAATAATTGAGCTGATCAATAATCTAAGGCCGGCCAAAGCCCCGGGTGGAGATAATCTTCCCCCAGAACTTTTGAAAAAGCACGCAGTCTGGTGGGCTCCTATTCTGGCCAACCTATTTACACTGATTAACAATTCTGGACACTTCCCCCAGGCTTGGAAGGAAGCCATTGTTGTACCCATTTTCAAAAAAGGTCTTAGGGATGAGCCTTCCAGTTACAGGCCAATTAGCCTGCTTTCGGTTATTGGAAAGCTTTATACCAACTACCTAAAGAGGAAATTGCTAAATTGGTTGGAAGGGGACAATGTATTAGGTTGGGAACAGGCAGGCTTTAGGAGCGGCAGATCAGTTATGGATCACTGTCTTCTCCTCCATCATTTAGCCGAAAAATATAGAAATCATGTTGGGAGTGGTCTTTATGTCGCTTTTATCAACCTGAAGTCCGCCTTCAATTCCATCTCGAGGGACTTACTTTGGGCCAAACTGGATAATACCTCTATTGATAAAAGGCTGCTGTTCCTGATATACAATCTTCATCTGAACACCTCGCTTCGTGTCCGCTGTGGAAGGAATGGGGACCTTACCAACTCGATCCCCACATCAAAAGGTGTCAGACAGGGATGTGTATTGGCTCCTCTTCTCTTAATCTGTTTATGAACGACCTGGCTCCCAACTGTCTTGCTCCTGACCTGCACTCCCCCAAAATCCAAGAAAGCAGATGCCCCCTCCTGCTTTATGCTGATGATGCGGCTCTGCTTTCTTTTTCAAAGGTAGGCCTCATACACCTGATTAGAGTATTTATGAATTACTGCTCAGCGAACTCATTAACAATTAATTTCACTAAAACTAAAATATTAGTGTTTACAAAATCTCTTTCGATCTCTAGATGGATAATTAATGGCCACCCTATTGAGCAAGTCAGATCCTATAAATACCTAGGAATTATATTTCACTCCTCTCTTTCTTGGGCACCTCACATACGTGCGGCAGTTGCCACGGCTCGGACAACGATGAAGGCCATTTTACGTTATCATTATAGCAAAGGAGGACAATTTATACCAGCTGCCATTCAGGTTTTTAGAGCCAAAGTTCTACCCCAATTACTATATGGGGTCCAGTTATGGATATACTGATTTAACTCCACAGTTGAAGCAGTTCTATCTATCTTCCTGCGCCGAATCTTCGGAATCCCCAACTGCTTTCCGAACGCGGCCTTAAGATTAGAAGCTGGCCTAAGTTCAGTTGAATGCCAAGCGTGGTCTATGGCCTTCAACCAGTGGGCTAAAATTACTTATGTCTGTCCCCCAGGCTATCTGTCTCTCCTCGATGAGGACAGGTTTCTTTCCACCTGGAAGAAATCCATTATTGCCAAGCTTCCTTATTTAGGCCTCTCAGTCGAATTTCTCTCTTCCCAAGCTTTTAATCAGGCTAGACAGATCATCAACACCCGGCTTAAGGACATTGACATACAAGCGATGATACATGCAGCAGCTACAGTATGCTCCCCCATTCATCATAACCTGAGTTTTCATCCCCTAAAGTATGCTCCTTATCTGGAGATTCTTATGAATCCCAAATATCGATTAGCCTTCTCTAAGGCTCGTTTTAATTGTTTAGTATCGGCTCTTCTGGAGGGTAGATTTCAGGGTATTCCCCTAGACCAACGTCTCTGCCCGTGCAGTGAAGGACATATAGAATCGCTTGCCCATGTTCTCTTTGCCTGCCCATTATACTCTGTGGAAAGGAATCAACTTATCTTACCCTTTATGCAAGAGCATTCTAACAGTTCCTTAGAACACTGGACGTCTAGGCTTTTGTCTGGTAATAACAGCCCACACTTGATACCAGTTGCTAAGTTTCTGTATATAAGTCAGTGTAAGCGCTCATTACTTGGACAGCAGCATTTCCCTTAATTGTTTTTGTATTAGCATTTTAGTAGTGTGTAACTGATAGTGTGCATATAGTGTAACTGATACAAGTGACTAGATTTGTTTGTATTTGTTCTGTTTTATTCTTATGACGGGTCATTGACTGTAATAAAGATCTGACTATTGACCATGTCTACTCAAAAGGAAGTCCTATTGAATTGAATGGGGTTTACTCTAGTTATGTTTACTCTGGAAAAGCAAGTACTGGATTAAAGCCTCATATTGGGAAGTTTGCAAAACACTACCCTCTTCAAAATTTAAACTTGTCTGACTCCTACACACAAGAGAGAAAAAGACTGAAAGCTTACTTATTCAATCTGTGAGATGTTCAGAAAAGCAGGGGAAAGCACATTTTCTGAGCCTTGGCCCAGTCACTATCTCTCAGCCTCAAAGGGAGGCAATGGTAAACCCCCTCTGAATACTGCTTACTATGAAAACCCGGTTCATAGGGTCGCCATAAGTTGGAATCAACTTTAAGGTAGACAATTCAGTTTGACTCTTTCAGTTTTTGGTTCTATAATTCCTTGTCAATCACAACCCTGACTTCTTATTGGCTAAAAACCTGAAAGGGCAGGGAGTAGAGCAGAACATAGAGCAACTAAGAAATTGTGAGGAAGGTGTCTGACTTTTTAGTGTATATCTCTGGAACCAGACCACCTAGAAACTTAATTTTTTTTAAAAAAAATGAAAACTGAAAGTCCGGAGATTAAGGTGAGTTACCCGGAGACCCAAAGGGAACCCCCAAAAACCCAAGTCTCTAGCTGAAAAATGGAGATCTGATAACATTACAGTGGATGCGCATTGAACCTATTTGTCACCCCTAAAAGAGGCTGAATTCAACTTAATAACCTTACTAGCTGCACAGGAATAGGTTAAGGCAGGGATAGCCTTGCTATCTTTTACTCATCTGTGTACTATAAATGACCCTGCCACACTCTGGGGAAAAACAGGAGATGTCCTGGTTCCACACAGCTGGCCACCTTTTGGTTGAGGGAGGCCTTCCTGTCTCATTAACTCCCCAAGCCTCAGGTCTTTAGGAATGTGCTTTGAGCAGGTTGTTTCCCCACCCCACAGTCCTCTGGGAAAAGTCAAAGTTCCTCCTTTCACCATAAAGACACATCAGGGTACTTCACCAGTGTCTAAATTTTCCTATAATTGTTCACACTGCCCCATAGTTGTGATCAATATATTTAACTGATCTTCATCCATGCCAACATTCCCAGCACCCTTCTAGAAGCGATGCAGAGTTGGCATATAAATATAGGCAAAAAACCTTGTGGTTTAAGAACATACCTATAGCCCACAGATATTTCTATCAAACTTTAAAAAGCAGGGAAATTGGGCAGCTATAGTGAATGCACCAGGGAAGCAGGACACGTGACCTCCTCCCTGAGATATTGTACTGCCCTACAAATTTTAAAAACGCAAACACAATTTGGGTTGGTCTTTCACAGTCCAGCCTTGGTTTGTTGGCAAGTTTTTTGCCTACCCTGTACTGTTCTTCTCATTTGGCTGATTTGCTCAACCTTATTTGGTTTAATTTGATTTGGCTGAGTTGTTGCCTGGCCTTGTATTTTAATCCGTAAATAGGTTATTTGGTCATGTTTGGTGGATATGTGTGAAATTTCACAAGCTAGGGTTTGGTAACCACCTTTAAGCACCCTTTCAGGTGATTGGTGGGTTCTGAGGCCTGCCTTCCAGGTTGTGCAGCCGGTTGGCAGGATAAGACTCACCTTTGGGGCCAACCAGTAACACCCGCTCAGAGCTGTGCAGCCCTGAGGGAGGATGGAGCAGGAAGGCCTCCCTAACCCCCCTGTGGGGATGGGGCCCAGAAGAGGAGATTGGGCTTGGACCACCTCCCTTTCCCATGGCAGGGTGCCCTTGTCCTATTGGGGATGAGACAGGTTCTGCACTTGTCTCTGCATATCATTTTATTATGCAATCAAGCATGTAATTGGCTTTATTCCAATAAACATGGTCCTTGATTTACCCACTCCTCATCTTGTCTTGCCTCTTCATTTCCCAGCTATGCACTGCAATGAGACACTTATTGCATGCTCAGACACTGTATGCTCAGATGATTGACTGAACTGATAATATTGATATCTTTACTTTTATCAGTGTTGTGAGTTGTAGTGGTGTGTTTATTTCACATTTCCTAATTGTTGGTACAGACAGACTCTTGATCACAATATTACGTTTAATTGATGTTTTTGTTTTATGCTGTGTTGATTTGTTTTATATTTGTTTCTATTTTGTGTTTTATTGTGTTTTTTATATTGACTGTGTATTTTTATTGTTTTTATTATTTTGTAGGCTGCCCTGAGTTCAGTTTTTAACAGGAGAAGCACAGGATATAAATCCTCTTAATAAGTAAATGTTCCATTGTGTTAGAAACTAGTTTAGACATTTAAAACTGAAAATGTCAGGATTTTTTTAAAAAAAAGTTTCCTCACATCCTCCCTCAGTTTTTGGTGGTAATTACTAGGCACAAAAACAAAACACCTGGACAATGCAACTATTAATATACTTTATTTGCATAATTAGTAAATAATTTGCATGATATGCAAATTAGCCTGCCCAGTTTTCTGGAACTGGAATATGGCAGCCCTAGGAATAGGGAAGGTCTTTCTCCTTAGGTCTCAAGAGAAGTCTCAGTATAACAGTGACAGCTGGATTTCAAAAGAACCAATCATATATCCTTATTTTAAAGGCAAGCTTCCATGTACCTTCAATTTTGAATCAGAAACCATTTTCCTCCAAGAAAACAAGATGTTATCAAGTTTTCAGTTGAGGATTTCTACTGCCAGTAGTACAATGGCTCAGTATTCAAAGAGTACTCGAAGGTAATAAGAACCTATACAGTTGTTCTCAGATAATAACTTAAGTTTTGCATTTCCACATCTCTTCAACACTGCTTACGGGAAGATGTGTGAAGAGACCAACAGAAGGGATAATTTCAGAATCCACCCAAGATGGCTTTTATATCTAACAAAAAACCAATTTAACACCATAAACATATCCATCATATTGGCACACAACCCCTCCCCTCAAAAAACTCATTTGGATACATTCTTGGAATATTTTCTAAGGCAATGGCATTTAAATTGCCTCTAACATATTTAAAGGTAGGATTTGGTGGGAGTATAGATAGCAAAAACCTTTCCTTTAGTATGCAACAGCAATAAAGAATTTGCACTAGCTATAAAACTTGTCAGAATAATGGATGGCATTCTCAGTAAAGAAAATTAATTTAAACAAGTCAGGTAGAAATTCATATACTTCAGTTGAAAAAATGCAAATATACTTATTTATTATTTGCATGAATTAATACATGAAGAATGCAATCCTATGAACACTTACATGAGAGTAAGTTCCATTTAACATTATCACTTACCTTAGAGTAATCACTACTAGAATCAGCTTGTAAATATTGGGGTACCCTACTTTCTGCATTTCCTGTTCCTGCAGAGTGATAACATTCAACAAATCAGCCTCCCTGAAATTACGTTCAAATGATTTGTCAGCTATCTCACATCTGACATATTTGTGGCAATGAGATACAGTTAATGAGCATGACTATTCTTTCCATATAAATATGTCATATCAGAAAATTATTATATTTGGACACAAGGATCTGTGTGTCTTCTCTTTTTAAGTTTTCAGGTGCTTAGGGCCTCTAGAGTTTACACTAGGCCAGCACACACAAACAAACAAAAACTTTTAGAGTATTACACAATTCTGACATATCTTGAACATCTAATGATTAGGAATGTCTCTTTACTGCTATTTTAAAATGAGAATATTACTATTTTTGTTAGTTGGTTTTATCATGATTTCACTTTGGATTTGCAAAGCTCATAGAAAGGCGAGTTGCCTTTGGCTTGGTGAATCACCTAGCCTATTGTTTTGGCCACAGTCAGAGTATGCTCCTATCCTATGTGGGCTATATTTTTCTTCTATCTGTGGCCCTAAACACAAATAAAACTGAGTGCAAAGCCTACAAAGAAAATTCCTTTAGGTCAACCTTCCTCAGATTTGTGGCCTCCAGAAATTGTGGAACTCCAGCTGTCAGCATTCCTGACCATTGGTCATGATGGCCGAGAGAGATGGAGTTGAAGTCCAACAACAAATGGAGGAACCTGTGATTACCCTCCCCCTCCATCTGAAGCTGAACAATATTTGTAGGGCTCCAGGTTGGGGTATATGCATGCTTGCGTGGGGGGAGGATGTTCTAAATGCCTAAATACTCAGCTCATAAATTCATATAAAGAGCTAGACTGTGAGAAGACATATGTGTACCTATATCATTCAGCACTTTGGCAACTAAGGACGACAGTTCTCTTACTGATGCTACAGCAAAAAAAAATGTCTCTAGTTCTTATAAGTGATATGCAGGTTATGGTGCATGCCATATTGTAGACTGTCATGCCATAGTTTAAGTACTAAAATCTGGCACACAAATCAGTGTAATCTGATCTAACTGAACTAGAATTACCCACACTGCATGCTAAAGTGGCAGCCCTAGTCTATTTGAAGCTTTGAAATCTCTTTCATCACACATCTTTGGAAATCTCTCAAAAGGACAAACATAATAAACAAGCGTCCCTGACTTCAGAGGATTTTTTCTAACCTGACTCAACAGAAAGGAAAAATATGTTTTTTCTATCTTTATATGCTTAGCTGTTTGATCAAAGAAGGGACAGGTATTGTCTGTTAAGCCATAGCTGTAGAATTCAGGCTTCACAGAGATGTTTGTTACTAACAAGGTTAGATACGACTCCTTGACAGGGCTGTCATGCAGGCCTGCAGCAAGGTTTCTTCTTGACGAAGAGAACACAGGGAGTGGTGGGTTAGGCTAGGCTGTTCTTAATTCACTGGGTCTGAAGGCAACACAAAGCAAAACAATTTAAAATTCTGTGAGATGAATTTGAAATTCTAAGCATGATCACAGGAAGCACAGGAAGCACAGGAATATAGGAAGTTGTCTTATACTGAGTTAGACAATTGGTTCATCCAGCTCTGTATTGTCTAGTCTCTATACTGGGGGCTGGGAATCTCTGGTCCACAGGCCAACCAGGGAGTCCAAGTTGGCCACAAAGGCCATTTTCCCTAAACCATGGTCATTTGTAATGCCATATCAGGTATGCGAGAGAGGGGTTAAATCTGGAAACAGGAAGGGCTGTGCATTGGAATCCCCTGCTGAAATGGAGTCCCCCTCCAATCAATTTAGCAGAGGATTCCATGCAACCTGCATGGAAACACCTGCTAAAATGATGCCTCTATTTTAGAAGGGGATTCCATGCAAACTGCTCTCTGAATCAATCCCCTGCTAAAGTGGGGGATCCCCTCCTATAGTGGGGGATTCTGATGTACAACCCTCCCTGAATCAAGAAGGTGTGTGCATCAGAATCTTCAACTAAAAGGGACATTTCCCCCCATCATTTAGTAGAGGTTTTCATGCAGACCTGCATGGGATTCCCTCCTGAAATAATGGGGAAAATCCTCCTGTTTAGCAGTACTTTGCAAGGTGCTTTGAGGTCCCAACTTTGGAACCTCAAAGCACCTTGCACATAACATCCTGTCCCCACCCATTCTTGTTAGATGGGACAACCACATTTCTAGGTGGGGCATTTAGTGGGGAGGCACATAGTGCCAGCCAATTCACCCCATCACTGGCGGAGAGGACATAAGAGCCAGGCCAGAGGAAGGAAAAGGCAGTGACCTTCGCCCTTACTCCTCCTCCACCCACATGTTAAATTTGGCCCACGAGGCCAATTCTAATAAGGATCTGGCATGTGGAGACAAAAATGTTCCCCACTCATGCACTACACTAACTGGCCATAGCTCTCCAGGATTTCAGGCAGGGGTCTCTCCCAGCCCTAGAGATACTGGGGATTGAAGCTGGTACCTTTTTCATTCCATCATCCTACCAGCAGGAATTAGGATTGCCAGGTCAGAAACATCCCAAATACTGAGATTTCAGGGGCAGGCCCTAGTGAGATCATAGGGGGTGGGCCCTAGTGTGGTCATTAAGCATGATACATTAAGCATCAGCCACAGTTGCTTGAAGCATAAATTTAAACAAAAAAAATTTCTCTGATTGGAAATTAACATAGAAATCATAGCTAAATGTGGGTGTTCTCAGGTCCATCTAAAGTGATGGGATCATTCCTTCTCACCTGCTTAGACAGCCTGGGTAATGAACATTTAATCAAGCCTACTTGCTTCTGGCAAGAAGGGTTTAACTGCCCTCAGGCAAGGCCAATCACCACTACAAGGCCATTGTAGGAAGAAAGGATCCTAGTGTTGTGGAGATGTTAGATGGGAGCACTCAGGAGTAAAGATGGATGCCCCTGAAGGCTGAAATTCTAAACACACTTATTACAGGACTAAGCCCCATAGAACTCAACATGACTTACTTCTGAGTAGATATTGTTACGATTGTGCTGTTGGTAAGGCTTCACTAAGGATCCTCTGCAACGATGTCCATATCAAAGCAGGGTTGGCAACCCCCTGCCTGCAATGCCCTGCCTGCCTTTTAATGTGGCTGCTCCAAACTTCTTTAGAGCCTTGACCCTTCACTGCACAGAGAGTTTTGAGAAATTAGTAAGAGTTAAGAAGATTCTCTGCTCTTTCCTGCCTACTCTGTGGGCTGCTAGAAACTCACTTTGACAGCCAACGCAATTCCAGAGAGAAAACACACATGGTTTGGTCTACCTTCACAGGCAGTAGATTGGGAACAGCAATTGAAGCCACACTCCCCAGTATGTAAATTCTCTTTTATCACTTTTGGGCGAGAAACAAACCATCATGCAAATAACAAGGTGCATCATCAGTGGGTCTAAGGGGGTTGAGCTGAACACATGCAACTACTGTTCTTGCTTCTATGGATGTAAGGAAGGAAGGTCAGAGGTCAATGAAATACAAATAGAAAAACAAAAACAAAAGATGGTGATGATTTCCTAAATGCAATACCATACCAACTACAACAAGATTCCTGTGAGTAAGACAGAAAACTCAGCATCCCACAACCAGTCAGGGTTCCTAACCAAAATTAAAGAAGTCCTGGCAGCCAAGCACTCAAGGTCAGAAAATTCCCCATGCAGCACAACCTGACCCATGGGTTGCAGTTAGTGCAGAATGTTGCGGCACAATTGCTGACATAAGTGAGACCCTATCAGCACATAATAACTCTGCTCTGAAATCTGCACTGGTTGCCGATCTGCTACCAGGCCAAGTTCAAGGTGTGTTTTCCATGTTTCGGATTCCACATAGTACTTGTTCTGCTCTTGTAAGAAATCAATCCTTTAGTGTGGCGGTACCTACACTTTGGAATCATGGGAACTGTAGTTTGTTAAGGGTGGTGGGACCTATAATTGTGAGAGAGAAGCTATATTTCCCAGGATTCTTTGGGTGAAGTCATGCACTTTAAATGCGAGTTGGATGTGCTTCAAATGTATTGTGTGGTTCTGTGTTACTTCATAAACTTTGTCTGCATGTAAATCATTTTAATTAAATTTTAAAATGGAAATAAGCTACAAAGTTTACTGGGTGACCATGGGCTACGCAATCTAATCTGCCCCTACGGGCAGAGGGGGACCATGACCACCCCAAGGAAGGGCACACTTAAAATGTGAAGGAGATAATAATTTGTAAATAATTTACAACCATGGTGTGAAATCAGATATATATCAAGACTTAGTATGAAGAAATATTTATATAAGCATGAATGTCAAAGTTGTTCATTATTTACACAACCTGCAAATATATTTATAGTGCCATCCTATGCATGTTTACTCAGAAGCAAGTCCCTATGTATTCAATGGGGCTTACTCAGACAGGGAAGCGTGCACAGGACTGCAATTCAGTGATAAGGAACTTCACTCACCCAACCAAAAGTCAGAATCATGCCACTTTAAGCTGTTTTGCACCTGTTTTATACTTGTTTTATGGTTATTGGATTTTAAATGGCTTTATTACTTGTTGTGAGCTGCCTTGGTTTCCAATCCTACTTCATAGCATTGTTGGAAATATTCCATACACACACACACACACATTTGGAGATATAAAAATATATACACCCCATATTACACAGCCACAAGAGTGGCTGTATCCTATAACCAGCATGATTTTTTTGCATTCTGCAATGTTAAATAGAAAATACCCCCATGCCATTCTGATCCTTCCCATAAGCTCATTTCCAAACAAAACCTTACAAAACCTATAGTCCTGAACTAAAAAATGCTTGCTTAACAAGTGTCTACGTTTTCATGGTGATATACAAAACAGTCAGAGAGAATCGAGAGTACAAAGTGTACAAACACAGCGGGGAAAAACCAGACCCGTTTGGACTTACTCTGTCAGAGTTCTCATAATTTGTTGAAATTAATTAAAAATCAGACATGTTCACAGAGTACCTGTAATCCTATTACCGACCTTGTCCCATACTCTGACCTTCATCTTCTGCAGTTTAAAAGTTAAAAAAATGCCTCACTGATTTTTAATTAATTTCAGTAATTTTGCATTGAAATCAATGATAACATCGGGCATGCTCAGTAAGAACCAACTGACAATGTTCTAAGCAGATTCACAGCAGCTGGGCTTGCCTAATCAGGGGGTCACACCCACACCAGACCTTGATTTCACTTTAGACAGTCATGGCTTCCCCCAAAGAATCCTGGGAAGTGTAGTTTGTGAAGGGTGCTGAGAGGAGACTCCTATTCCCTTGACAGAGCTCCAGTGGCCAGAGTGGTTTAACAGTCAGCCATGCTGATTGAAGCTCTGTGAGGGCAACAGGGCATCTCCTATCAATTCTCAGCACCCTTCAATATCTACACTTCCCAGGGTTCTTGGGACAAGCCATGACTGTCTAAAGTGGAATAAAGGTCTGGTGTGGATGTGGCCAGGGACAGCTTTGGTTTAAATTTGGGTGGGATGCTACATGTGCCTGCTGTAGAAGAAAAAGGTGGGGGAAAGCCTGAAAAAGAATGATACTGTTCACAATGTTTTCCTTTAGGAAAGGAAAGGGGCTTCCCCTCTGCCCAATGCCCATCCATCCAATCTCCTCTCCTCCCCTCCCCTCCCCTCCCTCCCTCCCCTCCCCTTCCTGCCTTCCTCCTCCCCTCCTTGCTTCTCCCCCAGATCAGTTTCACCTATCCTAAGCATGATTGCACAGGAGTAAATCCCACTGAACTCAAAAAGTATGCAAATGATCAAACCTGCCCTCCCCCTCCCTCCCTCCTATCCCCTCCCTCTTGCCCCTTCCACCCCCTTCCTTCACCCTCCCATCCCCTCCAATCCCTTCCTTCCCCCTCCTCCTTCTTCCTCTGCCCTCCCGCTCCTCCTCCTCCTCTCCCCCATGATCAGTTTTACCTATCCTGAGCATGACTGTATGGGAGTAAATCCCATTGAACTCAATAAGCCTGCAAGTAATCAAACCTGCCCTCCCCTTCTCCTCCATCCCATCACCTCCCTTTTGCCCCTTCCCTCCCCCTTACTTCACACATCCCCTCCCCTTCCACTCCCCTCCTTCCCCCTCCCCTCCTTCTACTACCCTCTCCCCCTTTCTCCTTCCCCCTACTCTCCCCTCCCCATCCTCCTCCCCATGGTCAGTTTTACCTATCCTAGCCATGATTGCACAGGAGTAAATCCACTAAATTCAATGAATGCAAATGATCAGATCTGCCCTTCTCCTCCTTCCCCTCTCCTCTCCCTTCCTCCTCCCTTCTTCCTTTTCCCCTGCCCACTCCAGGCCTCTCCCCCCATGGTCAGTTTTACCTACCCTAAGCATGATTGCTTGGGAGTAAATCCCACTGAACTCAATAAGCATGCAAATGATCAATCCATTCTCAGCAAACTTGCACAGGATCCCATTTCTTACCTCTCAGATTAAAAAGCAGAGAAATTTACTAATAGGCAAAAAACCTTACGGTTTAAGAACGTACCTATAGCCAACAGATATTTCTATCAAACTTTTAAAAACAGGGAAATTGTGCAGTTATAGTGAATGCACCAGGGAAGCAGAACACGTGACCTCCTCCCTGAGATATTGTACTGCCCTACAAATTTTTAAAAATGCAAACACAATTTCGGTTGGTCTTTCACAGTTCAATCCACCTTCTGTGTAGCTTGGAAGAATTTGGTAACATGCCTATCCTGAGAATGATTACACGGCTATAGGTACTTTCTTAAACTGCAAGGTTTTTTGCCTATTAGTGAATAATATTATTATATGGTTTATTATCAGAACCAGTTGGCCATTGCAGAACATTTTTTTAATATTAGTTTCCTGCCAAATAAAAGCAGTGAAACCTACATAAGCCCTGCTTAACTGCTTTTTTATGAAAAGGATTGTTTGCTATGTTCACTCAAAGGTCCCATTGATTTTCAGCACAATCCTAACCACGTCTAGTCAAAAGTATGTCCTACTCAATTCAATGGGATTAACTCCCAGGTATGTGGAATTAGCACTGCAGCTTTATTCCCAGAAAAGCTTCATATTGGGAAGGTTTTCAAAACATGTTATGAATAAGACAAATATACTGCCCTCTTCAACAGTCCAATAAAATTTAAACTTGTTTGACTCCTTAATTAGAAAAGTATAACACTGCAACATGTACACTTTTTAAGAGTTCAGTTCAAAAATTATTTGAAAGATAAAATGTATAATATGCCAATTTTGAAAGTAATTTTTAAAAACCTGCATGCAAACTTTTATTATAATTATAAATAAAATTGTTTACTATGTATGCCCACCAGGGTCCTGCTGTGATCTTCTGTTGTATGTGATCTTCTATGCATGTTTACTCAGAAGCAAGTCCCAATCCTGTACAAATAAAGTACTGTTTATGCTGCTGAAAGCTATATATTTACTGAATTCCTGATGTGAGACAAGCAGGAAAAGAAAACTGTTCTGAGAACCTGAAATGGGGTTTAGCTATTGCCTGGGGGGTGTCAACAAATCTTGTCAATCACACCCCTGACTTCACTTATTGGCTACAAACCTGAAAGAGCAGGAATTAGAGAAGTTGGTACTAACAGAAGTTGCAGGGGGGGGCAGCTGACAGTTTGATTTATATCTTTTGAACCAGACCACCTAGAAATTTAAGTTTTTTAAAAAATGAAAGCTAAGAGTCTGGAAGACCCGGAGAGGACCCCCGAAAACTGAAGTCTCTGGGCAAAACCCGAAGACTTGGCAACCCTTACAGGAATTAACAGAAGGACAGAATAGCAATGTTGTTCTTTGGCTGGGAGAGAAGGTTATATAGACTACTCTGAGCCTGATTGCACAGTTACCCATACTTAAATAGCAAGGCCACTTTAAAACCTACAGGCACATTCAAAGGCTAAATCTAAGTTGAGTTAACAGCTCCTGACTCTTGGTTTACAAATAGATTTGCCCTTGAGGGGCGAAATAAAACACAGACACATAAGCTTGGGTTGAATAAGGGCCACTTTATTAAATTACAGCAGACAAACCCAATTTTGAAGTGACCTGCAGAGGGAAATCTAGGTGCCGGACTAACTATGAGCAAGTAGCTTGCCATACAGCTCTTGGGCGACCGGCCCCTGCCAGGGCAAGGGCAAGCCCATCGCTTACCCCTTACCCTGGCCACACCTTGTAGGTGAGTAGGGGGGCCTTCCTACGTCATCCCCACCTGGGGTTGAATAACCCTTGGGTGGATGAGATAAGTTGGCCCCAGAGACAGCCCATATCCTGTCTTCGAGCCTCAAAGCCGTGAAAGACAGGCCTCCGGAACCGCCAATCACCTCCAAAGGTGCCTAAGGGGGCCACCTAGCTGTCCTTAACTATTTCCCTTCCCGCACCTTCCCGCCACAAAAGGGGGACAAATCTCTATTTACTCCCCCTTTACCCCACTTCCGAGAAGCACCTTGCGCAGACACCCCTGCAGGTCCCCAAGAAATATATCATTACCTGTGTCGGACAGGTGAATGCCATCTGCCCTATAAAGTTCAACCTGCCAGTGCCGAATGCGTGAGTGTGGGATGGTTAACCCACCATGCGGAAGAAGGGCCAAGCGAATCCGTCAGTTGAACATCTTCCGCGCTCTATCTATAGCTCAGGGATCCCAAACCCCCCGCCACTCCCTCCGTGGGAGTATGTCTGACCAAATCAGACGAACGCCAGGCCACCTTTGCCTGATGAGCTGCGTGTCACTACATGCTTGAATGAGGAGGGCCTTGCCCTGTATCAAACCAAGGTCATTTCCACCGAGATGGATGACCAATACCTGCGGAGTAATCCGCATCGCATGTTGCTGGATTAGTGCGGGTAGGAGCCCCTCCCAACGCATTCCTCGTCGGCCAAGCCACTGTATCGCTGCCCATCTGCTGAGGCCCAACTGGGAGCCGGCGCTCGAGTTCGCTGCCCTTCGAGCTGCCCAAAACACCATGCTGTGGCCACAAATAAGGATGCGTGTCTGCTCCGTCCCCGACCAGCAACCTGTCAAAGATGCAAATGTTAAGCTTCCGCAATTCCTGTCTTCAGAAGGGGCGAATATAGCCCTTAAAAGCATCAGAAGACCAACGCCCCACCGCTTGTACCTGTGCCTGGGAAAATCCCATATCTGCTGCTGTAGAAGCAGCTCCAATTCGAAATGAATGGGTTACAAACTGTGCAGGGTTGTGCCCAATCCCTTGCAAGGCACAAAATTGGTAAATAGATAGGGGCTCATGGTTGGCATGGATAAACAAATATCCTTCATTTGACCCCCTGACATTCAAAAATATCTGCAAAGACCTTACAGGGCAAAGTGCAGGCACCGAAGACAGGGCCAAATACACACATCGTCCCTTACACTTCTGGTCAGTTTTAGACCTTCGCAATACTATGCAGGCACCCCCTCCATCTATGGATACGTCTGAAAACTGGAGAGCACGCCCAGACCGGTCTCGCTTTGAGCAGGCTACTACTTCTCCAATCCTGAAAGCCCCAAAAAACAATGTAAGTGCTACTGCCTGAAATAGCTTGGCTTCATAGGTGGAGGAGCAAAGTGCTGCCAATTGTTCGACCATTCCCAGTAACATGTCCAGAGAAATGGGACAACAGGAATCTGGTGGGACCGGTTTTTCCCTGGCCCACCCTGTCAACATGCGGCAGACCCTGAAGTCTCTTGCATTATCACGAAGGCCCCTTGCTTTGGCTAAAAAGGAAAGCCCAGCCTGCTTACCTTGCAGGGCACGGACGGACAGGCTGCGTCTCCTGCCCTCCACCAGGAATTCCATAATGTGACTTACCGGAATAGGCCACTCAGGAGTATATCCCTTGGCAGCCCAGAATTCGTGCATTGCCCTACCTGCCCTTCGGTAACTGGCGAGCGTGCTGGGGGCGATGGAAAGGCCTATGGCTCTCTCCGACTCCTCTCTCCAATCTCCCATATTGCAGAGGGAACGGCCTCCGGCTGAGCTCTGGCCCACGGTGCCAGCTGACGGAAGCGATCCATCTGGTTCCAGGACAGAGCATCAGCAACACCATTATCAATGCCCGGAACATGCCGTGCTTGGAACAAAACGTTAAAACGCAGGCATTGGAGAACGAAGGAACGGATGAGACCCATAACCTTAGCGTTCCTGGATGTAAGGGAATTGATGACCTGGACTGTAGCCATGTTATCGCACCAAAAATGGACCGTGGAGTTTTTCAACTCCACGGCCCACATATATACTGCAACCACTATTGGAAAAAAATCCAGAAACCGTGGAGCGTCCATGTCTGTGGCCATTGTCCCTTACACCAGGAAGACCCGAAGACTACACCAAAACCATAGCCCCCAGATGCGTCAGATTGTACTTGTAATTCTGCTTCTAAAAGTCGGTCCTGCCTCCAAAAGGACACCCCATTGAAATCCTGTAAGAAGGAGGACCACACCGCCAGGTCAGCGCGTAATGCCGCTGTCACCCAAAATCTATGGTGGGGTTGATGCAGCCCCGCCATAGCATCATAGACTCGACGGAGGAAGGCTCTGCCAGGTGCTATAACCTGGCAAGCAAAATTTAGGTGCCCTGCCAACTCTTGAAGAGTGGAAAGATGAACTTTTTTTGGCCCCCGTGACTTCCTTAATCCTCCTATGTAGCGTAAGAAGTTTGTCATAGGGCAGCTTGCAGCATTGTTGGTTAGAGTCAATTTCAATGCCCAAAAAAGTCAAGACTGTGGCGGGACCCTCAGTCTTCTCTGTGGCCAAAGGGACCCCGAGTTCCGTTGTTAAGTCATGGAACTGTGTCATTAAGTGTTGGCATACATCAGTGCCAGCACTACCCACAAACAGAAAATCGTCGAGATAATGCACCACCGAAGCAAGCCCCGTCCTTCTTCTAACTGCCCATTCCAAAAAAGTACTAAAACATTCAAATAGAGTGCAGGAGATTGAGCATCGCATTGGCAATGCCCTATCCATGTAAAAATAGTTGGCAAAGGAAAAACCCAGCAGTTCAAAATCATCTGGGTGGACAGGTAGAAGGCGGAAGGCGGATTTGATGTCGCACTTGCCCATGGAGGCACCTCGGCCACAAGCGCGCACCATGCACATTGCAGCATCAAAAGAAGTGTAGTGGACAGTGCATAGACTGTCAGGAATGAAGTCATTGACTGACTGTCCATGTGGATATAAGTGGTGTATTAATCTAAACTCACCCAATGCTTTTTCGGGCACAATACCCAAGGGTGACACCCTGAGAGTAGGAGGGGAGGTGATGTAAATGGGCCAAGCACCCGCCCTGCCTGCACTTCCTTATCAATTTTCACTTGCACAAGCGCCTCCATGCCTGTGATAGATCTTAAGTTGGGTGACATGAAGGCAACTTGCGGACCGTCATAAGGAATGCGGAAGCCTGACCAAAACCCTTGTAATAAAAAGTGTGCATCCTCAACTGCCGGGTAACCAGCTAGTAAGGTTCGCAGAACGTGCCATTTAATTGGTGAGGGGCCCTTTTCCTTGAGTAACTCCAGGTGGGGGTTGCTTTCTGCCCCCTGGCTGGTCCTTAGTACCTCCCCTGTAGAATCGCTGTCTGGGGCAAGAGCTGGAAGGATGTGTGGCTCCGCAGTTGGCACACTCGTGTCGGAAATGACATGGGTTGCGTGCGCACACCCCACGGGCATTAAAGTCCCAGCACAACCGCCGTGGTTGAACCCCCTGCCCCGCATTAACGCGGGGAAGGGTAGTGGCCGACTGTCGGCTGAGAAGATGCCCACTATCGCACCTGTCCCCATTCATGGCCCTTGCTGCAGACATAAACTGCAGCCATAATTCGGGTTCTTTTTTGTCCCACGGTAGAGATCCATCGCATGCCACATGCATACGAAAGGCCTCGTCATAAGACAGCCAAGCTGGGCCCGAAAACTCTATATACGCCCTGTATATAATGTCTAAATACTTCAGGAGAGAGAGCCCTCTCTGGGGCTGCCTCTCCATCAATACCCCCGTGTAAATCAGGTACGCCGGTAACCAATTAGCCCAGGTACGGTCAACCTTACGCCATCTGGGCTGTTCCACATCACTCTCCCCGTCCTTATCTTTATCCCTCTTGGGGTGTTCTCTATATAACAGGGTAAAGACATCCACATACTCCCCCCGCCAATTTTTTTTCGTCACAGGGAGTAAGTGGAATCCTAGGGTGACGGATGTATACCCAAAAGGGATGGCGTTCGCTGCTATTGATCCGAAAGGATCGGCCACCACCTTAGATGCCCCCGCTGGTTGTTCAGCAGGAGTATGGGTTGCATCGAGCTCAGCAGGTGACGCCACTAATACAACCACCTGACCAGAGCCTGTATGCTGCCATATCTGAGTGCACGCAGCCTGGATTGGGGGCTGCAATGTTCCAGAAATCATCATCTGGGAGGGAGTAGATGTCCTCCCAGACCCAGACTCACCTGTGCTCACTAGAGGTCCAGCCACACTCGATCCAATAGTAGCCACCTTGTCTCCAGATCCCGGTGCCATTGTTGTTGCCACAGGAGTCACCTGCCTTTCAGTCCCTGTCTGTTCAGAGACAGGGCAAGACTCCAAGGCGTCTAACCGGGCTAAAATTAAGGCAAGGACATCAACGTTAGCTTCCTGCCGCTGCCCCACAGCTGTATTAGCCCGTGCAGTGGTCTTAGACCGTTTTGGCTGCCCAACAACCCCCTTGGACGTACCAGGAGTGGCCGCCAGGTCTGCTGCAACCAAAGGTAACCCAGGACCAGGAGCTGGTGATACTCGACCCCGATTTTCTAAAGCCTCTAGGTGCGCCAAAATAGCAGCCCAAGGCGGTGCCTCCTCCTCATCGGAAGAGCCAGGCATCGGGGGGGCGTTTCTGGGTGGGCCGGGAGGCCTTCCCTTTACCTTTCACCCCACCTTTACCTGTTTGGGGCATTGTATTATTATCAATAGTAATAGTAGTAGGAGTAACAATAGCAACCACCCACAATATAAGCCACTAATAAACTTAAAACAATATGAAGGGTTAACCCAATCTTATATGAAAAGGGGGAGGAGAAACGTGCATGTCTTGCTTAACTAGCTGCTGAGAAGCCAATATAGGCAAGCCTCGCAGCTCAGCCACCAGCAGGGGGTGAAAAAGTACAAGAAATGTGAGTGCTTGCTGAACTGGCTATTGCCGGGGGGTGGGGGCAGCCGCAGCGCCCTGCTGAGCAGGCCTTGATAAAAGGCCAACGTCGGCTGCTGCGTTCTATCTGCACCCGGTCGCCCAGCCGCAATCGCCACCCCCTCCGGGGTAAATCAGGCCAAAATAGGCCGAAGAAAAGGCCCGAGCCGCTTGAAGGAGCGCAGAAACGGCTGCAAATCGGCGCAGCAAAATGGCGCCGATCAGTCCAACTCGTGGCGAAACAAAATGGCCACCGCGATCGTCCAGCGTTGTCCTCTTGTCCCTCGTCATCCTCATCGCGATCCGAAGAGGCAGGTAGGAGGAGCGGCTGGGCTTAAATAGGCCCAGCGGCTTCGCCCCTCCCTCGCAGCTGAGTCGCGCTCGCGTCATCGGCGCGATGCGCGACTACCCCCCTTTCAAAATGGAGGTGGCTGCTTTGCCCCCACTGGCAACTATGCTCCGCTCGTCAGCTGTGCGACGAGCGGAGCGTCATTTCTGGGGCTCTTTTCTAATGAGATTCCAAAAGTGTGTAACTATGAGTGGACAGTGATTTTAAATTTAGGTGCTGGTATTACTGGGCTTGTGGTATTAACGTAGAAGTTAAGCCAGCTTTCAATGACTTAAAAGAAGAATGAGGTCAAAACCAACACATATAATGCAGATTTTGTCACCACAACTACAAATCTGAAACTGCACTCACTTGCATACCCTTGTGGGGGCTTAGTGATACTGAGTTTCATGCCTCTAAAACAGAAAATGGGATGGGAACAAGAAAAAGAGGCCTGAGAATTTTCTTTGACACTGGGGTTTCAAATCCTTTAATCTGGCCCTAACAATCCCATATGTAAATCACAGACTCTCACTGTCATCTTAAATCATTTTGAAAACATCTGTGTGGGTGGGAGGTTGCAAGTGTCAAGAAAGTATGCCTTTCCCCATCTGTTTGTACAAGTACGTTTCATGAGTTTAATTACTTGAAAGGCAGATAATTTATGAAAGACAATTTGTAAATAAAAATAGCTTCATTGTGGCAGTTTTCTTGCAATTTCTCCCCATGCAAATATTTACATCCAGGATATTATTTAAATCCCATCAAGAGGGTGGATGATCAGAACCAGAGAAAAATGCTATCGGCAAAGGAAGAGTTATCCGAATACAGAGGATTCAGCATTTAGCAGACGGCTAGCACAGCACCTCTGTTCATCTAAGACTGTGCTTCACGCTGTCTGGTGACATGCTTTATTTATTTTCCCCAATTGCAGCAATATAATATTTTTATGGCAAGTTATAGTTCAGAACCTGTATACTGTTCTCTCCATTGCAAAAAATAATTACAACTCAAGGTGTTATTTCTTCTAACGTTTTAAGAACACAATCACATGCCTTCTATGGGAATGAATACATGTCAGTATTATATTGTCCTTCTCTACTTGTTGCTTGAAATTTATCAGGTCGATATTCCCCCGAGTGTTGAAGGAAGGTAAACCATGGCTCACCTCATTTAATCACATTATTGGACATTAAAGCAAAACAAACAAAAATTAAAAGTCTTTTCTACAGTGTCTACTGCAGGACTCAGTAGAAAAGGTGGCACATTTTCTTGTCACTTTATCAGTCAACATTATTCCAAATCAGTTTTCAGACAGGCCTTTCTGTATTTCTGTTCCTTGAAAGATAGTTCAGGAAACTAATTTGTTCTATGTGATTTTATCTCCTTTAAAACTACCATTAAGCATGATGATACCATCCAACTCAGGCAGCACAGATTTTGATCACTACAAGGCAGCAATTCTTCTATTTCTTCGTTTAGTATTATATTTTACCACTTAAGGATTTTTTAGCTGCAGAAAATGAAATGTCTTGATCCATCTCTACTCCCCTGTTGCATCACCTTTTCAGGAGACAAATCCCATACCACTGAGTCAAAGATATGCAAAGTTACCCTACTAGAGCTGAAGTGAAAAAGCCAAAAATTAGTGAACTTTCTAGTTTTGCTCCTGAAATATTAATTCAGAATTTGAATGAATGAGACCTTCTTAGCACACCATGATTATTTTGATTCAGCAAGCTTCATATCCGAACTCTTGTTATTTATTTAACATTTAGCCAATCCAGACATGTAGATGTGGACAAGTATTTTAATCTCTTTTTAGCATACTGTTGATCTTAATTATCTTTTAAATGCTGTTAAATATGTGTTCTTAATTGTTTTTATTGATAATTTTAATGGTTTTCTGTGTGTAACCCACTAGAGGCTTTATTACAGTTGAGTGGAATATACTTTTTGTAATTAAAAAAAATCCCAGAGAATCAGAAAAGTTTACACAATTAATTAAAATATAATAACAATCAAGTTAACAATTACAGGTAAAACCCACCGATATAGTCGGCAGTACAGCAGCAATAGAAACAAATTACACTACCATATGGCTACAGAAAACCAACCAATCAAAAGTAGTAGGCCCATTTAAATAATGTATGTATTATATAAGTCTAAATAGTTAAAGTGCTTTGCCTCTTCAGAGCTGAAATAAAGTATACTTTGAAAGACAAGCGTTCCTGTACCCATTCTCCCCCTCCCAGAAGACTGGGCATACAGCCAAGATTGTAGCTCTTAAATCAACAAGTCTGGGCTTGCTCGTAAACATTGACGAGACTGGGAAGAATACCTTATTAGATTTCTCCAGATGTCCCATAGTAACCTTAGGTGAGATCTGAGATAGAGTTCTATGACAACAGAAAGGTGATTGTTTGTGAGAATGTCCTGTGAGAATGTTTATGAAAGTCTGTGAGAAAAGACTGTGGGAACGGAAAGGTGATGCAGTTCCAGATCAGATGATCTAGATGAGAGACTATAAAAGGAAGATCACAAATGAGAGACTATAGAGAAGATCACAGTCCTTATGGACTGGTCATGCTGCTGCTGTTTGCCTAATTGCTCGATCTTATCTGAGCCCCTGTGGGTGAGATTTAAATTGTCATTCTTTTCTATCTAAGTGTTAAGAACTCTAGATTGTAGAATAATATATTATCTAATTTATTTATTCTATTTATTAGATGTATATTCTCTCTTTCTCCCAGTAGGACCCTAGAGTGGCAAATAAAAGCACTAAAAACACTTTAAATTATCATAAAAACAGATTTTAAAATATATTAAAACAAAGCAACTATTAAAAACATAATAAAACAAAGTATCTTTAAAAACATTTTTTAAAAAGCTTTAAAAACATCATTTTTGGATAAAAAAGGTTTAAAAATATATTAAAAAGCAATTCCAACACAGGATAAAGTCTCTACTTAAAAAGCTTGTTAAAAGAGGAAGGTCTTCAGTAGGTGCCAAAAAGATAACAGAGATGACACCTGTCTAATATTTAAGGTGAGGGAATTCCAAAGGGTAGGTGCCACTACACTAAAGGTCTGTTTCCTATGTTGTGCAGAACGGACCTCCTGATAAGATGGTATCTGCAGGAGGCCCTTACCTGCAGAGTGCAGGGATTAATTTAATAACCTTTGGGTTTGTGTTGTATGATCAATTCTGATTTATTCATTTACTGGCTTTAGCCAGACTATGTATGCTCATGTATAGAAATGTGTAGCCAATAAAAAGCATAATCTCCTTCCGCTGTGGCACTCCATTCTTTTTTATCCTGACCTGTCCCTAGTCCTGAGATAAATCTCTGGTGGGAGTCTGCCTGTTTAGTCTGCCTCTATAAGTCTGCCTGTTTAGATTTACTGCTGGCACAATGGCACAAACCTAGGTGAAGTGCAGTTGCTACATACAAAGACTCTGAACAGCTCTAGGCTTAAGGGATAACTGAAGAACCCTTGAATCTGTGCATGGGCACTTGAGAGGTAGTTCAAACTATTTCACAACTACATGGCTAAAGAACTTATGGAGACCCCCAAACCAAGAAAAAACAACATATTTTAGCCGTTGTCTGTCAAATACGAATTGCCACTGAATTCCAGCTTTCAAATGCTGTAAGCTACTAAATATAATTACATGTTTTCTATCAAATACTATGACATAATTGCATGTCAAATCTCTATTCAGTGAAGGCTGGTCTGCTAGGGCTATTGGGGCACAGTTCTCAATGAGAATGTCAAGCAATTTTACCCGCCACCTCCGCCATCTCAAAGCCACAATTCTTTCCTATTTTACAAAAATTTTATACTTCTATTTGAACTCAGACAAGCTCCACAAACATTTCTGCCAATCTACTGTTCTCTGGCCAAGCAGCTCCGCACCACATAGCCTTAGCTGTATCAGAACCATACATTGGTTCTGAGCATGCTCAGAGCTGTTTCCCTGAAGGCCAGATCTCCTCATATGTAACCAGAGAAGCAATGGGGAGTCTTTCCTACTTTGAGGAGCATTTTGTTTTGTGTGTAAGAGACAGACCTTGCTAGAGAGAGCTAGCAAGCAAACAAGAAGTCACTTTCTATAATAAATATCTATTTTTAACTTAATTGTTTTGCATTTTGTTCTGTGAATTGAGGAACTGGAAGGATAAATAAATAGTTTGTGTTGCAACAAACTCTGCATTAACAATTTCCCTGAATTCACTCCCTAAAAACTGCAGCAGCTGCTGGATGGAGCAGGGCAGGTTGATACGAGAACCAAATGCAATTCCAGAGTATTTCCAGAAAAGGTGTGTGGATCTGCTTCCAATAATACCCCCCCAGCTAGTGTTCAGACTATATTGAATGCGGAATAATGGAGGTAAAGGCTGGTGCTAATATTTTTAGCTTGCTTTTATATGGGTTTTGCCAGTGAACTTCTAAAATGAAAAGTTTGGGCTCTATGACTGTCTGGATGATTCAACATCCTTCCCAAACATGGAAGATATTCTCTCTAATCTCAGGCATAACAGAGGCTGATTATGATTAGTCTGGTGTGATGTATTCTGCACATAAAGACAGATTATTAATTCATATTTTTGGGATTAAGCCATGCATTGCAAATATGTTCTGTTGTGCTCTGATGTGCCCTGCTTAAAATAAAACAACCATTTTTTGTGCATTGGTTGGAATACTTTGCTCTTTCAATTTAGAGAAAAAAGTGTTTTGGATAATAAAAAGTTAAATTGATTTTTGCAGAGAGGACAATTTTATGCCATTAGAAGTAAACATTCCTCACATTTTTTTTAAAAAAATGTATGTTTGTTTAGTTTTTTGACAATGGATATGTAGGTGTAATCAACACATTAATTAAAACATATGTCATGCAGTAGGGCTGAATTTCTAAATTAGAGGTATAGAGCGAATCTTGTCTGAAAATGTACCTCAGCCCTATTACATGGAAGCTCTTCCCCCATCCATAGATGTGCAGAGAATTATATAGATATGTAAAGAGTGGCACTCTACACAAGTGTAATGGCACACTTTCCTAAATAAGTGCTGCACAAGTCCTATTGTGATGAAAACAGTAAGGTTAAAAATTGCAGCCGTAGCAAATCAAAATGTTACCAGCCACCACTGTCTCTGGTGATCTTCCTATGCAATTTCCAGCAACAACAGAATATTAGGAATGTTTTAGGATATACTTGCTAAAATAATACGTTTTAGTTCTGAGAACAGAAAAGAGTTTCTGATCACAGATGGAAAGTTCCACTCGTGGAAGGAATCCTTCCTTGAGCATGAGGAGTCTTTCCATGAGCAAAACTCTTGTTCAGAAGTGTCTTCTCTCACAAAGCAAAACCAGGATATCCAAACCACTGTCAGATCACAAGAGGACATTGGAAGGCCTTGTGTGACTTAAGTTAGCACTGCATAACATATTATTGTTGTTGTCGTTGTTATTCCTTCCACTCGTCTCAAGGCATTTTAAAATGAAATTTAAAAACACAACTAAAACACAATTTAAAACAACACAGAGAATAGCAGCAGATAAAAAAAAATACCAAGTGGACACGCACGGCAGAGACCTCTTCATCCAGCTGGGAAGCCTTTGTTGGAATGAAAATTTCTTCAATTGTTTCTGGAAAGTGCAGAAAGTTGGTGTTCAACAGGAATGCTGTTCCACAGAACAGGGGCAGCCACACAAAAGCCCTGCTCTGAGTTACTGTGGAGCGTGCTTCTAAAATCTTTGGAACTTGAAGTAGAAACTTTCCCACAGACCACAGTGACCTATCAGATATATAAGGAGTAAGGCAGTCTCTATACATGTCCCAAAATCCTTTTACACGTGTGGGTGTTCTTTGGCAAATATGCATATATTCTGTTGTTGTTGCTGCTGCTGCTGTTGTGGTTAAAATAATTTATATACCACCTTTCATTTAAAGAAGAAATACCAAATCCTTGTAATATATTACTGAATATGAGCCATCTCAGTAAATATTAAATGCCATATACTACTACTGCTGCTACTACTGATAATAATAAAAAATTATATCCTGCCCTTCCTCCCAGAAGGAACTCAATTATTAAATACCACAAAAGTAGTACCGTATATTCTGGCATATAAGACGACTTTTTAACCCTGGAAAATCTTCTCCAAAGTCGGGGGTCGTCTTATATGCCGGGTGTCGTCTTATTAGGGTTGCCATATTGCCCGGATAGCCGGGTTTTACCCGGATTCTAAGCATGCCACCCGGCACCCGGCTAGCCCCTTAGGTGGCCCGGATTCTCAGCTTTCATTTAAAAAAAAAAATTAAGTTTCTAGGTAGTGCGGTTCTCGAGATATATATAAAAACGTCAGGCACCCCCCCGGTTAAATCTTTTTTTAAACTACTGTATAGCACTTCGTAGCTTTAACCCCGCCCGTTCAGGATTTCAGCCAATCAGTGAAGTGTTTGTTTGGTGGCAGTGTCTGCAAAACTTCGTTGCGAGGCCAGAAAATGGTGGTTTCCCCTCCTGTTTATCTGAAAATCTCATAAATTGGGTAGGTATATACATTTCAGTTTTTCCCCCTGTTGTGTGTAGGAGTCAGATCCTGGGCAGTGTTTTGAAAACCTTCCCAATAGTTGCTTTTGGGGGTAAAAACAGTGCTAATCCCATATGTCCAGAGTAAATCCTATTGAATTCAGTAGGAATTACTTTTGAGTAGACATGATTATGAATGTGCTGAAAATCAATGGGACTTTGGAGTGAATGTAAAAAAGAATTGTGTTTGTGTTCTCTTTCTGTCCCCCCCCCCCAGTCCTATTTTAAAGCATGTAGGCAGGGCTTACTTAGGTATTGCAGTTTTTATTCTGTAGGAAACTAATACTGATTTTTAAAAAACTAATACTGATTTTTCTGCAATGACCAATTGGTTTGACAATAAACTATTATATGGGCTGTATGTATTTATACATCTGCAGTGTGTGCGTGTGTGTATGGAGTCTTTCCAACACCCCTGTGAGGTAGGGTTGGAAACCAAGGCAGCTCACAAGAAGAAATAAAGCCATTTAAAATCCAATAACCATAAAAACAAGTATAAACAGTTGCAAAACAGTGTAAAGTGGCATGATTAGGAATTTTGGGTTGTGTGAATGAAGTTGCTTATCACTTGAGGTTGCATTTCTGTCCCTGTTTGAGTAAGCCCCATTGAATACGCTGGGACTTGCTTCTGAATAAATAAATTTAGGATTGCACTATAAATATCTTTACAGTTTGTGTAAATAATAAATATATTTGATAGTTATGCTTATATAAATATTTCTTCATTTATCATATTTTTGGTTTTTGGTTAGGAATCCTGACTTGTTGTGAGATGCTTAGTTTTTTGCCTTATAGGAATCTTGTTGTGGTTGGTATGGTATTACATTTAGGAAAGTGTTACTGCCTTCTGTATTTTTTTTTCCTATTTGCATTTCACTTATCTTTAACCTCACTCCGTTACAGCCATAGAAGCAACAGCAGCATATGCAAGATAATTAACTCCCATTAGTGATAAGAACAAGAATTTATCATTATTATTTCAATTAAAACAAGAGGCTTATCAATACTTTGAAGAGGACCAGATATTTATTTTCTTTCTGAGCCCAGGACTGGGTCTTTCATGATGCCCGGTGTGTGTGTGGGGGGGGGGAGCAGGAGAGTAGTCGATAAGACAGACATCCTGGCATTGATAATCAAATTAGCAAGGTATGTGTGGGGTTGTTGTACACTTCCAGGCTCAGTTTCATTTTGAGTATGGAGGTGGAACCTGTGCAGATGTGGTTATCAAAGGGAGAAGAAATTTTGAGTTAAGCAAAGCTCTGCTTTTATAAAACCTAAGAAACATACAGTACTTTGAATGTCTGAGTGCCTGCACCAATGGAATACTGGAGGAACTTGTAAAACTTGCTGCAACAGTATTTAGAACTGAGCATGTGGTGTGAAAGACTCCTTTTCCTAACATTTTGGCTTGTTTTTCTCTGATTGTGTATTTTTATTGTTTTTACTATATTTGTAAGCTGTGCTGAGCTCTGTTTTTAACAGCAAAAGGGCAGGATATAAATTCTCTTAATCAATCAATAAATACTCCATAGTGTTGGAAACTAGAGTCTAGGCATTTAATGTTGCTTTTAAAAAAAAGATTTCTCACATCTTTCCCCAGTTTTTGGTGGTAATTCCTAGGCACAAAAACAAAACAACTGGACAATCCAAATATTACGTAATATTTATAAATTTATAAGTGACAGTTTTCCTGCTAAGTACCTGCATGTCATAAGCAGGGGTAGTCTTATACGGCGAGTATATCCCAAACTCTATATTTTAACTGGAAAAGTTGGGGGTCGCCTTATACGCCCAGTCGTCTTATACGCCGGAATATACGGTATATTTAAATCAGATATCATTGGGTATAAAATACAAATATGTATTTATTTATTTATTAAATTTATTAGTCACTTTTCTTCACAGAAGTGAAGCCAAAATGACCTACAATCAATAAAAAGATTAAATAATATAAAAGTGTAAAGCAAATACAAAGTTTAAAAGTACATAAATATAAAAAGTGGTAGAACAGCCCACTCAGTAAAAGAGGCTACAACATCAAAAACCCTCCAAAATTAAGAGCCAAATGCCTTGGAGAAGAGAAATGTTTTTACCTGGTGCCTAAAGATAGATAATGGTGGTGCTAAGTGAGCCTCCCTAGGGAGAACATTCCAAAAATGCCACCACTTAGAAGGCCTGTTCGCATGTCTCCATCCTCCATACCTCCCTTGGAGGGAGCACATGAAGAAAGGCCTCAGATGCTGAATGCAGGATCCAGGTTGGTTCATATGGGGGCCAGGCAGTCCTTGATTGGGGTCCTGACTCCTGAGTCATATTAGGCTTTATAGGTCAAAACCAGCATTTTGAATTGAGCCTGGAAACTAATTGTTAGCCAATGCAGATGTGCCTGAATTGGTGTTATCTGCTCAGACTGTCCTGTTCCAGTGAGCAATCTGGCTACTGAATTCAGCACCAGCTGCAGTTTCCAAACTGTCTTCAAAGCCCCACATATAAGACATTGCAGTAATCTAGAGGTTACCAGAGCACAAACAGAAGTCAGGCTATCCCTGTTCAGCCAGGATCACAACTGGGCTGCCAGCTGAAGCTGATGAAAGGCACTCCTCGCCACAAGGCCACTTGAGCCTCAAGCAACTTTAATTAATCCTGAAGTATTCCCCAAGCTGTGCACCTGCTCTTTCACAGGGAGTGTAACTCCATCAAGAGCAAGTCACACACCCTCCATCCGGTCTAGGGAACAACCGCTAATAATGCCTCAGTCTTATCTGGATTGAGCGTCAGTTTGTTGGCTCTCATCCAATCCATTACTGAGGCAAGACATTGGTCCAGCACATCCACTGTCATAATTGGAGATCTCCAGATGAGCCCACTCAGCAGTTTCATGTAGATGTTAAATAAAACTGAACTCTGCGGATAAAACTGAACTTTGCAGAACCCCACACTGAAGGCTACGTGAGGCTGAACAATTCTTCCCAAGCACCACCCTCTAAAAGTGACCATCCAAGTAGGACAAGAACCACTGTAGTGCCATCCACTCCTAACGGGTATAAAATATATGATTATACAAAGAGCATCTGAAGAATATTTGGCAAGATTTTTTAAGGATAATTGGCGGGGGCACGGTTCACTTCTAGGACGGATGGACTTTTGCTTTGATTTGGATTCCTGCATTGAGCAGGGGGTTGGACTTGATGGCCTTGTAGGCCCCTTCCAACTCTACTATTCTATGACTCTATGAATCAATATGCATAGGATTGGGATTGTCTTTATGATTATTTCTTTGGTTATAACCCATTTTAAGGGATGATCATATGCTTCTTTTAGAATTCAGTTACCTATTATTTTATTTATTTAATACTTTATTTTATTAGATTCATATTCCGCCTTTCCTCCCAGTAGTGACTGTTGTACTCTTTTAATCCACACTGCCAATATCCTTTCCCACTGCTGGCAGGCATTCTATTGTGGAAGAAAGAGTAACTAGTTTTTATGCTGTCATGTTGGTCTTCAAAAGAACATGCTACACAGAATAGCTGACTAGACCCTGACCCTGCTTCTCTATTCAAACCGTGGTTGTTGCCCTATCTGTAGTCGGACTTCCGGGTTTACCTCTTCCGGTAAGAGACGTTCGCTTCAGCTCCTCCGCTTTTTTCTATCTAAATCCTTTAATTAATACTACTGACAGAAACCATTTTTAACTACTACCCTCTCCGCAGCTTCTGTAACAGCAGTGTATTTACTAAACAAATTTTAGTCTATCTTCTCCTGTCACGGAAGGCTGATAAGTCCCGGCTAGCCATCCGCTAGTTAAGGAAATACCAGCAGGCGGGGGAGTGTATTGGAGGGAGATAAAATGAAGAGTTCTGCCCAAACAAGAATTACGGACTACTTTCTGAGTGGAAAAGATCTATCTCACATTCCAGCAGTCTCCAACAACGATAAAGAGACTCGCACTGTTTTTACAGTATCACATGAATGGACAATAGAAAAGCCCTTTTCTGTGCAAGCTTACACTGCAAAAATGGCTGCCAAATCCTTGGCAGAGGAACTCCAAGACGCTGGGTTTAACTGTGCCTCTGCAGACTGGCTGGAGAATCCAACATCAGAGATGATTACAATTGATTCACTACATGACTCCCAAAGCGATTTACCACTTCTATCGGATTTGAGCTTGGAAACAGATAAACATTCATCTACTCCCCCCCCCCGGTTTCCATGAACCCCACCACAGGATGGCAATCCCTTATATCTGAAGAACTGAGACTTATTAAAGGATTCCTTGCTGAAACAAACAATCTACTTACGACCCTGGTGAAATCTCTTGGCCCTCATCTTCTCCAGGATCCAAATGGACAAAGCCCCCCAACAATTTCCGCCAACACCCCGACTCAAATGGAGCTGGATTTGAAAGACACAATGGAAAAAGATATCGAGGCCCTCAAGAAACCGCGTACTATTGATGGAACTTTAAATCATAATAAAAAGACTAAGAAATCTAAAAACAACAAAAACCCTAAATCCTCTTCCTCCAAAAAAATGAATTTTAAGCCGCTATTTAAACTTTTAGATTCAAATTCTTCGAACCCTAAAAACAAGCGACATTTAAACAGGACTGCAAATCTGCCCACCCAAGGGAGCAAAAACATCAGTACAGAACTACTAAATAACTCTGATAATATTGACACCCTCTCTGGGTCGAAACAACAGTTCTCAAGAGCACATCCAAGAGCTTTTTCTATTAACACACAAACTCACCCATGGAACCTAGTATTGCAAAAGAATAAACTAGCAGTGTCATATAAGCAAAAGTACCCCGGCCGCAAGACATTATATCCTAGCATTGCATTTTTGGATAAATGTTTTTCCCAACTCCTTCAACACTTACATAATACAAATTATATAAGGTCTTTGCTTAATGTATCCTTGCATCCAGATTACCTTCGAATGATAATCACTTTTCACTCTATATCAGATGTCAATCAGATATTGGGATGCGGAATTGGGGTCCCGTGGATTTAGAGTCAGAAGACGAGGGGGAGGGGAGCCCCCTGTCAGACTTGAGTGAAGGAGAAGGAGAGGAATGTCCAGAGATAGGGTTGCCCAGCAACGGAGATCCTGGGAGCGCCAGAGTCTCAGAGCCAACCTTGAAAGTTCACACGCCTCCCCCTCTGCCAGGACCTCCCCTTACACCCATACTGGAGTCAGAATCTTCAGAAGGGGAGGGGCCGGCGCTTCCCCCCTCACCGCGTACTCGACGACGAATGAAGAGACAAGAAAGGGGGAGGGGGAGACAGGTGGCCCCGGAGGGTGGATTGAGGCGGAGTGAAAGGCTTCGCGCCCATTTGGGTCCTACTTAAGAGTTGGGCGGGAAAGTGCACTTCGTTCTGTCAACTATCTTTCCATGTCGCAGGATCTGTAAGTCAGTGGCGCTTTATGAAAAGGCGCAGCGTTTGTGTGGATGTCACTCTAATAAAAACTGAATTGCTTTCACCCACTGGTCTGGTCCCTCAGTCTCATCCTGGACCCGACAGCTTGACAGAGCCACCTAAATCACTCTCAACACTCTCTCCATGGGACGAGGACAAGATGTCAAAGGGAGCGGAGGGAGGAACAAATCCCACTTCTGAGACGGAAGAAGTGAGACTCTTGAGGACTAATGTGGCTGATTTACAGATGGATGTTCAATCCTTGCTGGCAGCAGTCCAGGCGCTGAAAACGGATAATCAGGCCTTGAAAGCCACGATCGATCGGATGCGAACCGCCCCTCCAGCCGCTGCGGTAAAGGTGCCCATTGGATTACCCCCAAAGTATGCGGGACAAAGTGATCAGTTGGCAACCTTCGTGGCTCAATGTGAACTATACTTGGATGTCAGGAATGCAGAATTTCCGGGTGATGGGGCTAAAGTGGCATTCGTGATCAGCCTCTGGAGGGAGAAGCTGCAAAGTGGGTGACTCCGTATCTGGTGAGAAAGGATGCTCTCCTAGGAAGGTACAGAGGATTCATACAAGAAATGACCAAGATGTTTCAAGACCCGCAAAGAGCGGAAACTGTAGCGCGGCAGCTAGGCGCCCTGAAACAAGAAAAAGGAACTGTTTCCGAGTATACTAATGCGTTTAAAATTTTATCCCAAGAGACTGGCTATAATGAGGCAGCCCTGATGTTCATGTACCTGAGTGGACTGAACGCGGAGATCCTGGATGAACTAGCCAGGACCGCCCCCCCACCGACCTGCCAGAACTTATTCGGCTGTGCCTGCAGATCAATCACTGACTGGAGGGGAGACGCCTGGAGAAGAGACAGGAGGCCCCTAGATACTCTGCCTCGGCGCCTCGCAGCAAGAATCCCTCCACTTCGGGAACGACGGGTAGCGCGACCGAAGGGCAGGGGGGGCAGACCAAGGCTCTCAGAAGAAGAGAAAGAGAGACGACGCCGAGAATGCTTATGTTTCTATTGTTCCAAACCAGGTCATATGGCCCAAGATTGTGGGCTAAAGAAGGGGAAGATGGAGCCGTTGAAAAACTAGAACACCCAGTCCACGTGAAGGCCGGTGGACTGGGGGCAGCCTCCCTCCAAAGGAGTGCTGGTTCTACCTGTGCGGATTACAACTGCCAGAGGAGTGATGTTCAACTCTACTGCCTTAATCGACAGTGGAGCCTCCACCAACTTCATCGACGCAAAGCTGGCCAAGCGTTATGGCATCTCTAGCTGGACACTGGACACCCCCCTTTCCATGGAGACCATTGACGGGAGACTCCTGAAGTCAGGGGAGGTAACGCAAGCCACGGAGGAATTGAAGCTTCAAATTCCCGGGCATGAAGAGCTCATCTCACTGTACGTGTCAGATCTTTCAAGCTTTGAGGTGATTCTGGGGATGCCCTGGCTCACCATGCATGAGCCTAAAATAAGTTGGAAGGAGGCAGTGGTGTGGTTCACATCTCAGTACTGTCAGGAGAACTGCCAACCAGAAGGAATCAAGAACACCTTAGCGGGAGCCATACAAGAGGGCACGCCAGCAATGCTCCCTCCAAAGTATGAGGAATTCAAAGATGTGTTTGACGAAAAGGAAACGGAAACCTTACCCCCCCACCATCCTTACGACTGTACGATCGATCTTGTGCCAGGGGCCAGCATACCGGCAGGAAGGATTTACTCACTCACAGAGACTGAAAGGGTGGCTCTGAAAGAGTTTTTGGAAAAGAACCTGAAGCGAGGATTCATTCGCCCATCACAGTCTCTGGCCAGGGCGCCTTTGTTGTTCGTGAAGAAGAAGGGGGGGAGCTCAGGCCATGTAATGATTACCGCGCACTGAATCAGATCACCACCCCTAACAGCTATCCACTGCCTTTAATCTCAGAGTTGCTACATCGGCTACGTTCAGCCAAGATTTTCACGAAGTTGGACTTGCGGGGAGCCTACAATCTAATCAGAATGAAGGAGGGACATGAATGGAAAATGGGGTTCATCACATGTTACGGTCAATTTGAATACCTTGTCATGCCGTTTGGGCTTTCGGGAAGTCCAGGAATTTTTCAAAAATTCATGAACGATGTATTTAGAGACTTACTGGACACGTATGTAATCTGTTACTTAGATGATATCCTGGTGTTTTCGGAGAATCAAGAGGATCACGACCGACAGGTAAGAACCGTGTTAAAGAGACTGAGAGAAAACCACCTGTATGCTAAGTTGGAGAAATGTGGGTTTGACCTCGAGTCTTTGGACTTCCTGGGGTATCGAATCTCAGCGGGAGGAGTGGAGATGGACCCAGGGAAAGTGAGTTGCATAAAGGACTGGGGGCAACCCGTCATGAAAAAGGATGTGCAACAGTTTCTAGGGTTTGCTAACTTCTACAGGAAATTCATCCTGGGGTTTTCCAAACTAACGGCTCCCCTGACCGACTGTTTAAGGGGAAAGAAAAAGTTCCAATGGACGGAGCACGCTATGAAGGCTTTTGAGGAGTTAAAAGAGAAATTCACTACCAAACCCATTTTGCGCTTCGCTGATCCAAACCGTCCCTTCATAGTGGAAGCTGATGCCTCAGACTTTGCCATCGGGGGGGGTTGCTACAAGGAGATCCCGAGGGAAAGGAGTTGTACCCCTGCGCATACTTCTCTAGGAAGTTAAAGCCTGCAGAGAAGAACTACACGGTTTGGGAGAAGGAGTTACTGGCCATTAAGGACTCTTTTGAGAACTGGAGGCAGTATTTGGAGGGAGCCTCCCATCAAATTGAAGTGCGTTCCGACCACAAGAACCTGGAAAGTCTGCAAACGGCCAGGAAGCTGAACCAGAGGCAGATCAGATGGTCCCAGTTCTTTGCCCGGTTCAACTTCAGGATTACGTATCACGCCCAAGCCAAGAATCAGAGAGCCGACGCCTTGTCCAGGCAGCTGCAATTTAAGGAGAGTTAGCCCCAGGACCAGCCACAGTACGTGATCCCGCCGGAGAAATTAACACTAGGATCATGCAAACCTTCATGGGAGGAAGAGCTCAAAAGAGCGCAACGGGAAGGGACGGGCATGCAGGAGTCCATTCACGAGGCAGGGCAGGATCCAGGCTCAGAGGTGAATTTCTACTGGTGAGATGGGTTGTTGTGGTTTAAAACGGCCAGGGTCGTGCCAGAGGGAGACTTAAGACTCAAAATTCTACGCCAGTGCCATGACTCTGTCACTGCAGGACACTTCGGGATTTACAAAACCATTCAGAATATAGCTAAAGACTTTTGGTGGCCGAAGATGTGCCGGGACGTTGAGGACTATGTGAAATCCTGTTCGGTTTGTATGCGAGCTAAACATCAAACGGGAAAACCGGCAGGGCTGTTACAACCGTTAAAGGTCCCCAGTGAGCCTTGGAAGGACCTTTCCATGGACTTTATAACTGATCTACCAAAGTCACAAGGGATGACTGCCGTTCTAGTCGTGGTAGATATACTTACCAAGATGGCACATTTTCTCCCTTGCCCGGGGCCCTTAGAAGCGAAAGAAACGGCCAAATTATTCATCAAGGAGGTTTACTGGTTGCATGGATTGCCCAACAGTGTGGTCTCGGACCGAGGGACTCAGTTTACGGCTAAGTTTTGGAGGGCGCTCTGGAAGCAGCTGCAGACGGAGTTAAAACTCTCGTCTGCCCATCACCCCCAGACAGACGGTCAGACGGAACGCTTGAATGCCGTTTTGGAGAAATATTTACGCTGTTACGTTTCTTATCAACAAACTGACTGGACTTCATATTTACATTTTGCAGAGTTTGCCTACAGCAACGCCTTACACTCCAGCACTCAGCAAACCCCGTTCTTCGCAAATTATGGATTTCATCCTAAAGCCTTTCCTAGCAGTTCGGAGGGAGTGTTGGTGCCCGCCGCTGAAGAATTTCTACAGGAGTTACAAGCCATCCAGCAGACCCTGAAACAACAACTGGACGAAGCCAAGACGGAGTACAAGCGAGCTGCCGATTTACACTGGAGAGAAGCCCCCCCCCCTTCAAGCAGGAGACCAGGTATGGTTGTCCACTCGTTTCCTCCCCATGCCAGGCAAATGCAGAAAACTGCAAGATAAGAGGGTGGGGCCTTTTGAAATAGAGACTCAAATTAATCCGGTGGCGTACCGGCTGAAGTTACCCGATTCATTCAAAGTACACCCTGTGTTTCATCGATCTCTGCTCACCAAAGCAGCCCCCCCCCAGTGAGTTGCGACCAGTGGAACCCCCAGGGGCTCCGATCAGGGTAAATGAGCAGACGGAGTACGAAGTTGAGGACATCTTGGACTCCCAAATAAGACGCAAGAAATTGCAGTATTTGATCCATTGGAAAGGGTACAGGTCTGCAGATAGGAGTTGGGAAAATGAAGTTGATGTGCACTCTCCAGAGTTAGTGAAACGGTTTCATGAGTTATTTCCCCACTGTCCCAAGCCAGGTAGAGGGGGGGGCTCAGCCTGGAAGAGGGGATGATGTCGGGATGCGGAATTGGGGTCCCATGGATTTAGAGTCGGAAGATGAGGGGGAGGGAGCCCCCTGTCAGACTTGAGCGAAGGAAAAGGAGAGGAATGTCCAGAGATAGGGTTGCCCAGCAACAGAGATCCTGGGAGTGCCAGAGTCTCAGAGCCAACCTTGAAAGTTCACACGCCTCCCCCTCTGCCAGGACCTCCCCTTACGCCCATACTGGAGTCGGAATCTTCAGAAGGGGAGGGGCCGGCGCTTCCCCCCTCACCGCGTACTCGACGATGAATGAAGAGACAAGAAAGGGGGAGGGGGAGACAGGTGGCCCCGGAGGGTGGATTGAGGCGGAGTGAAAGGCTTTGCGCCCATTTGGGTCCTACTTAAGAGTTGGGCGGGAAAGTGCACTTCGCTCTGTCAACTATCTTTCCATGTCGCAGGATCTGTAAGTCAGTGGCGCTTTATGAGAAGGCGCAGCGTTTGTGTGGATGTCACTCTAATAAAAACTGAATTGCTTTCACCCACTGGTCTGGTCCCTCAGTCTCATCCTGGACCCGACAGATATATTCATTAAGAGAGAAGTTTGAGGAAAGAGGATTAAGTATACAGAGATATTATATAAACTCTATCTCTCCTACTCTGCTAATACTTGTTAACACTTACTCTCCTCAAGACTCTCTCCTCGAGACTGATTCCTCTATCACTATCGATACCCTGGGACCCCACTCACAACAAAGCATCCCAACGGGCCTGAACCTCTCGGCCCTACCCTCCGCGCCTCAATTTCCAACAACTTTTCTGCGCGAATTGATTCCGGAAGAACTACAACTCAAGGAAATATACTCTCAGTTACCGACCACTGAACGTTCGTTAGTTATTGACAAGCTATATCAACTAATACACCGACTTTTGGAGTTTCAAGAAGAACGGAATACCACGGGAACCCAGAGGCAGTTCTCGCATATCCCGGAGGTCCACATGCCAACTAAAACACAGGACGCAAATAATATCATTTCAACTTCAGTTAATGCGTCAGGAGCAATATTAGTAGACCACTCTGGATTTTTGAATCGAATAGAAGAGTTGCATTGACCTTTTTCATATTCACTATCTTCCTCAAACAATCTTCCATCACTTTCCATTCCTCCTCTTACATCTACAACCAGAAAAGGGACCGGGGTAGAATTACCACTAACATTCATTTCATGGAACATAGTGGGTTGGTCCTCTAAAGTCAATAACTCTGATTTTACCAGTTACTTACATAAATTTGACGTTATCTGCCTCCAGGAGACATGGATCACCTCAGCAATAACTCTGGATGGATACTTTCCCATACATCTCCCAGCACAACAGTCACCTGCGGAAGTTAAAGGCAGAGCAAAGGGAGGCCTAATAATCCTGATCTCCACCTCACTGACAGTTCAACTGGTCCATTTAACTCCTTGTAGTAATATTGCTGTAGCGGTACTACTTACAATGCACTCTTTATTCCTGTTATTGTTCAATGTTTATATCCCTCCATCTAAAACGAAGGCAGCAACAGATCAAATCTGGGAAGAACTAGATACCTACATATTAAAATGGGAGGCCACCTATCCGAAGGCCCTACCAATTATTATGGGTGATCTCAATGCCAGAATTGGCCCCAATAACGACATTCTATTTTCATCTAATCTGTGGGGGGGGGGGAGGACAATGAACGTTGTCAACCATATGGACTGGTCCTCCAAAGATAACAAGGTAAATTATTCTGGCATTTGCTTAACTCGTGTGGTAGGGAATCGCGATCTGGTTATATTAAATGGCTTAAATATCTGGGATTCATCTAACGAATTCACATTTATTTCCAGCAGAGGAAGTAGTGTGATAGACTACATAATAATTCCCTTCAGATTGCTCAAGGCTGTAACTAACTTTTCAATAGGCACTAGACAAGACAGCGACCACCTTCCGTTAACTTTTGCAATTCGAATAAATGAAAAAATAAGATTAGAAGCAAAACACAACGTGTCTTCCAACTCCGCCAAACAATTCTACAAAAGATATAAATGGTCCCCCCAGATAGCTTCCAAGATAGCAGAGAATCTTGCTTCCCCCCCAGCACTGGCATCCCAAGCCCTGCTAAGCAATACTCTGAACAATGTAAAGGCCTTAGCTACATATAATTCACTCTCTGAAGCTCTAAATTCTATCATTTCCACCTCTCACCTTAAAAAATTGAGCTTGAGTACTCATTTACCTCATTGGTTTGATCAAGAATGTAAATTAGCGAAAACACAAGTAAAACAATTATATCTACAATACAGATACTGTAATTCTACAAATCTTCCCCCCAAATATTATAATGCCAAAAACAAATACAAATCTATAATAACAAAAAAAAGAGACAATTCCAACAAATAGGCTGGAATTCCCTAATACAAGCAGCTAAATCAAAAGATACAAAAAAATTCTGGTCCTTAGTATCTGGAAACTTAAGGCCTACAACTTATACTCCCTGTAATATTCCTCCCTATATTTGGGAACAACACTATTTAGCTATACAGCAAATCGCACACCCATCTCCATTAAACAATCCATTTAACTTTGCTCTGGATACAGTGCCATTATGGGCTCCTGTTTCCCATTCAGAAATACTAGACCTAATTTCTCAGCTTAAAGTGACAAAGGCACCGGGAGGAGACAATCTACCTCCAGAGCTACTAAAAAACCATCAAGATTGGTGGGTCCCGGTTTTAGCCAACTTATTTACATTAATAAACAACTCAGGACTTATCCCAGAGGCTTGGAGTGAAGCAGTAATAATACCAATATATAAGAAATGCCCTAGAGAAGACCCTAACAACTACAGACCAATCAGTCTGCTTTCAGTTATAGGAAAATTATATGCCAGCCATCTGAAAAATAAACTGGAGTCATGGATAGAGGAAGAAAATATCTTAGGCTGTGAACAGGCAGGGTTCAGGAAGGGTCATTCGGTTATCGATCACTGTACCTTATTATTCCATTTGGCGGAGAAATACATGAATCATGTGGGAAGTGGCTTATTCACAGCGTTTGTGGATTTAAGAGCGGCCCTTGACTCGATATCCAGAGAAATATTATGGAATAAACTGGCGAATACATCAATCGAGAAAAGACTGCTCTTTCTTATTTACAAACTTCACCAAAACACCTCCCTAAGAGTCCAATGTGGAATAGATGGGGGGTTGTCTAACACCATTCCTACTCTAAAAGGAGTAAGGCAAGGCTGTGTTTTGGCGCCCCTACTCTTTAACTCAATGAGCACAGTTGTCCAATTCTCCTTTATGCCGATGATGCGGCTTTACTATCCTTCTCCAGAATTGGCCTAAAACGCTTGCTCAGTACCTTTATGGCCTATTGTGCAGCAAATCAACTAGATATCAATTACAACAAAACTAAAATAGTAGCTTTTTCCAAATCCTCTAAGGTCCCCAACTGGTTAATAAATGGTCAATCGATCGCCCAGGTATCCTCCTACAAATATCTAGGCATTCTGTTTCAGTCAAATCTTTCCTGGAACACTCATATCCGAGGGGCACTAATGTCAGCCCGGACCACCACAAAAAACATCATTTGATATTTTTATACTAAAGGGGGACAATTTATCCCCGCGGCCATACAAGTCTTTAATTCAAAAATCATACCCCAATTATTGTATGGCGTCCCCCTCTGGATTGTTGCCTATAAACACCTTTTAGAATCAGTTCTCTCAACCTTTCTGCGCCAAATTCTGGGACTGCCAAACTGTGTCCCAAGTGCTGTGTTGAGATTGGAAGTTTGCTTAACATCAATTGAATGCAAGGCCTGGATATTAGCCTTTAACTATTGGTGCAAACTTGCATATAATCAAATCCCGGGTTATTTAGCAGGAATCTGGGAAGATACGTTGATATCCAGCTGGATGAGCTCTTTTCGTGACAAACTCTCTTTCTTAGGCCTCTCTTTACAATATCTAGCTTCCCTAGATGTAACTACTGCCAGAAATACCATCTGCTCCAGACTAAAGGATATAGACCGACAATGTGACATGGCAGCAGCTTTTAAAACTTGCTCACCCTTATATCACTCTCTATCTTTTGATGCCCATAAATATGTGCATTATCTTGAATTCCAGACAATTCCCAAATATTCCCATGCGTTCATAAAAGCCAGATTTAACTGTTTATCCTCTTCAATAATGGAAGGTAGATACAAGAGGATCCCTTTTGACCAACGCCTATGTTTGTGTAATGAGGGGGTCCCGGAAACTCTCTCTCACGTCCTGTTGGCTTGTCCATTATATACTCAGGACCGCCACAAATACATCTCTCCAATTATAGCAAAGTATTCTAGTAAAGCTTCTGAGCTACTTATAACTTGTCTCTTGTCCGGTTTGAATGAGCAATACATGAGAGAGGTAGCCAAATTCGTGTATGTAGCTCAGATTAAACGTGCAAACCTTTTAAAGTGATGGTATCAATACAAAGTTATGCAAATTCCAGTTTCTTTTATGCCACTTATGAATAACTATTTTATTATCCTGCCTTCATGTAAATAATTTAATTTTCCGGTGGTACCTTCTGTATCTCTTAATATTTTCATTTTATTTCATTTTTGTATTCTAACCCTTGTATTTTAATCCATTTTATCTGTATGGGTCAATGACCACAAATAAAACTATATATATGCCCTATCTGTAGTCCTCATGTCATTATTGCATGCCTAACATGGCATGTAGCATGGGATCTGACTTTGTAGTTGACTTGCCTTCTCTGCAGCCACCTCCTGGCTTTCCTCTTCAGATTTGGTTATCTGATCATCCCTCTGCCCTGTGTAAATGTACCAAAGCATACGGCCCATCATTAACAATTCAAATCTAGAGTTGCTCATTTGAAATGAAGAATGGAAATTTTCTGCAAATGTTTGGGATAAGACAAAAATCCCTTTGAAATGCTTCAAATTGCACAATGTATCTTATACATTAATACATTTAAATTTTAAACATCACTTAGATTCGTAAAACTAAAATACATAGTTACAGTGACGATTTGGCCATTTAATACAGCAAAGATATTATGAACTTAAGAAGCTAAATATAGGCACTTTCATTTTTTTAAAAAAAAAAGTTTGAATGAAAAGCTCAAACGTCATGCATATTTATCTGGAGAACCAACACTTTACCTCCTGATTTGTATTATAGACGTGAAACAATAATATTTGACTTAGAAAACATACTTTCCATGGGGGTACAGTATTAAGGTTTTAGGTAATATCTCTTTGTAGTACAACAGACTCTGCATTTCAAAGCAGACTCCTGGCATGCTACTGGCAAAACAGTGATCAAACACATCCCAGTTTTTATCTATGTCTGTTGTACAGAATTACATTTTTGGACATAGTATACGCTATAGAAAAATTCTGTGAAAGAAGCTTTGGTGACACACCGAACACTTTTACTTTATCTTTTAACTTTTTACATTGTCCTAAAGACCTAAATGTGTATTCTTTTACGATTTATAGATTGATGCTGTTGAAACTTTCTTCCTCCTCTAATGTGTGCTAACCTGTCTAATTAGTTTGCAATGGTTAGGCATGATCCATAAATTACCCTCTAAGCCCCATTGATTTTAATGGAAGAATAAGGCACCTGCTTAACCTGTCTCCCATTAAAATCACTGGGACCTTAACTGAAACACTTTTTTCTCCCATGAATCTAAGGGGAGAATCAGTGAGACAGTACATCTCGATTAAAGTTGACTGCAACCTCATTTTATTTATTTATTTATAATTTAAGGTGTTTGTTAAATGCCCTAAACATTCCAGGGTGGTGTACAAAAATGCAAAAAATAATAATTTACACACATAATTACAATTTAAACCAGTTAAAAAACACCAGTAAGTAACCCTAATCCTAGTAAAATACAAATTGAAAAAGGAAATTAAAACCCAAACTACTAAAAAGCATAATAGAACAAACAATAATCTATAATCAGGTCTGGCCTTACTATTAGGTAGATATTGGGAGGAGTGCAACATCCACCAGCAATTCCCTCTGTGTCCCCTAAACTAGCCTGCTCTGCACCTGCTAGAGTGTTGCCTCAGGTGCAGTGGAACAAGTTGTCTCAGTGCCAGTGTCTTGTCAATATAAGATTGAACTGCCAGTCCATTCAAATTCTATATATGGAATGGGGGAAGGAATGCCATCTTGTCCTTTGCCTCAGACAGCAAAATATCTTGGGCCAGCCCTATCTATAATCTAAAAATTCTAAGAAAATGTCTGGGGAAATAGGAAGGTCTTCATCTGGACCAGAAACCTTGTAGTGTCAGCACGAAGCATGCCTCTTTGAGGAGAGAGTTTCAGAGCTGGGGCACCACAGCAGAAAAGTCCTTGTCACTCGCAGAAGCATAATACATGCTGATTAAAGGGAGTACTTGGATCAGGGGCCTCTATGGGAAGAACAGTTCCTTCAGGTACTTGGGTATTAGAAAACAGAGAAAGAGATGAGATGGGAGAAGTGTGAGTGCAGATGTTGCAAGCCAGCTTTCCAGTGACTTGTTACATCTTAAAGACTAGCAATATTTCTCCTGCATGAAGTTGCATCTGCTGTACAAAAAAATCCATGTGCAGGAAAGCTGAAGATAAGGTAATTCAGATAAACATCAGCATTCAGATGTGCATCAAAGATGCTTGCTGTCTTCTGCTCTGCTGTGATACAACAGCTGTGATAAAACATAACAGGGCTTATCTATGGCGCTGACATATTTGCCAAGAAACCCGTCCCTTTCCCACCCCACACCAATTTAAACTGAGGGTAAAGCACTGGGGCTATGATGTCATCATGTTCACTGGATGATTCCTAATTGGCTGGGATCACTGGGGAAGAAGAGTTGCACCAGAAGAAGGAACAAGAGCTGTGAATTATTTGCAAACATCAGTGAAAAAGGTACTATTTGAGTATTTTGCGGGGGAGGTGGTTCATGTCTTCCAAAGCCCCCTTTTTGCATCAAACATTTTTTTTGCTGAAAATGGCTGATTATTATTAAGATTCATACCCCACCCTTTAAACATGTTATCAAGTTAAAAAGCATCACAGCTTTTTAATCATGCTCTGTCAGTGTGTAACTGGAGCCTGTATATTTTCATAGGCTTCTATTTTTCACGAAACAAATGTAAAAACATAACTTTAATTAATATACATATTACTTTTTCCTCTTGACTTGTGCTCAACAATATGACGCCTCGCTTGCCACGCAGCTGACAAGCGAGGCATAGTTGTGGATGGGGGCAAAGCTGCTGCCTCCATCTTTCAATGGGGCAATGTCGCGCGTCGCGACTATTACGCGCGTGTGATGTGCAGCATGGAGAGGTGGAGCTTATGGGCCTATTTAAGCCCAGCCGCCCCTCCTACCTTCCTCTTTGCTTGTGCAACGCCCACCCCGCCCTCCCTCTTTTATGGTGTGCCTAGGGGTCGCTTCGGGACCGAGTAGGAATTTTTATCCTGCCCACCCCCGTCGGCAGGCAGGTTTTTCGCCCGCTCCACACTATAGGAGTGGGAGGGGATCGGGTTAGGGGGCGTTGTGATCAATAGGTGGTTTTGGCTAATCTGGCTAATTTGACATATCGAAAGTTTAATGCCCTAGTGGGCAGATCATTATAGCACTGGTATGGGAAGGTGCGGGAAAGGAAATAGGTAAGGACAGCTAGGTGCCCCCCTTAGGCACCTTTGGAGGTGATTGAAGGTTCTGGAGGCCTGTCTGTCAGGGCTTTTCCGGCTCGAGGGCAGGATATGGGCTGCCTCTGGGGCCAATTTATCTCATCTACCCAAGGGTTATCCGGCCTCGGGTGGGGATGATGTGGGAAGGCCCCCCTACTCACCTACAAGGTGTGGCCAGGGTAAGGGGTAAGCACATGGGCTTGCCCTTGCCCCAGTAGGGGCTGGTTGCCCGAGAGCTGTATGGCAAGATACTTGCTTATAGATAGTTCCCGCACCTAGGTTTCCTTCTGCAGGTCCCTTTAAATTGGGTTTTGTTTACTGTAATTTAATAAAGTGCCCTTGTTCAACCCAAGCTGATGTCTCTGTGTTTTATTTCGCCCCTCAACTGCAAAGTTTCTTCCAAGAGACCTCTTCAGGCACTCTTAAACTCAATCTGTGGAGCAGGCTTTAGGGTGTATGTGCAGCTTCTATTCCCTCCTCCCTGAACCTCCCCATGTTGTACGTGCATTCAGCTGAGCACACAGCAGTTTTCCCTGATCACACAGGGTTTCCATTGCAGGGAGGACTATATCAGGTTCTAATTGGAAAGAAAACATCCAACTAAACACATCTAATCCTTCAGGCCTTCCCAGTAAATGTGAGGACAGAGGTAGAAGGGCAGTGGTGGTGCACATGGCCTCTCATGCATGCAACCTTGGAATGGAACAGGAGGGCATAGAGACCAAGGCCTTGGTACCTGTTTTCCAACATTATTTATTAATTTCATATATTCAAGCACTCTCAGTTATACAACACATTCATACATGCTCTGTAAAGATACTGTTGTCAATGATAGTCACTGTCTATCAAGATGGCCAGTCTAGTAGGGCAGAGGAACGTATGAAGTGGGGTGCTGATGGAAGCTTCATACTGCTCCATGGAGTGCTGCTATGATTCCAAAATTCTTATACTTTCTGCTCAGTCTTTTAGACAGACATGATTGTTGCAGATGTTCCTTTTGCTTTGCAAGGGCTACATAGCCAGTACACCTTCTTGGTATTGCAAGGCCTTTGTATCATCTTCTAAATGGTTGAACTAGTAGGTTCTGAATTTTGGGGACAGGAGGGGGGTTGCAGAAAATCTATATTTGAGTTGTACTGTGTGTTGCGTTTTTTTATCGTATTGTTCTATTTATTGTATTGAGTTTTGCTTGGTATGCTTTTGTACTGTTATTTTTATTCTGTATATGTTTTTGAGATATTTCTTTTCTTTTTTGTAAGTCGCTTTGAGTTTCATTTTTGGGGAAAAGCGACTAATAAATATAATAATAAATAAATAAATAATAAATACCCCACAGGATGCCTCTAGACAAAGCGGCACAGCTGTCCTAAGATGCAACATTCTTATTCCAAGGAATGCTGTTTTGTCATCTCAATCTCTGATATTTTAAGTCCTGTTTACTTAAGATAGCCATCAGCCAGCATACCCTGCAGTGCTCAACTTTACTTCACATGCTCCTTCTAGCTTTCATTCATTCTAAATAGCAATACCACATGGTATATTCACAAATTCTTCAGACTCGTTTTGCAAAATCATAGGTGTGTGACATCCACAGAGAGAATGTACGGTAGTCTGAAGAGGGCTATGATGAGGCCATAACCAATTGTAATGAATGAGTCATGTCTGGAGCTTGTGTTTCAAGGGGAAGAGACCACTTGGAGTATGGATTGCTAAGTAAGTGAGAAAGGAAGTGGAAGGGAAGGTGGAATGACAGGGTGCTGGATGGGAATTTTGCAGGTTAATCATTTGGAAGAAGAAGAGGATGGAAAGTAGATGGGATCAGTTGGGTAGGAATAGGTTTAGGAGACTGCTAGTTCTAATTGCATTTATTTATTTATTTATTTATTTATTTATTTATTTGAAGTATTTATATACCACCCTTTGGCAAAACATCAGGGCAGAGTACAGAGACAAAAAAACATTCAAAAGCAAAAAAAAAAATCATTAAAATGACTGGCTACTCATTCCATGTATATTTTGTAAAGGAACTGGCCATCTGGAAATTGTATATTTGTTTTCACTGCTATGCACTTGAACACCCTGTCTGTTGTGAACCCTGGGTAATTGCCACTGAAACCCATGCTTAAAGAGTTCGAAGGCCTACCCAATACCTACACCTACACAGTCCTGTTAGCACACTAAGACTGTGATAAACCCTTTTACAAAGTCAGTTTTATGTTTAACTTTCCCATCAATGGAAATGACAGTGCACAAATTTCACCCCATTTTAAAGGCATCATTATGTGCACATGTGTGTCAAAAGCAAAGGGGAAAAACAGCCTTGGAGCTTGGAAGCATGCAAAATTACTGTTTTGAGTGATACACTGAAACCCAACTTCATTAAGCACTGACTTCTGCTGTGACTGCTGGGGAGTGAGACTGGAATGGATTCATAATAAAAGCAATTTTATGTGGATGTGAAGAAAACTGGGAATTATTAAGTGAACAGTAATGAACACCTTGCCAGTGGAAGATGGATGATAAGGAACTGTAGTCAATACCCCATTAGCAAGTCCATTATAACCTTGGAATAGAAACATACTTTATTGTAGAAGGCTAACACAATTGTAAGTGAACTTTAACAGCTGAATAAATGTGTGCAGTAATGTATGGTTACAGGAGTTAAACAAATGAGTCTCACCCTTGTATCTACTGCAAATAAAAAAAATTAGTTAAGTCATTATGGGGTACATTATCAAGCCCTTCATTACTACAACTTCTACAGTTGTAGTTAATGTCATATCAGCACTTCCATTACAAATTTTTAAGCTGCTCAGTACGAACTCTCAATTCTACAAGGCATCTCTAGAACATTGTTTCTAAAAAATTATTTTCAGCAATTAATTTTATTTTTAGGAAAATGTCATTAAAAATGGAAAATAACAGTTTCTGGGTCACACTTGTAACTGTGGCTGTAAGACCTGAATTAACTCAGTAAGAACATAAAAATTGTCTGTGCTGGATCAGACTAAAAGGTTGCAATCCTGTACATGCTTATCTAGGAGTAAGCCTCAATGAACTTAGTGGGACTTATTTCTGAATAAGCATGCATAGTATTCTGCTTTGAAATGCCATCTTGTCCATCTTTCTGTCATCATCTTTGGCCAACCAAATGCACCTGGGAAGCTCATAAGCAAAACAAGATAATGACTGAAATCTTGCGCTACTTTCCCCAAAATCTAGTAAGGGGAGGGATAACATTTCTGAATAAGAAGGTTGCATTTAGCTTCATAAGCTCTTGATAGGCCTTCGTATCATGAATTTGTCTAACATTAACAAACCGATTGAAGCTAAAGGCTATTACAACCTCTTGCACTTATTAATTCCATATGTTATGTGCCATGAGAGCTCTTTACTGTGTGAGTCATGAACTTACTACCAGCTAATTTCATTTATGTCCCTGAGTTATAGTATTATGACAGAGGCATCTCTCTGTATTCACTCATTCCACAATCATTAATTACCCATCCCGTTGATTATATCCTTGCCCACAAGAAGGCTGATCCAAGACATTTTGTTACTTGGGATGAAGGACAATATGGCACCTCCATTTAAGAACATAAGAACATAAGAAGAGCCTGCTGGATCAGGCCAGTGGCCCATCTAGTCCAGCATCCTGTTCTCACAGTGGCCAACCAGGTGCCTGGGGGAAGCCCGCAAGCAGGACCCGAGTTCAAGAACACTCTCCCCTCCTGAGGCTTCCGGCAACTGGTTTTCAGAAGCATGCTGCCTCTGACTAGGGTGGCAGAGCACAGCCATCACGGCTAGTAGCCATTGATAGCCCTGTCCTCCATGAATTTGTCTAATCTTCTTTTAAAGCTGTCCAAGCTGGTGGCCATTACTGCATCTTGTGGGAGCAAATTCCATAGTTTAACTATGCGCTGAGTAAAGAAGTACTTCCTTTTGTCTGTCCTGAATCTTCCAACATTCAGCTTCTTTGAATGTCCACGAGTTCTAGTATTATGAGAGAGGGAGAAGAACTTTTCTCTATCCACTTTCTCAATGCCATGCATAATTTTATACACTTCTATCATGTCTCCTCTGACCCGCCTTTTCTCTAAACTAAAAAGCCCCAAATGCTACAACCTTTCCTCGTAAGGGAGTCGCTCCATCCCCTTGATCATTCTGGTTGCCCTCTTCTGAACCTTTTCCAACTCCATAATATCCTTTTTGAGATGAGACGACCAGAACTGTACACAGTATTCCAAATGCGGCCGCACCATAGATTTATACAATGGCATTATGATATCGGCTGCTTTATTTTCAATACCTTTCCTAATTATCGCTAGCATGGAATTAGCCTTTTTCACAGCTGCCGCACACTGGGTCGACATTTTCATTGTGCTGTCCACTACAACCCCGAGGTCTCTCTCCTGGTCGGTCACCGCCAGTTCAGACCCCATGAGCGTATATGTGAAATTAAGATTTTTTGCTCCAATATGCATAATTTTACACTTGTTTATATTGAATTGCATTTGCCATTTTTCTGCCCGTTCACTCAGTTTGGAGAGGTCTTTTTGAAGCTCTTCGCAATCCCTTTTTGTTTTAACAACCCTGAACAATTTAGTGTCATCAGCAAACGTGGCCACTTCACTGCTCACTCCTAATTCTAGGTCATTAATGAACAAGTTGAAAAGTACAGGTCCCAATACCGATCCTTGAGGGACTCCACTTTCTACAGCCCTCCATTGGGAGAACTGTCCGTTGATTCCTACTCTCTGCTTTCTGCTTCTTAACCAATTTCTTATCCACAAGAGGACCTCTCCTCTTATTCCATGACTGCTAAGCTTCCTCAGAAGCCTTTGGTGAGGTACCTTGTCAAATGCTTTTTGAAAGTCTAAGTACACTATGTCCACTGGATCACCTCTATCTATATGCTTGTTGACACTCTCAAAGAATTCTAATAGGTTACTGAGACAGGACTTTCCCTTGCAGAAGCCATGCTGGCTCTGCTTCAGCAAGGCTTGTTCTTCTATGTGCTTAGTTAATCTAGCTTTAATTATACTTTCTACCAGTTTTCCAGGGACAGAAGTTAAGCTAACTGGCCTGTAATTTCCGGGATACACTCTGGATCCCTTTTTGAAGATTGGCGTTACATTTGCCACTTTCCAGTCCTCAGGCACGGAGGAGGACCCAAGGGACAAGTTACATATTTTAGTTAGCAGATCAGCAATTTCACCTTTGAGTTCTTTGAGAACTCTCGGGTGGATGCCATCCGGGCCCGGTGATTTGTCAGTTTTTATATTGTCCATTAAGCTTAGAACTTCCTCTCTCGTTACCACTATTTGTCTCAGTTCCTCAGAATCCCTTCCTGCAAATGTTAGTTCAGGTTCAGGGATCTGCCCTATATCTTCCACTGTGAAGACAAATGCAAAGGATTCATTTAGCTTCTCTGCAATCTCCTTATCGTTCTTTAGGACACCTTTGACTCCCTTATCATCCAAGGGTCCAATTGTCTCCCTAGATGGTCTCCTGCTTTGAATGTATTTATAGAATTTTTTGTTGTTGGTTTTTATGTTCTTAGCAATGTGCTCCTCAAATTCTTTTTTAGCATCCCTTATTGTCTTCTTGCATTTCTTTTGCCAGAGTTTGTGTTCTTTTTTATTTTCTTCATTTGGACAAGACTTCCATTTTTTGAAGGAAGACTTTTTGCCTCTAAGAGCTTCCTTGACTTTGCTCGTTAACCATGCTGGCATCTTCTTGGCCCTGGCGGTACCTTTTCTGATCTGCGGTATGCACTCCAGTTGAGCTTCTAATATAGTGTTTTTAAACAACTTCCAAGCATTTTCCAGTGATGTGACCCTCTGGACTTTGTTTTTCAGCTTTCTTTTTACCAATCCCCTCATTTTTGTGAAGTTTCCTCTTTTGAAGTCAAATGTGACCGTGTTGGATTTTCTTGGCAATTGGCCAGTTACATGTATGTTTAATTTAATAGCACTGTGGTCACTGCTCCCAATCGGTTCAACAACACTTACATCTCGCACCAGGTCCCGGTCCCCACTGAGGATTAAGTCCAGGGTTGCCATCCCTCTGGTCGGTTCCATGACCAACTGGTCTAGGGAATAGTCATTTAGAATATCTAGAAAATTTGCTTCTTTGTATTTTATACACAGAAGCCAACTGGACTGGCAGATAAATCTGACAATGCGAGACCATCTTCGTTCACACCTGAGGATACCAGGCTAGTGTAAGGAGTGCAGGACAAAACACATAATATGCACAGTTCTGTATTGCAACAACTTACCATTACTCTGCTGCCTGAACTGGTAGCCTCGGGCTGTGTACACACCATGAATTTTCCCCAAAGAATCCTGGGAACTGTAGTTTACTCTTCACAGAGATACAATTCCCAGCACCCTTAACAAACACTTTCTGGGATTTTTGAGGAAAAAATGTGATTTAAATATATGGTGCATAGACAGCCACACTTTACTTTATGGTAAGGCTATGGAATGTCCTACCCTAGTTATTCTTTACAGTTTGACTTCAAAGGAGTTTTACACTGGAATGGGCTTTTAAATCACTGTAATTAAGTGGATATAGTCTACTTTAATTTAACCTCCAATGTATTATACAGCCATGAGAGTTTCTGTATACTATAGCCAGCATGAAAATACCCCCCCATGGCATTCTGATACTTCCCATAAGCTCATTTCAAAACAAAACCTTACAAAACATATAGTCCTGAAATCAGAAATGCTTCCTTAACAACCTTCTACGTTTCCAGGGGGATACACAAAACAATCAGAGAGAATCAAGAGTTCGAAGTGTAAAACAAGAGGGAAAAGATCCAGACCCCTGTTGGACTTTTTTCTGTCAGTGGTCTCATAATTTGTTGAAATTAATTAAAAATCAACCATGTTTACAGAGTACCTGTAATCCTATTACTGACCTTGCACCATACTCTGACTTTCATGTTCTGCAGTTTAAAAGTTAAAAAAATGCAAGGCTAATATTTAATTAATTTAAGAAATTTAACATTAAAGTCTACTATAGCATCAAGCATGCTCAGTAAGAACCCATTGTCAGTGTTCGAAAAATCAGCCTCACAGCTGTTTGGCTTGGCTAATCAAGTGGCCACACCACACCAGACATTTATTTCACTTTAGACAGTCATGGCTTCCCCCAAAGAATCCTGGGAAATGTAGGTTGTGAACGGTGCTGAGAGTTGTTAGGAGGCTCCTATTCCCCTGATAGAGCTCCAGTGGCTAGAGTGGTTTAACAATCAGCTCCTCTTTTGGGAATTGTAGCTCTGTGGGGGGAATAGGGTGCCTCCTAGCAACTCTTAGCACCCTTCACAAACAACATTTCCCAGAATTCTTTGGGGGAAGCCATGGTTGTCTAACATGAAATAAAGGTCTCATGTGGATGTGGCCAGGGACAACTTTGGTTTAAATTTGGGTGGAAGACTATATGTGCCTGCTGTAGAAAAGGTGGGGGAAACCTTGAAAATGATTTACTATAGGAAAAATGAAAATGGACTGCCTTCAAGTCGATTCCAACTTATTACGACCCTATGAATAGGGTTTTCATGGTAAGCGGTATTCAGAGGAGGTTTACCATTGCCTTCCTCTGAGGCTGAGAGGCACTGACTGGCCCAAGGTCACCCAGTGAGCTTCATGGATTTGTGGGGATTTGAACCCAGGTATCCCAGGTCATAGTCCAACACTATAGGAAACGTCACTAAAATTGCAAAGTAAATCAAACATATTTAAAGTGACTATCTGAATTATATCAACTCTTAATATTGTTGCTTCCTCCCTGCTAAAACAAGATCAGCACCACACATGCCTTATTTCTGTTAATTGGGCTGATTGCAGATGTTGCCACCTTCACCATATGCTCAGAGGCACATGTCACCAAATTCTTCCACACTACACAACAAGTGGATTGGACTGTGAAAGACCAACCCAAATGGTGTTTGCATTTTGACAAATTTGTAGAGCAGTACAATATCTCAGAGAGGAGGTCAGGTCTCCTGCTCCCCTGGTGCATTCACTATAGCTGCTCAATTTCCTTGCTTTTAAATGTTTGATAGAAATATATGTTGACTAGAGGTACATTCTTAAACTGCAAGGTTTTTTTGCATATTATTTTTTTTATATCTTGCAAATGAGAATTAGCTTTTACAGAAAGAAAGGAAACCACCAAATGCAATGAAGGGGAAGAGATCTAAAAGGTGCACAGAAAGCAACTTATTTTGAGATGGTGTAGAATATAGTTTCTCTTTGAAAGCACTGCAACAGAGTCACCAGTCAGGAAGAGTTTCAATCTCTAAAATGTTTTGGAAAATAATTATTCTGTGTTCTGCCCTTTTTGTTTCTTGAAGTGTGATTACCCATCCTAAATTGTAGGAGTGCATCACCTGCTACCTAGGAAGGTGTATTGTACCCACATTTGGGATGCATGAGGAAAATGTGAGTCTATATTTTATTAAACATTTTATAACCTAGTTCACAACTGTACTTCAGTTTAGAAATCTCATGTAGATCTGGAGACAAATATTGAAAAACTCCTTATGATAAACGTACATCTCTGGGCATCCACTAATATGTGGAAGTGTAGGGGAGAAAAGAGTCACATCACATCCAAAGTCACCCCACAGAGATGAAATAAAATGGGAGGAAAAAGCCTCCTTAATTTGTTCCATTGTCATTTCCTTTCAGGAATAAACAAGTGATGAGATTTTTTCAGGGATCCACTGCCAGTGGCATTCCCATAGCGTGCCAAGGCCACTGAAGTCAGTCAGTCAGTCACACACCACACACACATATGGACTGGCCAGAGGAGGACAGCACCTGCCTGATAGCATCAGCAATTCATCCATAAGCTGTAAAAAGGGAGGAAGTGACAAGACAGGAAGAATCCCTGTTGCCTGGGCAACAAGGATGCTTCTTTCCATTCTACGGAGTCCAGATGCCTTACAAAATAGGGGAAAGGAGTGGTATAACTGTCAATCTTGCAGCCACTGTTTCAGAGCCCAAAAAGTGGAGGCCAGGAAGGAACCCTTTCTCCATGCCTTTGAGAACCCAGCGAGGCAAGCCTGGACACAGAATAGAGAGAAGAAAGAAGACAATTGCCTAAAGCCTGCCCTTTGCATCTGAGGCCTTGGCTAGCAGCGGCTGACCCCATGCGGCGGCAGCAGCAGCACAAGATGTTAAGTATCCTACTATGCAGTGAAGAAAAGGAGCATAGTAAAATGCCCCCCAAATTGAATATGAATAATAGACTACACAGAGTGACACTGTGTTATTACATAAGACAAATTGCCCACACTTTTTGAAATTCATGGCTGGCACTGTCAGAGGATATGACTGAATTTAATTTATGTAACACCTTTTATTGGCTCCACAGAAAATACATAATTAACACCTACTTCAAATACAATTAATAAAAAAGAGGTGTTAACTAACTCTTCTTTTTAGATATTAGGTGTTAACTTGGAGATTTACCAGAAACATATAGTAAAGAAATATATGTAAATCCTTATTCAAGTGTTGTATATCCCACAAAGTGACATTTGCCAGTCATTAGTAGTAGTAGTAGTAGTAGTACCCACCCTTTGCCAGCAGGTCCCAGCGCAGGCTACAACAGTCTAAAATTCAAGACTGTTGTTATGTGCCTTCTAGATGTGGTTTGCTGACAGCCTTTCCCATCATGATATTGATCCCTGGAAAAAGCACAGTCACCATCTTGCTGTTGATGCTTTGTCCACTGTGGCTAAGTACCCTCACACAAAATCAAAAGAGCAGATGTATCACTGTGAATGAGTTTTCAATTGCAATTTACCCATATGTTACCAAATTCCTACACAAAAGGAACCTTTAACATCAAACCTGTCTGTGAATTGTAACATTGCCATCATCTTCTATGCAGGATTTTCTCTGTATGTGTTGTTGTTATATGCCTTCAAGTCGATTTCGACTTATGGCGACCCTATGAATCAGAGACCCCCAATAGCATCTGTTATAAACCACCCTGATCAGTTCTTGTAAGTTCAAGTCTGTGGCTTTCTTTAAGGAACCAAACCATCTCTTTTTCTACTCCTATTTTTCCCAACTTTATTGTCTTTTCTAGTGAATCATGTCTTCTCATGATGTGTCGAAAGTATGATAACTTCAGTTTCATCATTTTAGCTTCTAGTGATAGTTCTGTTTTAATTTGTTCTAACACCCAATTATTTGTCTTTTTCACAGTCCATGGTATGAGCAAAGCTCTCCTCCAACACCACATTTCAAAGGAGTTGATTTTTCTCTTACCTGCTTTTTTCACTGTCCAACTTTCACATCCATACATAGAGATTGGGAATACCATGGGCTGAATGATCCTGACTTTAGTGTTTAGTGATACATCTTTGCATTTGAGGACCTTCTATAGTTCTCTCACAGCTGCCCTCCCCAGTCCTAGCCTTTTTCTGATTTCTTCACTATTGCCTCCATTTTGGTTAATGACTGTGCCACGGTATTGATAATCCTTGATAAGTTCAAAGTCCCCATTGTCAAATAAATCTTCTGTTGTCATTACTTTAGTCTTCTTGACGTTCAGCTGTAGTCTTGTTTTTGTGCTTTCCTCTTTAACTTTTACCAGCATTCATTTCAAATTATTACTGGTTTCTGCTAGTAATGTGGTATCGTCTGCATATCAAATTATTGACATTTCTCCCTCCAGTTTTCACACCTCCTTCATCTTGGTCCAATCCCACTTTCTGTATGATATGTTCTGCGTATAGATTAAACAAATAGGCTGATAAAATGCACCCCGGTCTCACACCCTTTCTGATGGGGAACTAATCGGTTTCTCCATATTCTGTCCTTACAGTAGCTTCTTGTCCAGAGTATAGGTTGCGCATCACAGCACCCCCATTTCTTTTAAAGCATTCAATAGTTTAAATGGCACCCCCATTTCTTTTAAAGCATTCCATAGTTTTTCATAATCTACACAGTCAAAGGCTTTGCTGTAATCTATACAACACAGGGTGATTTTCTTCTGAAATTCCTTGGTCCATTCCATTATCCAACGTATGTTTGCGATATGATCTTTGGTACCTCCTCCCTGTCTAAATCCAGCTTGGACATCTTGCACTTCTCGCTCCATATATGGTAATTGCCTTTGTTTTTAGAATCTTGAGAATTACTTTACTTACATGGGATATTAAGGCAATAGTTCAATAATAGCCTTTTCTAGGGCTTTTAATTTAACTTAATTTAGTTTTAAAGTGTGTTGTAATTGTTTTTAGATCTTTCATTCTCTGTACTTTGCTGTATGTTTTATTGGATTTTATTGTATATACTTGTATTGCTTTGTTGTTCACCGCCCAGAGAGCTATGCTAGTGGGGAGGTATAAAAATTTAATAATAATAATAAATAAATAATAATTACTGCAATACCTGGGATCCCCTTTCTTTGGAATTGGGATGTATAATGCTTCCAGTCTGTGGGTGATTGTTTAGTTTTCCATATTTGATGACATATTTTTGTCAGCATTTGGACAGATTCAGTCTCAGTAGCTTGTAGTAACTCTACTGGTATGCCATCTGTTAATGATGATTTGTTTCTTCCAAGTATTTTAAGAGCTCCTTTCACCTCACACTCTAAAATTTCTGGTTCTTCATCATACGGTTCCTCCATGAATGAATCTGTCATCCTGTCATCTCTTTTATAGAGTTCTTCAGTGTATTGCTTCCATCTTCCTTTTATTTCATCTCGGTCAGTCAGTGTGCTCCTCTGTTGATTCTTCAACATCCCTACTCCTAATTTAAATTTCCCTTTAATTTCTCCAATCTTTTGGAATAGGGCTCTTGTTCTACCTTTTTTCTTGTCCTTTTCTGTTTCTATACAATAACTATTGTAATAGTTCTCTTTGTCCTTTCATACTAGTCACTGTATAGTTGCATTTAGGGTTCTAACCATGTTTCTGTGTCCTTCTGCTTTCCTTCTCCCTTTAACCATTTTAAGAGTTTGATCAATCATCCATTGAGGTCTTTCTCTCTTTTTAACTAGAGGTATTGTCTTTTTGTATTATGCCCTGATAATCCCACTCCTGAAAAAGCCCACCCTGGACCCATTGGTTTGTGACAACTACCAACTGGTCAGAAATACCCCCTTTTTAGGGAAGACGATTGAGACGGTTGTGGCGCAGCAATTGCAGGTGCTCTTGAATGAAACAGATTATCTTGACTCATCCCAGTCTGGATTCAGGCCTGGTTATGGGACTGAATTAGCCTTGGTCGCCCTGATGGATGCCCTTTATCAGGGAGTGTGAACAGGGGGAGTGTGACCCTGTTATTCTTACTTGATCTCTCAGTGGCTTTTGATACCATTGACCATGGCATCCTTCTGGGTCGACTTGGTGAGATTGGTATTGGAGGCACTGTTTTACAGTGGTTCCAATACTATCTCTAAGGTCGTTCTCAGAGAATATAATTGGTTGACTGTCTTTCGGCCCCCTGGCAGTTGTGCTGTGGGGTGCCGCAGGGTACCATCTTCTCCCCCATGCTGTTTAACATCCAGAGCTTGGAAGTAACTCGTTATTTTTAACGAGTTACTTGTAATTAGTTACAATTTTAAATAACGAGTGGGTAATTCCATTACATTTGGCAAGTAAAGGAATGACTAGTAATTTCCCTACTTTTCAGCTGCAACTTTAACGTTTCCACATTAGGTTGGACGTTACTTGGGGGCGGGAACAAGGGGAAGTCAGCTCCTGGCTGTGATTGGTTAACACAAGACATGTGCCTCACACTGATTGGACCTCTGTGCAGACTCTCTCTTCCCTCGTGATCTGTGTTAGGAGGCACGAGGGAAGAGGTGAATAGGCAGGGCCTGCTGCTAGCGTCTGAGAGGAAAAAATGGCCGGAGGAAAAAGCCAGTTGAAGGACAACGGAGAAGGCAGCAGCAGAATGGCAAAGAGCTGTGGAGGTGAGTGATGATGATTTGTGTGTGTGTGTGTGCCCCGGTGTGTGTGTTTTCAGCTGCAGTCTCTGGTTTTGGGGGGGCTCCAGCTCTCTGGCTACCACCCCTTACTCTCCGGACTCTCAGCTTCAATTAAAAAAAAAAGTAAGTTTCTAGGTGGTCTAATTCCCGAGATATACACCAAAACGTAACCCCCCCACACAACTTTTTTTAAAACAGATCCATGCTCTAGCTACAACTCCCATCAGCCCAATCCAGTGGCCATGCTGGCTGGGGCTGATGGGAGTTGTAGTTTAAAAAAGTAACTTTTCAAAGCCCTGGCTGTAACCCTGCCCTTTCATGATTGTAGCCAATGATGCCAGAGTTGTGACTTGTTGATCTAGGCATGCCTAGGCTGAACGTCAGAATATGGTGGCTTTGAGTTTTTTGCAGTTTGCGTAAGTAATAAGGCTTAATGTTTTTTTTCCTCTTCTGTCCAAGAGTCAGACCCTGGGCTATGAAATATGAAAGTATTTAATCCAATATCTGCTTTTCTGGGAGTAAAGCCATTTCTGGGAGTAAAGCATGTACCTGGAGTAAACCCCATTGAACTCCATTAGGACTTGCTTTTGAGTAGACATGGTTAGGATTGTGCTGTAAATTAATGGGACTTGTGAGTAAACATAGTGCAGACTTGTGTTTGTGTTGTAAATCTCTCTCCCTCCAACCCTATTTTTAAAGAAATTAGGCAGGGTTTATCACAGTTTTTATTATGTAGGAAACTAATACTCATTTTTTTAAAAAATGAATGAAGTTTATTTATTTATTTATTTTTATTATTTGATTTATATCCCACCCTTCCTCCCAGTAGGAGCCCAGGGCAGCAAACAAAAGCACTAAAAACACTTTAAAAATCATAAAAACAGACTTTAAAATATATTAAAACAAAACATCTTTAAAAACATTTTTAAAAGCTTTAAAACATTTTTTTAAAGAAAAAGTTTAAAAACATATTAAAAAGCAATTTCAACACAGACGCAGACTGGGATAAGGTCTCAACTTAAAGGACTTGTTAAAAGAACAAGTTCCTTATCACTTGAGGCTGCAGTTTTCCCTGGTTGAGTAAGCCCCATTGAATACATTGGGACTTGCTTCTGAGTAAACAAACATAGGATTGCACTATAAATATCTTTACAGGTTATATAAATAAACATATTTGATAGTCATGCTTATATATTTTCATAGAATCATAGAATAGTAGAGTTGGAAGGGGCCTATAAGGCCATCAAGTCCAACCCCCTGCTCAATGCAGGAATCCAAATCAAAGCATTCCCGACAGATGGCTGTCCAGCTGCCTCTTGAATGCCTCCAGTGTCGGAGATCCCACTACCTCTCTAGTAATTAGTTCCATTGTCATATGGCTCTAACAGCTAGGAAGCTTTTTCTGATGTCCAGTCGAAATCTGGCTTCCTGCAACTTGAGCCCATTATTCTGTGTCCTGCACTCTGGGATCATCGAGAAGAGATCCCGGCCCTCCTCTGTGTGGCAACCTTTCAAGTACTTGAAGAGTGCTATCATATCTCCCCTCAGTCTTCTCTTCTCCAGGTTAAATATGCCCAGTTCCTTCAGTCTCTCCTCATAGGGCGTTGTTTCCAGTCCCCTGATCATCCTTGTTGCCCTCTTTTGAACCTGTTCCAGTTTGTCTGCATCCTTCTTGAAGTGCAGAGACCAGAACTGGACACAGCACTCTAGATGAGGCCTAAGCAGTGCTGAATAGAGGGGAACTAATACTTCACATGATTTGGAAACTATACTTCTGTTAATGCAGCCTGATATAGCATTTGCCTTTTTTGCAGCCACATCACACTGTTGGCTCATATTCAGCTTGTGATCAACAACAATTCCAAGATCCTTCTTGCATGTCGTACTGCTGAGCCAAGTATCCCCCATCTTATAACTGTGCATTTGGTTTCTTTTTCCTAAGTGTAGAACTTTGCATTTATCCCTGTTGAATTTCATTCTGTTGTTTTCAGCCCAATGCTCCAGCCTATCAAGGTCCCTTTGAATTTTCTTTCTGTCTTCCACGGTATTAGCTATGCCCCCCAATTTTGTATCATCTGCAAATTTGATAAGCATGCTCTGTACCTCCTCATCCAAGTCGTTAATAAAGATGTTGAAGAGCACTGGGCCCAGGATCGAGCCCTGTGGTACCCCACTCATTACTTCCACCCAGTTTTGTCATGCTGTGTCCCTATAAGTATCCAATTGCATACTATGGTTGTACAATACTTCCTTTACATTTTAAGTATGCCTTGGGGTAGTCATGGTTCTCCATTGTTTTCATCCTGAGGGGCAGATAGGCTGAGAAATGGTGAGTAGCCCATGGTCACCCACTACAGTTTATAGCTTATTTCCATTTTGAAAAATTAATTAAAACAATTTACATGCAGGCAAAATTTATTAAGCGGATTCACACAATATGTGTAAAGCACATCCAACTCGCATTTAAAGCGCATGACTTCCCCTAAAGAATTCTGGGAAGTGTCATTTCCCCCTCACAATTATAGTTCTCACCACTCTTAACAAACTGCAGTTCCCATGATTCTGTGGTGGGATTCATGTGCTTCAAATGGGTGTTGAATGTGCTTTAAAGGAATGGTGTGGATCTGCCCTAGGTATGATGTTCCTTTAATAGTGAATTGAAAAGAACAATTTTAAAATATACTTCTTACTCATTTTTCAGACCTCTTTCTGAAGTAAAGGGTCAAATCTGTAAAAACATTTGGAGCAGCCACATTAAAAGATAAGGGCAGGGTATTCCAGGCATGGGGTTGCCAACCCTGCTTGGATATGGATGTCTTTGCAGAAGAACCCTAGTCAAGGTTTACCAACAGCACAGTCCAAACTATATCTACTTAGAAGTCAGTCCTGTTGAGTTCTATGGGGCTTAATCTCTTAGTAAGTGTGTTTAGAATTGCAGCCTTCAGGAGCCTCCATCTTTACTCCCCAAAGCTCCCATCTAACATCTCCACAACACTAGGCTCCTTTGTCTCTGCTGTGGCCTTCTGGTGACTGCCCTAGCCTGAAGGCACTTAACCCTTCTTGCTGAAAGCAAGTAGGCTAGATTAAATGTTCCTTACCCAGGCTCATATATATAAAAGATAAAAGATAAACGGCATTTTGTCAAAAGTATTTTTGTCTACATTTTATACCTCATCCTTGGTTTTCCAAGCTTGGCATGGAATGCTTCTCATACAGAATTAATTTGAAATGCTGCATATTTATTATCATAATCATCATATTCAAAATAAAAAATATATGTACCGCCTTCAAGTTGATTCCAACTTATGGTGACCCTATGAATAGGGTTTTCATGAGGCTGAGAGGCAGTGACTGGCCCAAGGTCACTCAGTGAGCTTCATGGCTATGTGGGGATTTGAACCCTAGTCTCATTTTGTTCTCACAACAACCCTGTGAGATAGTAGGTTAGACTGGCCCAGGCAGGGTTATTCAGTGAGCAAAAATGATGCAAATAGGATCTCTTTTAATTGTGCTATCAACCTGCTTACTTCCACTCTGACTGGGGGATCTTGCAGCATGGGGAAGAGATGGGGGCACATCACAGCTGAAGTTCACCCATATAGGAGCATTATCTCTTGTTTATTACAGAGACGCCTGTTGCAGGTTTTGCTGCTGAGAGCAGCAGTCAGTTAGTGCGGCCACTTGAGTCACAGCTTGTTGATCCTGAGGAGGCAAAACTAGAAAGTGAGGTTCAGAAAGGAGGCCCTGTGCATGAGGAGGAGGAGGGCATGAAGCAGTGCCAGTTGCCCACAGCCACATCTGCAGAACAGCAAGTACCATGGTTTGGCTTTGAGAAAGCTTGTACATTTGTGAGCCAGAGTGGGAAAAATGTTGTTGTACAATGCAATTACTGCCTTCCAAGGATCAAAAATCTGAGATCAGCTGTTTCCTCCTCATCCAATGCGAAGAAACATTTTGAGGTAAGCCTTTGTCATGCTGGTCCTCAAAGAGTGTCCATTGTCTATTTATGTTTAAATGGTGAAGTTCCTCTTCCATTTTTTCTTGGATTCATGCTTTGTTCTTCTTCCTCAGAGGGCACACCCTGAGAAGCTGAGAGCAATTGAAGAAGCAATAAAGGCAAGGAGACGTGGCCTTCCTGAACCAATGCATGACATCCCTCCTCCCAAAATGCTGAAGCAGCAGCAGACAACCCTTGAGAGGTGGGGATCTGGCAGGGAGCCTGTCACCCAGAGCAATCTCGACAGGAGAATCATTGATTTCATTGTAGAGGAGACATTACCATTTCAGACTGTGGACAAACCATCATTCATTAATCTGGTTCGCATTGGACTCCCCAAAGATCTCACCATCATATGTGCCAAGACTCTGAGAGACAGAATTGAGAAGAGAGCATGCCACATGAGAGAAACTCTTGCAAACCGAATGGGTGCTGTGGCATATATAGCAACCACTGCAGATTGTTGGACCAATGGCAAGAAGAGTTACTTTGGGGTAACAGCCCACTGGATCAACCCAACTACCCTGAAACGTGAGGTCGGGGCCTTGGCTTGTAAGCGTCTGAAGGGGCGCCATACATACGATGTCCTTTCAAAAGCACTGCATGATGTACATGTGCAGTACAGGATCCACAACAAAGTTATGTGCACTACTACAGACAATGGCTCCAACTTTGTGAAAGCGTTCAGAGTTTTCATGGCCAAACAACCAGTGGAAGCTGCAGGCACCAGTGACGATGATGGTGATAACCAGGAGGAGGAGGAGGCTGAGGTGGAGTTTGTGCCTATCTGTGAGATCCTGGACACAGGACCTGAGGCAGAAGAAGAAGCTGCAGACTCAGGAGAGGATTTTGTTTTACCACCACACCAGAGATGTGCTAGCCACACCCTCAACCTTGTGGCAACACAAGACATAGAGGCCATGCTTTCTGACTCCTCCAAAAGTAGTCTTCTTGGTCCTTTCAAGAAACAGTTTTGTTCCTTGATGGGAAAGTGCAGCAAGTTGTGGTCCAAGCAGAACCAGTCAGCCCAGATTGCTGAGTATATCCATGCGCAATGTGGCGTGTATCTGAAGGTACCGAATAAGACCAGGTGGAATTCCACCTTTGATGCGTTGAAGCAACTACATGAGCTCCTGTCAACTGTGCCACTAAAAATGCATGCCCTAATGGACCGCTGCTCCTTGTCCAGGATCACAGCTGCTGAGATTGAAGTGGTACAGGAATACACAGAGATTATGGAGCCACTAGCCCAGTCCCTAGATATCCTGCAATGGGAGAACGGCATGTTCATGGGGTATTTGCTACCAACGCTCTGCAATCTGGACCGCAAGTTAGAAGGACTGGAAAACAAACCTGAGAGGTACACATACTGTTTTCAGCTGCTGAGAGGTGTGCGCGAAGCCCTAAGAAAGCGGTTTGCAGCTATCTGGGAGGACAAGAGGCTTCTTCTGGCAGCCTGCCTACACCCTCGCTTCAAACTAGATTGGCTGGAATCGTATCAGGCCACCACCCATACCAACAAGTAAGAACATTAGGGAAGCCCTTTGGGTGGATTACTCCAAGGGAAATGTTGTCTCAAGGGAGGCATCAGAGGGCTTAAGGTGGTAGGCAGGGGCTGGGCCTTTTCTTCCTGGGGCTCCTCATCACAACCTTGGGTTGCTGCAGGTAATCCTTAAGGGTCTTCTGTGCTGCCCCATGAGTGTGGTGACTTGGTCACCTTCCTACCTTCTGTGTCATCATCCACAGGCTCAGGTTGGACCCTGAACCAGGGGACATGACAAGCATCAGGAAATGAAGAGCAGATGATGGTTTCCTAACATATATTTGTTAACATATCCTCTCTCTTTCTTAGATACACAATGGAAGCCTTGCTGAAAGCTGAAATAAAGATGGGTGTACTTAATGAGGACAGTGATCAGTCTTCAGATAAAGACCAGGAAGGAGATGACTTAGAAGATGACTTCTTTAACTTTCTGCCCCAGGGCAAGAAGTCAGCAGTGGACACTGCTGAGGAGGAACTGGTGAGGTACCTGAGGTCTCCCAGCAGGGAAGTGTCATCACTCCATGGCTTTCCACGTGTGCTGCGGTGTTTTTTGCAGCACAACACAGGCATGCCTTCAAGCGCTGCAGTAGAACGCCTGTTCAGTACTGGTGGCAACATAATGACTGTAAAAAGACATTCCTTGTCTGACATGCTCTTTGAGCATCTTGTTCTTTTGAGACATAACAGAAACATATTATAAAAGCATTTCAAGTGTAAAATTTGATTTCAAGAGTTGGGGTATCTTCGTTGCTTGGGGGGATGTGAGATTCTGTTATGCCATTATGTTAATCTTATGGATAATTTTTTTTATTCTACTACCCCGTGTGTGTGTGTGTTTATTTTTAATATTGTTTTAGGCTTCTTAGATGTGCAGCAGCCAAGGCCAGCACCTTGTAGGAGTTTTTTTTTAAAGTAACTGAAATGTAATTGTAGTGATTACTTTTGAGAAAAAGTAAAGTAATCAGTTACTTTCAGAGCAATTGTAATTGTAACGGTAATTACTACTTTTTTGGGCCAAGTAATTGTAACTGTAATTTATTACTTTTTAAAAGTAATCTTCCAAGCTCTGTTAACATCTATATGAAGCCCTTGGGAGATTTGGGGCTAGGTGTCAGCAGTATGCTGATGATACCCAGCTCTATTTCTCTGTAGCATCTGAATCGGGAGATGCCATGCAAGCCCTTGACCGCTGCCTGGACTCAGTGGTGGGCTGGATGAGGGCCAATAAGCTGAGTCTGAATACTAGCAAGATGGAGGCACTGTGGGTTTGTGGTTTCTGAGTTTGGATAATTGGTCAGTTGCCTGCTTTGGAAGGGGATGTACTCCCTCTAAAAGAAGCAGGTTCGTAGTCTGGGGTGCTCCTGGATCCATCTTTGGCACTAGAGGCCCAGGTGACCTTAGTGGCTAGGAGTGCCTTTTACCAGCATTGGCTGGTAAGACAGCTGCAGCCATTTCTGGACCGGGATAGTGCGACCACGCCCTCATAAACTCCAGGCTGGATTACTGTAATGCCCTCTATGTGGGGCTACTCTTGAGGTTGTTCCGGAGTTTGCAGCTGGTGCAAAATGTGGCAGCAAGACTACTCACTGGGGCAGGGTATTGCTAGCATGTCACCCCACTGCTGAAAGAATTCCACTGGCTACCCATTTGCTACCAGGCCAAGCTCAAGGTTCTAGTTTTGGTGTACAAAGCCCTATACAGCTTGGGACCAGGATACCTGAAAGACCATATTATCCCTTATATACCCAGTCAGTCACTGTGCTCTGCAGGTGAGGGCCTCCTGCAGATACCATCTTATCAGGAGGTCTGTTCTACACAATGTAGGAAATGGACCTTTAGTGTGGTGGCACCTACCCTGTGGAATTCCCTCCCCTTAAATATTAGACAGGCGCCATCTCTGTTATCTTTTCGGCACCTATTGAAGTTTTTCCTCTTTCAACAGGCCTTTTAAGTTGAGATCTTATCCCAGTCTGCTTCTGTGTTGGAATTTCTTTTTAATATGTTTTTAAGACTTTTTTTAAAAACCAATGTCTTTAACCTTTTTTAAAAAAAAAGTGTTGAAAGCTTTTTAAAAAAATGTTGTTTAAGATGTTTTGTTTTAATGTATTTTAAAGTTTTTTATTATGCTAATAGTGGTTTTAGTGCTTTTGTTTGCCACCCTGGGCTCCTGCTGGGAGGAAGGGCGGGATATAAATCAAATAATAAATAAATAATGTCTCTGACTTCACTCCATAGTTCTTCTGGTTCTCTGTCAACTAAGTTTAAAGCCTCAAACCTGTTCCTTAATTGATCTTTATATTCTTCTCGAATGTTATTTAAATTGTATTTTGGCATTATGATTGCTTTGTTGGTCTTCTTTAGCTTTACTCTGATTTTCAATATTACCAGTTCATGATCTGTACCACAGTCTGCTCCTTGTCTTGTTTTCACTGTATGGAACTTCTCCATCTTCTGCTACCAATTATATAATCAATTTGATTCCTATATTGACCATTTGGTGATGTCCATATGTACAGTCGTCTTTTTCAGTTTCTCAAAAAATGGGTTTGCAAGAAACAAATTATTGGCTTCACAGAATTCAATAAATCTTTCTCCTGCTTCATTTCTATCTCCTAAGCCCCATTTTCCCACAATTCCTAGTCCTTTTCTGTTCCCTACTTTTGCATTTCAGTCCCCCATGATTATCAGCACATCTTGTTTTGGTGTGTGATCAATTTCTTCCTGTATTTCTGTGTAAAATCTCTACATTTCCTCTTCTGCATTTGCCGTTGGAGCATAGACTTGGATGACAGTTACGTTAATAGGTTTCCCATTAAATCTCATTGATATCACTCGCTCAGACCTTGTGTTATAGCTCCTAATTGCTCTTGCTACATCACTTCTCAGTATTAAAGCAACCCTATTTCTTAATTTCTCATTTCCTGCATAACATATTTTGCAGTTGCCTGATTGAAAATGTCCCATTCCCATCCATTTAATTCACTCATGCCAAGTATTGTAATGTTGATACCTTCCATTTTTTCTTGACAATTTCTAACTTTCCCTGGTTCATGCTTCTCACATTCCATGTTCCTATGAAATGTGTACATTGTACAATGCCAGATTCTTCTGCATCTGTGCACATCAGCCTCTGAGTTTCCATTTGGCTCTGACCCAGTGGTGTCATTAGTCACAGCACTACTTGTACTTGTCCGTTGTTCTTCCCCAGTAGCTCTCTGAGTATCATCTGACCTGGGGGTCTCATCTTCTAGCACTATCTCATGCTGCATTTTGGATACTCTGTTCATAGGGTTTTCATGGTAAGAGGTATTCAGAGGTGGTTTACCATTGCCTTCCTTTGAGTTTGGATGCCTCTTAGTCTGGTGTCTCAGCTTTGACCATTCTGCATTGGGTGCCCCTGCTAGGAGTCTAGCCTCTTGGTCTAGACTCCTGAGGGCATTGCTCTCAGCTTCTTTGACACTCTCAAACCCCTCACCATGTTAAGGTGTGCATCCTAGAGGGGGGGAATCATGATTAAAAACCATTAAAAAAATTACAATCACATGAATAGGGTGGGTAGGTTGTTTAGTTGCTTTTAACTGTTTTTAATTATGTGTTTTAAAAACTGGGACCTTTGGGTGAAGGGCAGGTAATAGTAACAACAACAACAACAACAAACAACAATAATAATACATCTCAGGTGTCAAAGGCCAGAGTAAAGAGGTACTTCTTTAGCATTCACCAAAAACTGTACAGTGAAGGTGCCAGATGCATCTCTGTAAGGAGGGAATTCTGCAGCTTAGGGACTTCCACAGAGAATGCCCTCAGCAATGAACTTCTGAGGGTGGCAGAATGAACCCCTCTGCTGATCTTAACACCTGAGAGGGTCTGTAGGGAAGGAGGCCATCCCTCAAATATTTGGGGCCTAAAGCAATAGGGTTTCAAACATTGGCATAAGCACCTTCAACTGGGCCCAGAAATGGACTGGCAACCAATGCTACTGTTTTAAAACAGGTGTTATATGAGTTCTAAAATCTACCCCAGCCAATAATCTGGCTGCTGCATTTTTGACCAGCTGAAGTTTCTGAATCATTTTCAAGAACAGCCCCACATACAGCACATTGCATTAATCTAATCTGGAAGTTACCAGAGCATGTAGTACTTTGGCCAAGTTATCTCGGTCCAAAAGAGGCCATAGTTGGTGAACCAGCCATAGTTGGAAATAGGCATTCCCTGCTACCGAGGCCATATTCACAGAAATGAATAAGTTTCTCATAGTCATTGGAAACTAGCCATTGTGGTTATATACCACCTCCACTGTCACAGGCAGTACACCTCGGTATATCAGTTGCTGGGAATCACAAGTTGGGAAAACACTTACACTGAGACCCTGTTAGTGGGCTTTTCATATGCATCTTGTTGTCCACTCTGAAAACAGGGTGCTGGACTAGTTAGGCTTTTGGCCTGATCCATCTGGGCACTTCTTAAAACAATATGTAAATACACTGAACAGCTGCAGAAACATAAAACAATTTGTAGAGTATGGCAACTTTTCACATGCACTCTTACAACCATTCTTAAAAATAGTCTGTGTGGAAGATAGATGTTATTCTAGTTCTTGGAGATTTTTATTTGATCCACCTGGAAACAGTACAAACTGGTGTAGTAACAGATAAAATGTTGCGCTTAAACCAGGATGTGGAATCTGTGGCACTCTAGACCAGCCACAGCCAGTACAGCCAGTGTCTAGGATGGTGGGAGCTGATTCCAGCAACATATGGAGAACCACACATTCTCCACCACTTACTTAGACCAAAGAGATCTATGTTAAAATCCTTGCTGAGCTATGCAGCTCAACATTATTATGTTTTCTATCTGATTTTAACATATTGTTGGCTTTATTATTTTAAATGTTTTTAAGTGCCTGTCTTTAACTGTTTTTGCCAATAATTTTGTTTTAATTCCTTCTGTAAACTGCTTTGAGGTTTTTCACAATAAAGTGGTATATAAATGTTGTAAATAAAATACATAAATAAATTTCAGAGTCACGGTCGCCTTGGGTCTCTTTCCACTTTTAGGAATAAAGGAATCTGCCTTATACCGACTCAGGCCATTTGGTACCATCTAGCTAAGTACTAATGACATAGACTAGCATTGGCTGTGCAGGATTCAAGGCAAAAGTCTTTCCAGAGATTGAATTTTGGACCTTTGCATGCAAAGCATATGCCCTACCACTGGACCACAACCGTCCCTCTTTTTTAAAAAAATATCTTTTAAAATAGTTATTTCAAATTCACGAATGAATGCACAGCATACCTAAGGCAGATCCACAACATGCTTTTAAAGCATATTCAACACACCCACCACAGAATCATGGGAATTGTAGTGTGTTAAGGGTGATAGGAACTATAACTGTGAGAGAAAGAAGTTGGATGTGCTTGAAATGTATTTTGTGGATCTGCACTATTTCATCAACTTTGCCTGCATATAAATAATTTTAATTAATTTTTTAATTTTTTAATATGGAAATCAGCTACAAAGTTTACTTGGTGACCATGGGCTACTCACTATCTCTCAGCCTAATTTGCCCCTCAGGGTGAAAACAACAGAGGGGAACCATGACCACCCCAAGGATGAAAGGAATACTTCAAATGTAGAAAAAATAATAATGTACAACCATAGTGTGAAATCAGATACATATTGAGATACAGTATGAAGAAATATTTATAAAAGCATGACTGTCAAGGATGTTCATTATTTACATTACTTGTAAAGATATTAATAGTACAATCCTATGTATGTTTACTCAGAAGCAAGTCCCAATGTATTCAGTGGTGCTTAGCTGTAAAGGACTTCAGCATCAAGCGATAAGGACTTCCACCCACCACAAAATTCAGAATTATGCCAATTTAAGCTGATTTGCAAGTGTTTTATATTTGTTTCTATGGTTATTGGATTTTAAATGGACTTATTTCTTGTTGCGAGCTATCTTGTTTCCAGTTGGCAACCCTACCTCACAGGATTGTTAGAAAGACTACACACACACATGAGATATAAAAATACATACACCCCATATAATAGTTTATTGTCAAAACCAGTTAGTCATTGCAGAATTTTTTTAAAAAAAAATCAGTGTTAGTTTCCTACCAAATAAAAGCAGTTACACCTAAGTCAGCCCTGCCTATTGCTTAAAAAGGGGAGGGGAAGGGGAGAGAAAGTTTTACAACACAATTGTTTGCTATTCACTCAAAGGTCACATTGATTTACAGCACAATCCTAACTGCCTACTCAAAAGTAAGCCCACTGAATTTAATGGAGTTTACTCCCAGGTATGTGGGATTAGCTTTGCAACTTTATTTCCAGAAAAGTGACGATAGGATTAAAGCTTCATATAGGGAAGCTTCATATAGGGAATAATGCTATTCATTAGACAAATAAACTGCCCTCTTCAACAGCCCAGGACAATTTAAACTGATTTGACTCCTTATAATTAGAAAAAGTACAATACATGGTAATGGCTGCATGTACACTTTAAAAAAAATTCTCTTCAAAAATTATTTGAAAGATAAAATGTATATTCACTAATAGGCAAAAAATGCACCAGGGGAGCAAGAGACCTGGCCTCCTCTCTGAGATATTTGCCCTACAAATTTGTCAAAATGCAAACACAATTTGGGTTGGTCTTTCACAGTCCAATCCACTTGTTGTGTAGCTTGGAAGATGGTGGAGGCTCCTGCTGTGGCTGGGCAAGCTGAAAGCTCTCACTTCCAAATCTACTGCTGGCAATAGCAGGTGGAGAGCCCCAAAAAGTGGCATTGCAGGGCAGGGCGCCAGTGGCTTTTAATCTACTGCAGGGGTTCCCAAACTGTGGTACCTAGAACCATAGTCATCTGTGAACTTTATTCATGTGGTCCATGGTGTGTCTGTAAAAATGCAATTTAAAATCATATAGCATCAAGCACAGTGCATTACTATTGCTACAACAGGCAGAAAAATCATTAAGTGGTCCGCCAAGACTCTCTGCAATTTTCAAGTGGTCTGTGGGGGAAACAAGTTTGGAAACCACTGATCTATTGGATCTAAAGCACTGCAGAACACCTAACGTTTGGCCCCTCGGCTATGCTAACCTGGAACTGGTATAGCAAAAAAGGGGGAGATGCTCCCACATTCTGCCTCATTTTAGGACTTCTCTGTAAACGCTTAAGTGAAACCTCAGGAATCAAAGCAGATATCACTTCATAAGTTTTGAACCTCAATAATCCATCTATCTCCTTCTCATTGGTTATACAACACATGGTGAAAATTCTAAAGAAAAAAAACTTTTACTCAATTATTTGTAGATGGTTCCCTCAAAAAAATAATAATGTAAAAATGAAATTTTGTTGTTGTGTGAGTACCAAATGGATGGGAAATGGGTCAAAGTGTTAGTCTGATTGATGAGCTGCATCATTCTCTGTTCTGAAAGCACTGTTTAAGTGATTATAGAGTTTGGATTATATGTAATCATAGTGACTGTTCAGATGTTAATTGCTTTATTCTTTTTACAGTGATGGGAGATTGCATGAAACTGATTAAAGATAAGAAAATACAGTAAAGCCAATGAGTACCAAGAGAAAAATAACAGAACTCTAGAAATAATATTAGCTTTTTCCCATGATGTATGTGATGCCTGTTTATAGTAGAAATATCACAGAATTTGAGAAATGTCATAACAGGAAATGAATTACAGCACCATCACATGCATGTTTCCTTGAAAATAATTCCCACTGTTTTCCATGGGACATACCCCAGGGAGTGTGTCTAGGGCTACAGTCTTCATGTATTGTGAAACTGGTTCTTTTACTCAGTGCAAAAGTTTGACCAATCGTTCCTTTTATCTATCTGAGAATATTGAAAAAATGCATTAATGCACATGTTTAAACAAAGATGTGCCAGATCCCAAATGCAATTTTATTTGGTCATTGTGCCTTACCAAATTTTAAATGAAATATTGTAACATTTGGCCCAATTTTTATAAAATATGTAAAAGACAGGCATATTTCACGTTAATGGGACTTCTTTCTCATACTTTTGCTGATTCTTGTGCAGCGTCCCTCTATGCTTGAGCACATATACTCTGTCACTGTGAAACCCTTAGTGCTAGATGTTACCAACTTTATTATGGAGCCTGGTCACCTATGAGAGAAGCAGTTGGTGCAGAAAAATACACTTTGGGGCCATAGACAATTCTCAGGAAAATAGGTGTTATGAGGCAGGGCCATGGAGCCTGCTAAACTACAATTCCCACCCCACACCCCACACCTAATGGTATGGCTGGTTATGCTTTCCCACGAGGTTTTGTGCGAAGAGTAACAAGGGCAGAAATTAAGATACAAACTAAAGCTACGGCATAAATGTTCTGCATAATTGTTATCTTGTTCTTTGGCAAATTTCCCTCACCCACAGTGAATCCCATTGTTTGTTAGGAGCTTAGTTTTTCAGGGTCAGTTAGAGATACACACACACATACACAACATCACCAGACTTTCATACCCTCCTTGGCAGGAGGGGGAGAGAGGAAAAAAGTATTTTAAAAATCCGAGGCTTGAAGGTAGAAAAAGGGGGGAGGAGAGGAAGAAAGAGAAAAAGGGGGGCTGAGGAACATCAGAGCTCCGACACACGTGTACGACGCTCTCAAGGAACGCATCAAGGACTGCAGGGACAGAACCGGGGGAGACTCTGGGTCTCGGTGCAAAACCTTGAGACCAAGAGATTCCTTCCTGGTTTTGGATCAGAGCTCTTCCAGATAGCTTCAGCTGTATTCAACTGCCCATTCCGGGCATAGAATAGGTAAACTCTCCTACCTTTCACCTCTTATAGTAATAGGGTCCTTTGATTTCTTTGGTATAAAGTTATGAATGGGTTAGGATATTAATGATTAATGCTGCCATGCACCCAAGTAATTCTGTAATGTTTTCCTACTCTTTCTCTCAATAAAATCAAGCTTTGCTTTATTTTGGTTTGGACCTGCATTTCTTGGGTTAAATATATACACCATTTAAGCACATTTCAGGGCAAAGCGCTTGTTTTTATCCCTAGCAAAAGATCCCCTCCTCTCAAGGAGGTGTGTTTCATGGGACATGAGGGTGGCAAATGCACACACTCAGGTTCCCAAGAGCACATGTCTTAACATAGGGTAACCACCAAAACTATTGGGGTAACAGCCCAAACTGTCTCTCCCCTTCCCCCGCTCTCCACCATTTCAGCTGAAGCAGCATACATAGATTTATATGATGCTACATTGTGAAAATGTAGTGGTACACGATCAAGTAGCTCAGCCCCAGTTGTTTTTAATAATCACTTCAATCTCCTCTTGGCTATGTATTTGTTTTTTTAGTGAGTGGCAGGATTCACTTAATGCAACTCAAAACACAGTTAGTATCCCACCTTCCCAACTGAATTGTGTACAAAATCACGTTGGGTAGCACAGTTTCACCATATAGGATCCTTTAGGACTAAAATAACACATTCATATAGGTGTATAATTGATAGTTCATTTTAAGATTGATGAAGGGAAAATTAAGAGGCTTCAAGATTATGGGGACATGGAATCATGGGACTAACAGCATATTATAGCTAAAAGCAGATAGGAACTTACAACATAAGCAGAAGTATGCCAAGGCACATCCTAAATGCTTTGCTAACATTTCAGTTATGGAAACTGATGAACACAGGATTCCAGTAGCTAATATAATAATAATAATAATAATAATAATAATAATAATATAACCCAGTACCCACTCACTGGATCGTTACCTTGTAGTGGTAAGTGGGCTTGGGTGTTCCAATGAACCCTGTGAGAGATGCCGTCGGGAGTCATGTACTCCCAGCAGGGTCACCCATGGTGGTAACGTCAAGGGAGACGAACCAGACAAAGAATGATCCAAGAATGTCCTCAACAGCAGAACAGGCAGAGGATAACAATGTGTATGTCACAATGGCTGTGAAGGCAGCTAAAGGCTGCAGCAGATAAAAGACTTCCAATCATCATGGTATCCCATGCCATTGGATCAAAGCCTTTTTCTGTCAAGATTGTGTGTTGATCGTTGTGTGCTGATCTCCCCACATAAAACAAATTCACGCACAGGCATCCTCCAACCAAAATAAAACAAAACAAAAGTCCCATTGCGATCAGCGAATGGCAACGGGCAGGACTGTGACATCTGGAAGCCCCTAGTCATGGACCAGCACATGGGAGAAGACAGATTCAGTTGTCCTGGCTCAAGGACTGAAGCAGTTGAGTAGTTTGGCAACTATATCTGTGACTGAGCAGTCCTATTCAGGATCCACACTGCTCACCCCATATGGGGAGGGGGCTATGCCCTAAACATACCTGCCTCATCTCTCCCTGACTGGACTACCACTTCCAGGCGGTTCACCACTTAGCGGTTACAAAAGACAATTGAATTTTGGAACATGGAATATACGGACATTGCTGGACAATGCAGATAGTGAATGTCCTGAACAAAGAACTGCCATCATTGCGAGGGAGTTGAGACATTTTAATATTGAATAGCAGCACTCCAAGAAACTCGAAGAGCAGAAGGAAGACAATTGAAGGAAGAAAAAGGAAGTTATATGTTCTTCAGGAAAGGACTGCCTGAACCAGAACAATGAATACATGGAGTAGGCTTTGCTATTAAAAATAATCTTGTGAAGTTTTTGTCAGAAGTTCCTATTGGCATTAATGAACAGCTCTCAACTTTCTGGTTGAAACTCGCCAAAAACCAGCAGGCAATTATTGTAAGTGCTTATGCACCAACATTAGATGCTGATGAAGACATCAAGGAAAATTTTTATACCCAGCTGGACACCATTTTATCAGAGATACCTAAGGTGGATAAAATTATCTTCCTGGGCGATTTCAATACAAGAGTTGGGCATGATTTCCATTTATGGGCAGAAACCACTGGGAAAGAAGGAGTTGGCAATAGCAACCTGAATGGAATTCTACTTCTGACTAAATGTGCAGAGCATAATCTTGTTATTACAAACACGCTCTTTCACCAGAAAAATAAATTTAAAACATCATGGAAGCACCCTGGATTATGTAATTGTCCGTGCTAGAGATCGTTGTGATGTACTCCTCACTAGGGCCATGACAAGTGCTGATGACTGCTGGACAGATCACTGATTAATTCCATCCACTAAGTCCATTAATATTGTTCCTCAAAGTAGGTTCCAAGGAAGAAAACAAAGGTGTAAAATGAGCATCCATGCCCTTCAAGATCCTATTAAGTGAGCTTGTTTTCAAACAGCGCTTAAGAAATATCTACCTATTGAACTCCCCGAAAATGTTGAGGAACTGAAGACTTCCATTATTGCAGCACATGAACACGCTATTGGATACCAATCTAAGAAACATCAGGATTGATTTGATGAGAATGATACTGAGATTGAACATATCAACAAGAAAAGGAAAGCCTTCAGATATGGCAGAATGACATTGACTGTGCTGCTAAGAAGAAATCTATGCCAGTGCAAAAGCTGAGGTCCAACAAAGAACTAGAGAACTTAAGAACAACTGGTGGATAAAGAAAGCTCAATAAATCCAGCATTTTGCAGATGCTCATAATATACAGGGCTTTTTAATGCCACAAAAGCCATTTATGGACCAACAAATTACAGTACAAATCCTTTATATTCAATGGATGGTACCAAACTTCTAAAGGACAAAGAGTCTATTGCACTGGGTTGGAAAGAGCATTATCACGACGTTCTTAATCATAACTCTATTGTGGCTGGTGAGGTCTTCTCGCAAATTCCACAACACAAAATTAGAGACAAGCTTGCAGTATCCCCTAATTTGGATGAAATCAGTAAAGCTATTAATCAAATGAAGAATAACAAAGCTAGTAGACCTGATTTCCTGCTGAAGTCTTTAAAGAAGGTGGGCCTGAGCTTACACAACAACTTCATAAGCTCATCAAAAAGATCTGGATGAGGAAGGAGATCTCAGAAGACTTTAGGGACACCATAATTTTCACTCTTTTTAAGAAGGGTGATAGAACAGATTGTGGGAAGTACTGAGGCATCTCTCTTCTTGCTACTGCAGGTAAAATCCTTGCAAGGATCTTCGCAAATCGCCTCCTACCTATCTCAGAAAATATCCTCCCCAAATCCCAAAATGGCTTCCGTCCTTCCAGGGGGACAGTGGACATCATCTTCACTGCGTGACAGCTTCAAGAAAATGCCAGGAGCAAAATCAACCTTTGTGACTGTCTTCCATCTGGAAACCTATGTCCCCACTGTGGGAGGCTGTGTGGATCTAGGATTGGCCTCCACAGTCACTTATGGACCCATCATTAAAGACCTTATATTGGAAGACAATCTTACTTGGTCATGAGTGATTACCAACGAACAGAGCTTGGAAAAGTTACTTTTTTGAACTACAACTCCCATCAGCCCAATCCAGTGGCCATGCTGGCTGGGGCTGATGGGAGTTGTAGTTTAAAAAAGTAACTTTTCCAAGCTCTGCCAACGAAATGAATGATGCTCACATTACAGATTTAAGCAATACTATGCTTAGCTAAGGAAGAATAGATTGTTGAATGCCTTAGATAGAATAGTGGAACAGGGCCGGATACATGAATTTTGCAAGACAGGATGAAGTAAAGTTCTTGTCTGGGACAGTAATAGTGAAGAATTGGAAGAAAGATTATCACTATGAGACTAATGGTGGGTTTGGAAACCAATCAGAAAGAGATACCTCCTGAAGTTGGATGGAGGTAGAGCAAGGGGATAAAAGGCTATGGTTGGATAAATATTTATTTATTTATTTATTATTTGATTTATATCCCGCCCTTCCTCCCAGCAGGAGCCCAGGGTGGCAAACAGAAGCACTGTGTGCAAGAGACAGAGAGACAAGTAAGGTCTAGAATGGAGGAACTAAATAAGATCAGGAGAAAATCAAGAGAGACCTGGTCTTAGACACACGAGAACCTTTGCATGTGTTTTTTATTCTCTTATGTATGTGTTATTATTTATTCTCTTAGTATTATAGCATAATACATCTTTAAAATAATTTGAATTTGTCTGATCTATTCACTGCTTGGTTTTGAAGGTGAGGAATTTCTAGTGAACTCCAGATGTGCATTCAAGCAGGGTAGTAGGATCCCTACTGGAGAGTGTTGGATCACATTATAGAATATCCCATAAAATTCCTACAGCCTTCTCTAGAACATTTGGCCCAACTGCACTAAGGGTTGCACAGTCACAACATAAGAATGAAATATACTCTCTTTACTGGGAGTATAATCCCAGATCTTATGCTACACAGCACAGCATTGGAACAAGCTGCTAATCTCTCACGTATCACAGATGAAAGCACATTCAGTATAGCACTATTCAGGTGTTCGACCTTCGTGTTAGAACTTACCACATAAGCAGAAGTATACCAAGATGGCAGCGATGTACTTGTATACCAAGATGGCAGGGATGTACTTGTTGCCCCCCCCTCTCTCTCTCTCACACACACACACACATCCTGTTGCCCAGTCTCACCACCTTCCATGCATTGGAGGGGGAAGGTCTGAAATGGGCAGCCTGATCTATGCCTGTAGGCTTCATGCCTAATTTAGAAATCTGATTACATAGATCAGGCTCTCCATCTCAGACCTTTCTCCTCCCATGTGTGATGGTGGCTGCTCTGAGTGACAGAGATACAAGAGAGAGGGCAGGACGAGTGAATACCATCTTGGATGCAATTATAATGGTTTGAGGGTGTGTAATGAGGAATACAATAATGAGGATTTTTAATCTTTGACTCACATCAGTGAGCCAGAGTCTGGAAAAACCTACAACAGCAAAGATTCCTGGGAAACAGCCTTTCTGTGACCCCTGAGTACATATCTTGAAAGCCTGAGGGTATAACTTCCTGACTCCTATGAAAATTTGGGGAATATTGCCCAGCAAGAATCAGATGCTCCTTTCAAACAAAGTGACAGATAATCTTAACCTTTAGGAGGACACAGGATAATGATTATCTGAAACATCAGGAATGTACAGCAGGGAGATTGCAGCTATTATTTGGGAATTTATTGGGGAATGGTTTCTGGAAAAAGACAGTTTCCTTCACCAGTAATCATAAATTCTTCCATTGTTCTTATCTGTCACATCCACATCTTCCTGGTCAGGTTTACATTGGGGTCAGTTCAGCTAGAAAATGTATAAAACATGAGGGGTTTGAAGGGGCAGCAGTTCCTCTTCAGGAAGACTCCAATGGCTGCCTTACTTACCAAGGGTCCCCAGCATCATCAGGACAAACATAGAGCTAAGGATTTGCGTGAGATCTTTCAAATCTAATGCTGGTTACATGCAGGTGGAGCCTTGGCTCATTGGGCTAGATACTAAAGTCTTTCTCTCAGCCTTAGACTTGCAGCAACTCTCCAGGAAAGGCATACACAACTGATGGGTCTCTTTCTTTCCTTTTTTCTCTGTATGAGTAAGCTTAACATGAGAGTATGTGTAGGGTTTAGTCTCTTTGCTTTGGTCTATCTAGCACTACCAAACACATGAATGAGTAATAGAAGCTGTGCAACTATTACCTGTAATTGTAGAGAAACTTGTGTTTCTAGTGAGCTATGCTCATGAGGAAGTCCAAGGTCCATTCATAACAGGTGAATGTTCAAACAGGGTTGATATTAGGGAGGATCATACACACACACACACACACACATGTTGAAACAATGGTTGTGGGGTCACAAGAAGATGCATGCTTCACTTTTGTATGTAATTTACTGAAATGAATAAGGCAAAGAATCCTTGGAACTATAGTTTACCTGTCACAGAGCTACAATTCCCAACACCCTTAACAAACTGCAGTCCCCAAGACCCAGGAAGTCATGTGTTTTAAATGTATGGTGTGTACATTTTTAATGCAACCTACTATTTCCCTATTTACTTCTCTGAAGCCTTTAATAAAACTACTTTAAATCAGAAGTCTGAAGTTGACTGACTTTCTGCTCAGGATCTGTCTCACTCTATGTTTAACTGGCATGGGTACATGCTATAGAATATAGTATAGGATTTTTTAGAAGAATCAAATGAGGATAACAGGACAGTATGTGTGCATGTGGGGGGGCTGGCTGGCAGTAACCAGAGGGCTTGAGAAGTGTTACATCCTTACTACTCTCAGAAATCCCACAGTTCTAAAGTGTCTCCAGCTTCAAAGTCAGGGGAAAACAGCGGTGGTGGCTGATTATTAAAGGGCTGCTCTTGGCTGAAAGTACTTACTGGTTTGCTATTACATCTTAAAACGTCAATATTGTACTAATGAACACATTAAATTCAGTATGCTATTTTAGCTTGGATACCCTCCTTTAGGTAAATGAGAAATCTATGTTTCTGTTTACATTACATACACCCATATCCGTTGGGATGGGGAGAAATTGATTGCCCTCTTTTCACATCAGATCAATGTGATACGATGCTCCTGAACTGGTTCGTGAATCACAGCAAAACTCCCAGAGATTATGCACTTCTCAAGATTTTGCAATGCATTTTCAGTATGCAAAATTTAGCACAAAAATGTTATGTTACATAAAAGATGCATCTATAATGCATGTTTTACTGATGAATGCATTGAAAACTGTGCATTTCATATAAAAAGTACAACAAAATGTGTACAAAATGCGCACAACGGAATGAAACAGATGCAACGGGATGGAACAAGACGCAATGGCACACAACAGATGGAGTCTGATAGAACTGACATAGGATGGGGTATACGTGATACAGAAGATGGAATTAGCTGTGCAAGCCATCCCTACATATCAGTTATATTAAATAATTTAACAGAAGCTACTGTCTTTACCTATGTTGGATCTGCTTATGCCTGTGTCTCTGTAAGGCATTTAAATAACATATATTCTGTAGTATAGCTGCCATCCTGCATTTCAGATTATATAAAACCGTTTTTGCCAGACAAGAAACTGTGAAAGGGAACAGTCCAGATCAATGCCATTATCTAGAAGGCATTGTTAAAATAGATTTTAAAGCCTTTGATTCAATGGCCTGTTGAGTTTGTGATTTTTTTGACTAACTGAGGGCTGTTAACTTGGCAGTCTTTGTTAAACTGAACATCTATCTATAATGCATATACTAAAAAGATAAAATGTAAGCATTGGTAATTTAATAAACAACTTTCAGAAACAGTAAAAAAAATCACAGCTGAATGCTGCTTCTAAAAGCTGGTCTATATGACCCAGATAGTGGCTTAGGGCATTTTGCTAAAATTGTAGAACTGATTCTCATCTTTGGTAGCTGTTTCTGGTTTCTCTCTTTAAAAAGAGAGATGGATATAGGACATTGAGGTATAGTCCACATCATTCATATGCTTATAGTGGCAGGATCTTCTAATAATCCACCCCTCAGACCTAGACTAGAGATACATTTATCATGTGAGCATCTATCCTGAGCTTGCTTTTTAGCAGCTGAGGCTGGTGGTGATCTCAGTTAAGACTATGCTGTTCAAGAAGAATGATTGACTCATGTTTCTTCAAATTGAAAAATTACCTCCCTCTGCTACCACCAAATGCTGGTATTTGCTCTATGCACCATAACCCTGATCCTGATGGACAGGGATCTTCCAGCTGCTAATTATCTTTTTAGGGGGGGAAAGCTTAAGAGAGATGGTCACATGGTAAATCACTTTGATATTTTTTATGAAGTTGCAGTATACAAATATATATTTTTATAAATAAATAAAATAAATAAAATTATAATCTCCTCCAGGTCTTAGCCACCAGCAAATAAGGCTCACTGCCTATGTGAGTTAGTAATCACAAAGCATGACACAATGACATAGAAGCAGCATCACAGGCACATGTGCCATGCAAATATTCAGAACCAAGAGTGCTGAATGCACTATGACTGCATAGACCTTGAAACACATAAAATATTACAGATATGAATTATGAACATTGGTACTCCATTTGAAGAATATGCACATCCCAGATGTGCACTCAGTTCCCAAGATCCGTTTCTCTTGCTTACTAAGACTGCACTTATCCTCCTCCTGTCTGCATCAAGAGGGCAGTTATAGAGAACTATAGCCTGCAGAGAGGCAGCATTTATCTCATGTCAAATATATTCTAGTCCTACAGGTTCAAAACCTCATATTCCTACCTTCCAACACTTACAGCAAAGGTGGAAAACATTTTTTCTGTTTTTTTTTTTTTTTCAATAATTTTTATTCAGATTTTCATAAAACATACAAGACAAAATCATAAAGCATTCAAAGACAAAAAACAAAATCAAAAATAGTTAAACAAAAAGAAAAAAAGAAAAAAAAAAACAAAAATAAAAAATAAAGAGTAAAATATTGACTTCCCATTTGTCAAAGATCAAATCAGTTATAAGTCTATAATATATAACAATCCTGTCTCTTAAGTCATATTATAAAATCACTTTCCTCCAGTAGTTATCTTACTTAATCATCAAATCTCATAAACATTACTTTATTCTTTCCACAAAAAGTCAAAGAGAGGTTTCAATTCTTTAAGAAATATATCTATCAATTTTTTTTTCCAGATAAGCATATCGATTAATCCATCTCATTACTAATTATGATAATCTTATTGTCATAACCATAGTCAAAATAAACATTTCAATTAATCCATCACATCAGAATCTGTTAGGTTCAATAATTTCAGTAGCCATTGTTCTATTATCTCTATTAGTTCCATTTTCCATCTTCCATCTTCAGTAGTCTTGTTAAGTCCAGTAATTTCAATATCCAATCTTCCATTATCAGTATTCCATAATAATCTTGCTGTCAAAGCCATAGTCATATAGTAAGAGTCTGATGGGGATTACCTCTATCCCAAATATTTTCTTGCCATCCATTCTGAATAGGTTGCTGAAATACTGCTGTAAAATCATATCTCTGTTCTTTTTTTCAAAATACACTGGGTCATCTCTTAAAAGTTTTTCCATTGTCACATGGCTGCAGTTAATTCCATAGATTTTCTCTATATTGGGCTCCATCACATCATTCCAGTCCAGAAGATTATCCATGCCATTGATAACTTTATCTCTAGAATCTTCATTCATTTCTTCAGAGATAACATTGAGTTCCAAACAATAGATTTTATTTCTAAAGTCCATAGACTCCAAATCTTGTTCCTGTTCCACGTTGGTTCCAATCTCCGGGATCTCCTCTCTCACAGGGACCCCTATTCCAGTCTCCAGGGTCACCTCTCTCACAGGGACCCCTGTTCCAATCTCCGGGGTCTCCTCTCTCACAGGGACCCCTTCCAGGGTCACCTCTCTCACAGGGACCCTTATATCTTTAATCTCCTGCTTCATTTTACTCAATTCAATTTTCATTATCTCAATCTCATCCATTATTTTCTGAAACATAGTTATTTCCAGATTTTCAGCCACTTTCTTAATTGCCATTTTAAAAGAAAAATATAGGAAAACCACTTCTTATTTCAGCAACAATTGGGTTAATACTCCAAACTTGGTGACATCACAGTATAAACAGAGCAGACAGCCTTATCTCTCCAATAGTTAAGTAAACAAAATGCAGTTCCCAGGATCGAAACAATTAATGGCAATCGTCAAGAAACAGATTCGTCAAAATAAAATAGACCAAAAAGAGAGTAGTCTCAAAACAGTATAATATTTTTCAAAATAAAAATCTGGAATAGAAATCCCTCTTCTGTGTATATCTTTAGAATGCAAATCCAGGACAGCTTTTTGCAACAAAAACAGAGATAAGCTATTAATTAGTGCGTAGCAGAGAGAAGTTATGGCTCCCCAGTGAGATGTCAAAAACTGATCAATCTGGCAAATCTCTTTTAAACAGCAACAATTTAAGTCAAGTAAAAGAAAAATATAGAAAGAAGGGTGCTTGCCTGTTAGTGCGTTCTCTCTTAGAAGATAAGGTGAACGTTCGCTTTATCAGATAGAGCTTGCTGTTAAAAATCCGTCCCACCTTCGTCGGCTGGACCTCGTCCCATAAATTAATGAGATCTGGTCGTCCCAACAAAAATAGGCTTTGAGGTTAATCTCTTCGTTTCTCCCTACCCGGGAGAAGTTTAATCAGTCAAAAAAAAAAGAAAAAACTGACTGATATATCTGAATAAGCTTCTTTTGAGGCAGGAGCCCGTCTCAAAAGCAGGCACAGGCTAAGTCACCCTTCCCGGAAGTCGAAAACATTTTTTCTGTTGTGGGTTGCATTCCCTTGGAGATAATCTCTCAGGGGTCCACATCCAATTCCTGGTAGTGTGTGGGGTCAATGCCAGTCCAGTGTAGGGATGGGCAAGGATTTCGATCCAGTTTGCATTTCAAGCTGGATCTATCAAATTTGCACTTTCCAAAACAATAAGAGCTGAAACACAGCCACCCTTCGACATTTGCACTTATTTACATTTTACAATGCAGGTCTCAAAACATTTACAAAAATGCATATATTAGGGGAAAGTGTGCATAAAAATGAATATATGAGCAACAATAACATGCAAAAATTTATTTATTTATTTATTTATTTATTAGATTTGTTAGATGCCCATCTGGCAGAGGTTAATCTGCCACTCTGGGCGACGTACAACAAAATACAATACAATCCATGTAAACACAATTCAAAAAGCAAACAGTATAAAATTTAAAAACTGAATAAACCCCCACGGAACTACCCTCTGCCACCCTAACCCCCTTCCCAAGCCTGGTTAAAGAGCCAGGTTTTCAAGGCCCGACGAAAGCATAACAAGGAAGGGGCCTGATGGAGGTCAATTGGCAACGAATTCCAAAGTGAGGGAGCCACTACTGAAAAAGCTCTGCACCGTGTCAAATGCATTATATGACAAAAATGGCTTGCAAAAATGTATACATTAGTCAAAACTGCCTCCAAAAATGTGTTTAAGAGAAATTTGCACTGAAATGCTGGAAAATTTTCATGAGGATTTGTTGTTTTTAAAAAAATCTCAAATGGCGCAGAAATGTGGAGAACTGAAATTAAGACTATAAAAATGAGACACAGAGAGAACCAAAATTAACAGATATTTCTATCCCTATTTCAGTGGCAGGTGAATCTAGAGCCAAAAATGCATAGAGCATGCCTCCCCCACCCTCATCTCTTTGCCCCCTGCTTATTCCCCTCCTTGGGATCTGCATATCAATCTGAGAGCCGTATGTGGTCCACCCCTTACTTATAGTCAAAGTGCAGATATGGCTAAATCACCAATATGTGTAACATGCTACAAAAGAATGTGAGGAAGTAGGTTACTCAGATATTTATTCTCATTTGCTTTTCATCATTGTTGGCCCTTTATGCCTAGTTCTTTTGATCAGAGCACTGGAGGAAGTACTGAAATGCTTCCATTGAAACAGCTAAAGATAATTACACCACAATTCTTTCCCAAATTGCTGCTCTTTTCCATTGTACTGTCTTAGAAGTACAATGCCACATTTAGCTACATTCTAATATGTTATGCTGCGAACCCTTTTGGGCTTTTCTGCAGCCAAAGCCAAGCACACTTTCTTACTGATTCCTCTCATCATTTCTGAATTACTTGCAGATTTCCTTAGTTAAGGTTTTATATCACCATTACAAACATCATCCTTAAAAAAAAAAAGAGCTTAACAATGTTGGATCACAGAAAAATTCCCATGAGATGTCTGTTTAAATCTTTTCCGCTCATGGATGTTTCTCAATTGAGAACCAGCACTTCAGACCTATGAAATAATTTTGAGAACTGGTGTTCAGTATTAGAAACATGCAGGCTGTTGGAATAAAAACTCCTGCCAATTGTCTGCCATATAAAAAGACATCTGTTCTCAGACATGACATAGCACAGAGGGAGAACCATTTCAGTAAAATGTCCTCATGATCAATAGTAGCAGTCTTTAAAAAAAAAAAAATCAAGGCCAGCTTCAACACCTGGCTTTAGGGAAAGGACCATAGCTGAATGGTGGAGCATTTGCATGCAGAATGTTTTCAGTCCCTGGCATCTCCAGGAAGGGCTGGGAGAGACCCCTTCTGAAATCCTGGAGATCTGCTGCCACTCAGTTTAGACAATAGTGAGCTATATGGACCTAATGATCTGACTCGGTATAAAGTTCCAGATGACTGTAGGAGGGCTCATGTTGTCCCTATCTTCAAAAAAGACAAAAAGGAGGTACCTGGAAAATACAGGTCAGTCAGCCTGACATCAATCCCTGAGAAAATTCTGGAGCAGATTATAAAGTGGTCAATCTGTAAGGAACTTGAAAGCAATGCAGTGATTACTAGAAGTCAACATGGATTTGTCAAGGGCAAATCCTGCCAGACTAATCTTATCTCATTTTTTGATCAGGTAACCTCCCTGGTGGACTGTGGGAATGCTGTGGATATAATATATCTTGACTTCAGCAAAGTTTTTCACAAAGTGCCCTATGATATTCTGATTAGCAAGCTAGCTAAATGTGGGCTGGATGGAACAACTAACAGGTAGATACACAGTTGGCTACAGAGTCGTACTGGGGAGAGGTAACGAGTGAGGTACTGAAGTGTTTGGTCCTGGGCTCAGTGCTCTTCAACATTTTTATTAATGATGTGGGTGAGGAGGTGCAGGGAATACTTATCAAATTTGCAGATGATACAAAATTGGGATGGATAGCTAATACCCTGGATGACAGAAACAAAATTCAGAGTGATTTTGATAGTCTGGAGCATTGGGCTGAAAAAAACAGAATGGAATTTAACAGTTATAAGATGGGGATTACTTGGCTCATCAATGCTACATGCGAGAAGGATCTTGGTATTGTTGTGATCACAAGCTGAATATGAGCTGCTACAAAAGGCAAATGCTATTTTAGGCTTCATTAATGGAAGTATAGTTTCCAAATTGAATGAAGTACTAGTTCCTCTCTATTCAGCATTGGTTAGGACTCATCTTGAGTACTGCGTCCAATTCTGGACACCATACTTTAAGACGCATGCAGACAAACTGGAACAAGTTCATAGGGGGCCAACAAGGATGATCAGGGGACAGGAAACAAAGCCCTTGGAGGGGAGACTGAAAGAATTGGGAATGTTTAGCCTGGAGAAGAGAAGACTGAGGGGAGATATGATAGCACTGTTCAAGTACTTGAAAGGTTGTCACACAGAGGAGGGCCAGGATCTCTTCTCAGTAGGACACGGAATAATGGGCTCAAGTTACAGGAAGACAGATGTCCACTGAACATCAGGAAAAAACTTCCTAACTGTTAGAGCAGTATGACAATGGAACCAATTACCTAGGGAGGTGATAGGCTCTCCAGCACTAGAGGCATTTAAGAGGCAGCTGGACAGCAACTAGTTGGGTATGCTTTAAGTTGGGTTCCTACATTGATCAGGGGGGTGGTCTCAATGGCATTATAGGCCCCTTCCAACTCTACTGTTCTAGAATTCTATGATTCCTGTTGTGAGGAGAAAATAGCCCATGACAGTGATAATTAGCTGCAGAAAAACTAATCATGATAACCAGGTTTGCCATAGATCAGACACATATAGTTTCTCTTGTCTAACCTCTTCTAATCTTCTATTCCAACAAGATTAGAACTCCAAAATACTGGGCATTATATACACACACACACACCCAAAAATAAAAAGGCTATCCTCATGTGAATGCTCATAACTCTGACATTTAATGGCTGGAGGAACATAAGGGAATGTAAGGGGTGTGACTATAACCACAACACTTTTCTCAATTCGGGCAGAACTCACCATATGTGCTGAATAACAGCTCTTAAAAATGTTGGTTCAAACAGCAACGATACCACTATTAATGGTAGGTGTGGAAAGACCCCTAGTGTCTTCAGGCATTACTAGTTACAGCAGAAGGAAAGAAGGAAAGGTGAAAGAGAAACTAAGTTCACAACTCAGGAAGGCCACTTAGCTTTCTGTCCCTCTATACCATGTGTGGGGAACCTTTGGCTCCCAGATGTTGCTGAATAATTCCCATCAGCCCCAGCAAGCATGGCCAGTGGTTGGGGATGAAGGGAGTTCTTCAGCAACATCTGTAGAGCTAAGGTTCCCCATACCTGCTCTATACATTAACCCTCTAGTGACTTTTTCTCAGTACAGTGAATATTAATTAAAGACTGTTGCTTATTCCAAAAGAAATCACCAGCCTCTCCCCCCAAAAAATCCAAACACAATCTGTAACATTGGATAAGGACTTCAGTGTTTCTGTGTTTTGTTTGTTGATAATATTTTCTGATACTGTGACTAGATAAGGTATGTGAACACAAAATTTTGAATATGAAGCTGTGGCTCTAATTATCCAACAGAAGGCAATACAGCATTACAGATAACCAATCAGCAACCACACGCTTGCATGGTACTGACTGAGCCACCCTCTGTATTCACCACTATCAACACCTGATAGTTGTAGGATAAGGACTTGTGTTTTCCTCACCACTGGTTTGCCCCAAGGGGACAGCCAGGATTTCCCAACAACCCTCCTTAAAGGCCACCATTGTATCAAATGATGCCCACAGTATGATGCCCACAGTAACCAGTGTGCATAACCACTGCAAGCTATCCAGAATATTCTAGTGTTTACTTAAGGAAAGGCAAACTCTCAAACTACAATGTTTTCATTTTAGAGATTCCAGCACTCAATCTAAATCTAAAGCTTTTATTCATTTTACAGAGATCATTCAATTACAGCATTGGCATTTTCATCCTAAATATTTGCATTAGAATACCTGCTGCAATGCTATGATGACAACAGTGAACATAAGGGCTTTTTTCATGGAAGTACCTGCCAATTATGAGATAGGCCGAATCCACACAAAGAACAATACGTTAGCTGCTTTAAAAGCAGTTGGTGAAGGTTGCTATATGTGGCAAGAATAATTGGCTTAAGGGTGCTATTTGCCATCATCATTGATAAAGAGTGGATTTTTTTATAAACATTTTGTGGGAAACTTTGTACTAGTCCTTTAGTGTGTGTATACTATGTGGAAATAACCCACTTGTTGGGGCATGGAAGAAAATAACGATTAATTACTGATAATGTTGAAACTAGGCTATCACTATGAACACCAAGAAAACACCTTCAACACTAGCAGAGTATCAGAAATAACTGTCCAATATTACATCATTATTATCATTATCATCATGAATGTTAGGATTATACTACATAGGTTTGCCTTTGAAGATGATCTGGAAGTTGCTGCTAGTGCAAAATGCAGCAGTCAGAGTCCTGCTGGGTCTGACATCCAGGAACCATAGAACACCAATTCCTAAAGATCTGCACTGGCTGCTATTTAAATACTGAGCCCAATTCAAGGTTTAGGTCTTGACATACAAAGCTCTAAACAGCACTTTCATTTTATCAGGATTCAGTTTATTGGCTCCTTGATCCAGCCCATCTCTGCTTCCAGACACCTGTCCAACACCTTCATAGTTTCTCCTGATACTGATGGAATGGAGAGACAGCATACTGATGACACCATGCTCCAAATTTGCAGATGACAGCTTCCAATGGTTTCATATAGATGTTAAAAATGGACCCTTGTGGGATCCCACAGCCCAAAAGCCACCAGCTGGAGACCGGCCTCTTCCATCATTCTTTTTGATATAAATGGATACCCACATCACAGACAACTGACTGGTTGTTCTATCTTACTATACTATACATTTTATTGACTTCCGGGAAGGGTGACTTAGCCTGTGCCTGCTTTTGAGACGGGCTCCTGCCTCAAAAGAAGCTTATTCAGATATATCAGTCAGTTTTTTCTTTTTTTTTTGACTGATTAAACTTCTCCCGGGTAGGGAGAAACGAAGAGATTAACCTCAAAGCCTATTTTTGTTGGGACGACCAGATCTCATTAATTTATGGGACGAGGTCCAGCCGACGAAGGTGGGACGGATTTTCAACAGCAAGCTCTATCTGTTAAAGCGAACGTTCATCTTATCTTCTAAGAGAGAACGCACTAACAGGCAAGCACCCTTCTTTCTATATTTTTCTTTTACTTGACTTAAATTGTTGCTGTTTAAAAGAGATTTGCCAGATTGATCGGTTTTTGACATCTCACTGGGGAGCCATAACTTCTCTCTGCTACGCACTAATTAATAGCTTATCTCTGTTTTTGTTGCAAAAAGCTGTCCTGGATTTGCATTCTAAAGATATACACAGAAGAGGGATTTCTATTCCAGATTTTTATTTTGAAGAATATTATACTGTCTGAGACTACTCTCTTTTTGGTCTATTTTATTTTGACGAATCTGTTTCTTGACGACTGCCATTAATTGTTTCGATCCTGGGAACTGCATTTTGTTTATTTAACTATGGAGAGATAAGGCTGTCTGCTCTGTTTATACTGTGATGTCACCAAGTTTGGAGTATTAACCCAATTGTTGCTGAAATAAGAAGTGGTTTTCCTATATTTTTCTTTTAAAATGGCAATTAAGAAAGTGGCTGAGAATCTGGAAATAACTATGTTTCAGAAAATAATGGATGAGATTGAGATAACGAAACAAAACCTGCGACAGGGTTGTAAGGAGCTGAAAATTGAATTGAGTAAAATGACGCAGGAGATTAAAGATATAGGGGTCCCTGTGAGAGAGGTGACCCTGGAAGGGGTCCCTGTGAGAGAGGAGACCCCGGAGATTGGAACAAACGTGGAACAGGAAAAAGATTTGGAGTCTATGGACTTTAGAAATAAAATCTATTGTTTGGAGACACAGGAGATTAAAGACATAGGGGTCCTTGTGAGAGAGGAGACCCTGGAGACTGGAACAGGGGTCCCTGTGAGAGAGGAGACCCTGGAGACTGGAACAGGGGTCCCTGTGAGAGAGGAGACCCAGGAGATTGGAACAAACGTGGAACAGGAAAAAGATTTGGAGTCTATGGACTTTAGAAATAAAATCTATTGTTTGGAACTCAATGTTATCTCTGAAGAAATTAATGAAGATTCTAGAGATAAAGTTATCAATGGCATGGATAATCTTCTGGACTGGAATGATGTGATGGAGCCCAATATAGAGAAAATTTATGGAATTAACTGCAGCCATGTAACAATGGAAAAACTTTCAAGAGATGACCCAGTGTATTTTGAAAAAAAGAACAGAGATATGATTTTACAGCAGTATTTCAGCAACCTATTCAGAATGGATGGCAAGAAAATATTTGGGATAGAGGTAATTCCCATCAGACTCTTACTATATGACTATGGCTTTGACAGCAAGATTATTATGGAATACTGATAATGGAAGATTGGATACTGAAATTACTGGACTTAACAAGACTACTGAAGATGGAAGATGGAAAATGGAACTAATAGGGATAATAGAACAATGGCTACTGAAATTACTGAACCTAACAGATTCTGATGTGATGGATTAATGGAAATGTTTATTTTGACTATGGTTATGACAATAAGATTATTATAATTAGTAATGAGATGGATTAATTGATATGTTTATCTGGAAAAAAAATTGATAGATATATTTCTTAAAGAATTGAAACCTCTCTTTGACTTTTTGTGGAAAGAATAAAGTAATGTTTATGAGATTTGATGATTAAGTAAGATAACTATTGGAGGAAAGTGATTTTATAATATGACTTAAGAGACAGGATTGTTATATATTATAGACTTATAACTGATCTGATCTTTGACAAATGGGAAGTCAATATTTTACTCTTTATTTTTTATTTTTATTTTTATTTTTATTTTTTTTTTTGTTTAATTATTTTTGATTTTGTTTTTTGTCTTTGAATGTTTTATGATTTCGTCTTGTATGTTTTATGAAAATTTGAATAAAAATTATTGAAAAAAAAATATATACTATACATTTTATTTTATTTTTCTTTCGCTGCTGATAGTTTTATGTATTTAGCATAGTAACCAGACTTGGGGGCTTAGGACAAAGGCAGTGTCCCAGAGGCAGGCAGCCTGAGGGGAACTCTGATTCAGTGCATCAGGGTCCCAGAGTTAGCCTGAGGAGAACTCTGATTCAGTGCATCAGGGTCCCAGAGTTAGCCTGAGGAGAACTCTGATTCAGTTGTTGCGCTAGTCACCCCACTCAAAGGGGAGTCCTCAGCAGCCCTTTCTACATTGCCCTGGCCTGAGAATGTGGCTCTTTCATCATCCTCAGACTCTGAGGATTATTCCCCTGCACCCTCTCTTTCTTCACCACCATGCAGGAACATGTGACTGAAGAATAGGCTACAGGCACTTTAAATACTGCCTAACAGCAGCTGTAAGGTCAAGCCCTGTCAGTCTTTTTAAGGCTTCAGATGAATTCAAACATTTGCTGTGACAACATCTTCCAAAACTCAGCTAGCAGGATCCACTAGGAACTCCCCAAGGCCTGGCCTGGCCTAGAAGAGGACCCGATATTCATCATCACTTCTGCTGCAAGCCCCAGCAAAACAGGGTAGGTGGGATATACACTGTGTATATAAACAAACAAACAAACAAACAAACATTTTCATGCAAGGCTACCTCTTTATAAAACTACAAAACTGGTTGCAAAATTACCCAAGGCAGTTTATCTGCGCAATTCTGGTCTTCTACCAGAGCCATACCACGACCTGTGGTATTATGCCACAGCAATATTGGGTGTAGTAGAAAGTGCCGAACCCAACACTGCTGAGACTGGTGTTGACACAATAGCATCAGTGCTATTGTGTAAGCAAGAACATGTTGCCTTCACCATACAGCAGCAGTGATAGAGAATGGGATTTGTGAGAACTGGCATGAGTGGAGAAGATATTCATAAAGGCAGAATCCTAGATAACTCTACCCTGCCATCCTGGTGATTAAAAAACCCCAAGAATGTCAATGCAACTGTGCTTCCCTGGTCATCTGGGACCAAGTACAAGATTTTTTTCTATCTAGATTTTTCTAACTAGGTTACTGGAGCTGTCCAAGCTAACATGCTCTACACAGGGCTGACTGACCCTTTTCAGGCCAAGGGCCGCACTGACCAATTGTCAACTCTCATTTCCTTTTTTTAAAGTACAGGTTTGGAGGAGGGGCCCTTGTAGAGCCACAAAAAAACTTTTGATATCACAGCAGGGGGCTGATGGGAGTAGTCAGTAATTTAAAAAAAATAAAAACAGAAATATTGAGGTGCCACCAAGAAATATTCATCAAAACACCATAGTGGGGAACTCAAAGGGACAGTCAATATTTTAAAGAGAAACTTTTTAAAAAAAATTAAATGACAAAATGTGTGGGGAGAGTTTTGGGAGGCCTCAAAAAAATGTCACGGTATGTGTGTGGATACAGGAGTTAGCCACCCGATTTATAATTTACACTGGATCATCTCCTCCCACACATTTCTGACAACTGAGATCAGCAGGAAAGGTGCCCTTGGGTATCTGGCAGGGGTAACAAGAGAAGGCTACTCATTGGCAGTCCCACAATCTGGGATGCCTTGTGGACATACATTCAACCCTCTCGTTGTTGATCTTCTATTCTGCCATATACATTAGACCTTATTTTTTTGGCTAGGCCTTTGTTTAGTCAATTCAGCCCTGTAGCCAGCCTTCCTCATTAGGTGGGGTGGCCACGTATCTAGGTGGGGCATTTGGGGGGCAAATAATGCTAGCAATCTCTCACACAAACACACAGAGGTGAGGAGGATGTGAGGGCCAGGACAAGGAAAGGGGAAGGCAATGGCCTTCCCCCTCCCTCCTCCTCCTCCAGGCAGAGAATATGTTAACTTAAAAGTGAGTTATATAAAGGTCAAGTTATCAAAAAACTTAGTATGAACACTAGGAATTAAATGACTGGAATATTTTGTGTTTCATATCTAAAAAGGATGTGGCAAAAAAGGGGGATACCAAAATGTGCTGACTCCTCCTTGAGGGTCCCTCCTTCTAGTCTTGTTCCTGACCTTCAGCTTTTTTCCAGTTGGAAATCAAGGGAAAAGTTTTTAACTGCTTGCTATATAAAGGACTAACTGATTAGAAACTAATTGTGGAAACCAAATATATTTTTTACTAGTTGCTGAGTTGATTTTCCTGCCCAGAAACCCTGAAAAGACCTCACACTCAGCTGCAAACATTGGGAATATCAGATATTAGGCCTGAGTTACAGTCTAGGTAGCCAGCCAGCAAGCTAACTGTAGTGTGAGCAGCAGTGTTTCTATTCCTCTAGGACTGTTTTCATCCTCTGCCATCAAGTATTCAAGAAAAAGAAGAAAACAATAGTCAATATGATTCTGAGTATAGTGAGTGCTTTAAAGAGTAAGGGGTAACTTAGGATATATGTTTTTTCCAGATCACTTTAACATTTCTCATCATAATAATTGCAGAATAAACAAACTCTTACTGCAGGCAAACAAACATGCTTATTTCTTATCTGTCCTTCACCATAAGGTCCTAGGTGAGTTACAACAATTTAAAATACAGCACTTAAAACAAATTACAGTCACAGGAATAGGGTGGGTCCTGAGTATATCTCAGGTGTCAAAGGTCAAGGCAAAGAGGTGCACCTTTAGCATATGATGGAAACTATATAATGCAGGTGCCAGATATACCTTTGTGGGGAGGGAATTTCACAACCTAGGAGCTGCTACAAAGAATGCTGTCTCCTGCCCAAATCTCAGAGGGCAGTGCAACTTCCAAAAGGGCCCCCTCTGCTGATCTTAACACCCAAGAATGTATGTAGGGAAGAAGGAGGTCTTTCAGATATTTGGGGCTTAATTTATTTAGGGCTTTAAACACTAATATGAGCACTTTGAGTTGTGCCCAGAAATGAACTGGCAACCAATGAAGCTGTTTTGAAACAGAGATTGTATGAGTTCTAAATAGAACTCCAGTCTGTAATCTGGCTGCTGCACTTTGGACCAGTTGAAGTTTCTGAGTGATCTTAAAGGGCAACCTCATAAAGAGCACATTGCAATAATCAAATCTGGAAGTTAACAGAGCATGGAGTACAGTGGCCAAATTATTTCTGTCCAAACTGGGCAACAGCTGACAAAAGAGCCAGAGCTGGAAATAGACACTCCTAGGCACAAAGGCCACCTAAGTCGCCAGTTGCATCCAGGAGTAACCCCCAGCTATAAACCTGTTCCTTCCAGGAGAGTGCAACACCTTCCCATCTCCTGGACTGGACTCGAGAACTTAGAACACACAACATGTCTATCTTTTCAGGATTAAGTTTCAATTTGTTCACCCACATCCAGCCCATCACTACCTTCAAGCACCAGTTTAGCACCTCAGCCACCTTTCCCAATTCAGATAGAACAGGAAAAAGTGTTTTCCACATATTTGGTGACACTTCACTCCATAGCTCCTGCTGAACAGCTCCCAGTAGCTTCAAGATTAATTGTGTGACACCACAAGAAAGCTCCCATGACATCGAATGGTGCCCCCCCGAGCTACTTTTTGGAAATGGTCCTAGAGGTAGGAGCAGAATTACTGAAACACAGTGCTCCCAACCCCCACCTTTTTGAGCCACTCCAGAAGAATACAGTGGTCAATTGAACTGAAAGCCACCAAAAAGTCAAGGAGAACAAGCAGGACTGCATTTCCTGCATCTCTCTCCTGACAAATGTCAACCAAGGCAATTTCAGTACAATGGCTGGGCTTAAAGCCAGTCTGACATAGATCTAGATATTCAGTTTCCTTCAAGCATGCCTGAAGCTGGACTGCCACCACCCTCTCAAACACCTTCAAAATATTCCCTCTCAAAAGGGAATATTTGCTACTAGATGACAGGTCTAGGGAAGTCCTCTTAAGGAGGGGATGCACCACTGGTCCTTATGGTTGACCATTGTGAAAAACAGGATGATGATGAACTAACTGGGACCTTGTTCAGATCCTGCAGGGATCTTCTTAAGTTGTTAAATGTGATGTATGCAAAGCAAATATATTGCTTACTTTTCTCAGAAACAAATCTGGGCAAAGTAATCATAAGTGGGTGGGTGTCCAATGTGTCAGATCTACAACAACATCCAAAGCCCTGCCAGCTTTCACCGATCAGGGCAGAAGACAAAAGGACAGTTTCTGCACTCTTTTTCACTATACTATTTCTAGGCTGAAACAGATGAGAGGCCCAAAAATAAAGTATCCCAGGGAATCCATGGGACTTTACATTCAGTGGATCCAAAGCCACCAGCACTCCACCCCTGCCCCAAAACATACCTTTTGGGGTACTGTGCACTTTCTAAGACGCAGCTGGAACCTCTGAAATTGTGGAGCCCCACCACCAGTCTCCCTTCTCCATTAGCAGAGGTCAGCAGAGAGGCACTAATGTCCCATCCTACTCCCTGCCCAGCCAGCCAGCCATCATTATCAGGAGAGTTGGGATCGTGCTTTACCTTTTCCTTCTAAGAATAAAAATCATTCAACCACTGCAGTCCTAAACCCACTGAAACCAATGTTAAATGGTTTTTAATCCCTGATGTTTTGCAGTACTAATTATTTTCTTCCACATTAGAAAATATTTTATATTTATTTTCATTTCATTAAAAAATAACAAAGAAGGTAAATTTGGTCACTAACAGTTGCAACCCTAATCATATCTACTCTAGTCTTATTTATTTTAATGGGGCTTATTGTGACAGGTGCATGGGTTTAGAATTGCAGCCTTTGTTGTTATTTCATACGAAAGATGCCCCTATTTCTGGATCCTCAAAGAGGAAGTTTCATTTAAATTCTGTAGTATACAGAGTATATAAGTCAATGAATCAGTTATAAGCCAAATAGTTAATAGGTTTTTTAAATCTAATCAGTTGGCAGCCGGAAATTTAAGGTAGTAATTCACAGACTTCAGCCAGGGGAACTATACCTGTCTAAGTGCCCATTAATCACCTCTTAATTTGTGAATGTTTCATGCCGAGCCAGTAGATTTGTACATATATGAATTAGAAGCATAGCTCAGAAAATATGAGTTTTCTCACTGAGGGAGTGGGTAGGTCTCTGAAGTACAATTGTCCAATATCTGCACACAATTCAACACATTATGAACCAGGTGAGATCGTAGACTGACTCATAACTATAGCCTGTATCCAGGACCAACGAGGGGGGGGGAAGCCAGTACAAATTATAGGGGCCCAGCAGTCCGGAAGGGGGCCAGGGGCCTGACTATGTTGCATATGTTTTTGTCTTTCTCAGTAGTAGTAGTATTTGTCTATTGTTTTTGACATCCATTATAAAATCGGTGAATATCAAAGAAAGTAATAATGATATAAAAGATTAAAGTGTAAAGATTTTTAGCCAGTCCACCCTTGCTGGGGGGCCTGAAAAAAATTTTTCACTGGGGCCCGAACCTGCTCTCTGCAGCCCTACCTGTATCTCAAGCTGCTAACATTCTGAGATGCACTGTTTGAACTCACCTGTTTGTAAGAACGTTGGGAACTAAGGTGTGTGCAAAATGAGGTCAACCACGGAAAAAAGGAAAAGTTTGAAGGAAATTAAAAAAAAGAGGCTGCAAGCAGGAACACTGACCATCCATGTCAAAGCATCAGGACAAAGGGATCACTGACCCAACAGAGTAGCAGCTTGTCAAATTTGATGTTACAAGAATATGACATGGCTCTAGGAGGTTACACTATCACCGACACATGTTGCAATGCCAGCTTACAGAACTTCCTTATTGTGTCTTTCAGCTACTTTCAAACATAGTGAACCTGGCTAAGTATTATTATTCTTTATTTATTCTTTATTAAATTTTTATCTCACCCTTCCTCCCAGAGGAAGCCAGGGCAGCAAACATAAACAGTAAAAAATCTTTAAAAATCTTAAAAACAGAACATATTTAATACAACTTTAAAAATAAGAAATCACTGTAAAATGTAATAGGACTTCCTTGTAAGTAAATGTACTTTGGATTCTGGTGCCAGAAATGCAATTTAACTTTATAAGTCACAATTATTAATATTTATATTAATGCTTCCCTCTGGAAAGTAACCCAATTATTACTACTCAGACTGCAAAGATGAGGTGGGCACATGTTGGACATGATACTGGGCACATTCCCAGAGTTAAGTACATATAATTCCCATTGACTGAGTGAACTAGCCATGTAAAAGCCATCTATTTGAATATTTTAGTTTGTATCTAAGCAAACTAAAAGTCTCGGGAAAGTGAGGGTGAACCTGAACTTAAATATATTGACTAAAATACACACAAACACACACAAAGGTAGCCATGCTTAAGTCCCATTAAAATCACTATGAGAAGTTAGTTGTGGCGAGGGATGTCAGAATTGGATCACAAATGAGCAGATATTTGTGTGTTCATCCAAGGTCAGGAACGAAAATCACACAAGCAGATATGAGAGGTGTTCACTATTATTATGGGGTTTTTTAGTCTACAATCGTTACATAAATAATTACAGTATTTTTAATTGTTTTTGACATTTCTCTTCCATTGAAATGTATTGTAATTAATTACATTATTAATTAACTAAGTGTGTTAGTTTCAGCCATAGCAGATAGCAAGATAAATAATGTGAGTTTTAGCTGAAGCCAAAATGTAGCAGAATGAAAACAACACTTTTCATTGGCTGCAGAGGTGAGATTGTGCTGGGAGCATCAAGGGGCAAGCTTTTCCACCAAGCTTTTTCCAGTTGCCTTGCCCCACCCCTCTGCCTGGACCCTTATAAGGAAGAGTTGTCAATTGAGAGGTACTGCTGCAGGGGTGAGACTGTGCTGGGACCATGAAAGGGTAAGTGTTTCTCATCTGTTTTACCCCTTCATCCATCTTCTTTTTGATATCTTTCTGGCCTTTACCAGGAAGATGAATGTATTTGGCTTTTCATTGTTGTTGCTTTTTTAAAATGTTATGATTTTGTTGTCTTAAAAGTTTGTAAATTGTCATTTCTTTTCTTAGTTGTATTTTGTATTTCAGTGTATCCTTTGTGAGCTGCCTTGGAACCCTTTTTGCCCAAAAGGCAGCCTGGATATAAACCATAACATAACATAACCCTGATTGTGATGAAAATGGGATGGAACAGAAAATTCTACCTCCTTACATCTCTACTTATGACTAGTTTGTGGCTCATTAATTTCAATGGGAATTTAATATGGCTTTTCTACAGTTAGATTAGCTTTCCCCAACCTGGTGCCCTTCAGGTGGTTTGGACCACAACTCCCCTAAACTTTGACTATTGATCACACTGGCTAGGGTTGATAAATATTACTGTCTAAAACAACTGAAGCTTGGCATTAAATCCAGCACAGCCCTTCTATAAATGAGTAGAATGTGTTGTCATGAATAGAAAGGACCCTTCCATTTGTGGAAGAAGCAGTAATCCAGTAGAATTCCCCAATTTACCTCCAGCATTACTTCCCATGCTGTTCTGGAGGGCCTCCACCAAACCTCCAGGACAGATTTCCAAGGCCAAATGAGCTTCAGAGCAAAGGAAGAATGGACAAAATTGGCTTCCTTCCCTGTTTGCATTCTGCCAGTAGAACTCTGCTAACAGATCTCTGGAACTAACCCTTTGTATTTGGGCCAGTGTAACCTGTTCTTTATAAAACAAACTGAAGGATGAGGTTTGGGACTTGTTTCCAACATGATGCCTCAGCTGTGGGACATTTGAAGATTGGTGCCCAAATCCACACACTGCATGAGAGCACTGGAGTTCTGATGCGTGATCAGAATTGCCCCATTCATCTCAACAAGGAAAGATGATCTAGAATGCCTTGAATGGAAACATGTACCTTTCTAATTGAAATCAAGGTCAGCCTACCCACACAAAAGATCCATATGCATGTCCACATGTAAATTAGGACATCTCTAATGATTTCCAGACTGGAGATGGCAGAGAGACTAACTAATCCTAAGCAATACTTATTATATCATCAGAAGAATTCTCCACCCTGTTGTTTGAATGATCCTTAAGCTTGTGCTCCCCATGGAGAAAAAACATCAAATAAATAAAAAGGTATGGTAGTATATAAATGAAAAGTTCTCATTAAACTATGCGTAAATACAGTTTACCATTCTTTAGGGGTTTTCTTTTCTTTTAGGTTTCCATTTGTGTAATGCATCAGTATTTAATCAAATCACTTGCAAGATACTCTTACAGGGAGAACTACAAAACAATCTAAAGTTTCTCACTCTAGGGCGTTTACACTTTGACACGGGGAAGGGGTAAGCTGTATGATACACCTACTACTCAATTTTTCATGCCTGAATTTTCTTTCAACACAATTGATGAGTTTCATCTAAGCACAAGCCTAGTGTTGTTCAAATTTCATTTCAAGAGCCTTAGTAAGCTATGTTCAAATTGTTAAAAGAAAAACTTTGAAAGTCCACTGCTAGAATTTTAAAACACTGTGTGCCATTTGTTTTTATATTAACTCAAGCATGGCTTCTTTTTCTTTTTTGTGGGATATTCAATAATAGCCAGTTACGATCTTTACATTTCACACAACAGTTAACAGCCAGTGTTGTGTCTATAACACCCATAGTTATCTTTCAACTCCTTACTTAATACCTAGTTAGGCAACAATACTACCATTTAAAGAGAGACAACTGTGGTAGAGACAGAGGGTTATATCCAGCACTGTCATGCCATGAATTTTCCATTCATGAAAGAAGAGTTCTGCTTATGAAACAGATGCTTTCATGAACGCAATTCTCCTTCCATTCACAGAAAAATAAAGCTGTATACAACCCAGAGTGAGTCAGCTTATGCAGATGAGTTTATAGCTGTTCTTAGATTTGAAAGGAGGCGTGAATGAGCCAAACATTACATACTTGACCTGCAAGACTGTTCAGAAACTGTAGTTAATGCAAAATGTGGGCTGCTAGCTTACTAACTGAAACTAGGCGTTATGATCATACTATGTTTATACTGTGCCAACACTACTGCTACATAGTTTCTAGATCTAATTCAGAGGCTTGGCTTTGACTTTTAAAGTCCTTCCCAGGGTACTTGAAGGACCACCTGTCTCCATATGTACCTACCCTTACTTTACAATCTTCAGTAGCAGACCTGCTGTGGTGGGCCCAGCTATTTGAAGACAGGCAGGTGGCTATCAGAGAGGGCCTTCTGAGTGATGGCCCCAGTTATGGAATGCTCAACCAAAAGGTTTGCCTGGTGCCTACCTCATTGACCTTTCAACACAAAACAATTTTTTTATTTTCCTTTTTACATGCAATTTTAATACTATTAACCTTTTAATGTTCCAACTGTGCTTTTGTGGATTTAGTTTACTATGTTTTTTAATTACATTTTAACTCTCTTAGGGAGCAATCCACACTCAAGATCTGCTGGGATGAGGGGGGTTTGGAACTGGTAGATCTCTGGGTGATCTGGCTCAGCCTGGACTCTACTGTAGCTATGGAAATTGAAGTCCCCCATCCTGGCTCAGGCAGAGATACCCTGGTGTAAGTCATTCACCCTGGCTCAATCAGGGCTCAGCCAGGTGGCTCAGCCAAGGTTGTGGTAAGTCCCCAAAAGATGGTGTTCTGGGAATGTGGTGGGGGTGGGATGGAGCAGGGGAGACTTACCCCTATTCCAAACTCCTTTCAGCTCAGTCACATGACCTAATAACCCAGTGAAGTTACACTGGCTGCTTTATGTAGGTGGCAGACATACTGTATGTGTCAGAATCAGTATTACAGTTTGGAGCAAGGATTCCCCTAAATATAGGACATCCAGAAACATAGTGTTGTATACATTGTCAGAGTAGACAATTTGAATGGGTTTACTCTAACTTAGCTGGATACAAACCATACAACGTTAGAGCATTAATGAGAGTATAAGCTTGCCCCTTACCAATTCATCTATATGCACAGGGTCTTGATACCAAGCACAGAGTGCACTGTGCATACAGATGTATTGGGATAGAATAGGCCTGTGCTCTGATGTAACACCCAGGTCAGTCAGAACCAATTGTCTCATGAAATGATCCTAATGATGAAACAACTGTGTGTGTGTAAATAGTGATGAGATGGATATTACAGAAGAGGCATCTGCATGGTAATTGGGAATATGTCCAAATGTGTGGCATTCCCACAATTTAAAAAAATAAATTTTGAAAAGAAAATGATTAGTACAGAGGTACATCAGAACAGTGCAAGCAAATCAGGTGCATTAATTGAAAAAAAACACCTTTCATATAGTGGTACAGCTCAACTACAAATCAAGAAACCCCTGATTTGAATCTCATCTCTACTATGGACATGCAAAGGTCTCACCGTCAAAATCTGTCATAATCTGCAAATATGGGGATAGTAGTAGTAGTAGTAGTAGTAGTAGTAGTAGTAGTAGTAGTAGTAGTAGTAGTAGTAGTAAAGGTAAAGGTGTCCCTGCACTCATAGTGCAAGTCATTTCCGACTCTTAGGGTGACGTCTTGCGACATTTACTAGGCAGACCGTATATATGGGGTGGGATTGCCAGTTCATTCCCCAGCCTTTCTTTATCCCCCAGCATATGCCGGGTACTCATTTTACCGACCACGAACGGATGGAAGGCTGAGTGGACCTCGACCCCTTTTACCGGAGATTTGACTTCCTCCTTCCATTGGAATCGAACTCCAGCCGTGAGCAGAGCTTCGGCTGCATTACCACCACTTACCACTCTGCACCACGGAGAGTCGTTGTCGTCGTCATAGTATATTAGTTGCTTGATACCCTAAGATCCCCAAGCAACTTATATAATGTTAATACTTTTACAGATAGGGGAGAAATTTGGTTCAGTTCATAATTCACCGTGAATTTACCTAATTTGCACTTCCTGAAACAATATGCTTTACTTTGAAATTCACAACTGAATTTTGGAATGCAGTTATCCAATCATATACTGTGTACAGACATGTATATATTTGGACAAAGTGTGCATAAAGATGAAAATATTAGTGAAAATAACATACAAAATGCATTTTAAGGGGAAATGTGTACATCAGGAGAATGCTGATAAATTTTTCATGATTTTCTTTTAAAAAATCAGAAATGTGGAGAACTAAACTTAAAACTGGAAAAATGAGAAGCCAAGAGAAAGCAAAATGACAGATGAGTCCATTCCAATATACCTTACATGGCTATTGAAATATTGTCTCACCCCTTATATATCCAGTCGATCACTGCACTCTGCAGGTGAGGGCATACTGCAAATACTATCTTAGCAGGAAGTCTGTTCTGCACAGCATATGAAGTGGACCTTTAGTGTTGTGGCACCTCCCCTTTGGAATTCCCTTAAATATTAGACAGATGCCATCTCTGTTGTCTTTTCGGTGCCTGCTGAAGACCGTCCTCTTTCAACAAGCCTTTTAAGTAAATACCTTATCCCAGTCTGCATCTGTATTGAAATTGTTCCTTAACATGTTTTTAGTGTTTTATCATCTGTTGGCCACCCTGGGTTTGGGAGGAAGGGTGGCATATAAATGTTGCTGTTATTTGATGATGAGGTAAAGATTACAGTAAAAGAATGTGTGTGAATCACTTTGAACACTCTAAAACCACAACATAAATGCTAAGCATTATTCACTCAACCTTACCATCAGCAGGATCTTTCCTGATCATGTCAAATTATAAACTGTAAGTGCAGTCCTGGTCAGACTAGACCCTTTAAAGTTAATGGGCATGACTAACTTAGGTTCATTAATTTCTGGGTCTACCCTGAATAGGACTTAGTTGAACACAAGTTTAAAATGTTTTCTCCAGAATCCATTAAATTTAGTTTTGGAAGATTTTTAAAAAATGCTGCAATTTCTCAAAGAAGAAGAAAAATAGAAGGAAACCAAGTTGTTAAAAGAAACAATATGCATTAGTTTCACAATAGCCAGATGAGCTCGGTTTTCCATCTGCTAGCCATTGTTTCACAATGAAACAAAACCTGCTGAGTTCATCAGAGAGAGAAGTACTTTGCTGCTACATCGACCTCCGGATCTCTGCAAAACTAATCACAAAAAGGAAAACAAAGAATGGTTTAATGAATTAGCTGGGAATGAGGCAACCATTTTCTCATTTCCTATACCGCTATTGGCATGCAAATCTGAAGAAAAGGGTAATAGAATCTTAGCATGACTGACATAAACCTTTTCAATACCAACAGCCTTTCCATGCAGAAGATCAGGGCTATGTGTTGAGGTAGTGGTGAAGAAGCATGATCCCTTGGCCCACATTGTCAGACTGATCAGTTCTTGTTCAAGACCTGATCCTGATCCAGGACTCAAGTGAGTTCCTCCTATTGTTAAAATGGTTTGTATCAAATTAACAAAGGAATCTTCAGTAGCTGCTGGGACAGCTCCTGCTTCAGTAGTCTTTCCATGTATTTATTGACTCCTGGCTTGTTCTCCAGTTCTGCCTCCTGGTTTGTCTTCTAATCTGGATAGATTTCTCATGGTTCCCTGATCATGAATTTGGGTTTGCCCTCTGATCCTGATTACTCTTTTGACACAGAATCCTTACTCCTGGCTTATTCAGACTGCTGCCTATGGCCCAGCCACAACTGTAGCTGCAACCCACCTTAGGTCACCCACCATATGAAGACCAATGTCTCTATCCAGGAGAGGTCAACACGTTGGGGCATGCCATGGAGTTGTCCTCCCAACACCAGTGTCACTGCTGGTTACCAGGATGATGCAGGAATGGAGTAGGGCAGCAGCGAGGTCATGGCTGGGTGGGCATACCAGCAGGAGCAGTGGATTGTCTCTGCTGATGCATTCCAAAGCCCTGACCTCACTGCCACCCTGCACCATCTTACAAGTGGCAGCAAAGTCAGGATTGGTAGGGTGCTTCCATGGCATCGCCCCACTGTGCTGGCTGCTCCTATCCCTGTCTCACATACAGAATCAAGAGCATAGAAAGGTAGGAGGCAATGCTGCAGAGTTTTCTAGATTGCTAAAAGGCAGCTTTAAATGTTCAGTCAATGAAGGAGTGCCTGGTGTAACTTCTTCTTCTAAGGCAGTTAATTATATTTTTGCAAGGAATAAAATGTTCACATAGGTGCACTTTATGTAGGGATATTTCACATGGAACTTGGAATGGTACAGTTGTGTGAAAAGACTACATCACCACAGTGACTTAAGCAGAGCTTAGAAGATAACTTTTGAAAAGGAATAAATTACAATTACTGTTACATGGCCCCAAAAAGGAATACATTACCATTACAATTACAATTTCTCTGAAAGGAATTCATTACTTTACAGTTACTCAAAAGTAATCACTACAATTACACTTGAGTTACTTAGAAAAAACTAGAGTGCCTACAAGGTGCTGGCCTTGGCTGCTGCACACCTAAGTCACCTAAAACAACATTAAAAATAAACACACACAGAGAGAGGTAGTAGAATAATTCTTTTTATCCATATGATAGCAGTGGTGGTCTCTCTGCTGGTAATGGAGGTGGGGAGGGAGGCAGAGGCCACAACTCAGAACTTTGCACGTCAAATCAAGTGCAACCCCACACACACACACACAGATGCTCAACCGGTAAGCATAATCCCTCTCACTTAACCACCTCCCGGACCATACCCTGCCACCAACTAAAGTACACCCCCAAAACAAACATTTCCCCCTGAGATGCAAAAAAGTTAAAACACTGCAAATGCAGCAGAGTAGCCAGGGAGGGTGACGGAGGCTGCTTTGTGTGCCAAGTGCAAACACAGTATTCACATACACACGCACGTCATCTTTCACCTCCACAGTTCTTTATTTTCATTCTGCTGCTGCCTTCTTCCTCTTTATCCATGTTCTTGCCTTCTAGCTCCTTTTCCCCTCCACTTCATTCTTCTCCACCAGAGTCCACTTTTTAAAAACAATTGTTTTCTCCACTCCACCCCGTCTCACTTTCCACCTCCTCCCTCTCCTTTATTCATATTGTTGCCCTCCGGCTCCTTTCTCCCTCCACTCAATTCTTCTCCACCGCTGTCCATTTTTTAAAACAATTGTTTTCTCCACTCCACCCATCTCACTCTCCACCTCCTACTCGTCACCTCCTACCCACCCACAAAGCACGAGGGAAGAGCGATGCTGCCCAGCAGCCCAGTTTGTGGCACATGATTTTCATCCACGAATCAAAAGAGCAGAAGACTTCCCCTGCTCTCCCCCAAGTAATGCCCAAAACGAATGCTGGAAACATTACAATTACTCCTCAAAAGTAATAAAATTACTCCTCATTCTATTACAGTCAAAATGTGAAGGAATTACCCGCTCGTTCTTCAAAAAAGTAATGAATTACAATTCATTTTTTGTAACTAATTACTTCCAAGCTCTGGACTTAAGTCAGGATCTAAAGGTTCACCATAGTTTTGTACAAAGCTTATGTGTGGCCCAGTGTTATTTTTTTTAATGATTTTTTTCTTTGAACTGCTTTGAAAACTCTCTTCAGTTTCAAAAGTGGTTAACATGTAGCTTGAAGCCTTCTGTTTATAAAGCAGAAGCCTGAAATCCCATTGGGCATTCATATATAGATGCATAGTTCTTTAGATCCTGGCCTTAGCGTTTGTATTGCTTGAGTTATTTTAATTGTAACCCACTTGGGAATTGCATTTGGAATGAAGAGTGGGTAAGAAAAGTTTTAAATAAATAAATGTTTCTGCTCTGGACTTAAACAGATGCAGGTGACACAGGAAGCTGCATCATAGTAACTAAGACTGTTTCTCCATCTTGCACAGTACTATTTATTTATTTTTATTTATTAAATTTATATCCCGCCCTTCCTCCCAGCAGGAGCACAGGGTGGCAAACAAAAATACTAAAAACACTCTAAAACATATTAAAACAAAACATCTTAAAAAATATATTAAAGCAAAACATCTTTAATAACATATTCAAATAAAACATCTTTTTAAAAAGAGTATTATCTACTCTGAACGACTCTCCAAAGTCTCAGGCAGAGACCTTGCTCATTGCTGGCTGCTACCTGATCCTTTTAAGTAGAGATGCTGCCCTGGATCTAACCCAGAAGTATCTTCTGGATGCAAAAGAAAATTGATACACTTTGGCAGGTAGTATGTGGAGCATCCTGTTGTCCTCTCAAACCCTTGTTTTCCTTCTTCCATGGTTGTTCACAAAATTCATACCAGTGAATTGCTAAGAGAGTATTAATTGCAAAAGCAAGCATTAGATGTGCATCCTGCCATTCACTGAATTGTACCATGCAAGCTTTGAAACAGTTTGTGCCTAATGTGAAACTCAGGCCTATAGCCAGAAATTTTATGGTGAGGGCAGGGGCCTAATAATATGCCACAGGGTAGGGGGTGGTCAACGCAAACCTAAATAAATTGAGGCTAATATGTTTAAAGTTATTTAATTGTTTAACATATAAATAACATTCAGTCTTTGAAAATATTAAAAGAAATGCTTAGTGCTGAAAAGTTATCACTGCCTTTGCACTCATTAGCCAGAAACAATGGTAGGCAAAAGTAGGTTTACTTCTTACTGAGCAATTGGGTAATGAAAATTAAAAAATCCGGGGCAGAGCTGAGATAATTCTGATGTAGTCATGTCCCCCAAAGCCTGTCCCTGTGGTTATTAATCTGGTGTAAGCAATATCATAGTCAGGCACTACTTAAATTCTACAAAAAGAGATGCTGAGTTTCAGGAACACATTACACCATACCTTCTCAACCGTAAGCCTTATCCTCAGAAGCCACTTTATGGAAGAAATAGCTGTGGTTACTAGTGGCTACAAAAAGGTAATGATTTGCTGCACAGAAGCATTTATTAAACACTTTGTACAGTTCAGAGATCAACTCTAGTAATTAAAACAGGTTCTGGAGCTGCGCTTTGATGAGATCGAGCTTAAGCTATATCTTGGGCTCAAGAACAGTGCTTCAGAGTATATATCAGTTTATAGCACATACGAAAGAAAGAAATATGAATGTATTGAGTACTTCTGTTGGTATCCAGCATACTAGTCTTAAAAAAGGTTAATCTGAATTTCAAGGAAAACAAGTATCTGCAAAGAGCATAAAATTAGATGAGGTAACAGAGTTCCACCTAGTGGTCAAAACAATATCCTCAACTAGAGCAATACAGCAGTTTTAAGTTGCACAAGATCTGCGGACCTACATCTATTTAAACATAGAACGCATATCAACATCATTACATGAGCTAGTTTACAGTCTCCCACATTCCAGGTGGACCAGAACCTAATCTCTACATGGCAGAGATAAAAACAGCAGCTTCCTTTGAGAAGAAAAAAGCTAACAATATTTCTCAGTGCTTATCGTAAAAAGCTATTATTGATTTTATATTGCAGTTTCAGGGAATCTTTGCTCGTACTGAGCATCATTACACAATACTATCTGATGAACTGCATAGTGATGGTTACTCCATAAACAATGCTTCTAAGCTACTGTAGATTAAATAACCATTACACACAAAAGAATGCAGGGGTGAGGAATCACACGCCTAGGGGCCAAATGCGGCTCTCCAAGCTCAGGCTCTTGAAACTCTCCCCAGGCTACACGCCCTGTCTTCAGACCAAACCCTTCCCAGCCCTACTTCATACCCTCCTAGAGTTTATTTTTTCCCCTTGCTGGAATGTGTCCTTGAACTGTGACAATTTATTTTTTACATTTATATCCAGCCTATCTTTCATCATAAAACCAAGATGGTATACATATGATTCCTAGGCAGTTTCTCATCCAGGCACTGACCAGACCCAGACCTGCCCATTTTTAGCAAGATGGTGGCCTCATATGCATTCCAATCATAGCCTGGGATATAATGCCTCTTCGTGTCCTGAATAGAGGGTAGAGAGGGGTTTGCGAATGAGTGTATACAAATTAGCCTACTATACAATGGTAACATTTACATTTATTGCTTCACACACTTTTGCCTCTGGCTTCGCCCACCACTGACATGTGGCACCCAGAAGATTGCCTAGATTGGAATGTGGAACTTGGCCTGGAAAAGATTTTCCACTCCCGGCATAATGCAATTCCTGTTATTTATAGGTATTGTACTGGCTCAAATTATAAGAAAACCTAGTTCTAGTTATTAAGAAGAGTACATATTCCTATTTCCAGCCCAAGATAGACATGACATTGTTTTAAATATTCATAATTACACCATTCATGCCACTGAGGAAGAGGCTAATTAGCATTTTGACAGAGAATCTCATCAATATACTAGGCAAGACTTGAAACTTAAGCTATTTTGAGTGAAGTTTTAAAAGTATATATTTATTCTAAATTGCTCACTAGAGAATTTATAGTTGGACGTGTTATGCAATTTTCCATGAAAACAGAAGCTGAGTGCTATGACAAACATATTGCTCTCAAAAAATTAAAACTGAAAACACTAGGTTGCTAAAAGCCCCTTCCCCCCACTTTTTATTTTGAGTGGTGAAATGTGAATATTTTCATTTCTAAATGTCAGACTCCCAAGTTTATGGTGCTTAATACAAAATTCACAAAAACTGGATTACATTCTTGAAAATGATATATATTCTCATAAAAGTACAGTGTTTTAAAATATAAATCTAATTAGAATTTTAATTAAAGATACACACCTACTTCAGATATAATGATAAATCATAGTTTAGCACTATCCAAACAAACATGGGGAAGCCTTGGCTCACATGGTCCCCCCATATCATTCTCTGATATGGTCATGGGGAAGAGATTGGAAGCATCTACTTCCCGGTTTAAGCTAACCACTCTTTGTTGCTACGTCCAAAGCAGGAACTGTTTTAAACAAGCCAGCCTCTGAAGGGTTTGAACAAGGTAGTTTTATCATATCACTTTTGCTGCACTTTATGAATATGTTGCTTATGTACATTACTCCTACTGAGAGGAAGGACAGGATATTATACAGCAACAAGAGTGGCTGTATATGATAGTCAGCATGGATTTTTCACATTCTGCAATGTTAAATTGAAAATACCCCCAAGACATTCTGATGCTTCCCATAAGCTCATTTCAAAACAAAACCTTACAAAACCTTACAAAACCTATAGCCCTGAACTCAGAAACAGTTACTTAACAACTCTCTAAATGTTCATGGTGATACACAAAACAGTCAGAGAGAATAGACCGTTCAAAGTGTAAAAAGAGAGAGAAAAACCAGACCCCTTTTGGACTTTTTGCTGTCAGAGTTCTCATAATCTGTTGAAATTCATTAAAAAACCAGCCATGTTCACAGAGTACCTGTAATCCTGTTACTGACCTTGCCCCATACTCTGACCTTCATCTTCTGCAGTTTAAAAGTTTAAAAAACGCCTGGCTGATTTTTAATTAATTTAAGAAATTTTAGCTTGAACTCAATGATAATTCACTAATAGGCAAAAAAAACCTTGCAGTTTAAGAATGTACCTATAGCCCACAGATATTTCTATCAAACTTTAAAAAGCAGGGAAATTGGGCAGCTATAGCGAATGCACAAGGTGAGCAGGAGACCTGACTTCTCTGAGATATTGTACTGCCCTACAAATTGGTCAAAATGCAAACACAATTTGGGTTGGTCTTTGTTCAATCCACTTCCTGTGTAGCTTGGAAGAATTTGGTAACATGTGCCTCTGAGCATATGGTGAGTGGTGGCAACACCTGCCATCTCCAAATATGGAGAATTATATTTTTGTATGTTTGTTGGTGTTCTTCTTACTTTGCTTCTTGTCTGTGTTACTACTGTTTCTACAGAGAATCTAACCTAGAAAACTATATTTCTCTCATTATTCATCGCAGAAATCTGTGTCAAATTTATTTTTATTAATTTCAAAGCTTTTTTATTGGTCGATATATGATGGTGAAAATAGCCTTTTTTGTTTCAAACTGGAGGCTATGCTCTATTTCTATTTTGGGTGTATTAACAGTTGTATCTGAAACTGCAGTTTGATGAAAACAGTATTGTAGGGCAGTACAATATCTCAGAGAGGAGGTCTGGTCTCCTGCTCCCCTGGTGCATTCACTATAGCTGCCCAATTTCCCTGCTTTTTAAAGTTTGATAAAAAAGCTGTTGGCTATAGGTACATTCTTAAACCGCAAGGGTTTTTGCCTATTAGTGAATAAATCTAATAAATAAATAAATACAACTGATATTTAATACAGTGTGCATATTTTTCAGTGGTCTTTCCTGAGGTTAAATGCCAACTTTCTCTAGATGAGGGAGCATTAAAAAAACATATTAGTCAAAACTGACATGAAGGGAAGGTAGCATGAGGCTTGACTCTAGCAAATACCCTAGCTCCAAAACAAAGCCATCTTCTCTGATTCCATGCTAATGTTAATACAAAATATCCCAATTACCATAAGTATTTAAGAAACTCACAACTCACTAGAGTATCCTGTAGCTCTAATGATGCTTCTTGTTCAGACTGATTCCAAATATAAAGTTAACTGAAAGATTGATGTAGAAGATGTAAATGCTGCAGAAAATCATTAAGTTTTAATACATTCTAGGGTTCATCAAAGACATATAGCTGTCATGACTGATTGAAATTATGCTAAGGTCAAAGATATTAAAGTACTATTGTGCTATGCCATTAGAGTTTATAGGCAAATCAGTGTCTTTTGCATCATAGTGAGAGGACATATTTCTCATTGTCTTCAAAGCAAACTTGATGGAAATTTTATATATAGGCATATACAACTTCATTGTGTAGGCTACCGGTAACTGTGAGATTTATATTTAATTCCATTCAATCATATCAGTCTCTTTATGTAACCAGTTGATTAACATTCAGATTGTCTAAATCAATAGGTCACAATCAGCACTCTTAAGCACATTGATTTCAGTCTGTAATATAAATAATCAATTTTTATAATAAAAAGGCATAACTGAAGGAAAAATACTAGCATAAATATATATCTATTGTGGATTGTGTTTTTTTTAAAAAAAATGGAAGCAGTTCTGATAACTTGATTGAAAGGTGGGGTTTACATCTAAATAAATAAATAAATGTTTATTGTACGTACATTTACAGCTCAATCTGTCCCAAAGATTCAAATACCTCAATACAGCTCAAGGCATTGAACTTGTGCAATCAGGATTCTACATGTATAGCTAGATGTGGAATCCCAACCATAAACAGGTGCTGAATGTGTAGCTGCTATCATTAATCCAACATCTGGTAGTATGTGTTTGGAGCTGTTAAAAAAAAAGGTTCCAATTCCAAAATTCTACAGTTTCTCCTTCTTAACTAAACAGTTTTCTTGCAAGTTTTTAATCTTTTCAAACAGATCCCATGCATGCAACCACAGCTGCTACACACACACACACACTGCTTTGGATTGGGGCAAGGGTGGGCAGCATCCATGGCATGTACACATATATTCAATATTTAATTAATCAGCTAAAATATATATAGACTACTCTGTGTTGTAATGGAACATTCTCAGCCACATCCCAATCCAGTTTACAGAAAATGTCACAATGACAACAGGTGATGATCATTGGAATATCAAAGCACCATGCAGGGCTTGCAAAGAATCCTGTACATTCTTTGAAGCACCACTGATCAGCAGACTTGAAGGCACCACCTGTGAGCTGATAGGTGGTGACTTCAACCCTGCTTTCTACAGGGATCAGCTGAATTCTCCATAAGGAGCTTAGTCACATAGCCAGTCCAGCCTTGTCTACTTGCTCCACATCTGATGTCGCATATGGCATCAAGTGTGGGGCAAGTAGGTGTGGTTTGGGGGAAACAACCTTGCTGGGCAAATTGGGCCCAGGCCAGGCCAACTACTGAATTCTATTTTTGTTTCTGTGCTTGTATCTCTCCCCCCTCCCCCTGATGTTGTTATTCTTATACTATATTATTATACATGTGATTGTCGTGGTTTGTTTTCTGGGCTTTTGTTTTGCCAGCTTTCACTCTATGCTCATATTTTTGTGCCTTGTTATTTATGATTACAATATAATAAAATAAAAATTACTAATAACATAATCCTTTGTGTTTCCATGCAGATTTTTAAGGATTTCCCACAAAAAAAAACTCCAACAAAAATTGGTTCTGAAACAGGACATGACAGACTTAGTCCTTTCCCCACACAGAACTAGGATAGATTGGACTTAAATGGGTCTGACTAACTCTAGTGATGACTAAAAACTCAAAATGATTAAGTATCAGACTGGAGTCCTTCGTATCTTCCATTGTTAACACCTGCTGTGAAAGTAAAACAGGAAAAGGTTGTGATGCAGAAAATAAGGTAACTATTAAGAGTAGTTTAAAATGCAGCTTCTCCTCAATTGCTAATCATTTTCCTTTTCAGAAGGGAAATGTTAAAGGACTCAGTTTATGGAGACTCAGAAATAGGCATTTACAAGAGGCAAACCATATAAAAGTCCTTTTTTTAAAAAAGCCTGTACCTGCATCCATGGACTATCAGTGCTTCTAGCCATTTCTATTCTAGAGTTTTCATTAAATGGAACTAACTATTAAATACTTCTTTAGCAGCCCCATTGTTTAAAAAAAAGTGTTCAGAGACTGTTTTTTGGTGATTGAAAGCTTTAATCCAAAGCTTTTTTCCTATTAGAGCAATCATATTTGGTGGATACAGACAACTTTTACTAATACTGTGGTGGGCGTGTAGGCCATTTGACAAGCCCATATTCCATATGCCTCATTTGGTGTCTCATGCCATTCCCCTTCAATATGCATTTGAAAAAAGGAAGTGGGGTGAAAGAGGAATTCATTTGGTTCATGATTTAAAGCAAACAAACCTTATTTGCTGCTCCCAGACTTACACGTGGATCTGCATGGAGCTATTCATCAGACGTGCTTCTCAAACTTTTGCAATGCAACAATTGTATTACACTGAAAAAATCTGTATATACCTGGGGAAAATGAATTGAAAAACATACAAAATGTATATTTTAGGGCGCATTCAAAATTTAAATGGGAATTTTGTTTGTGTGTGTGTTTTAAAAATCCTCAGGATGAAATGGACCTGTGATTAGCAAATGCAAAACTGGCATGGAATGAAAATAAGCTGATCTGTTCATCCCTATCAGGGACTAATGTGGTGGGATAACTGTGTGGTCTTTTCCATGGGGTTTATTCTTTCTTTCTTGGCTGGGAACAATCCACCCACATGATTCCTGGATTCAAATGAGTACTAGAGAGACATGGGAAGATGTTATAAAGGAGTAGCTCCTGGCTCTTGTGGCTCCTTGAACAAATGGCTCCTCTTAATCCTAGATATACAAAAAAAGATGATAAAGCCTTTGTCAACCTAAAACTTTATCTCCATTACCAGTGTGTGGCTTTATGTAATCTGTGATTTACGATTTTAAGGTTTTATGAAGTTTTAATGGTTTTTTAATAGTATTTTTTGTTTTATTTGGTGTATACTGCTGTGATTTTTTTTAGTTTTTAGATGTTCTTAATGTTTTAAAATGTTTTAGATAGAATCATAGAATAGTAGAGTTGTAAGTGGCCTAAAAGACCATCAAGTCCAACCCCCTGCTCAAGGCAGGAATCCAATTTAAAGCATAATGCTTTTAATATTTTTAAATGTATTTTATGTTTTCATTGTATTGTTGTGCAGCTTTGTTGTTTAACATTCTGGACTCCTTTGGAGGAGAGGCAAGATATAAATTATTATTATTACTATTATTATTATTAGCGAGATTTCTGAATGCTCTGGGGGATTTTCCAACTGATATGGCTGGCACTCCAGTCGAGGCTCTCATCATACTGTGGAATGGTGAGATGCGTAGAGCCATCAAGTTGATCGGCCCTCACCACTGCTGTGGAGCACGTAGGTCACCTTGATACTCTAGGGACCTGCATGTGATGAAACAGCAGTGTAGATGGTTAGAGTGCAGGTAGCATAAACCTCTGAACCTGACTGATCACCTGTGAGGTAACATTATCTACCTACCATGTGGCAGTGAAGAAAGCCCACTCCTTCACCACCTTTGTGTCTGCGATGAGCCACTTGGCAGAGATTTTCTGAGTGGTGAATGGGCCTTTGCCATCAGGCCAAGATAGCTTAGCTCTGACACGCTTGGCAGCCTGCTATAACAACTTTGGGAGGTACTTTAGGGACAAAATCACTCAGATTTGGACAAAGTTGGATGCCATGAATGCAGTAAATTGACTGGAGGCATCCAGTGCACTGTCTGTCCCATCTATACTAGATAGGGTTGCCAGGTCGGAACCATCCAAAAACCTGAGAAAATGGGGGCGGGCCCTGGTGATGTCACGGGGTGGGCCCTGGTGACATCACAAGGCGGGCCCTAGTGACATCATGGGGTGGGCCCTAGTGACATCATTAAACATGACACATTGTATCAACCACAGTTGCTTGGAGCATACCATTCAAAAAAAAATTCTCTGATTGGAGATTAAAATAGAAATCTTACCTAAAATAGGGTGTTCCTCAGTCCATCTGAAGTGACAAGGTCATTCTTTCTCACAAGCTTATGGTGATGCAAAACGGAAATGGACTGCCTTCAAGTTGACCCCAGATAGGGTCTTCATGGTAAGCAGTATTCAGACAGAGGTGGTTTACTATTGCCTTCCTCTGAGGCTGAGAGGCAGTGACTGGCCCAAGGTCACCCAGGGAGCTTCATGGCTGTGTGAGGATTCGAATCCTGGTCTGCCAGGTCACAGTTCAACGCCTTTAGGGAACATTTAATCTAGTTTACTTGCTTCTGGCAAGAAGGGTTTACGTGCCCTCAGGCCAGGCCATTATTGGAAGAAAGGAGCTTAGTGTTGCAGAGATGTTAGATGGGAGCACAGATGGATGCCCTTGAAGGCAACAACTGTAAACATGCTTATTAAGGAACTAAGCCCCATAGAACTCAATAGGACTTACTTCTGAGTAGATATGGTTGCAGCCATGTTAAGCAAATTAAACCAGAACTATCACTAGAAGCTAAAATGATGAAACTGAGGTTATCATACTTTGGACACATCATGAGAAGACGTGATTCATTAGAAAAGACAACAATGCTGGGAAAGCCCATCTGGCTGGTTGTCCAGTCACACTTTTTGTGGGTTGAGCTCTATTACTCATCATTTATAAGCTGGATATCTTGAAGAGAAGCAAACTGCTTCACTGTCAGATTTTATCATTTTGTCCCTCACGCCAAAATCTCATGTACTGAGAATGCTTCATGGTTATCTTGGCTTGTGCTCCTCTATTGTAATTTGTGATTTTGCTAACAACAACAGCTGCAAATCTACATTTACTTAAGACATATATTTGTTGTTCATTGGGTGAAGGCTGAGTAAACTGCTACATCAGACAATAATTTGCATTAATTAAATTATTTTGTAGAACCCAAACTTTCTTGTAGGCCTGTAGGAGTTTCATAGGCACTAATGCAAGGGCCTAGTGGTAATCCAGCCCTGCACACAAGTATCCCACAATGCTGCTGGAGGAACCCTGTTGGATCAGAGTAAAGGCCCTTCATATCAGAAGCTATATGCCTCTGTGTACCATTTGCTGGGAATCACAAGTGGGGGCAGCGCTGCTGCACTCGGGTCCTGCTTGTGGGCTTCCCACAGGCATCTAGGTGGTCACTGTGCAAACAAGACGCTGGACTAAATGGGCCTTTGGCTGATTCAGCAGGGCTCTCTTTATGTTCTTCAAACCCAGCATCCTGTGTCCACCGCATCCTGTAAGCTCACAACCAGACAGCAAGGCGATAGACCAGGGATTTGCAAACTCACCACCACCACTACTTGAACATTACTGAGGGTCTTGGCAGACCACTTAATGACTTTTTTGCCTGCTGAAGCAATTGAATAGTTTGTAATTGCATCAAGATGAAACGTCTTATAAAAGATTATACAAAATAAGAATAATCTTTTATAATGCTTGGGAAAATAGCAGGGAGTAGAAAAAGAGGAAGGCCAAACAAGACATGGATTGATTCCATAAAGGAAGCCATATGATTCCATAAAGGCATGCCTACCAAGATCCTGCTGTGCGTGTTTCTTGGCTGTTCTGGACCTCGTCCCGGCTATCTACAGCAAGATAAAGGTGGAGGGACAGGCACATCAGCGCTGAGAATTGTTCAGCCCACAGCCACTGCCCCTCTCTCTGAGGTTATGCAGCCCATCGCTCTCTCTGCCCCCCCTCTGAGGTTATGCAGCCCATCTCCCTGGGGTTTGCCTGTCTGCCTGCCTGCCTGGGGCCTGCCTGCCTGCCTGGAGCCTGCCTGCCTGTCTGCCTGAGGCCTGCCTGCCTGCCTGCCTGGGGTCTGCCTGCCTGCCTGCGGCCTGCCTGCCTGCCTGGGGCCTGCCTGCCTGGGGTCTGCCTGCGGCCTGCCTGCCTGCCTGGGGCCTGCCTGCCTGGGGCCTGCCTGCCTGGGGTCTGCCTGCCTGGGGTCTGCCTGCCTGCCTGGGGTCTGCCTGGGGCCTGCCTGCCTGGGGTCTGCCTGCCTGCCTGGGGTCTGCCTGCCTGCCTGGGGTCTGCCTGCCTGCCTGCCTGCCTGGGGTCTGCCTGCCTGCCTGGGGTCTGCCTGCCTGGGGCCTGCCTGGGGCCTGCCTGCCTGCCTGGGGTCTGCCTGGGGCCTGTCTGCCTGCCTGGGGCCTGCCTGCCTGCCTGGGATCTGCCTGCCTGGGATCTGCCTGCCTGCCTGGGGCCTGCCTGCCTGCCTGGGGTCTGCCTGGGTCCTGCCTGCCTGCCTGGGTCCTGCCTGCCTGCCTGGGTCCTGCCTGCCTGCCTGGGACTTGCCTGCCTAGGGTCTGCCTGGGGTCTGCCTGCCTGCCCCCCCTCTCTCTCTCTCTCTCTCTCACTCACGAACCAGCCTCCAACCTGCTCCTCATGAAAAGCAGCCTTCTCATCCCAAGCTGATTCAAACGACAAGGTGCTCTAGCGGCCGTGATGGAGACTGCAGGGCACCGCCTCAACTCCTCCTCCTGTCTCTCCAGAAAGGGCGGGAAGGCGGCCAGCCACAGCCTTCACGCATGCGTGTGTCAATCACATATGCGTGCCTGAGGGGGCCAATGAAAAGCCGGAGATCCACCAGTTTAAATGAAGTATTGCCGGAGGCCGGAGACGGCCCCCTTTTGCCAGAGACTCCGGCAGAAAACCGGAGACCTGGCAACCCTAATACTAGATCAGTTTCGATTACTGCATCCTGGAAATGTGGATAAGCTGCTTGAAGAACTGCAGTTGACCACCTGCTCATGCTAGTTTTTAAAAACCCTAAATGACTAGACCCCAAATATCAGAGAGACCATCTCCTTCTTTATAGAACCTTTCAGGTGTTAAGATCAGCAGATGGGGCTTTCTTGGTAGTTCTGCCACCCTCAGAAAGTTGGGGGATGGTGGCCCAGGAGAGGACATTCTGTGTGTTAGCCCCCAAGTTGTGGAATTCCTTCCCCACAGTGATGCACCTAGCACCTTCACTGTACAGTTTCTGGCAAATGCTAAAGACGCATCTTTTTACCCTGGTCTTTGACACTTGAGATGTGTATTTTCAGGCCCCTCTCCATTCTAGTGAATGTAGTAAGTTGTGACTGTTTTTAATACTGTATTTTAAATTTCAGTGACCCACCCTGGGACATACTGGTGAAGGAGGAGTAACAACAGCAACATCAACAACAGTGGTGAGAGCCAGTGTGGTATAGTGGGACCTGGAAGACAAGGTTCAAATCCCTGCTCAGCCATTAAGCTCAGTGGGTAACCTTGGACCAGTCACTGTCTCTCAGCCTTACCTACCTGACAGGGTTGTTGTGAGAATAAAATTGGGATGCAGAGAACCATGTCTGAATGCCACCTTAAGTTCCTTGGGAGGAAAAGTGGGATATAAATGTAGTAATAAATATAAATAAATAATATTTTATTATGAGCTGGCTGTGTATAAATACTCACAAATTAAATAAATAAATATACCCAGCATTGAACCATCTGAGAGTAAGTAAAGGGCTATTACTGGAGATTAGCAAATAAATCTAATTCCATATATTTATGAAAATGCCTGTAGATAAGAAGACTGAATGCTTATCTAGTTTAGTATCTTGTTTTCTAGAGTGGCCAACCAGATGCCTATTAGAAACCGCAGCAACAGGTGTTCACTGCTGAGGGAGACTAATAATTGTTGGGATCACAGCATTTGATTTCCTCACAATGCAAACAGCAGCTTCAAAGGGTGAATTTTCCTGAGGACTGCGATAAGGGAGAAAACAGTTAAATTTCCCCCTCCACATACCTGCTTTAGTTCCAATAATTATCAGCCCTCCCACACACAGACACACAATGAATAACTTGCCTTTTTAAAAACCTGTATATGAAAATGGAAAGACACATTGAACATCACATTTTATTTTGCCCTTTGTGGCTGTAGACAAGTCTTCTATTTGGACCAGGACTCTCCAAGATTTAGCCCTTGAATATGCGAGGTAATAAGGAAGAGAGGCTGAAATACTAACCTCAGGAACACAGGGAGCTCCATTACACCAAGTCACACCATTTGTCTATCTAGTCTTCAGGATTTAACTTTCAGATCTTTTGCTAGGGCTGTTACCTGGAAAAGCTGGAAATGCCTGAAACCCTCTGCATGCAAAGCATGCGCCATATACCACAGAGCTATGGTATGTCCCTGCCCTGTGGTGATGTTTGAAGCAGTCCTCTTAACACCAGTTTGATCTGTGTCAATAAGCAGGCAACTCTCAGTCGGAATTTGCAGCTTCTGATCTGAATTAGCAGGTTCTTTCTTATCTTGTTGTAAACCGACCAGAGAACTTCGGCTATGGGGAGGTATACAAATGCAATCAATCAATCAATCAATCAATCAATCAATCTGAAGATTGCATTTTATGAGGCTGCTAACACATATAAATAATAAATATTTAACTCCTTTTTTCTGGCTAACTGGCATCCCTAAGCATATTGATATTTATTTATTAAATATATATCTCGCCCTTCCTCCCAAAGGAGCCCAGAGTGGCAAACATAACAAAACAATTTAACAGCAACAAAATGAAAAACAATCTAAAATTCTAAAATACAGTTACACTTTAAAAACATTCTTCCATCCAATGAACTCCAGGTTGACAGCAACAGTCCCCTTCAGCTATCAAATACCTGAGTAAACAGGAATGCTTCTGTCCTGAGTAGCCATAGCTATCTTTGGACTAATGGAAATGGTTTCTAAGGCTGTCTAAGACTGAAAAATGAAAACTCCACACTCAAAAGCAGAGCTTGTTCACATTGCAGAGGTGGATAGTCTTTGAGGACAGGGCTATTGGCTAACATTACACTGCTTCAAGCACTGTAGCTGCTGATGGATTAGGGCTGCTTTCACACATGGGGCTGATTCCGTTAGTTTCATGGATTAAAAAGGTAGCGCATCTGCCCTGATTTCTAAAATCCTTTCACACTGCAGTACCTGTTGTGTTAAGGTACAGTAGCTTCTTCAGCCGATATACCAGAATTTCATGCAACTGTCCTTCACACAGCTGCAATGAAAAATGGAAATGGACTGCCTTCAAGTCGATTCCAACTTATGGTGACCCTGTGAATAGGGTTTTCATGGTAAGCGGTATTCAGAGGGGGTTTACCATTGCCTTCCTCTGAGGCTGAGAGTCAGTGACTGGCCCAAGGTCACCCAGTGCGCTTCATGGCTGTGTGGGGATTCGAACCCTGGTCTCCCAGGTTGTAGTCCAACACCTTAACCTCTACACCACACTGGCTCTCTAGAATGTCCTGTTATTGTCCCTTACCCATTGTACACATGCACACTGTTCCCCACTGTGTAGGAGGTCTAAGATCTCATCCCGTCACCATGCAAGCCCTCTCCCTTTAGGATCTGACTTTTCAAATTATTTCAGTTGTATTGACACAGGGGTGTGGGGGAAATGCTGCTGCTATCTGCGCCTATGCCAGAATACTCCTACAATTTTCATCTGGCAAAAAAAACCCTGTGCAACTAAAGGGCAGGAATGCACTGCATGCTGGGATGCCTGTCATATGAGCAGCTGCAGCTAGCGCAAAACTCCCACAATCTTCTGGGTTCCCAGCCTTTCAAACGGATTATTTTTGGTATTATTATTGTTTATGAAAATTAGTGCTAAACTTGCACTATATTCCACTAGAATTCCGGAACTAGCTTATACGTCATGTAAAAGGTCAAATATAATGTGCAAATTACCAGGTAAGAAATTGTCAGAATAATGGAGTAAAATGCAGTGTGAAAGCAGCCTAGATTAGAGACTGACTTATCTAATTCATATTTGCAAGTAAGGGCAAAGCCTCTCATATGACAAATCAAGCTACTTTGAAAGAACGTGGTAGAGGCAGGGGAAACCTTTCCATAAATATTCCCCTCTTCCCTGTCTTTTAACCAGCATGCAGCCTAGCAGAAGCTGTTGTCCCTGATAGCAGCACTCAGGGCTTGTTCGCAATGGAGTCTCTTGTGTGGTTGCAGCTGTTTGCATTCCTATTTAATTTGCATAGTCCACATGACATCACCCTTTTTTCTTTTTGATCCCTCAGAGTTGCCCAAAACCAGAAAACTGGACAACCAAATGGCGCTATCCTTTTGATCCCTCAGATTTGCACAAAACTATAAAACTGCACATGAAAATTGACAATTGCCTGCCTGTGTGGTTTTGCACATTTCTTGGGCAGAGAATTTTTAAAAAAAACAAGGTGCACAGCAGCTATATATGTGCATACTCTGTCAGTACTTAACTGGCATAACAGAATCATCAAATTAAAAGGTGGGACCAAACACAAAAGGGAACACCGACTGGTATGAACAGGAAAGGCTGAAGTTGCTCCTTGTCGACAAATTCAAATTCATTTGTGTGTGGACTAGTCTGATCTAATTTGAATGGGGGAAACATGGATTAACAGCTAAATAATGCTCAACTGTGGATAAGCCCTCAGTTCTTTGTCAGTGATTATCAAGGCTAAAGGAAATCTTCCCAAGTTTGAGCATCTTGTTCCTTGCAGATTCTCCACCTGCCTGCTTTATTAGGATTTTGGCATATTTTATCAACAAACAATGCCCCAATGTGGCAGAAAAAGCAAACTGCTTATCAATTCACTACTCAAATAGTAGCACACACAGTAGAAACATAACACAATTCTGCTGTATGTCCTTCTGTGTTTCTGTTTGATTTTGAAGCTGAGCTCCTTGCTAAAATTGCCTTGACTGTGACTACAAAGAGGGATAAAGCAAGCCTTAGTTCGTGGGCTGTTTCAGTGAAAGGGGGACATGGGGTGGGGCTGTGAATATAAATATGGGGATTTTTGCATTTTATTCTCATCATGAATATTCCCATTCATTTTAGCCAGACTAATAGGAAAAGGCAGGTAAATCTTAAAGGATTGAGGGCTAAAGCTCAGGAAGGATAAGCCAATGAAATTCAGAGGATTATGGAGGAACTGAAAGAGCTTATGCAAATATTATTGGTCTAGAAAGACAAGCTGACAATCTCACAAGGCCATGTTCCCTTGCAAGAGCTTGCAAGAGCTTGCAGTATGGACACACACTTGTTTCCTAAAAAAATATAATAAATCATTCACAGGGTTGTTAACTTCTGATTAAAAAACAACAGTGGAGCCCTGTATAAATTTGGGACAGGGCCTGACCAATTTGGGACTTAAGAGTCAGTGGAGGGGGCATTTTGGGGCCATGTCTGAAGTTTACTGATTGCCTGCCAAAATGTGGTTTTGTTTGTAACATTTATGCATAAAAACATTTTTAAGTGGCCAGATCTTTCACCATGGATTTTATGATAAAAAGCATTATATCATAGCAATAGTATAATGACTATCTCTGAACCAAGATGGGAGAACTGGAGTGCTTGCTCTTAGAGGAGAGCATTGATATAGTGAGCATAACGGAGACCTGGTAGAATGGAGAAAACCAGTGGGATACGGTTATCCCTGGATATAAACTATATCGGAAGGACAGGGAAGGACGTATTGGTGGCGGAGTTGCTCTATACGTGAAAGAAGGCATTGAATCCAGCAAGCTCGAAACCCCAAAAGAGGCGGACTCCTCCACAGAATCGTTGTGGGTGGTGATACCATGCCCCAGGAGGGATTTAATTCTGGGAACGATCTATCGTCCCCCTGATCAAAATGCTCAGGGAGACCTTGAGATGAGATATGAAATTGAGGAAGCATCCAAACTAGGAAATGTGGTAGTAATGGGTGACTTCAACTACCCAGGCATAGACTGGCTGCATATGTGTTCCAGTCATGACAAAGAAGCAAAATTTCTAGATATTCTAAATGACTATTCCCTAGACCAGTTGGTCATGGAACCGACCAGAGGGATGGCAACCCTGGACTTAATCCTCAGTGGGGACCGGGACCTGGTGCGAGATGTAAGTGTTGTTGAACCGATTGGGAGCAGTGACCATAGTGCTGTTAAATTAAACATACATGTAAATGGCCAATTGCCAAGAAAATCCAACACAGTCACATTTGACTTCAAAAGAGGAAACTTCACAAAAATGAGGGGATTGGTAAAAAGAAAGCTGAAAAACAAAGTCCAGAGGGTCACATCACTCGAGAATGCTTGGAAGTTGTTTAAAAACACTATATTAGAAGCTCAACTGCATACCGCAGATCAGAAAAGGTACCGCCAGGGCCAAGAAGATGCCAGCATGGTTAACGAGCAAAGTCAAGGAAGCTCTTAGAGGCAAAAAGTCTTCCTTCAGAAAATGGAAGTCTTGTCCGAATGAAGAAAATAAAAAAGAACACAAACTCTGGCAAAAGAAATGCAAGAAGACAATAAGGGATGCTAAAAAAGAATTTGAGGAGCACATTGCTAAGAACATAAAAACCAACAACAAAAAATTCTATAAATACATTCAAAGCAGGAGACCATCTAGGGAGGCGATTGGACCCTTGGATGATAAGGGAGTCAAAGGTGTACTAAAGAACGATAAGGAGATTGCAGAGAAGCTAAATGAATTCTTTGCATCTGTCTTCACAGTGGAAGATATAGGGCAGATCCCTGAACCTGAACTAACATTTGCAGGAAGGGATTCTGAGGAACTGAGACAAATAATGGTAATGAGAGAGGAAGTTCTAGGCTTAATGGACAATATAAAAACTGACAAATCACCAGGCCTGGATGGCATCCACCCGAGAGTTCTCGAACTCAAATGTGAAATTGCTGATCTGCTAACTAAAATATGTAACTTGTCCCTCGAGTCCTCCTCCATGCCTGAGGACTGGAAAGTGGCAAATGTAACGCCAATCTTCAAAAAGGGATCCAGAGGGGATCCCGGAAATTACAGGCCAGTTAGCTTAACTTCTGTCCCTGGAAAACTGGTAGAAAGTATGATTAAAGCTAGATTAACTAAGCACATAGAAGAACAAGCCTTGCTGAAGCAGAGCCAGCATGGCTTCTGCAAGGGAAAGTCCTGTTTCAGTAACCTATTAGAATTCTTTGAGAGTGTCAACAAGCATATAGATAGAGGTGATCCAGTGGACATAGTGTACTTAGACTTTCAAAAAGCTTTTGACAAGGTACCTCACCAAAGGCTTCTGAGGAAGCTTAGCAGTCATGGAATAAGAGGAGAGGTCCTCTTGTGGATAAGGAATTGGTTAAGAAGCAGAAAGCAGAGAGTAGGAATCAACGGACAGTTCTCCCAATGGAGGGCTGTAGAAAGTGGAGTCCCTCAAGGATCGGTATTGGGACCTGTACTTTTCAACTTGTTCATTAATGACCTAGAATTAGGAGTGAGCAGTGAAGTGGCCAAGTTTACTGATGACACTAAATTGTTCAGGGTTGTTAAAACAAAAAGGGATTGCGAAGAGCTCCAAAAAGACCTCTCCAAACTGAGTGAATGGGCCGAAAAATGGCAAATGCAATTCAATATCAACAAGTGTAAAATTATGCATATTGGAGCAAAAAAACTGAATTTCACATATACGCTCATGGGGTCTGAACTGGCGGTGACCGACCAGGAGAGAGACCTCGGGGTTGTAGTGGACAGCACGATGAAAATGTCGACCCAGTGTGTGGCAGCTGTGAAAAAGGCAAATTCCATGCTAGCGATAATTAGTAAAGGTATTGAAAATAAAGCAGCCGATATCATAATGCCGTTGTATAAATCTATGGTGCGGCCGCATTTGGAATACTGTGTACAGTTCTGGTCACCTCATCTCAAAAAGGATATTATAGAGTTGGAAAAGGTTCAGAAGAGGGCAACCAGAATGATCAAGGGGATGGAGCGACTCCCTTACGAGGAAAGGTTGCAGCATTTGGGGCTTTTTAGTTTAGAGAAAAGGCGGGTCAGAAGAGACATGATAGAAGTGTATAAAATTATGCATGGCATTGAGAAAGTGGATAGAGAAAAGTTCTTCTCCCTCTCTCATAATACTAGAACTCGTGGACATTCAAAGAAGCTGAATGTTGGAAGATTCAGGACAGACAAAAGGAAGTACTTCTTTACTCAGCGCATAGTTAAACTATGGAATTTGCTCCCACAAGATGCAGTAATGGCCACCAGCTTGGATGGCTTTAAAAGAAGATTAGACCAATTAATGGAGGACAGGGCTATCAATGGCTACTAGCCGTGATGGCTGTGCTCTGCCACCCTAGTCAGAGCCAGCATGCTTCTGAAAACCAGTTGCCGGAAGCCTCAGGAGGGGAGAATGTTCTTGCACTCGGGTCCTGCTTGCGGGCTTCCCCCAGGCACCTGGTTGGCCACTGTGAGAACAGGATGCTGGACTAGATGGGCCACTGGCCTGATCCAGCAGGCTCTTCTTATGTTCTTATGACAATAAATAGATTTTTAAGACATTACTGACCAATTTATGTATTTGCTTACATCGGGGTAGCATGCATGTTGCCCTTCAAATGTTGTTGGACTTCAACTCCCATCATCCCAGACTATTGGTTATGCTGGAATTGTAGTCCAGCAACTGGGGGATATCCTATAACCTACCCGTGTCTTAGATAAAATTCTTGACCACAGTCCAACTCACTGTGGCCATAGCATTGGAGCATGAATGATTCCTATAAGTTCCACAGAACCTTCATCAGTTTACCCCACCTGCACAAATACACAAGCTATGGGGTGGGGAGAGAGAGAAGCAGGGCTACATTGAGCCTACAGGAATCTCCTGTGCTCGGGCAGTGTGCCCATGGCGAACTGGGTCATGCCTACTTCATAAATCAGAAGTGGGGAACCTCCAGCTCATGGGTCTAATAATTAGGCCCAATAAGGCTAATTTCCCCAAGCCATGCACACCTCTCCTCTACCTATGAGGTCAGGTGGGGGTAGGTAAAGATGCAGCTCTCTGATTTGATTTCAAACTGTGCAGGCAAAGGAAAGTGCTTCACCTCATGTTGTGGTGATGGCAGTGAATGACAGGTAAGCAGCCCTTCCCACCTCTCACAAGGGCTCACAAGGGTTGGAGAGGTCAGGATCCAGCCCACCTGCTGGATCTAGTTTTCCACCCCTGGTATAAATAATTGCATCTTATTCTTATATGAAGTATTCTTACATGAAATGAAGGTTGGTTTTCAGATCATGTGTGTATGGTGACCTCATATTTTCAGATTTTGATAACTCGCCAGTATATAAAGTACAAGGTGCTCTTGTGGCATACCTGAGGATGGTCCTCTAACTATAAAGAAAAATGCAGAATTAAGTCTGGAAGTTCTAAAATCCATATTTGGGATTTTTAAAAATTAATCCCCATATTTAGGAAGCCAGTTGCATGTCTTTTTTTGTTTTGTTTTGCATCAATGTACACAGAAATGGGTTTCAAGTCAGCAATTAGTGATCAGACAGATTGGCAGAGATGAAAACAATAATGAATGCTTCCAGAGAGATCACTAAATTGCAAAGATTAAGGCATCGTTATTCAGAACAGTCTGCAATCAAACTTAAAGCCATACTGAATTTTTTTCTTGCTGACACGGAAGAATCTGTGTTGTAAGTTGACACTGATGACCATTAGCAGCTTTAATGCAGCATTATGGGGAATGGGTTCAAAGAACATAGCAGAGCAGAGATGATAAAATCATTATAGAATCTAGGGAAAAGCAAGGATTTTTGCCTTCTACAATATCAGTGATGCAGAATTTAGATAATCCAACTGTACTTTTGAATTGCTAACAATTAATATTCCACATCCCTTGCCATGGTTCTTTCTAATAAACATTATGGTTCTGACTGACCAAGACCTTTCACATGGCAAAATGCTCTGAGCATTTTGACAGCTGTCAAGCAGTCAGCAATTACTTCCTTTAGTTCTCCTGACACATGTCTGGTATAATATATTGTCGTACACCACCCCAATCTCTGAGCGGTGAGGGATTTCCAGGGGTCCCTGTGCTTACCCAGGGTTTCGTTTCCTTGGAAAGAAGTCCAGTGGAGACTGTGGTGTCTTTAGGAAATGTGGTTTGTTTATTTACAAACTTTCCAACCTGAGCTTAAGATAGAGGGGTTCAAAGTCTCGGCAGTCCAATAGATCTTGCATTTTCCATCAGGCTTATAGGAGGCACCCTCTCCCTGGCTCTAGTCCCCAGCCTTTCCTCAGACTCAATTCAAAACTAAAGCCTCTCCTTGGCCTCAGGATGGGGGGGGGAGGCTATCCTGGAGAGTTCCAATAACAATAGGATCTCCCTGGCCCAGTTAATGGGAACTTGATAGGCCACTCTATTAGACTAACAAAGGGAACTCATCCGACTAGCAGAGCGGGTTTCTCACCTCCAGGTGCAGAGTTCCAAATCAGAAGCTGGAAGGGGACTCATAGAAATCATCCATCTCAATCCCAAACCCATAACAATATATTCACTAAAAATACCCCTTACGGTTTAAGAATGTACCTATAGCCAACAAATATTTCTATCAAACTTTAAAAAGCAGGGAAATTGGGCAACTATAGTGAATGCACCAGGGGAGCAGGAGAGGAGACCTGACCTCCTCTGAGATATTGTACTGCCCTACAAATTTGTCAAAATGCAAACACAATTTGTGTTGGTCTTTCACAGTCCAATCCACTTCCTGTGTAGCTTGGAAGAATTTGGTAACATGCACCTCTGAGCATGTTAAGGAGAGAAGGAGAGGAAGGATAGGATAGGGAGGGAGGTGGAAAGAAGAGGGAGGGTGGGGGAGCGGGAGAGAGGGGAGAAGATTGGGTGGGTGGGTGGGTGGACACTGGGCAGAGGGACAACCCCTTTCCTTTCCAAAAGGAAAACATTGTGAACAGTATCATTGGTTTTCAGGGTTTCCCCCACCTTTTTTTTCTACAGCAGGCATATGGAGTCTCCCACCCAAATTTAAACCAAAGCTGTCCCTGGCCACATCCACACCAGACCTTTATTCCACATTAAAAAGGTCATGGCATCCCCCAAAGGATCCTGGAAAGTGTGGTTTGTGAAGGGTGCTGAGAGTTGTTAGGAGATGCCCTATTCCTCCCACAGAGCCACAATCCCCAGAAGAGGAGCTGACTGTTAAACCACTCTGGCCACTCAAGCTCTGTCAGGGCAATAGGAGTCTCCTAACAACTCTCAGCATGCTTCCCAAACTACACTTCCCAGGATTCTTTGGGAGAAGCCAAGACTGATTAAAGTGGAATAAATATCTGTTGTGGGTGTGGCCCCCTGGTTAGCCAAGTCAAATAACTGTGAGCCTGGCTTTTCGAACACTGCCAGTTGGTTCTTACTGAGCATGCCTGCACTATCATAGAGTCCAATGTTAAATGTCTTAAATTAACTAAAAATCAGCCATGCATTTTTTTTAACTTTTAAACTGCAGAAGATGAAGGTCAGAGTATGGGGCAAGGTCAGTAATAGGATTACAGGTACTCTGTGAACATAGCTTTAATTAATTTCAACAAAAATGTCCTGATCTGGATTTGTTTTCTCTTGCTTTACACTTTGAACTCTAGATTCTCTCTGACTGTTTTGTGTATTGCCATGAAAACTTAAAGAGTAGTTAAGCAAGCGTTTCTTAGTTCAGGACTACAAATTTTGTAAGGTTTTGTTTTGAAATGAGCTTATGGGAAGCAGCATATTGGCATGTGGGTATTTTAAATTTAACATTGTGGAATGCAAAAAAATCCATGCTGGCTGTAGTATACAGCCACTCTCGTACCTGTATAATCTTGCTGCACCATTGCCCATTTTATTTTATTTTATTTGCATCTCAAAACTTTCTATACCATTTTTACAACTTCTCCTTGTTTGCAAGGCTGGAATGGATGCTATGTCAATTGCATCAATGCAATCAACATACATTTGTTGTTGTTATGTGAATAGTAGGCCTAGGAAAGCCTGGTGTGGGGTTCAGGAAAGGTAAGTTTCTCTCTCTCTCTCTCTCTCTCTCTCTACCACAAAAATCCCTTCTCAAGAAGCTGTTAGTTGCATTTCAAGAGAAGCCTCTCTTGGCTGCTGCTGCCCAATTTGAACTGGAAGCCTTTATACTACAGCCTGGGCATGGGGGTGGGGACAATAGCTAGTCTGAATGGGTGGTGACTATAGAGATCTGGAACTCTTTACTGTCCAGGGAATGCTCCACTTGTAGTCCTGATTGATCACCAATGTGATAGCCAGTCAAAGATCTTTCAGTTCCTGAAAAAGAACAGCAAAGAACCTTTCTGTAGTTGCCAAGATTCCAGTGTTCTTTAAAATGACCGTCTTGCCCAGAAAGAGGATCACTCCTTTTATGTTTGAGCTGCAGTCTGGCGAGGGCTACAGTGACATCTTTCTGGCAGTTCTCCATCACCCATGGCATATTTATTTATTTATTCATTCATTCATTCATTTATTGCACATGTATACCTCCCCATAGCCGAAGATCTCTGGGCGGTTTACAGCAATCAAAAACATTAAAACAAATATACAATTTAAAACACATATTTTAAAAACAATTTAAAACACAATTTTAAAATTTAAAACAATATAAAAACAATTTAAAACACATGCTAAAATGCCTGGGAGAAGAGGAAAGTCTTGACCTGGCGCCGAAAAGATAACAGTGTTGGCGCCAGGCGCACCTTGTCAAGCAGATCATATTACTCCTTTATCCATTGATCTTCCAAGATTCTTTTCCATGTCAGCCACATAGATAGAGATTTGATGTCTTTTTAAACTTCAGCAATAACATGCCAGTAACATTTCATAGAAGTTTTGTCCTATAAATTTCCTGAAAATTTAAGGACTACATACGTTAATTGAACTGTAATGTGATGTACTGCTAATGCTATGAGAACCTATAAGTTGGATATAATTGGTTCAATTGTTCCTTTTATTGAATGTACAAACACACCTAATGCAATTCTACATTCAGAGCCAATAGAGTGAATAGTTAAGCAATTTAATATATGTTGTCCCCCTACAGTTCAATGCTGAGGAAATTAATTTAATTTCGTGTAGTCTTCAAGCAAGTGTTGGACTAAATGCAATTAGTTTACTGAGACATGAACAAACCAAGGACAGGATTTAATTATATTTGTAGAAACACAATCTAAAGCATTAGGCTGTGTTTCTTTTACTATCTAATGGTCCTTGCTTTAATCTTTACAGGTAAATAACCTGGATTTTTGAGTAATTACAATATAATGGGCAGACTAATCCAAGACACAGGAAGCTAGTACTGACAAGGATCAATACACAGTACTTTTATTGAGACAACATATAAAAGAGAACGAACCAAAACAAAACAAAATATGTAAAAAATATGTTTCCGTTGGATATAGGGACTAAATAAATAGATTTTCAAACTACAATCACATGCACACTTGGAGTAAGACACAAAGAACACAGCAGGACTTACTTCTGAGTATACATGCAGATTGTGCTGTTATGGAGTGTAAAGTAAAGGCTCCTAATGTTCTGTATTGAAGTCCCAACACAAATCACAACAATTTCATACTAGCTTTTATTTATTTCATTCCATTTTATTTATATAAATATTCCCCCTTAACTTCCATTATGGAACTCAAAGTGGCATATGGAATACCCAGATAGCCTCCCATTCAGGCAAAGTCAGATCCAGACCTACTTGCATCCAGACCTTCAGACCATGTGTTTGTACTATACCTGTGAGACCTAGGATAGCACACAACTTTTTCTCCTGTGTTGTGAGATGATATAAACATCTCATTTTCTGTTCTCTAGAGTCTTTTTGAAACCATTTCATTATTAACTATGAACAATCACAGTTCATTCACGAACAGGGGCACAAAGGCAAGGCAGATACTCTAGTTAGAGTTAAGGATACTGGGTGGTGGCCTCAAATGAAGAAGGATATAGATCAGTGGTGTGAGAACTTTCTCTCTTGTGCTATGGTAAATGCAGATCAGGGAGGCACTAAGGCTCCTATCCAACATCAGAGAATAACTGGGGTATGGGAGAGATTGCAGATTGATTTCATTGGCCCACTCCCAACGTCAACCCGAGGAAATCGCTTTTGTCTGGTCATTGTGGATGCTTTCAGTAAATATGTGGAAGCCATTCCCTGCAGAAGTGCAACTGCCACCACTACTGCAAAAATATTATTTAATAATGTTTTTAGCAGGTGGGGTTTGCCCAGGATCATAGACTCAGATTTAGGCTCTCATTTTGTAGGGGAGGTTATGCAACAATTATGTAAGGCATTGGGGATCAAACAACAATATCATATTGCGCGACATCCTGCCTCTTCAGGGGGCGTCGAACGCGTTAACAGGGTGTTGAAAGATTCCTTACGCAAACAGATTAAGGCATCAGGAAAGGATTGGGATGACAAATTGCCCCTCATTCTAATGACTATGCGCAGTGCTAAAGCAGTGCATGGGTATTCTCCTTTTCAGATCATGACAGGGAGGCAGATGAGAATGCCAGAAGTCTGGTGGCTGGGAGTAGAACTGCCCAATTCCTGGGAAGCTAAGGTTGTTTCTGATGCATGGGTGCAGTCTTTGGTCGAGGAATTGACCAAATACCATAAACAAGCAGCCATAAACCTGGGACTGGCTCAACAAGCAGTGGATAAGAGACTGGGGTGGGTTCGTAATCCTAGTCTGTGGGAGGTAGGACAAGCTGTAATGTACCGAAAATTCTCAGTCAAAGAACATACTTTGGCTCACAAATGGGCAGGACCAGTAAGAATAACAAACAGAGTTAGTCCTGCAGTATATCAGGTGGAAATTCCTCAAGGGAAAAATGGAAAGCCCTGGAGGAAATATTTTCACTGCTCTCAGTTGAAGCAATGGAAAGGAAAGCCTCCAAATGCTTCTCAGTAAGGTGACCTATTTCATCTTCCATTCTTGTGCATTACAGAATGGAAGAAATAGCATCTAGAAAAAAAATGGGAGGGGGAGGGAAAAGAATAATTTCTGTGTTATTTCCTTAAAGCACCAGAACATGCCCACTATCCTGTTGATGATATGTGGAATCTTAGGAGCATGTGCAGAGTGGAAAGCAGGTGTCCTGGAGAATACTGGCATCGAGCCCATCCCCACAAATGCTTGGATCTGTTATCAGGACCCAGAGGTGGAGATGGCCTGTCGATTTCCAGGGTTACTAAGTAATGCTTCCAGGAGAGAACAGTTGGAAAAAGATATCCTCCATCAGCTACCTGTCTCACAGAGTGCAGCTTATGAGGAGTCACAATTAATTAAATGCACCAAAGGTCCCCAGAAGCAGCAAGTTCATTTTTGCCATGATTCTTCTGTTGACACCAAGATTTCTTGCACCCCACGATTTGGTGAAATGTCCCAAGGCAGCGACATGATACATGAAGAATTTTGCAACATTTTATGGATTTCTATGGTCACTTGGGGGGAGGGATCACCTTTACACTTCCAGATTTTTATGGCAAGTGCCAAGAAAAGAAGAACCACCGGTGAAGTGGCTCTTGTCCTGATTTCATCAAAAGGGCAAGAATATCCCAGAACTATAACGCATTGGAAGAGGTTCAATGGCCTTATGGATGTGACCAAAATACATACTGTTGGTCCTCCAGACTGGATAATGCCAATCCAGGAAAAGTACTGCCATTATGGACAATATCATATTCCTTTTAAGTCAATAGGTTATGTTTCTATTATTGAGAAATATAGCACCCCAGGGTCTTATAGGTTGGAAGTAGGTTTGTCATTTAAGAAAATCATAATATTGAATCCTCTTATTGAAAAGGTAAATGAATTAAGCCATTTGAGAAGCCCTCTTGTTGGATCTCATGTGATTAAATTGAACCACCCCCAGCAATTATTGATAAAACCAGGGACTGCACTTAAGGAAGTGGTAGTCTCACTTGAGAAATTAAATATTGCAAAGGAATTCCCTGTCTGTGCATCCTATTTAGAGATGAGCAATAGGGGATGGGATAATTGGGTTAAATTATGGGAGGGAGAGAATGGGAAGATAAATAAGCGGGATTTGTCAGGGTGGCTGGGAACTGGAGCTGCGTTTCTAGATGCTACCAATATTGAAATATTAGCCAATAAATTACATTATACCACTGAAGAAATAAGTAAAATGACCGAACCTATCAACAGGGCACTTGATAAGGCTACCGAAACTCCTAAAATTATAGCAAGCTTACTCCCAATGTGGGAACAGGGAATGGAAAAAGATAATCATGACATGGTAAACACCATGCAGTCCTTACAACAGAATATTTCCTTGGCCATTACATGCACCCAAATGCAGAATTGGGCCCATACAGTGGCTTTGGAACTTATTCACATGACAGATAGTGGGTTCATACCCAGGGAAATTAGGTCCTTAATTCGACATCAGGTGTCCAAGGGGGAAAGAAAATTGGAAGATTGGTGGAGCCTTGTCAATGCCACATATGATAGGCAAAATCATGCATTAAGATTGTTTATTGTAATGGTAGAAGCATCTGAAATTATTACTGTTTATCCTGTTATTCCATTGGGAATCACTGTAGATCAAGATTTAGTTCTTTATGCCCAGGAAGTGCACCAGTGGGCTATAATTAAGCATGCAAGATGGGTATCAATTAATGTGAATGGATGTCAACACCACAAGAATCTAGGATTTGTTTGTGAAGATGATAGTTTGGAATCCCATCAAGATTGCTTTTCTCTCAAAATGATTAATGTATCTTATTGCTCTTTCATGCTAAGAAATGAATCAAGTTCAACTATTGTGTATTCTGGACATGGGTGCGTGTGCCTTAGAACATTTGTGATTATGTTGTTATTGATAAGTATTATATATAACCTATGCTAAGATATATCAATAGATGCTTTTGTGGTATTGAGGAAATAGTAGGATGTGATTTTTCATTTAAAGTCCCTGTATGGACCATCCAGATAATATTAGTTAATCCAGATTTGTTTCAACACCTCAAACCCATTGCATTAGGTTACAGCCTAGCTGATCTCCAGAAGTTACTTTCTTATCCTATGTTACAGAAACAATTAGAAGCAGTTAAACAAATGGGAGAGCAAGCTACACTCCAGATAACACATGATCGTCATGCAGTCACTAATATCGCAGCTAAGATTAAAAAGATAGGGGAACATAGATGGTGGGATTCTCTCTTTGGCTGGGGAGAAGGCGCTAAAGGAGGTTTAACCCTTATAATGTGCCCCATTGTGGTGATTATGATGTTTCAAATAATTCTGGTCTTCGTCTTAATGGCCCTTGTAATATGGATCAGATCCCAAATGGCACAGATATACCAGAGGGAAGTAAGCATTAGAGCCAAGGGCAAGACTAAGAAGTCTAAGGTGTGAAAAGACATCTGAATAAGTATATACAGATGCTTTCCAACGGGGGGGATTGTTACGAGGCAGGGCCATGGAGCCTGCTAAACTACAATTCCCACCCCACACCCCCACCTAATGGTATGGCTGGTTATGCTTTCCCACGAGGTTTTGTGCGAAGAGTAACAAGGGCAGAAATTAAGATACAAAACTAAAGCTACAGCATAAATGTTCTGCATAATTGTTATCTTGTTCTTTGGCAAATTTCCCTCACCCACAGTGAATCCCATTGTTTGTAAGGAGCCTTAGTTTTCAGGTTAGGTTTTCAGGGTGTGTGTAGAGATACACACACACATACACAACATCACCAGACTTTCATACCCTCCTTGGCAGGAGGGGGAGAGAAGAAAGAGTATTTTAAAACCGAGGCTTGAAGGTAGAAAAAGAGGAGAGGAAGAAAGAGGAAGTGGGGCTGAGGAACATCAGAGCTCCCACACACGTGTACTATGCTCTCAAGGAACGCATCAAGGACTGCAGGGACAGAACTGGGGAGACTCTGGGTCTCGGTGCAAAACCTTGAGACCAAGAGATTCCTTCCTGGTTTTGGATCAGAGCTCTTCCACATAGCTTCAGCTGTATTCAACCGCCCATTCCGGGCATAGGATAGGTAATCTCTCTCACCTTTCACCTCTTATAGTAATAGGGTCCTTTGATTTCTTTAGTTTAAAGTTATGAATGGGTTAGGATATTAATGATTAATGCTGCCATGCACCCAAGTAATTCTGTAATGCTTTCCTACTCTTTCTCTCAATAAAATCAAGCTTTGCTTTATTTTGGTTTGGACCTGCATTTCTCGGGTTAAATATATACACCATTTAGGCACATTTCAGGGCAAAGCGCTTGTTTTATCCCTAGCAAAAGATCCCCTCCTCTCAAGGAGGTGTGTTTCATGGGACATGAGGGTGGCAAATTCACACACTCAGGTTCCCAAGGGCACTTGTCGTAACATTTCTATATCATGATGAGAACACACTCATGAACCTGACATTATTAGTTAAATTGAATAGGTGTAATTAAAAAAAATATACACTGAAAGCAGAAACTATAAAATGTAAACATTCATTTGTAAGAACTTTTAACACTGAAAAAATCATATTTTCTTTACTTTCAGATTAATAGATATACCACCAGCTATATGACTACTGATTTCAACAGCATTTTCCTTCTATTAATCACACAGGCTTTTATTTTGAAGTTCACAGGAATGAAACGAATAACACCCTTCCAGTCAACTTAGTGTAAATGCAGTTTGAACCAGTAGTATATCCTCCTTTTCCCACAGAGAAATAAAACTTTCAAATTAACTTCATATTGAAGTTCAAGTTAATTGGTATTTGGAAAAGGTTATATCCCCGAGGAATTGACTTCATATTTTATTCCAAACGCTACCCTTCCTCCTTTAGCCCATTCTTTTATTTGGAATGATATCCCAGGAAGAAAAGGAAATTAAAGTGTGAATTCTAACCGTGTTACAAGAGTGTTTATATTTGGTACTGCCCAAATAACCCAAGGTCATTCCCTGGGAATGACAGCATATATTTCCTTCTCCAACCCACTCAGTACATGTGCCCTGTCTCTGACATCCCACTTGGAGGGATGATGGATTGTAACTATCGTTGAAAAGGGCTTTCAATACAAAATGTTTCAAAGGTTTAGTTTGCATAGTCAGCATTCTAGATAAAATCCAGGAATCAAGTACTGATGGGGTCTGTGTGTGTAATATCAGAGAATACAAGTTGGAGATGACAACATAGTGTTCATATAAGGTCTATGCATTTAAAAGGATTGTACTCCCACTGAAGGGACAAGCCTGGGAGTACTCCTGGATTTCAACTTGTCATTGGAGTCTCAAGAGGCTTCAGGGGCTAGGAGTGCTTATGCCCAGCGGCATCACTAGCGGGAGTGTGGGGGGGTGCGGACCTCCAGCACGTGCCCTCCTGCGCACGCATGCACGCACGCGGTCCAGGCTGGCAGTGGAAGGCCCGTCCCGGCTTCACCGCCAGTGAGCGGGCGCCTGCTTTCTGTCTCGCCTGCCTGCCTCCGAGGAGGAGTTGGCTGCGCCGACCCGGAGCGCTTCTCGGCTCCTTTGCTGGACAATGGCACAGGGTGGGGTGGCTCTGGGTGTCACCCCTCTCAGGGTGTCACCCGGGTGCAGTCCGCACCCCGGTAGTGACGCCCCTGCTTATGCCCACCTTAGGCTGGTTTCCCAGCTACAGGCATTCCTAGATGGGAATAGACTGGCCTCATTTGTCCATGCTCTGGTGACCTCCCACCTGGACTACTAGAATGTTCTCTACTGCCCTTGAAGACAGTCCAGAGGCTGCAGCTATGTGGCTGCTAAGTTGGTAAGTGGGGTAGCCCAGTGGGACTATGTGCCACCAATCCTGAGAGCACTGCACTGGCTGCCAGTGAGCTTCCAGTCCCAATTTGTAGAATGCCCTCCTTAGTGAGCTGCATCAGTCTCTCTCACTATTAACTTTTAGAAGAAATTTTAAAACATTCTTGTTAGGCATTTGATTGCTGAAAGTCCTGTCCCTAGCAACCCTGAAATTTTTAATTTGAGAGTAGTTGATTGCTTTTGCGGTTTTTAACTATTTCTAGAAGGCTGTTTTTAATTGTTTTTGTAAGTTTTTATATTGATATGTTTGCCGCCCTGGACACCTTTGGAGGAAGTTGTGGGATATAAATTTAATATGCCAGGGGTAGCCAAAGTTGTGCCGTCCTGATGTTGTGCTCTGTTGTACATCTGGAGGGAACTACATTGTCTACGTTGGACAATTATTAATAGGAACATGGGAAGCTGCCATATATTGAGTTAGACCATTGGTCCATCTAGCCCAGTATTGTCTGCACCAGGGGTAGCCAACATGGATGAGGGGAGAGAGACTCTGTTGCCATCAGGGGAGGCTGCTTCCACCTGCCTTGCTCCACCCTCCAGCCTTCAAAAGGGAGCTGCCTCAGGAGACGGACTATGAGGGGAGAGAGACTCTGTTGCCATCAGGGGAGGCTGCTTCCACCTGCCTTGCCCCACCCTCCAGCTTTCAAAAGGGAGCTGCCTGAGGAGAAGGACTATGAGGGGAGAGAGACTCTGTTGCCATCAGGGGAGGCTGCTTCCACCTGCCTTGCCCCACCGATCCACCCTCCACCCTCCAGCCTTCAAACACAGCTTCTTTAGGAGGACTTTCTGATCTTTGGGTTGGGCTGTGTGGGTTGGGGGATAGCTTCTACTTTGTCATTTAGTTTTATTGCTTGTTTTTTGATGTTTATATACTTTTATGTTTGATGTTTATATGTCTTTATTTTGTATGTCGCTCAGAGTGGCTGGGTTTCCAGCCAGATGGGTGACTAATAAATCGAATAAAATAAAATAAATAAAAATAAACTCTCCAGCTGCTGCTGGACTGTAGCTGCATTCACACTGCAGTTTATTCGATTTCCCCAACAATTCCTTGCCTCATAATTTCCACATTTTATTTGATCTTTCACACAACGCAAAAGCCAGTTCCAGAAATCTAGTAGGATATAGACGTTTAGTGCTCATTTCCATGATAAATATTTCCAGAAGCAATCTGTCTGCAAGCTTTGAAACCCAGAATTTTGTGGGAGTTTTGCGTTAGCTGCAGCTGCACACATAACAGGCTGTGATGCAGTGTCCCAGCATGCAATGTGTTCCTGCCGTTTAGGTTCTCGTCAATTCACCTGATGAAAATTGAGCCATGATTTCAGCATTAAGGGAACTGCAGTATACATGTGCATAATGGGTAAGAGATGGCAACAAGTCTGTTGTTCATCATTGCGGTGTGAATGTTTAGCATGACATAGTGCTATATTGGTCAAAAAGCCTGGTTCCTTAACTATAGTATGAAAGGAATGTTAGAAATCAGGACAAAAGTGTGACCATTGTAATCAGTTAAACTAACGCAATAAACCCCATGTCTGAATGCAGTCTACAAGTACCATCATCCCTGACCATTGGTTATGTTGGCTAGGGATGATGGGAGTAGATGTCCAGCAACATCTGGAGGGCACCACATTGCACATTCCTGGTCTACAATGACTGGCAGCAGCTATCCAAGGTTTCAGGCAGAGGACATTCCCAGCCCTATCTGGAGATGTTAGGGATTGGACCTCAGACCTCCTGCAGACAAAGCAAATAGTCTATCATTGAGCTATGGCCATTCCCCAAATAGATATCTGTACAATACACAAAAATTGAAAGGTTTCTCACCATGCATATAACAAATGATGCCAATGATTCATACAGGCAGAACTCTTTGCATTTAAACCAAGATCAAACTATATATTACTGGTCAGATATAAAAACATAGAATCTTAGACTTGGAAGGGGCCTGTAAGTCCATTGAGTCCAACCTCCTGCTAAATGCAGGAATCCAACTTAAAGCATACTTGATACATGGCTGTCCAGCTGCTTCTTGAATGCCTCCGGTGTTGGAGAGCCCACCACCTCTCTAGGTAATTGGGTCAATTGTCGTATCACTCTAACAGTTAGAAAGATTTCCTGATGTTCAGTTGAAATCTGGCTTCCTGTAACTTGATCTCATTATTCTGTGTCCTGCATTCTGGGACAATCAAGAAGAGATCCTGGCCCTTGTGTGACAACCTTTCAAGTACTTGAAAAGTGCTATAATATCTCCCCTCAGTCTTCTTTTCACAAGGCTAAACATGCCCAGTTCTCTCAGTCTTTACTCATAGGGCTTTGATTCCAGTCCCCGATCATCCTCATTGCACTCCTCTGTGGCAGCTTCAGTTTGTCTGAATTCTCCCCAAAAGTGCAGCATCCAGAACTGGATGCAGTACTCATGATGAGGCCTAACCAGCACCGGATAGAGAGGAACTATTACTGCACATGATTTGGAAACTATGCTTCTATTGCATTTGTCTTTTTGTAGCCACATCACACTGTTGGCTCATATTCAGCTTGTGATCAACAACAATTCCAAGATCCTTCTTGCATCTAGTATTGCTGAGCCAAGTATCCCCCATCTTGTACTGTGCACTTGGTTTCTTTTTCCGTGCTGGATAGACGTGTCTCTTTTCTGTTCATGTTATGCTTTGTTAATTGCATTAGATGGTTAGCTTTAATTTGTTACAATCATTAGTTTTCAGCATGTAAATTCTAATTAACATAATTTCTACATCACTACAATAAATTATTAAGAGAAATGGGTGTCCTGAAGGACACCATTTAGGCACTCCTTCATTCCCAATTAAGTGACTTGAATGGAGATGTGGGCAGAAGCTCAGGCTACGTACACACCATACCTTAAAGCACATTCAGAGCATATTTCCCCTCCCTGCAAAGAATCCTGAAAACTGTAGTTTGGTAGGGTTGTTGGGAACTATAGCTCTGTGAGAGGTAAACTACAGTTTCCAGGATACTTTGGGAGGAATAATGTGCTTTGAACATGCTTTAAAGGATGGTGTGTGTACAGCCTTAGCTTCTGCATAGAAGAAGATGAAACTATAATTCTTTTGCCAGGGAACACAGGATGCTTGCCTACTTGGGCACTAATAGGGGGGAAGTGAGGTATATATTCTCTTATAGTCAAATTTTTATTTTTTTTATTTTTATTATTACATTTATATCCCACCTTTCCTCCAAGGAGCTCAAGGAGTACAAACATAGTTCTCCTCTCCTGACTTTATCTTCACAGCAACCTTGTGAGATAGGTTAGGCTGAGAGACAGTTAGTGCTCACCCAGTGACCTTCATGGTTGAGCAAGGATTTGACCCCTGGTCTCCCAGGTCCCCTTCTGACACTCTAACCACTACACCACACTGGCAAATGGAGGGGGAGCTTCTGAGATGTCACATAATTCTCACTCTCCAAATTAAAAACTTGGTGCTGACATTCACTGTGGAAGGTCATTGTGGGAATGCCATTACCCACCCAAGATTGTGCCAGTCCAAGACATTTTGCTGCCTGAAGCAAATCCCAAAGGGCACTTACCTCCCACTGGTAGAGCCAACACTTGAAAAAGTCTTACTGCACCATTCAGACACTAATTCATGCCCTCATCAATCCCCCTCCCTTCATGGTGCCGCCTGTAGGAGGCTGCTTTATCCTGTGGCATGGAAGAGCTGGGCCTGACCCAAGAGCAGATCATAGGCTAGGAACAAGTGGATAATCTAGTATGGATGTGAACATACGTGATACCTATTGCACTTATACTTCACAATTTGAAGAAACGGGTTGCTCTTTGCAATTTTGCTCCCCATTATTTTGTTTTCCTCTAATCTTTCTTTCCTTTTTTCTCTTTCATGCCTTATTTACAGCGCAAGTAGTTAGTCATCACTTGTAATTAGAAATAGCAACAGACAGCAAAACTCAGTTACATTTAATAAGGCTAGGGTACTCTTACCATGGGGAAGGGGGTGTAGAATTATGACCTACTTTCTCCTTCACAATTTTTCAGAGGCACTTCTATTTACCAGCTACACAGATTAGTCCTGGCTCAATAATCACTCCCCATCTTCAGTTCCTGGAGACGATATTTAAAAATTTGTTATCATGAAAGAACTTTTATGCTCCTAAATTACCAGGCAACTCACCTTAGCCATTTTTAGCTGTTGTTTTTTAAAGGGTATTCTAGTGAAAGAGATAAAAGTCATTCCACTGAACTTAAAACAGAGTGATCAGTCTCATGCCCAGTTCATGCATTACTGTTGATGTCATCAAGTTTACCACAACATCTACAGAGGGCAGTCTTCTCTAGGTGTGGAGGCTTCCCATACAATGCAGAGCCCTGATTACCCAAGATTCTAAATTGTGCAAGGATATTCTATGCATAAAGAAGGCTCCCTACTGCAGACAATATTCTCAACACAACAGTAACCACAGTGGCAACAGAAACAGCAGTGCAACTTTGGTGGCAGCAGAAACAGCAATGCACAGCTATGAAATATGCTTTCCTTCTATTTATTTATTTATATTTATTTATTATTGGATTTATATCCTGCCCTTCCTCCCAGCAGGAACCCAGGGAGGCATAACTTGTGAATAACACACAAACAGGGCTTCATACACAGTCCAATCCAATACATGTCTATTCAGAAGTATGCCCCAGTGAGTTCAATGTAGGGATGGGCGAGAAATTCAATTCAGTTTGCATTCCAAGCCGAATCTATCAAATGGGCACTTTCCAAAACAATATGAGAACTGAAACACAAGTATCCTTCAAAATTTGCATATACTGAAATTTTGCAATGCAGTTTACCAACCTAACAATGTTTACAAAAATGCATATATTAGGGGAAAGTGTGCATAAAAATGAATATGTGAATGAACATAATATACAAAAGGCATTATCTGATTTGAAATTGTTTGCAAAAATGTGTACATTAGTCAAAACTGCCTACAAAAATGTGTTTATTAAGAAAAATGCACTAAAATGCTGGAGAATTCTCATGACATTTTTTTTAAAAAAATGCAAATTGCTGCAGAAACAGAGAACTGAATTTCATATTGGAAAAATTAGAAACGGAGAGAACTGAAACTGACAAATCTTTTCATCCCTAGTTCAATGCGATTTAGATTGTTACCTAAAATTGCCATTCTAAACACAGAATATATGCATATACTCAGTCCATTAGGTATAACGAGGCTTCTTCCCAATAAGTGTCAATATGATTGTAGCGTCAGTATGGAATACCTCCTTCTGAGCACAAACATACATACGATTGCACTATACTTCTAAGAATATTTAGAGAGAAGAGATTAATAAGAATAAACTTTTGCTACCTTTTCAAATTCAGCAGAGTCCTACAGTTCAGCCAGTAGGAAATTAATTGTTTATATTTAAGCCTAAAATTAGATGGCCTATCCAGACTTCACCTCTTCATATCTTCTTGATGTTCACTAATAGGCAAAAAACCTTGGGGTTTAAGAATGTACCTATAGCCCACAGATATTTCTATCAAACTATAAAAATTGGGCAGCTATAGTGAATGTACCAGAGGAGCAGGACACCTGACCTCCTCTCTGAGATATTGGACTGCCCTACAAATTTGTCAAAATGCAAACACAATTTGGGTTGGTCTTTCACAGATCAATCCACTTCCTGTGTAGCTTGGAAGAATTTGATAACATATGCCTCTGAGCATATGGTGAGTGGTGGCAATACCTGCCATCTTCAAAGATGGAGAATTATATTTTTGTACGTTTGTTGGTGTTCTTCTTACATTGCTGCTTTCCTGTGTTACTAATGTTTCTACAGAGAATCTATTCTAGAAAAATTTATTTCCCTCATTATTCAATCTAGAATTCTGTGTCAAATTTATTTTTATTAATTTCAAAGCCTTTTTATTGATCAATATCATATGATGGTGAAGATAGCCTTTTGTATTTCAAATTGTTAGTTATGTTCTATTTCTATTTTGAGTGCATTAACAGTTGAACCTGAAACTGCAGTTTGATGTAAAATCAGACTGATTACAATATGTTGCTACTTCAGCAATTATTCTGGCTGTTTGAAAAAAGATGATGCATGTTTTCAACCTGCTATGTTTAAACCACTTTATTTAAGGCAAGTGGGCATGGTCAATTAAAAACATAGAGCATACCTAGAATTTTTCTAGAATATATTTTACCTCCCACTGTTTCATCTTGTGCATACTGAGACACTGCTGAGGTCCACTGGAGACTGTTCTGCAGAAGTCAGTGCCACTATTTCATAATTATGTTTGGAGTATTTTTACTGTAAATTTTGCAAAGTGTTGCTGTACTTCACATATTCAAAAAAATAGAAACAAAAGAAAATGATTTCCTATAGGAAACTTCACTAAAATTGCAAAGTAAATCAGACATATTTAAAGTAACCATCTGAACTATATGAACTGTCTTAATAATGTTGCTTCCTCCCTGCTAAAACAAGATCAGCACAGCACATGTCTTCTTTCTATTATTTGGGCTGATTGCAGGTGTTGCCACCACTCACCATATGCTCAGAGGCACATGTTACCAAATTCTTCCAAGCTACACAGGAAGTGGATTGGATTGTGAAAGACCAACCCAAATTGTGTTTGCATTTTGACAACTTTGTAGGGCAGTACAATATCTCAGAGAGGAGGTCAGATCTCCTGCTCCCCTGATGCAGTCACTATAGCTGCCCAATGTCCCTGCTTTTTAAAGTTTGATAGAAATATCTGTGGGCTATAGGTACATTTTTAAACCGCAAGGTTTTTTGCCTGTGAATTTAATTTTTAATCCGGGAGGTAAGAAATGGGACCCTGTCCACGTTTGCTGACAATGGATTGATCATTTGCATGCTTATTGAGTTCAGTGGGATTTACTCCCCTGCAAACATGCTTAGAATAGGTGAAACTGACCACAGAGGATGGGGAGGGGAGGAGGTGGGAGGGGAGGAAAGGCAGAGGCGAGGACTGGGATAGGAACAGGTAGGAGGGGGAGGGGAGGAGGACAGGTTTGATCATTTGCATGTTTATTGAATTCAGTGCGATTTACTCCCATGCAATCATGCTTAGGATAGGTAAAACTGACCAGGGGAGAGGGAGGGAGGGCTGGAGTGGACAGGGGAGGAGGAAGAAGAAAGAGGGGAGGGGAGGAGGAAGGGAGAGGAGAGGGGAAGGAGGGGGAAAGCAGGTCTGATCATTTGCATGCTTATTGAGTTCAATGGGATTTACTCCTATGCAATCATGGTTAGGATAGGAAAAACTGAGCATGGGGGGAGGAGGGGGAAGGGGAAGGAGCATTTTGGAGGGGCAAAGGAAGGGGGAGGGCAGGTTTGATAATTTGCATGTTTACAGAGTTTAATGGTATTTACTTCCGTGCAATCATGCTTAAGATAGGTAAAACAGACCATGAGGAGGAGGAAGGGGAGGGGGAGGAGGGGGAAGGGGAAGGAGGGGTTGGAAAGGGAGGGGGAGGGAGGGGCAAAGCAAGGGGAGGGAAGGGGCAAGAGGGAGGGGGCAAGAAGGAGGGAATAGGAGGGAGAAGGGACGGTGGGTTTGATCTAGGGTTGCAAGGCTCAGGGCCTGAGAATGATTCTGTATCTTTAAGAGAAGAGAAATTTCAGCCAAGTACAGGTTTTCTTGCAACACTGTAATGGAAAAAACTACAAGGTGAAATTCTCCCTTCCCCCTGCACAACTTTTAAAGATACAGAAGACCTCTTGGAGGCTGGGCCTGGCAACCCTAATTTGATCATTTGCATACTTTTTGAGTTCAATGGGATTTAGTTCTGTGTAATCATGTTTGAAAATGGAAATGGATTGCCTTCAAGTCGACTGAACTTATGGCGACCCTTTGAATAGGGTTTTCGTGGTAAATGCTGTACAGAGGTGGTTTTACCATTGCCTTCCTCTGAGGCTGAGAGGCAGTGACTGGCCCAATGTCACCCAGTGAGCTTCATGGCTGTGTGGGGATTCGAACCCTGGTCTCCCAGGTCATAGTCCAACACTGATCTGGGGGAGGGAAGGAGATTGGGTGTGTGGGCACTGGGCCAAGGGGAAAACCCTTTCCTTTCCAAAAGGAAAACATTGTGAACAGTATCATTGCTTTTCAGCATTTCCCTCACCTTTTTATTCCACAGCAGGCACATGTAGCCTCCCACTCAAATTTAAACCAAAGCTGTCCCTGGCCACATCCACAGCAGGCCTTTATTTCACTTTGGACAGTCATGGCTTCTCTCAAAGAGTCCTAGGAAGTGTAGTTAGTGAAGGGAGCTGAGAGTTACTAGGAGACACCCTGTTCCCCTCATAGACCTTCAATCAGAGTGGCTGACTGTTAAACCAGTCTGGTGGCTGGAGCTCTCTCAGTGGAACAGGAGTCTCCTCTCAGCACCCTTCACAAACTACACTTCCCAGGATTCTTTGAGGGAAGCCATGACTGTCTCACATGAAATCAAAGTCTGGTGTGGGTGTGGCCCCCTGATTAGCTATGTCCAACAGCTGTGAGGCTTTTAGAACACTGACAGTTGGTTCTTACTGAGCCTGCCTGCCCTTACCATAGGGTTCCAACCTAAATTTCTTAAATTAATTAAAAATCAGCCAGGCATTTTTTTTTAACTTTCAAACTGCAGAAGATGAAGGTCAGAGTATGGGGCAAGGTCAGTATTAGGATTACAAGTACTCTGTGAATATGGCTGATTTTTAATGAACTTCAACAGATTGAGAGCTCTGAGAGAAAAAAGTCCAAAAGGGCTCTGAGTTTTTTTCTCTCTTTTTAGACTTTGAACTCTCTATTCTCTCTGACTGTTTTGTGTATTGCCATGAAAATTTACAGGGTTGTTAAGCAAGCATTTCTGAGTTCAGGACTATAAGTTTTGTAAGGTTTTGTTCTGAAATGAGCTTATGGGAAGCATCAGAATGGCATGGGGGGTATTTTCAATTTAACTTTGTGGAATGTGAAAAATCCACGCTGGCTATAGTATACAGCCACTCTTGTGGCTGTATAATCAGTGGTAGAGATTTAGAGTTTTAGCCAACTAAGTTCTACTCCAAGTTGATCCATTGAAATTAATGGACATCAATTAGTCATGGCTATTAATTTCACTGGGTCTGCTCTGAGTAGGATTAACAATGGATACAACCCATAATCACATACTTAACAGCTATCTTGAAATCAATGGAATATAATATTTTGGCTGGATTGTATACCACTCTGTACTTATTAAAAGGTGCAGCCCACCACTCACATAGAGTGTAGACTACTTGCAACCACTGAAATATTGTTGGCTGTGCGAGACCCAACAGAATACTACCTTCTTGACAATACCCTCAAGTGTTAGCGATTTGAACTTTTCTATGACAGGATTCCTAAGAATTAACACTGAGAAAATGTTTACAATGCAAAGTGAAATATCATGTGTTGCTAGAAATTGTGCAATCTCTATATAAAAGTGAAATGTATTTACAGCATGTTTCAAGTGTTCAAAGTGGGTCCATATGTTCTTCTCAGTATTTGTAAGCCCTGTGAGGCTAGCTAGTATTATTCTCTCATTATAGATGGGTAGAGGCTGAAAGCAGCTTATCTCAAGAGTCAAACTACACATTTACGCTAAATATGCTTTTTTTAAAATTAAGAACACTTTCACCTCACTTTATAGACCTGAGAGTCTCTCAAAGCAGCTTACAAAAGAGTCTCACAATACAAATCCCGTTCCTGTCTGGTATCAGGAACAGTAATGGTGACAGAATTGTTCAGACGTCATTTCCTGCCCTCGTCCTGGGTGTTGCCTTCAGCCTTTGCCTATTAAGGCAGCAGAGTCCACTGAGGTCTTCTGAGGCAGGTATTTTTTCCAGTCTCTGATGAAGGATAGGAGAATGGAGGAGAGAGGGCTGTTTCTTGTTTGATCACCTCTCTTAATCAGCAACAGATACAGATCATTTCTTTTTCCTTCAAACTAACTTATATCCTGCAGTTTTAAGTGTTCTTTTTAAAATGAATCCTTAACATAGTGTGTAGTTTTGACCGTCAAACTACCTAAGAAGCTGTTTATTTCAGCAAGGGACTTCCTGGTTAACACCTCACTTTTTTATTATTATTTGTTACATTTACATCCCATCTTCCTTGCAAGGAGCTCAAGGTGATGTACATGGCTCCCCACATATTATCCTCATGACAACCCTCTGAAGTAGTTGGAGCGCAGAGAAAGTGACCAGTCCAAGGTTATCAAGTGAGCTTCATGGCTATATGAGGATTTGAACCCTGGTCTCCCTAATGCTAGTATACACTCTAACCACTACACCACACTGGCTCTCTCTTAGACTGTTCTCATTAGGGAGTTTCAACAGGAGGAGGTAAATGGACCCAGAAGGGCTGATGGAAATACCCTGGCTAAGTTGTCACACACATCTTTTATTAAGGAAACAGTAAGTTAATCGTCCAGGGTATTCAGGTGATGTGTCTCCATGGGATCTAATTGTTATACAATTGCTCTTGATGAGTGTATCTTCCTATAGTCATCTGAATGAGAATTCAAAAACTGTGAAAATGTAGAGAACTAAATTTAAGTTTGAAAAAAAATGTGAGATACAAACTGAAATTGAGCAATTTGCTCATCCGTATACACACTCCCTATTAAAGTTGGTGTAATCAAGGTTTGAGTGTGAAAAGAAACCATAGAAAAACAGTTTTCAAGTGGGACATAGAAGAAGAAAAGGGAGAGCTAAAGTTTTGGGTTCTGTAAGCTAAATAGCATTTTGGGGTGCTGGCCACCTTTCTCTGGAAATCTGATGTGGGACAGTGGATTTGGCTGTCTGTCTAAGCTATGCCTCCCCCACCTGCTCAACCCGTATGTTTGTAAATAAACTCATATATTACAAAAAAAAATCTCTAGTAGCTTCCTTCCGAAGGGTAAACACTGCACGCTTGTAACTTCTCCCCACTCAGAGAAATGGGGAATAGACTATATTCAAAATAGCTTAACTTCCAACCTACACATGTTCCATTAAAGCTCCCTGAAGAAGCTGTATGATTCTCAGCAACAACAAAACACACTAATGCCCTCCAATCAAACAGGGCAAAGCAGTCTGCCTCAGGCAGCTGATTTTGCCTCAGGTACCAAAATACTTTGGTCTGTCTATAGCAAACAACCCATTAGTGGTTCATTGGGCCTGCTGTGAGCACTGCAGTAGAGTCAATTCACTGCTCAAATAGGAGTCATTCATTGCTTCCTCACAATAAATAGCTCTGCAGCAGAGCTATTTACATAAAGCAGTGATCAGCAGCAATTTAGCTGCTTGTGGCATGAAGCAGGGTAGTGTCCAGTCTGTAGACATGAGCCTTCAACAATAGAGGGAAAGGACAATCTCCAGCTTCACATCCACAAGGAACAGGTGTGATGTCCCATGGATGTCAGAAGATGATCTGGCGGTAGCGGCTTCTGCAGGCAGCAAAAATTCCAGCCAGGGATTCACAATGAAAGGATGTGTTCTTAAACAAAGGGTTGAAACTACTTCTATCACCTTATTTATTTATTTACCCTAGATATAGTAAGCCTTTATAATTTAAAAGTGGCAAGTAAAGACACATGATGGTATTCAAAAAAGTCCTACTCACAGTAAAAATTAATGAATCAAAGTTAGTCATGTCTACTAATTTCAGTGGGTCTAAGTAAGACTAGCATTGAATAGCACCCACAGGGCTGTATCCAACATTAGTCACACTCAGAACAGACCCATTTAAATTAATGGACCTGAATATCTTAAATCCATTACTTTCAGGGAGTCTACTCTGAACAGAACTTAGTTGGATACAACTCGCAGTTTACATACTTCTGACCCATACTTACTTTTCTCATTTCAATTAGTGTCACAAGCTCTTGTGAATACAGCTTTTAAGGAGGATTGCTCTTCATTCAAACTGCATTCCCTCAACATTGGTCTTACATTATTACTTTTTTTAAGTTAACAAAGTAAGGGACCCAGAGGAAATGAATGTAGGATTTTCTCTATCCTTAAAAAGGCAGATGATATTTAATCATCTCATATATCCTACCCAAAACCTTCTGAGATAGCTATTATTACAATTTTCTAAGAAATTAATGCTAACAAGTACTTTGGCTACTGAGGACCAGATGGCAAGATATATGGGGGTTGTAATATGTTGAAAGCTAATCACATAGCTCGGGTTGGGGAACCTGGCCCTCCAGATGTTGCTAAACTACAACTCACCAGTCCCATGCAGTGTCACTAGTCCCATGCTGTGGAATATTCTTCCAGCAGATATTTGATAGGCAGTTGCATTTTTGACTTTCAGGCATCTCTTAAAGATATTTTTATGCCAACAGACCCAATCCAGCTGTTTCAGTTTTGATCAGCCAGTCATTTGAGTACCTTTTTGTACTCTTTTTATGCTGTTATATTTTATTGTATATATTGTTAGTTCTCCTTGAACTCTCAGCAGCTTTTGATGCTGTTAACCATGATATCCTTCTGGATCATCTCGAGGAAGTGCAGGTTGGTGGCACTGTGCTTCATTGGTTCTGCTCATACCTCCAGTTATGGGAAGCTACTGTTCAGCACCATGGGAATTATCTTATGGTATTCTGAAGGGTTCCATCTTCTCCCCCATGCTATTTAACATCTATATGAAGCCTCTGGGAGCTGGCATCAGAAGATTTGGAGTGAGGTGCCATCAGTATGCAGACGACACCCAGCTGTATATCTTTATTCCATCTGAATCAGGAAAGGCAGCTGAGGTGCTGAACCAGTGCTCCAAGACAGCGAGGACCAAATGTGGGCCAATAAATTGAGGCTGGATCTAGAAAAGACAGAAGTGTTATGTGTCCAGAGTTCTCATGTCCAGGAGGTGGGAAGATAGCCTGTTTGGGATGAGGTTGCTCTTTCCTTGAAGGAGGAGGTCTGTAGCCTGGGGGTATTCCTTGATCCAACACTGTCATTGGAGGCTCAGGTAGGCTCAGTGGCTAGGAGTGCCTTTTTCCAGCTCCAGCTGGTTCACCAGCTTCGGCCCCTTTTGCACAGAGAAGACTTGGCCACGGTGCTCTGTGCTCTGGTAACTTCCATACTGGATTATTGCAATGCTCTTTACATAGGGCTACCTTTGAAGATGACTCAGAAACTTCAACTGGTCCAAAATGCAGCAGCCAGATTACTGGCTAAGGTTCCATTTAGAACTCATATAACCACGTTCTCAAACAGCTGCATTGGTTGCCAGTGTCATGCTGCAGTTTGCTTGGCCTCATACAGGTGGCACTGCAAGATGCAATGTGACAACCTGGGTGGAGGACAGCAGGAAAGCAAGTGAGCAGGTAGCAGCAGGCGGTGGCCTGGGCAAGCTGCAGAGTGACAGGCCAGAGCAACTCTGGGAGGCCTCAGCATTGCTACTGTGATGCCTGGCAACAAGGAAGTTTGGCAACCTGTGGTAGGGGGAAGGAGAAAAGGAGGCTTAGTGATCTGTGGTAGGGGGAAAGAGAAAAAGAACTTTGGTGCCCTGGGGTGGTGAGAGGAGGAAGCTTGGAAACGTCTGAGGGAGGAGAGGTGGAGGCTTAGTGACCTTTGGGGGGAAGGAGAGGTGGGGGCTTGTCAACCTAAGGGGGGGAAGAGGAAGAGGCTTGGTGATCCATGAGGGGAGGAGAGGTGGAACATTGGCAACTCATATGGGGGAAGAGAGGTGGAGGCTTAGCAATGGCATTAGGTGAGTGAGGTGGTGGCAGCCACCATGCAGCTACACCTGGAGGCCTGGGGGGTTGTGGGGGGTGGGGGAGGCTTGGGTTCCCATTGGTGGGGTTAGGTGGTAGGGCTGGTGCACAAAGTACACAGGTACACAGTCCCTAGTTACACTATATGAATTGATGGTATAAAAATAATTCTACAACTAAATAAACTCCCTTCATCCCTGAGAGTTAGCAATGCTGGCTTGGCCTGATGGGAGCAGAACAGCTTAGAGGTTTTGTACAATCAAGCAGTATATAAATTTTGTAAAATAAATAAACAAAGAATTTATGGATAGCCAAAGGCTCCCCATCCCTGACATAGCTCATCCAAATTACTATTAGTTGCCAACAGAAATTCCTCTCAGTGGTGTGAAGACTTCACATGGTTAACTGCTTCACAAGGTACAATAGCTGAGAGAAGCTGTGTCAAATGGCAAACACATAACAATCATAACGGGGTGAATGTGGCCATATTCACACCATACATGTATTCCACTATTATTCCACTTTAAACATTCATGGCTTCCCTCAAAGTATCCTGGGAAGTATAGATTGTGAAGAGTGCTGAGAGTTATTGGGGGACCCCTGTTCCTCTCATGGAGCTGCAATTCCAAATTCCCAGAGTTCTCTGGGAAGAGGGACTGACTGCTCTGTACCTCCTCATCCAAGTAATTAATAAAAATGTTGAAGAGCACTGGGCCGAGGACCGAGCCCTGTGGTACCCCACTCATTACTTCTGCCCAGTTTGAGAAGGAACCATTGATAAGCACTCTTTGAGTATGATTCTGGAGCCAACTGTGTATCCACCTCATAGCTGTTCCTCCAGCCCACATTTAGCTAGCTTGCTAATCAGAATATCATGGGGCACTTTGTCAAAAGCTTCGCTGAAGTCGAGATATATTATGTCCACAGCATTCCCACAGTCTACAAGGGAGGTTACCCAATCAAAAAATGAGATAAGATTAGTTTGGCGGGATTTGTTCTTCATAAATCCATGTTGGCTCCTAGTAATTACTGCATTGTTTTCAAGGTGCTCACAGATTGACAGCTTTATAATCTGCTCCAGAGTTTTTTTCAGGGATTGATGTTAGGCTGACTGGTCTGTAGTTCCCCAGTTCCTCCTTTGTGCCCTTTTTGAAGATATGGACAACATTAGCTCTTCTCCAGTCATCTGTCACTTCACCAGTCCTCCACAATTTCGTAAAGATAATAGAAAGCAGTTCTGAGAGTTCTTCAGCCCGTTCCTTCAATACTCTAGGATGCAGTTTATCGGGCCCTGCCGATTTGAACTCGTTCAAAGTGATTAGGTATTCATTGACCATTTGTCTATCAATCTCAAGTTCCAATCCTGCCCCCTCTACTACATGCTTCCCAGGAGAGTCATAGATCCTTTTTGGGAAGAAGACTGAGCCAAAGTAGGAATTGAACACTTCTGCCTTTTCTTTGTCATCTGTTATCATTTTGTCATCCTTGCTGAGTAGCTGTTGAGCCCAGGGGTGATGGACCCAGCCTCCTTCCCGAGGAAGAAGGGGGAAGGCATGAGTTTCAGAAGTCTCAGACGTTAGGGAGCATGGACGATTCAGCTGTTGTTGAGTCTAACCATGACCTTGGGGAAGAGAGTGAGTTGCCCGCCCCGCCAGGGCCAGATTAAGCTGAGGAGGGTCCCTAGGCTGATCCTGTCCCATCCCATCCCATCCCCCACTTCACCTACCTTTCTGCTTTTTTTTCAGCTGCACGCACTGTGCGTGCAGGTTTGCCACCAATTAAGATGCCAGCTGAGGTTTCCCTAAGAGGCTGAAGCTTCTGCCGCCATCTTGGTTGATGGCAGCAATGCACGCATGTAGCACGCATGCGTGCCATCAACCGAGATGGCGGCAGAGGCTTCAGCCCCTTAGGGAAACCTCAGCCGCCATCTTGATTGATGGCAAACCACAAAAAAAGTGGAGAAACATAGCTTGTACATAATGAAAAATCTATACTATATATTTTTTTAGCTTATGCATGGGCCCCCAAGAGCTCCAGGCCCTCGAGGCTTCAGCCTACTAAGCCTAATGGATAATCCGGCCCTGCACCCCACCAGTTCCCATGGCTGGTCCTGCCCCCCAATGGGACAGCGCTCAGCCCCCCCAGCACTCCCATGGGACTGTTGGGGGATGCTCCTGAGAGAGCAGACACTCCTCCTTCCCCAAGCAGTATCTTAGAAACACCAGCTTCCCCGCCCTCCGCTCTCCCACCTGCCAATCAGGAACCTGTGCTTTCCGATGAGCCCTCGGAGGCTTGCCCCCCCTCACCGTGCTTACGACATCGGGAGAAGCAGACAGGGCAGAAGGAAGTGTGTGTGCAGCAGAGTGAGAGGTTACGCCCCAAGACCTCTCCTATTTGAGGCTACCGCGCCCAGAAGTGGGCACTGAGTCAACTTTCCTCACAAGTTGCAGAGCATGTCTTGCAGTTAGGGATTGTAGTGAGTTAGCATAGGGGTTTCTTTGAGGTGCACAGCCTTTGATGTATCCATTACTTCAATAAAACAAGAATTGATTGCACCCTCATCTCCAACTGGTGGTTCTCGTTCTGAACTGGACAGTAGCAGTGCCACCATTTCCTTTCTCTGTCTTTTACTATGGACGTACCTGAAGAAAGCTTTTTTGTTGCTTTTAGCATCCCTTGCTAACCTCAGTTCATTCTCAGCTTTAGACTTCCTGACACTATCGCTGCAATTCCATGCTACCTGTCTCTACTCTTCCTTTGTGGCCTGGCCTTCTTTCCACTCCCTGTATGTGTCTTTTTTTGTTTACAGGTCAGCTCTAAGATTTTTGTGAAGCCACATTGGCTTCTGCTGTCTTCCCCCTTTTTTCCTTGTTGAAATTCCTTGACATTGCACTTTTAGAATTTCCTTTTTTAGAAACTCCCACCCATCTTGGACTCCTTTTCTCATTAGGGGTGGCTTGCCATTGAACCTTACTTACAATTGTTCTGAGTTTATTAAAATCAGCTTTCCTAAAGTCCAGGGTGCACGTATGGCTACTCTTAGCTTTTGCTTCTGTTAAAATCAAGAATTCAAGTATGTTGTGGTCACTTTCCCCCAGAGTTCCTGTAACTGCCACTTCATCCACCAAATCATCTCTGTTGGTTAGAATCAAGTCAAGGATAGCTGATCCTGTGGTTGCTTCCTCCACTTTCTGTAGGAGAAAGTTATCTCCAACATAAGTCAGAAATTTCTTGGAGAGGCCATGTTTGGCAGAGTTTGTCTCCCAACAGATATCAGGATAATTGAAGTTCCCCATTACTACTACATCATGCCTCCTTGAAACATTGGCAGTTTGGTGTTCAAAAGTTACATTCTCATCTTCTTGAATGGGTGGTTGGTAATAGACTCCAAGCACCACATTCCTTTTATTACTCACTCCATTAATTTTAATCCAGATACTCTCAGTGGAGCTACCAAGCTCATCTTCCTGTATTTCTGTGCAGGGATATATATTTTTAACATATAGCTCGACTCCACCTCCCTTTTTATTCCTTCTTTTCTTTTTGAACAAGTTGTATCCTTCAATTGCTTTATTCCAGTCATGGGAGTCATCCCACCAAGTTTCAGTTATACCTATCAAGTCGTAATTACCCTCCTGTATTAAGAGTTCGTTTGTCCTGCTTGTTTCCCAAGCTCTGCACATTAGTATACAGACATCGAAGACCATATGATTTGTGGCTTGGCTTCCTCACTACATTTTTCTGAGGACTGTTACTGGGCCCTATTAGAGCCAATCTCTCTGTTCCCGTTACTGTGCACAAGCCTTCATCACTCATTACCACCAAGTTTACATCTCCCTCCCTCTTAGGATTCAGTTTAAAGCCCTCCTGATGAATTTCTCCATGCTGTGGCCAAACGCATTCTTCCCAGTCCTTGTGAGATGCAACCCATCACTTGCCCGCAGTCCATCTTCCAGGAAGCATAGCCCGTGGTCCCAGAATCCAAATCTCTCACGTTGGCACCACCTTCGTAGCCATTCATTCAGACGGAGTATTTTTCTTTCCCTTTCTTCTCCTCTTCTATTACTGGAAGGATGGAGGAAAAAACTATCTGGGCCCCAAAGTCCTTGAGTTTCCTTCCCAGAGCTTCAAAGTCTTATGTGATTTCTTCATAGCTTTGTTTGGCAGTATCATTTGTTTCCACATGGATGAGGAGAATGGGATACCTGCTGGTGGGCTAAATGAGTGATGGCAACCCTTCTGTCACATCTCTAATCCGTTCTCCTGGTAGACAGCATACCTGGCGAGTCCATGGATCTTCTCGGCATACTTGGGTTTTGATCCCACGCAGTAGGGAGTCTCCCACTACTAGTACTCTTCTCTTGCTTGATTGAGCTTCATCCTCTTGTTCGTTGTCGTACTGGGTCTCCTGTAATTCTTCCACCACAGGCTGTCCTCCAGTCTCATCCTCGAGTGGTTGAAAGCGGTTCCATAGTTCCCTTGGTGAAGAGTGTCTTCTAGCTCTTCTGCTCCTGTCACCCTTTCCCACAGAGTTTCCTCCACTTCGTTGCTTCTCTCTAAAGCAGCCTCCTCTTCTGCTACCACATGCTGTTGCCTCTGCATGCATGATGCCTTTGTGCAATGGCTAGTAGGATGAGCAAGACAGCACATGGCTGGAAGTCATTGTGGGAGGATGCCACATGTATGAACCAACATGCTGCATGAAATCAAGTGTGTTGGATGCCCTAACCAATATTTGTTCCCATTTATCATGTGGCTGGTTCCAAACATTTCTACACTCTTCATTCTGTGTGCTGCTAGAGGTTCTGAAATAACTCCCATGGTAATGTTGACACAGATTAAAGTTCTAAAGAACAGCATTACCAAAGCACAACCCGAAACAAATCTCTGGCACACTAGACCATGGAAACAGAGTGACAGCCTGTTCTTTGCATCTTTCAGTCACTGAGAAGTCTAATTTTTGAAGTGTCATGCATTTCCATGGCAGACTGAACATTTTACTTCACAAGCTGGCAAAGATCTGCTCAAGAAGACAGGATGTGACCTGGATATTTTCAGACTGACCCTGAGCTGACGAGGCCTGGAATGAGGGAGGGAGTTTTTCAGCCAGTGGATATGGAATAACTGATTTACAAGTGTGTGGTGTGTATATGATTAATCCTATTACATGCAGCTCCAGTGACAGCATTAGACTGCAAACATTTCCATGCTCCCAGGGATGAACATAAGGCAGCTCTTTATGCTTCCCATACTGGTAGATGAATTGACAGTTTCTTCTATCCATCCTGCAGGCTATATGACTATTTATATAGACATTAAAAGATTCTGTAACATTTTTCTTAAGGAAAAAAATGACCACATGTCCATTAAAATGAATGAACATGGCTAACTTAGGACCCATCTGCACTATTCATTTTAAACAGTCATGACTTCCCCCAAAGAATCTTGGGAACTGTAGTTTGTTCCCCTTACGGAGCTACAATTCTCAGAGTTCCCTGGGAAGAGGGACTGATTGTTAAACTAAAGCTGTGGAATGCCTCTCTCTCTCTCTCTCTCTCTCTCTCTCTCTCTCTCTCTCTCTCTCTCTCTCTCTCTCTCTCTCTCAGCCTTTGGGACAGCAGTGAGGAACCTCAGGGTTAGGGATCAAATGTAGCCCCCCAGACCTCTCTACCTGGCCATTGAACCCTCCCCAGGACACACCTCTCAGAAGCCCTGCTTCATACCCCAAATGCCTGGTTTGAATGTGTCCTTGAACTCTGATATTACCTCTTGCATGTCTGGATGGAGGTCAGAGAGGAGTGTAGAAACTAGCCTACTGTGCAAAGGTAAAATTTTCATTCATTGCTCCACTCACTTTTGTCACTGCCCCCACCCACAACTGACATGTGACCCAGCCATCCCACTACACATCCTCCTTTCTCCCTTCTGTTCCTGGAGCAGCCTTCTATAGTCAACCATTAAATTTTGATTTCATTTACATTCTTTTCTGGAAAAGCTCTGATCTTGTGCCTGTTGCTCTCTGAGTATAGAGCTGCAATTATGGAGATGAATAAAGTTTATGAAAGTTGATTTCCTTTCCAAATCTGCTGTTGCCAAACATTCATTTTGGTGGCCCCTTGTTAGATACCTTGACGAAGGAAAGTTAATTCTGCAAATGTAAATTACCACTATGCACATGAGAGGTACTTTACATTTTATCTGCACCTTTAATATTATGTAATATAATTATTTACAATTTCCTTGAATGTATATTGAGGACCTACTAGATTTTAACATTATTGCTTTTAGATATTAATGTTATTGTATTGATGTGTCATTCTGTGCTATTTTGCTTATTTTGTACGTCACCCAGAGTGACTGGTTAGCCAGCCAGATGGGAGACTAAGAAATCCAATAAATAAATTATTGACTGAAAGATCAATAATACTGAACATGCCAGTCTACTGATCAATTGAGAGTTTTATAATGCATGATGTTTTGTGAGAGCTTTGAGAAGGTGATACAAAAGTTCTGGAAAAAAATCAGTTCCTTCCCCGTAATATTTTTATGCTCATAATCTGAACCACCTTCAGAAAATATTACATTCAGATATGTACAACAAGACACCACTATGACATTTTATTGAGATTCAAGAAATAAATATGGAATCATATTCATGGTATTTGAAATATATAAAACTCATAAGAATGCACTCTGAGAGGGGACGCTTCTTACACTATATATGTTAAGACCACCCAAAGCCAGGGCAATGACATGATGGAAGAGGGAGAACAGGCATTGTATCTGTTATGTTGGGGTTCAGGGAGAAGGCAATACATAGTCAGGTCTTCAGATACAACCTTCCTTTATCATGACATAACTAGACTGAGGAAAAAGTTCTACTCAGAAGATGGAATGGGAAGAGGTCTACAGGAGCCCAATCAGGCCAAAAAAGCACTAATTTAACCAACTACCACACACATCACTGTATGATATGAATGGATGTAGGGGAGAGGTAGAATAACTTTGTTGAAGAACATGCTAATTTTAACATTAATTTGCTTATTAAATCATGTTTAACCACCTATCAGTTGGAAAGGACCCACAGGCAGTTAAAAACAACAAGAAAAACATTGTAAAATATGTTCCTACCCCCCCACCAAGCATCTTCATGACAATTCCCCTTCTTCAGGAGAAAAGGCCAGGCATTCAGAGTAGGAGAGGGAATTGCCTTCAGGAAATTGCCCTCCACATGTATATACTGAAACAGAGGCATTGATGCAAGAGTATCCAAAGCAGCCTACTTCAGTTCAGGATTTGGACAAAGCCACTGCACACCCCTAAAATATATCTACCCAGTAGGATAGACAGTGCCCAGTAGAAAGGGACAGTGCTTCAAATTCCTTCTCCACATTAGCTAAAAGCTGGATGGCTAGTTTGCATTTTCTCTACACTTCCTATAACACTTATGAATGTTCTAGGAAGTGTAGATATTTTCCCCACTTTTCTCAACCTTCATCTAAGTCATCATGGCACTCAATAAAAACTCCGGCTCATCTCCATGGTGATTTACTGTGTGTTTGGTGCTACTCACATCTCCTTAAAATTTGCATGGTTCACATTATGTTACCGGCAAACAGGAACTATCATGCAGTTTCCCCCCGTAAATCCATACTACCCAATCCTCTGATAATACAAAAAGTGGAGAGAAAAAGTCTCCACTCCATTTCTCTAGGCAGGTGTGTCAATTGTTCCCCTCTCTATGCCCACTGTCTCCTCCTCCTGTCTTTCATTTTGTTTCTTGTGGACTGACAAGCAACTTCCAGTTGCTCTCCTCCATTCTGCTGGACTTTTTTATGTTGATGCAAATGGTACCTTTATTTTCTTTTTCCCCTAACTTGTGTGCAAAAGCACAACACTGCTCAGACAAAGATTTGTATTTCAACCGTATCCTACCAACCGCAAGAACGGAAAACACAGATATTTGCACTGCTGGGTTTTTTTAAAGGAACCTAAAGCTGGTAGAACAGACTGAGCATGCTCAGTCACCTAGCATCCAGAGGGAGTAGAAATGTATAATTACAGGGCAGGGCCACAAGGAAACAGCAAGACTAATTCTTCCCAGAGGAATACCTACTTGTGTGAATGGAAAAAACTGATTGGCAGCTAACATTGAGCAGGAACTGCAGATGGTGTCAATGAATAGCGATGGTAAAAGGAGTGTATTTGCCATGAAGAAATGCGTCCATGTAGATGAACCCCCCATCACCTTGGTTCTCTTTATTTACAAGAGATGTAATCATGATTAAACTGGAATGAAGAGATTTTATCAGACCTCTAACAATCTGTTTACAAAGGCATAACAGTGCTTACACACTGAAATCTATATAATAATCATACATATGATTAATTTTTTCCATATATACAGAAACTGAATTAAGGCGGCAAAGCTAAACAGTGGGGTTTACATCTAAACAGTATACATGCATAAGATTGCATTCTAAGAGTTTGCTGTGACACTAATTTCTAATTTAACTAATATTAATTACTAATTAAAGAATTCAGGTCTCTCAGATTTCACGTGTTTAAAATGTGCTCCCAAGGGGTTAGGAGGGGGAAGGAATCATCCTGGTGATGTGGGCAGTCATTGTGTACTAACGGCTTACCATGTTGATACAACTACCATGTAGTGAGATAATTCTAAAGCTCTATTCCTGCTTCCAAAACAACACATACAGGCATAAATTCTATAGAGGAAACAGATGTTGAGAGCAAAGGTCTGAAGCAGACTCTAAGCACATTCAGCTGAATGCACTTAGAAATATCACTGCAGCTGGGAACCTTGCATCTTCTTGCATTAATTTACAAGGCCCTTAATTAATTTACGAGGCCCAAGATATCTTAACAACCATCTGATCCCTTACATCCCAGCCTGCTAGCTGAGATCTTTGGGGGAGTCTCTGTTGGTAGTCCCCCATGGCTCAGATGCACAACACATAATAGCTAGAAGCTGTGCATTCGGTGTTGTGATCCCAAGCCTAAGGAACTTCCTCACAACTGAGATTAAACAGGCACCCTCCTTATTGCACGTCTTATTGCACTTTCTTGTTCCAGCAGGTATTTTAAGTATGTTGGGTTTTATGATGAAATTATATGGTTTGGCTGCTTCATTTTTTGTTTTTGTGTACACTGCTTAGAGATGTAAATAATTTAAGTGGTACATAAATGTTGTAAATTACAAAAAATAGATTTGGGTACCCAGTCATGAGAAGACTTTGAAGCATGCTCAGGCCTCTTTAGACCTTTTCATGTTCAGAAGTAGAACAGGCACCCCTGGCTTATGTGGTGACATTGGAGGCAGGGTTGGTGGATGAGAACCTGTATGATCGACTACACACTTTTTTGCCCCCCACATGTTCTTTTATTTGCATGAAGAGGGTTTTAGTGCCTACTTTATGATGCAGTGAAACCTCAACTACCTCAAATGTCAATTGTACAAGGTTGATAGGGGCAAGCTGCTTAGAAACCTTGCCTTTGTAACAGACTCTTAAAAATCTCATCTAGAGATTAATTAGCAACTAACAAAAATAACTAAAAAGCATGGTTAATTAATTATGCATTTCTAACTATAATGCATCTGTTCCAGCAGAACAAACCAATGAATGTTAGTTCCTAAAAGAATAGACTTCTAATCCTTACACCTACATTTGTGTCCCTCTTCAAAGGTCATTGAAATAATAGAAGTATAACTAAACACACAGAAAATGTATTACTTAAAATTCAGTAGTGCTCCCACGTCCGTTGGTACACATTACACCTAACTGATGTACTTTGCAACCATCACAGGAACAGAATTCACAAAACATTTGCTAATCAGCCATGCATTAGTTATATTGCTGTGGTGTTTCTTAAAATGGAAATTGCATGAACTGGGACTAGATTCCTCTTATTTAAATATATTTTGATGTGAATGCATAATGCACCAGCAGAAAAAATACCTGTTAACACCTTGGGATACACACTGAAGCTTGACAGAACATTACCATACGAATGAACTGCCAAAAAGTGTATATTAAAGAATTCCTTTGTATTTCTCTCTAGTAATATCTGACACTACATGAGTTTGGGATAATACATAACCCACTTTGGGACTGATCGCAGAAATTTTCTGAAAGCCATAGTACAGCTGGCTGCAGAAGTCACTGTCAACAAAGTTCATCAAAGGCCACCCAAATGTGATTGCTTTACAGAAGCCAACAATTAAAGTAATGGGTAATGACCACAGCCATAATCCAGCTTGTTGATGACAAATTAGACTTGTCAGTGAATCAGGCCACAGTTGAAACTGCACTTTGACTCATTCTGAATATTCTGGCAGTGGAAAATGACTGGAAAAAATGTTTTGATCCAGCTGCATGATGACTGACTTAATGCAAGCCTCATGGCAAAATCCTCAGACTAACATTAACCAGACATGGATTTGGGTGTTACTTGATGTTTCTCCTGAAATGTTAAGAAGCACAGAGTTATGAACATTTGTAAAATTAATTACATGGGGATTCCCATTTAAGCTAATTATCATTTTAATTATTTCATTTATTGTTTTCATCTTGGCCAAACTGTCTGTATTGGTGTACCTGGAAAAAATTAACTATTATAGGATGAGTGGCAGAACATTTGCTCTGCATGCAGAAGTTCCCAGGTTCAAATTCCTGGCAGCTCTAGGTAGGTCTGGAAATGTCTACTGTCTAAAACCAGTGATCCACAAGCTTTATTCGGGTGGTCCATGGTGTGTCTGTGAATTTGTAGTTGAAGATAAGAGATGGCACATCCATTCCATTAAATGTTCATATTGATTTTTAATTGTATTTTCACCAATTCTTTAATTCTTATACTGTATTTTATTGTAATATAATAAAATACAAGATATAAGAAATAAAAGAAACAATAAAAATAAAATGCTATCAAAAATCATGCAACATTTAGCAGAGTGCATTACAATTGCTACAACTGGCAGGAAAAAAAATCATTACATGGTCCGCCAAGACCCTCAGCAATTTCCAGGTAGTCCATGGGGGAAGGGGAGTTTGGGAACCACCAAGTTAGAATATTCTTATCACATGTTGAAGGCAAGACTTCGCTTCTTGCCAGCTGGTGGATGTTTACATTGATCCAACAGCTCCAAGAGAGACAAGAGAACTATGAACACCTAGAACTGACTCAGCTCTTGAGAAATATTTATGCTAGATATAAATCACCAAAATGAGCATTCATCACTCATTCCTTTCTGGGTTGTCACCTCTCCTGTCGCCAGCCTGTTTACTAGAAAACTCTGAACAAAGTTTCTTCTGAAAAAAATTAGAGCCATTGTATTAGAGAAATTATTTTTTTTCAGATATGGGGCAGTTCTTTCTAGTTATTTCAACTAATTGCCAGAAAAAATAAGATAGTGTCTAGGAAAAGTTAATTATAGAAAAAAATATTCCAATTATCTGATGAAAAAGACCAAGGACATGATAACAGAGGGAAGTTAATTCTAAAGAACGTATCTGGAAACCTATCCAAAGAAGTGGTCAACTCTTTCTTCCAAGTACTACTGCTTAATTGTTATTTCTGGGGAAGGTCCTCCTCCTTGATGAAAAAAGTGGATTGGTGGAGGCAGGCTGGTTGTCAGGTACATGGTACTGGGGAGCTATGATGGGTGTTTGTATGAATGCCTCTGTGTGTGTGTGCCTGCAATGGTAGTGGTGGTGGGAGAATACATAGGTACAGGTGAATGAAGGTGGGAGGAGAATAGAAAAGGGGTTTCTCTGTCCACTTTTGACTCTGGCCTCACCACTGCTGCCAGTGTGCAGTATCCAAACACTTTTCCCTGAGGAAATGCAACCACTGTCACTGTTTTACCGTATTTATGGAAAATAAAAACAGCAGGACATAGAAGTGGAGCTTATGGGGGAAGAAATGGGAAGGCAGAAGCTGATAGATGGAGATATGAAGGAAGGGAAACCAGTGGGCAGTGTTATCAGTGATGGATGTAATACAGAGTGGTAATTAAACCACCCAAACACAGTTACATACTGCAAGACTAATGAAATGAATTCATTAAGATTCACAAAGATTTGCTTACAAATATATCAATGCAGGCAGTGCATCTTCCAGAGGTTTTGATGGTTTGACAATATGAATATTGTCTTCAAATGGTGATGCAAATACATAGTTTTCATTTATTTATGCTATTTTTGTTGAGGAGGAGGAGGAGGAGGAGGACCATGCTTTGAGCCCTTTCTCCTCCCCCAGCAACAACAATCAACCAAACATATTTGGAAAAAGGAGTTGACCACATTTTAACCACAAGTAAATTATTGGGACTTTTCTGGGAAAATGAGAAATGAAGAGAAATTGAAATGGACAGATTAACTCATCCCTGTCTATATGCCAGGAATTACTTACTACTTTACTGCCCCAGTATATGCATTTTTGTACTCATTATTTCAGTTGGAGAAGTCCACCGCAAAATTTGCAAAAATGTGAATTTAGAAAGATATCTGTGTTTTTTCTTTGCTATTTCATACATTTATTTCTTTTTTAATAGCAAATTAAATAAAAGCAATTATTTTATATGTCTTAAGCCCCCAACCCATCCCCATTCAAAGTCATCATATTGCAGCAACAGCAGTGAGTGCATTGTGTCCTATCAAGTACAGCTGGATAGACTGGTAGTGTATTTGCTTGTTCCAGTGTATTGTGCCCTCTAAATGAAGCTGACTCTGTGGACTCTTGGGCCAGCTAATGAGTCTCCTTGTGCAAGAGCAATTAGCAAGCAGCCTTTTAAGATGGCTGACTGCTTTGCACTATTGGAATAATACAAAGCAGCCAATGCTAGAAGACAAATAAGCCCTGAATGGGTGGCTTATTCATGCATACTTTGCTATATTATGATAAATCATTTTGCATTATGTGCTTATGAGCAGAATCTCGTGTGCTCCTGAATGCTGTCCAATCAGGAGTGTATTCAATGGACTGAATTATATTGTAATGTTGCACACTGATGAGACTCAAATATTTAAATGACATTTGCAAAATCAAGTGCTTTCAGCAAGATCCCCCATCTGCCCGTTTTGGCCATTGTTCCAGTCTCTCTCTCTCTCTCTCTCTCTCTCTCTCTGTGTGTGTGTGTGTGAGTTTTGAAAGCAACAAACAGAACTTCACCCAGCTTGCTGTGGATCCCTACAAAGATTCCATTAATTACCTAAATATATATACATATAATTGTGATTAACAAAACAGATTTTTATTTTACTAGCAAAATCTTTCAGCTTCCACCTTCATCAGCTGCTATCATATAAATGCTGTTACCAAGGTGGCAGTGATTAGAGCTTTGAGGGTGGAATGCTCAGAGGGGCTTCACTTGCAGAAGCTGATGTTTGTACTGTCCTCCAGGGTAAGGCTATGTGGTGCCAATGTGTCCAAGGAGTATATCCAGAAGTTCTTCCTTTAAGTCTATAGCTGTTATAGACAGGTCCAACAGGCTGTGGCCCTCGGTGTTAAAATGGTTGCTCCACTTTTTCAGTCAAGATTGCCAATTTGTGGTTTCTGAAGTATGTGCATAGGCCAGTTGTAGTTTTTCCCACGTATTGGATATGACATCCTGTTTTTTTGTATTCAATAAGATAAATTATATTGCAGGACCTTCAGGTGATCTTCTGTTTGATGTAACATGCTCTCCCATCCCAGTGCTTTTGAAAGTAGTTGTCTCTATGAGGTACACATAGGTGATACAGAGTTTGGAGTGACAAGGATGAGATCCAGGATTACTGACAGGTGGTTTAAGCACAGCTCTCACTGTTTAAGAGTTTGCATAAATTAGGAGGGTGGCGAAATGCTACAACACGAAGCTTGTTGATGGCTCTAGCAAGATATTCTCAATTTGCTAGCAATGGGTACTACCACAAATCTGCCACAAAATGGAATACACTGTTCTTTTTTTTTTTTAAACCTCATTATGCTGGAGGAGGTCTCTGGACAGAATGGAGACTCTGTGGATGTTGCAATCGATTACATGTGGAGGATATCCTCTCAGAAGAAGGTGTTCTTTAAGTTCACTGATCCTTCTTTAGTATTTCTCTTTGTTGTTGCAAATACGTTTAATTCTGAGAGCTAAGCTATAGAGAGTGTTCTTTATATGCTTAGGATGGCAGGATTTCCAGTTTAAATAGGTGTGGACATCAGTGGATTTGCTGTAGAGATCAGTGGCTATTTTGTTTTCAATGGTGAGGAGGACATCAAGAAAAGGATGTGTGGATTATAATTTGTACTAATGAATATAAATGTAATAGATGGATGAACAGAGTTGATATCATTTTTAAATTGTTCTCTTTGCTGCTTGTCCAGACCACAAAGATGGCATCAATGTATCACCACCATATAAGTGGTTTGTTAATGGCCTTTTTGAGGATCTCTTGTTACCCATAAATAAATTCGCACATGATGGAGTCATGCAAGTTCCCATAGCTGTGCTTTGTAGTTACAAGTAATGTTCTCCACTGAATATAAAGTTGCTGCAAGTCAGGACTAGTGTAGCTAAAGCTGTGATAACCTCTGCTGGAGGATTGTTAGAATTTCTTATGTTGAGGAGCTCATTTAACGCCCGAATCACGTTATTATGTGGTATATTGGTGTAAAGAGATGTAACATCTAAAGTAGCCAGTATAGCATTGTGGAACTGATATTGCTTGTTTAGAGACTCAATTTTAAGTAAAAAGTAATTGGTGTCTTTGATATATATGGGAGGTTTTGCACCATGTTTTGTAAATTTAAGTCAATGTACAGAGAAATCCTTTCAGTAGTTGTGTTGTTGCCTGAGACAATGGGGCATCCAGGATTGTTGGCTTTGTGGATTTTAGGCAGCATGTAAAACCTTCCAGGGGTGGGATTTGGATTAGCAAGGAGATCAGCAGTCTCTTCTTGAAGAGGTTTCCAACTTTTATGGTTTTGTATAGTTATAATGATATGCGTATTGAGATCCGTGGTGATGTCTTTGTCAAAACATCTGTATATCGTTCCATCTTTTAGTTGTCTTTGACCTCCTGCTATGTAGTCTGCGGTGTTAAGTACCATGACACCACCACCCTTATCCACAGGCTTGATAACAACATCCCTTCTAATCTGAAGGTTCCTTTTATCTTTTATTCTTTTGAAAAGTTGTCATGGGTAGGAATTGGTGTGTGGTTTTTAATGACTCTGTTTACTTCTAAGAGAAAGGTTTGTAGGACTGGAATCTTTTTAATGTTCGGTGTCCAACTTTTAGGTGGCAGAAACTGTAGCAGAGGATCTCTATTGTAGAGGTCTATGTTGTTCTTAGAGTCATCATTAAAAAAATTCAGCCAGTACACACATACATACACACACCACCACCACCCTTCATTTTTGGAAGGCTTATGATAACTTTGCTCCTGGGATTTTTAAAGTCATAATAATAGATTTAAAAGTGAAATTAAAACAACCTTCATCCAAGAGGGCAAATAGTTAGGCTTGTCTCAAACACTGTTTCTGTGTATCTCATTGACAGGAAACATGGAAAATAATTCCATTATTCAAAAATTATGGGAATGATGCAGAAAACAACTGCTCAAAAGCAGCAACCATACCCTAGTCCTATATTAGAGTTTTTCTGTAAGAATTTACATTAAGCAACTGGTAATTCCTTTACATTTCCATACTTCTCTGTTCCAGATGCATAGCTGATCCTTCTGACCAATGAGGATCTGCTAGCATTCCACCAGCTGTAAATCAACAAAATATTACTGCAAAGTATTAAAAATCAAGCCTGTTGATTTAGCATTGCAGTAAAATATCTTGTAAAGCACAGGCCAGCAGGGTATCACATAATTTTGTTGAAGACCTTCAGCAAGCAGCATAGTTTGAGTCATGTTGCATGGCATTTAATTTCCATTATTGATTTTAATTATGATCAGCAGTTATAATTCCTCCCCCCTTCCCAGATAACAAAGGTAGGGTCCAAAAGGTTCTTCCTGTAAACTCTGTAGTGAAATATCATGAATGAGACATCAATGATGAAGATGAGGCATGGGACAGATTTTGAAGTACATGTTGTGCAAGTATAAAGATACTTTCAGTATAATAAAGATAAAGATTTTCAGCTTATCCAATCAAAAATTCCAGGGAATGCTTCAAGAAAATATAACATCCTACTGATTTTCTTTCTGTGTGGACTTTCTCAGGCTCAAAAAACAGAAACTTGAATATGTAGCAGTCTCTGACATACTGAATATTAGAAATAGGTGAATAGTACCTATTTGTCAGGTTCAGTCATATTGTGGGCACAGGCTTTCCCTTCTTATCTTAATTATACAGAATCAGTGTTTCCTGATGCAAGCTTGTTACCCTGTGATTGAAAGAAAGTGGCAGGGTTTGATTTGTAACAACGTGGCAGGGACAACAGATAGGACTGGCGAGCACTCTGAACTGCTCCCATAGGGGATGAAGGGCTATTCCTTGGGGTAGGTAAATGGGGTTTGAATTGCCTGGGCTTTGCTTAAGTACCTCTTGGGCCTGTCATCACTAGAGTTTTTTAGGCATCTTTTCAGGGGAGTTAGGCAGAGACTCATGATCTGAGACAGGTGGGCAGCCAGTTGGAGTTTTTAATCTTTGTAGACTGTTAGGCTCCCACTGTTAGGTATTCAGCCAAATTGCTCCTTACAGTGTTTCAATAACAATATGTCCCAGTTTAAATCTATTTATGTTTCCTGTTTGCTTTCCTAGGATGGGCTTGGGGACAATGTCATATTTTCAATCTAAAGGTAATCTCTACAACTAAAAACTGAAGAGTCTCTTCAAAATTCACTTTATACAACTTCTTTTCTGAGATTATAACTACCAGGACGGGCACCAGGCATGACTAGGCCCTTGGGCACCAGCCTGCCCCAGGTCTGCGGCGCCATAGTCCAACCCCCCATACAGGCAGTGCAGGGCTAATAAGCCCACCCACACATCCCACCTAACTCTCCTGTCCCTATTAATTATTATAGAATCATAGAATAGTAGAGTTGGAAGGGGCCTATAAGGCCATCGAGTCCAACCCCCTGCTCACATGCCTGCCATCAATCAAGACAGCAGTGGGGGCATTAGCCCCCTAAGGTAACTTCCACCACCATCTTGGTTGATGGCAGTCATGTGCATGTAGCATGCATGTCATTCATAGGGACAGGAGAGGTAGGTGGGGTGTGCGTGAGGGCTTATGGTATTGGGGAGTGTCTGAGAGCTGACACTGCCACAGATCACAAAATGGGAGCACTATCCTCCCACCCTAAGGAGTGCCCCTTCAGGGACCCCTCTGGGCTGCAGGGGCCCTCGGCCAGGGCCCAACCTAGCTGTCCTCTGGCACTGGCACTGATAACTATAAGACTGAGTTCAGCTGTTGTGAATATTTAATTTGGATTTAACTAATTGTCATATTCATCCTAAACGTTTTATTGTAATTCTGTGGAGTATTCCTAGTTTTCAGTGAAGGACTTTGATTTATGCAAGTCAACACTGGAATTAATTAGCACAAATCCAACCAAAATTAGTCATGACAACTAAAATACCCATAGTTAACCTTGCCCTTTTCATTCCATTTATACTTATGGACTTAGTAAAGACTAAATTTTGATTGCCCCTCCCCTTCAAACATTTTCCCCTTACCCTTAGCCAATGCTAAGTATTATATTGAATGGAAGTTCTCATACTACTGGGCATCTGAAATACACTGGCTTCACAAAGTGTATCTATGCAATGCCTTAGTAATTGAATAGTTTGATCATATGGCACCTTCAATCTAAAGACTTTTAACATGAGTTAAAGAAATCAAGGCCAATGAGCTGTACTAAAGGACAAATATTTTATTAAAGGAAAGGACAAATTTAATTGACTAGAACATGTTAAGGTTGTGTTGGCAGGTGTAAAATGTAGATGCAGCAGAATCAAGGAGATTAGCACATATGGATGAATAAATAATCTCAGAGCCAATCATATGACCCTTCCCACCATTTCTTATTGGAAAATGTAAATACGAGTATGAAAAAAATGTTTAAAGTCAAATATAACACTCTCAACTCCCCAGAGCTTTTAGCTAGTCAGCATCACACAGAGAAGCAAGCAAGATGCAGGAATTCCTTGCAAATTGAAATGTGTTAACCTATATAAACATATAAATAGAGCAAAGTATAGCTGCAGGATCATTAAAATGGCATCATCATATAGACCTATACTTGCTTATTATCTAATGAACTTTAGAATATGCAGAATCTCCTAAGATTTTTAACAATGTTTGCTAAAAATTGGAAGAGATGTTTTATCTTTTTTACAATTAGCTCTGGGCATTTGTGGATGGCACAGACCAATCCTGTACATGTTTGTTCAGAAATAAGTCCCACTGTGTTCAACAGAATTTACTCCCAGGAAAGTGTGCACAGAACTTCAGCCTTATATGACGTTAAGGCACTTGAACTCAAAAGATATATTAAAAATACATACCTTTGGGACCAAGTGTATCAAGTATATCTACATAGCATAATCAGCTACTTGAAATTAAAGCTGTTTCTCATGGAAGAGAACTCCCAGAGGAGTACTACATTCAGAAAAACATCAGAATGCAACACCCTCAAGGATATTGCAGGGGAAATCCATAAGGCAAAAGCCAGTTTTTTTCTTCTAGGAAATGAACGTTTCTGTTCCAGCTCCAGTTGATGACAATGAAACACTTGTTTTTATGAATCCCAGTTAGGATGTGGATCCAAACTACATGAAAGCAACCTGTTTTGTAGCAATTGCTTTACAATATTATTTTAACTGAGCCATTAGCCATATATAAATATTGCATCCCCTAAAACAACTCAATGGTGTTACAGAAATGAATCTATGTTTACTCCCAAAGCAAAAAATGGTGTTAAAGTAGGGATGACGAGGATGCCCAATCACTTTGTCTTATATTAGGAGTAGATTTGGATTAGCAATTTGTCTTGAACCTGTTATATAAACCATGTACACAGCTCAGCACATAATTCACAATGGGCAATCGATAAATTGATTTCTTTTTCAGTTATCCTAATACATGCTCACAGATCACCCCATTTTAAACCATTCCTTATTAATTAATTAATTAATTTCAATTCAGGTTAAACATAGGTGAAGATACAGCTTAACTCCAACAGAGTTGCCCCAAATTCACTATGCCAGATCAGATTTCAAGGATGGCTACTAATAGGATCATATTTCTTGGTCCTCCATCCTTTTCTCAGCCAGTCTGAAGACAAAAGGATGGGGCATATTTCCATCTTTCTGACCCATTCACAAAGGTAGCAACTCAGATGATAACCCTCAGGTAATGCATGAATGTTGACAATCTTACCAGACTGGCTAATCTGGATTCACTCTTATCTTCATAACAATACACATTTCAAACAAAACAAATAAGACAAAATCTGGATAAATTCAATATCACAATGAAATAATCTAGACTTAATACATTACAAGAATGGAGCAAAATCACAAGTTAAATAAATAAAGCACTATTTTCACTTATTTAGACAATTTATGTAGTAATTAATTACAATAGTCTCTAAGCAGTGTACATCAGCTTAACAAATACAATAAAGATAACATCAATTAAAAGCAAACTATAAAGTCAAAAATGACTTAAAATGCCTGCTGAAATAAAAAGTATTCACTGGGCACTGGAAGTTCAACAAGGAAGGGGTCTGTCTAAACTCAGCTGGAACAAAATTCCACAAAATTGGGCCCACAACACTGAACACATGGCTTCTAGTGGATATGAGCCATGCATCTGAGCCATGGGGGACCACTAATAGTGACTTCCCCTAAGTGTATGAGCAGCCTATGCAACTTTTAAACACCAGCGTTATGTGCTAAAGATAATTGTCCCCAACAGCAGTCTAGCCACAGTACTTTTCGCCAGCTGGAGCCTCTGGACCAGACCCAAGGGTAGCCCTACATAGAGCATATTGCAGTAACTGATTCGTGAGGTTGCCAATGCATAAATCACAGTGGCCAGACTATCCCTGTCCAAAAACAGCCATAGTTGGTGTATCAGCCATAGCTGGTAAAAGGCATTCCTAGCCACCAAGGCTACCTGAACCTTCAGCAATGGTGATGGATACAGCAGCACTCCCAAACTACAAACCTGCTCTTTCAGAGGCAATGCAACCCTGTCCAGAGCAGGCAACTGGCCAATCTCACAGACACAGGAATCTCCTACTAGTTTTAGGCTTCAAGGGACTACAGCAACCTGGCTTAAATACAGTTCAGTGTGGATAGTGGAAAGAAAATGCTGGATTTTGAGAAACTGAGAAATAAGTGGCACTTATCCCCAGACTCACCACTTATCACTCCATGGAAGCCAAACCACTTGTAGTGATGAGGAGCTAGCAATATCTAATTTGCCTTGCAACAGCTGAAGAAATAGGAGTGAAGGATGCAACAATTTTACATATCACAACCAATACATGTAGAATAACAAGTCTATTTTGCAACATAAATCTCTACTGCCCCACCCCCACCCCGCCTTGTACAGATTTAAACAACAGCTGCCAAGTAGAGAATGGGTCTTATTTCTTGCCTAACTGGAAAATATTTTTAAATTGCTCCCTAGTGTGATGTTTGTTTCAAAATCCTTTGTGTGGCTTCAACACCTTATAGCTGTTACAGAACTCTTGAAAACACATCTTACATTAGCTGTGTTTGCTCACCCCCTGTTCAGTTCAGCATTCTTTTAAATTTACCATCCTGCATTATAACATCTGGCCAGCGAATGCAGGAGAAAAATATTCCAGTTTTATTGATTAAGGCCTTGCAGAAGAAAGAGGAGATGCATTTCTTCACTGGCAAATGTACCCTTTAAAGATAATGCTCTATCCAGAAAGCACTAAAAATCATGTGGTTTTGGTGTAGCTATGGAAAGCTAAGTAGAGGGATGTCTCTGCACAATTCAACCCCTCTCCAGTTTGGCATAACGGTTTTTGGATTGCTCTGTAATTGCACATCAGTAGGAATGGATCAGTCTATTTACAGTTTTAAAGAAAAATCTGTACAAAAATTATATACTGTTAAACTACTGTATGTAAGCTGCTATCCAATAAATTTGTTCTATCAATGCAAGGATTTCCTCTTGCACAGCAAAACTTTTCCCTGTTCCTGTCCCTGTATGCATCCTGTACGCTCCTCAGATCTGCTCTATAGAGTTGGGGGGGAAACTCAGAATAGATTTAGGGGGCACGTGGGTGGAGGAGAGGGAATGTTCCATTGTGCAACTGGAAATCCTTGTGCTGATGGGAATGTTAGTTGAATACTACCCCTATTTTATCACAAATTACATAAATACATATTTATCTCAGTGTATGGATTTTTAAAAAATATTTACTTTTGAATGCACTGTGGTGTGTCATCGCAAAATTCAGTGCAAAATTTGAAGGATAAATTTGTTCTATCTATTAGTCTAGGAGGTACAAATTAAGTTGTTTAGGTTAAAAATGCAGACCAAACAAAATTTTCCTCCATCCCTACACATCAGTCATGTCAAGACATATCTGTTTGCCCAGACTTGTAGGGGGTTGGGGTGAGGTGATATTTTAGTCGAAGCTGCCCCCTTCTAAAGTGTCAAAGTGCTGCTGCTTCTGCTGTAATTGTTACTGTGATTTTAGACAATTCATTTGTATAGGTTTATCTTCCCCTGTAACCTGCCTTGTGACCTTGGGTGAAGGGTGGTAAAAAATGAAATAATATTTTTCCCTGCAAAATAAACAAACATTCTCACTACACTACAGAAGTGACTGTACAATCCCTTCCCACAACATGGACTTATCTCCAAGTAGGAAAAACTTTTACTTGTCTCTCTCCCTGTCTTTTACATTTGTATTTCATCTTTTCTCCAAGGAATTCAGGATTACATACCTTTTATCATCACTACAAAACTGTAAAGTGGGTTTAAGCAGAAAGGTGGTAGCTAGCCCAAGTCACCCAATGAGCTTCATGACCAAGTGGGAACTGGAACCCAGTTTTCCCTTGTACAAGTTCAACTTGTATCAAGAGGTCAAAGACTTCAGATTTTTAAGAACAAAGTCCATGCTTACATTGGTCATCTTAGAAACTAGTCTAGACTAGACTCCAGTCATATTTTTCATTCATCATTCATCTTAATGCCCTAACCTCTGGACCTAGCCTCCAGAGAAAAAAAATGTGGTTACTTACCTAAGGACATTTCTACAATATATGCCATTTTTGTAAACCCCTGCCCCCCAACTGGGGGTTAGAAAATACATTTCCCCACACCCAAAATCTTTAAAGACTTCCCTTGCATAAACACCCCTGCACCTATCTGTCTGACATTGGACAGGCTTTGTCCCATCAGAAGGAGCAACTATACCTGAAAATTTCATCATTTTGCCATGATTTTTTTAAAAGGTTATAGAGATTCTCTTTAAAAAACAAAACTTCAAACTCTAAAAAACCAAGCACAGAAAACCTTGCACCTATTTGACTGAAATTTGCCAGTTTTAATCTACTTAGAAAGGGCTACTGTGCCTGTTATTTTCATCCAATTAAAAGTGTTATAGCCATTTGTTTATATTCCCTTAGAAGTAAATGGGAAGACATTTGAAGCCTCAGACTTTCTGAAGCAAGATTCCAAATTGGACCTGAAATGAAGCAGGTTGTGACCAAAACAGTCCAAGTCAAATTGGGCCTTTCCAAGTGCCAAAGTGGGATCCAAAATGGATCTTGTCTTTAGTGGATACACCTAATAGTGAAAACTGGTGGCTCTGATGTCAGTGGGGAAGTGAATCTGCTCCAGGTTTTAGTCTGAATGTTCAAGGTCAGCACCTTGGACAGCTTCAAGGTCAGCACCTTGGACAGCTGCTTGAAATTTCACACTAAAACCCAGAGCAAATTCACTGTTCCACCGACATTGGAGCCACCAATGTTCACTGCTAATAGAATTGTCCCATGTTCTACCCTAAAACTTCAGTGCTGACTTCTTTCTCTCTCTCTCCTTTCCTTTCGTTATCCCTGTATTTTTGAACGTGTTACTATGCTCTGTGTTGGAGCACTACAACCATTCCGATCTGTTGAACAAATCCTTTCATTATTAGTATTCGAAGTACAGGTCAGTGGAATTGCTCTGACAGCAGTGGAAGCTGCATTACTCACCCTTATTAGAGATGGCACTAGCCCCTGTTGATACGTACCATACATCACTAGATTCCTATAATAGGAAAGCCACAGCAGACTAAATTAGGCTGTTTTCATTTTCTCTTTGTTTTAGCATGACATAACAGGTCACTGTTTCTGCATTAGCAAAAGGTCAGATTAAGGTGAATAACCCACAAGAGAGGGGACTTTTCATATGCAGGCCCATGACAAATTAAAGCAATGTTTGACAGATCTGCCAATCTAAGCACAATGCCACACTAGGACTGACTGCCATCTTCTGGTCTGAGTAAGCTTGTTATGGAGCTTAATGTTCGCTACTGCACTAGCCCAGCCACAAATCACAGAAGTGTAGTAAAGGAAATATCAGCTCATAAAACAATTAGCCCAGTTCACTGCAACAGCAGGAGAAGCACCTTGTCAAAAGCCCACACATCATTGCAGGTCCATTCTTTTGTTTCAGTACAGTACTGAGCAGGGCAGAGAGCCAAGTTCTTCAAAAGAATTTGTTAAAAGGGAGGGGATAAATTGTTGCTAACCTTGGTTAAAAATTCAGTAATGCCACCTGGGCTTTACAGAAAATAAATTAGAACTATGTATTTCAAAATATGGCTGATTCTGCAGAGGCAGAATAAATTAGCACCTATTTCCACCTTCTCTCCAGTTCTACAGTTCACTGCTCTGGTCATGTCTTTGCATTTATCCTCTCTAATCACTGTTTACTCTCTGCCTTGTAATTTCCCTAACCCTGAAATGCTGTCTTAACTTATCTCAGAAAACCAGAAGTCAAACAGTAGATATTTTAATGTGGCACCAGGAGCACAGGATCATCATAGAGCAGAAAGGATAGGGCAGGCTCCTGTTCTGATTCTGTTTCTCAGCCAGGGTCATCCATGCTTGGCACTGATTCCCATTCTGGCTTGACAAGGATATTGAAACAATTTTTCATACATTATTTCCAATGCAACAAGAAGTGACTGGAAATCTCAGTATGTTATGTGGGTCTTAAAAGCAGGAGTGACTTGTGGTGGGATGGATGAATGAATCAGTCCCAACACTGCTCATACTGATACAGACTAACAGAGCAATCCAACTCAGGGAAAGCTGGCAGAAGGGGTGCCGGTGGAAGAGGAGCTGGTGGGAAGGTCATTGGCATCCAATCCGGGAGCCTCTGGGCTGGATGAACGCTGGCTCGGTGGGGAGCTGCATGCAGGGTCTGGAAAGTAAAAGCTAGATCTCATGAATACCCCTACTGGGGAGTAAGCACTCTCCATAGACTTCCATTGCAATTATTTTCTTAGACCAACCTTTTTCCCAACGTAACTTTTGCCTGGATCAGGATCTGCAGGAGCACTCCAAAGACTACTTGGATGTAGCTTATCCCCCCTGCATTCCCCCTCCTTTAACATGTCCCCAGAACACCCCTTTTTGAGGCTCTATGCCAGCTTCCGCAGGGCTGGGTTGGACCCCCAGCTGAGCTGGCTTAGTCCCGGCTGCACCAAGGCTAAGCCACAATGAGGGCCTTCCACCTCCAACTCCCCTCAGCCTGGCATAAATTTCAGTTGGATTGTGCCCTTAGTGAACTGGAGCAATGGCTAGTGTAATCATCCCACCTATTTGGATGATATTGTTTGTTTGCACTTTGTCACATGAAGATTTGCTCTCTCATATGAAGGCCTTGAGATAAGCCTCATACATAGATAAGAGAACAGAGAAGTAAAGGGAAGAGTGAAAGAATATATTGTGCATCTGAAACTTAAAATTATTTTGTCTGGCCTCTATGCTCTGCTTACTGCTAAAGTCTAAGCTATTTTCATTTAAGTGAGACACAGTATCAAGAATATCATAATTCAGGAAATAATAGAGATGGAATTTGCTTGTGGTCCTTAAAAATTATTTCCTGAATCCTCTTACCCATCTCCTTGACAGAATTCCAATTTATTTTAGAAAAATTACATGGCAATATAGGGAAAAACAAGCACCCCTTTGCTTCGCATATTTGCAGACAGAAATTTTAAATACTGAAACAAAACTCCTTACCATAACACACCTATTGTTCTATTATTGCCTCCATTACTGATTTCATTGCACACATCAACTTTCAGAACTCTGGTATCAATTCATGATCCATCTAGTCATTTTATTATGCTGAACACACCAAAAAGCTATATAGGTCAGGAATAGGCATGTTTGCTTTATATTTTCTTGAGATGCGAAACTTCTTAACTGAATCTTACACTTAATCATTCCCAAATCCCAGGCTATAGCAGCTGATCCCTATTTCAATTTAAGATAAAATTCATTTTCTGGTTTGCCATATGACTTTTATTTCAGACTTGACTTGGAGATTTATAACAGGAATATAGCTTTTCTTGCCAACCACTTCAACAGCTTTAGTCCCTGTGGCGATTTCCACATTTCTGAATGTGGGAAGAAACACTTGCTGCAGTAAAATGAGATGGAGACAAACAAATGCTCTACTGCTGAAGTAGGAAAAGCCTAGGAGATGCCGGTAGTACCTTTTTCATCTAAATCATAGGAAACTAGAATCAAGACTACTAACATAAGCATCGTCTTCATGGAATTAAGTTTGGAGTCAGAAAATTGTCTTAAAAATCCAAAGAATTCTTAGTGGAACACATCCATTGGTCCAAAAAATGTCAGCCTCCCCCCCCACACACACACACACATCACCACCATTTGCAGCATGGACTGGCAGAAATAGGTCACTTTGAGGTGACACTGAGCCATGTGTGGAAGGCAGGAAAACCACATGCATAAGATGCACACTAGTCTGTTTTCAACAAAACTCATGTGAATATACCACAATTGGTTGCTCATCTTGGTGGAAAATGAGATTTAAGGAGCTGGTTTATGATGTTGCATTTGATTATTGCTAATGGCAACCAGTTAGGCAGTTTGATAGAAAAAACAGCAGTCATTACAGCATTGTAATAAGAACATAAGCAAAACTTGCTCCATCGGGCCAATGACCAGAGCCGGTTCTAAAGGGTGGCCAGGTGGGGCCCTGGCTGAGGGCCCCTGGGGCTACAGGGGCCCCCGAGGAACCCCTCCACTCCCCTTCCATGATCTGCAGCAGGATTGCTGCCGTGGATTGCAGGGCAGGAGCTTCTGCTTGTCCCACATTCCCTCGTCCCACCTACCTGTCTCCTGCCTTTTAGCATTGCCCTTAATGAAGATGGAGGCTCAGGTTTCCCTAAGGTGCTAAAGCCCCTGCCGCCATCTTGGTTGATGGCAGAGATGAGCGTGCATAGCATGCATGTGTGCCATCAACCAAGATGGCGGCGGAGGCTTCATACCCTTAGGGAAACCGTGGCTGCCATCTTGGTTAATGGCAATACTAAAAGACAGAAGACAGGTAGGTGGGGGCACGCACAGGGGGGCGGAGACATGTGCGCATGCATGCACACACACCGGGGCCCAGGGTAAACTGATGCCCAAGGGCTCCGGCATGCCTGGGGCCGGCCCTGCAAATGGCTCATCTAGTCCAGCATCCTGTTCTCACAGTGGCCAATAAGATGCTTATGGGAAGCTCACGAGCAGGCCCTGATGGCAAGAGCACTCTCCTCCCCTGCAGCTTCCAGTATCTGGTATTCAGAAGGATACTGACTCCAACCGTGGAGGGAGAGCATAGCCAACATGACTAATAGCCACTGATAGCCTAATCTTCCTTTAATTTGTCTAATCCTCATTAAACCATCCATGTTGGTGGCCATTACTACATCCTGTGGGAACAAATTCCATAGTTTAACTATGCGCTGCGTGAAGAAGTACTTTCTTTTGTTTATTCTGAATCTTCCAACATTCAGCTTCATTGGATGTCCAGGAGTTCTAGTATTCTGAGAGATGGGAGGAAACAGGAACAGTTCCTTCCTTACATTTCAGTGACAGCAGTAAAGGCTGCTGACATCAGCGGGGGGGGGAAACCATTCATTCAGCAACCAATTGTGTCCCACCTGCACCACAGCCTTCTGGTACAGAAAAGGAGGAAAGACCCTGCCAACTGTATTGCCATATTATGGCCCCTGGTAGTTTCACCTAGTGTACCAACTTACAAGCCAGCACTGATTGCTGCCAGCACAAATGTGCAGGCTGAGGAAGTGAATACTGATACGTACTTTGGAGAAACACTGTCATGGTTACATTAAAATGTGCAGGTCATTAAAAGTTCAGATAATCAGGAACACTTCTTCAACAGCATTACATTTACATGAAGATGACTATAAGGCAGAGGTGGTGAATTTGGATGAGCAGGAGTTTCCATATCCAAGTGAGGTTATGGGTGATGTTAAACACTCGTTGTTTGTACTAATTCACGTACCCAGGAATTCTGGAATAATTAGCCATATGCCATCAGGAAAACAACACAGTCAAATCTGATAGCCATGTCTCAGTATTCTAATAAAGGAACAATGCATTACAGATATAAAACCAGAGTAACCACCTTGTGTCTCTACTTTTGAGCCGATTGCATCATAGAGGGACATGTAATTTGGCACTTTCCTGCACTGAGCGCTATATGAAAGTGAAATGGGGCATTAATTACTGATTCACTGATGAATAAAGAGCTCCTACATTTTAATGGCCCAGGGAAAGATTTAATCTTCTTCAGCAGTTTTGCTTTGGAAAGCACTTCCCAAATAATTAATTTCAAGCAACTTATTTCATTCAATGAGTGACTTCCTGACTATCTATTGCAGCAATCCGCACTCTATTTCTGGAGCATTTCACACTGAAATGAGCTTAGTAGAGGTGTGATTCATATATACACCTAGGACTGCAGAACCATTTGGAATTTCTATAATCTCAAAGCACAATTGCTGTGTCTGAGACCGTGCTTTTTATTTATTTTACTTTGTCACTTGGTGAGGGGGATAGCTCTTTTCTGTTTAATTTTCTCACACAAACATACAACACACACAATGTATGCACCAAAACTACTGTCATTGTAGTAATTAGACCATGGGAGGGGAAGCAGTGCTGATATCTTTTTCTTTAAAAAAGGATGCTAGCATCTAAGGGTGGTATTCAAGGCTAGTCCTACTCAGAATAGGCCCCTTGCAGTGATTAGACATGACTAACTTAGATTCAATAATTTCAAATAGGTTATTCTGAGTAGGATTTAGTTGAATACAGCTCCAACTCTCCTGGAGACAGATACAAAAGATATTACAAGAGCTCCAGTCTGCAGTCATCCTCAGAACCTTATTGGCTTTAATGGTCTTTCAAAATCTCTTAAATTAAACATTGATTTGAGCAGATTACAATGACTTCCAGAAAGATTTGAGGTGAAATTTTAGACACAATTTACTGTGAAGCCTGTGCACATCCCACTGAAAAGAATGAGAGCTGTTTTAGACATTTGTTGAGCTCATTTATTTTACTGGGCCTTGTGCAGGAGAACTTCCTGGGGATCAGTGCCCTTGATTTGATACAAAATAGGAGACATCGGTATTGCATCAAAAGAAACACGGATAATATGTGACCATGATGACAAATCCACAGTTCACTCCTCAGTAACTTCCTTTCAGCTCTAGTCACAGCTGGATCCAACCAGGCAAGAGGCTTAAAATCTTATCCTATGATTTAGAAGCTTCACCATGGGGAAACACAACATTGAGTTGTTGTATTTTAGGAGGTGATATTAAAAAGATCATGATTGCTTTTACAATAGCCACACTTTTTATGGATCATTTACATGATGTCATCATCAAATGATTGCTTTACTGTGGGCTTTGTCCACATATGAGCATTATTAACTTGTTAATCCATGTTTTCCCCATTTGTACCAGACTGGAGGAGTCCACACCCAAACATATTTGAATTTGTCTATGAGGAGTAATTTCAGTTTTTCCCATTCATACCTGTAGGCATTTCCTTTTGTGTTTGTCCCTGCCTTCTAATTTGATTATTCTTGTCAGGAACTTGCCAGTTCTCACCAGGGCTCAATTCCCAAGCCCAGGGCAATTGATGCTGGCCAGGCACAACCCATGCCTCCCTTACCAGGGCTGAGTTAAACCAACACCAACCCTGCAACGTATGTATACTGCCACCACCCTTTTAACCTGGTCACCCACTCTGGGCCAAGGGGAAACCCAATGTGCCAGAAATAGACCTGCCAAGGATACCAGAAGATATGAGCCAAAGATGTGCTCCTTGTCTTGGAGCCTTAAGGCAAAATACCTAACTATATGGTAGTTTGTGGCTAATTAGACAAGGTGCTGGATTCAGAACCAATTTCCCCCTGAAATGAATATACACCATTAAATAAGAGATAGCTTTATTAAAATAAAAGTGCAAAAATGTAACAGCAAAATAATTCCTTAAACCAACCCCCCCCCAAGGGTTAGGTAAAATACAAAAGGCAGAGAGTTCAAGTCACAGATAAAAATAACAAAGCTGTCTAGCCTAAACTATAATCGCACAAGACTGGCAAACCAGCAGAGTAACATCATGGTGCCACATCTCAGAGATGTATAGCCTGGACAGCAGATGGAAGATGGAACCCCAACATCAGGTAGCATCAAAGAACGTTGGGTAACAAAAACCTAAGGTCTTGGTTCTATTCTTATGGGCAAAAGCCAAGCAAATGCCAGGAATTAATAAGCTAGTCAGGGGGCTTTCTGATGATGAAATCTTCTGGAGCTTTCCCACCTAACAATTGCGCATTCACTAACCTTCCCAGGCCTGTGGCCTTGAAGTGCCAGTCTTGGGCTGATAAACAGGTATTCTTGCTTACTGCTTAATTAACTGTGTTCAGCTTTGAGAACTGACAATCTCATGGCCTCTCAGAGGCACTAATTCGGGCAAGATATTTCCCCCACAATTCCTTGCCACAGAACCATTTTAGTTAATAACTTTAGAAACCAGGAGTTCTTGACAATTCTATTATGCCACTTAAGTGCCAACAGGTCATGCCCACAGATAGCTGATCAGGCACATTGTTTTTTAAAAGATTTTTCCCAACCAGAAAGTGCACAAAAGTACACAGGCAATTGTAAGTTCTCAGCATACACTTTTGCAGGTTTTTTTATTTTGTATAAATCTGAGGGATCAAAAGAGAAAAAGGTTATGCTCCTCTGTTCAGGAGTGAAAGAAATATTAGAGAGGTGCCATCTCTGTTATCTTTTTGGTGCCCATTGAAGACCTTCCGCTTTCAACAATTTTAAGTAAAGACCTTATCCCAGTCTGCGTCTGTGTTGAAATTGCTTTTTAAGATGTTTTTAAAGCTTTTTTTTTTTAAAAAAAGATGTTTTGTGTTAAAACAAAACATTTTTAAAAATAAAAAGTGTGTGCTTTTAATTTCTTTCTCTTTCTCTCTTTCTTTCCCTCTTTCTATATCCCGCCCTTCCTCTCAATAGGAGCCCAGGACAGCAAAGAAAAACACAAATATGATAAAAACAGACTTTAAAATATATTAAAACAAAACATCTTTAAAAATAGATTAATATATTTTAAAGTCTGTTTTTATGATATTTTAAAGTGTTTTTAGTGTTTTTCTTTGTTGCCCTGGGCTCCTATTGAGAGGAAGGGTAGGATATAGAAAGAAAGAAAGAAAGAAAGAAAGAAAGAAAGAAAGAAAGAAAGAAAGAAAGAGAGAAAGAGAGAAAGAGAGAAAGAGAGAAAGAGAGAAAGAGAGAAAGAGAGAAAGAGAAAGAAATTAAAAGCACACACTTTTCATTTCTTTTTTGCAGTGGTTGCCAATTCGTTACCAGGCCAAGTTCAAGGTGTTATTACTAGTATATAAAGCTCTTAGTAGCTTGGGACCAGTTTACTTGTGAGACCACCTTACCCCATATGTGCCCACTCAAGCAGTTCACTCTACAGAACAGGCACTGTTAAAGGTGCCAGATAGGGCTGTGTTAGAATTCCACCCAATTCAGATTTCGTACAAAATTTTCCATTAATTCACTTATTCACTATGGTTGAATATCAGATATTTACGCAGGGATTTTCCACATCTATTTTCAGAAACGGTTTTATTATAAAAATGTCTAAAATATTTTATCAATATTTCCTTCAATTTATCAATATTTCTTCTCAAAATATCAATATTAATACCAATATTTTTTCCAGAATGGATCGGTCAAAGCAACAGCTTTCAGACAAAGACTGAACTCAAATCGATACCAGATTAGTATGTTGATCAATTCCTTTTGAACCAGCAGTGGTCAATTTTTTTTTTTTTTCAATAATTTTTATTCAGATTTTCATAAAACATACAAGACAAAATCATAAAACATTCAAAGACAAAAAACAAAATCAAAAATAGTTAAACAAAAAGAAAAAAAGAAAAAAAAAACAAAAATAAAAAATAAAGAGTAAAATATTGACTTCCCATTTGTCAAAGATCAAATCAGTTATAAGTCTATAATATATAACAATCCTGTCTCTTAAGTCATATTATAAAATCACTTTCCTCCAGTAGTTATCTTACTTAATCATCAAATCTCATAAACATTACTTTATTCTTTCCACAAAAAGTCAAAGAGAGGTTTCAATTCTTTAAGAAATATATCTATCAATTTTTTTTTCCAGATAAGCATATCGATTAATCCATCTCATTACTAATTATGATAATCTTATTGTCATAACCATAGTCAAAATAAACATTTCAATTAATCCATCACATCAGAATCTGTTAGGTTCAGTAATTTCAATAGCCATTGTTCTATTATCTCTAGTAATTCCATTTTCCATCTTCCATCTTCAGTAGTCTTGTTAAGTCCAGTAATTTCAATATCCAATCTTCCATTATCAGTATTCCATAATAATCTTGCTGTCAAAGCCATAGTCATATAGTAAGAGTCTGATGGGAATTACCTCTATCCCAAATATTTTCTTGCCATCCATTCTGAATAGGTTGCTGAAATACTGCTGTAAAATCATATCTCTGTTCTTTTTTTCAAAATACACTGGGTCATCTCTTAAAAGTTTTTCCATTGTCACATGGCTGCAGTTAATTCCATAGATTTTCTCTATATTGGGCTCCATCACATCATTCCAGTCCAGAAGATAGTCCATGCCATTGATAACTTTATCTCTAGAATCTTCATTAATTTCTTCAGAGATAACATTGAGTTCCAAACAATAGATTTTATTTCTAAAGTCCATAGACTCCAAATCTTGTTCCTGTTCCACGTTTGTTCCAATCTCCGGGATCTCCTCTCTCACAGGGACCCCTATTCCAGTCTCCAGGGTCTCCTCTCTCACAGGGACCCCTGTTCCAATCTCCGGGGTCTCCCCTCTCACAGGGACCCCTTCCAGGGTCACCTCTCTCACAGGGACCCTTATATCTTTAATCTCCTGCTTCATTTTACTCAATTCAATTTTCATTATCTCAATCTCATCCATTATTTTCTGAAACATAGTTATTTCCAGATTCTCAGCCACTTTCTTAATTGCCATTTTAAAAGAAAAATATAGGAAAACCACTTCTTATTTCAGCAACAATTGGGTTAATACTCCAAACTTGGTGACATCACAGTATAAACAGAGCAGACAGCCTTATCTCTCCAATAGTTAAGTAAACAAAATGCAGTTCCCAGGATCGAAACAATTAATGGCAATCGTCAAGAAACAGATTCGTCAAAATAAAATAGACCAAAAAGAGAGTAGTCTCAAAACAGTATAATATTTTTCAAAATAAAAATCTGGAATAGAAATCCCTCTTCTGTGTATATCTTTAGAATGCAAATCCAGGACAGCTTTTTGCAACAAAAACAGAGATAAGCTATTAATTAGTGCGTAGCAGAGAGAAGTTACGGCTCCCCAGTGAGATGTCAAAAACCGATCAATCTGGCAAATCTCTTTTAAACAGCAACAATTTAAGTCAAGTAAAAGAAAAATATAGAAAGAAGGGTGCTTGCCTGTTAGTGCGTTCTCTCTTAGAAGATAAGATGAACGTTCGCTTTAACAGATAGAGCTTGCTGTTGAAAATCCGTCCCACCTTCGTCGGCTGGACCTCGTCCCATAAATTAATGAGATCTGGTCGTCCCAACAAAAATAGGCTTTGAGGTTAATCTCTTCGTTTCTCCCTACCCGGGAGAAGTTTAATCAGTCAAAAAAAAAAGAAAAAACTGACTGATATATCTGAATAAGCTTCTTTTGAGGCAGGAGCCCGTCTCAAAAGCAGGCACAGGCTAAGTCACCCTTCCCGGAAGTCTGAACCAGCAGTGGTCAATTGATCCCATCCCTAGTGCCACGTAATATTTGTTCTGCACTTGTAAGAAATTGTTCTTTCAGTGTGGCAGCACCTACTATTTGGAACTCCCTACCTACTGACAACAGGCAGACGCCTTCACTGTACTCTTTTCAGTGCCTGCTTAAAACCTTTTTGTTTAGGCAAGCCTTTCAGACACATAGATGTTGGTCTGTTGATCTGTTTTAATCTTTTTAGTTAGTAACTGTTTAAATGGTTTTAAATATGTTTTTAATTATTTGTTTTTAATTGTTTTATTGATAATTTTAATGTTTTTTGTGAACCACTTAGAGGTCTTTACATTCAAGCAGTATATAAATTTTGTTAGATAAATAAATAAATAAAATTAGAATATCTGCTGTAGAAATTTTTTATGTGATTTGCTTGTGCAGTTTTCTGCTTTTGTGCAAATCTGAAGGATCAAAAGGGAGGAAAAATTGAGGAGAGCACCAGAAATAGTTATAAGCACAGCAGGAAAAGAAATTAAAGCATAGAGGAAGTAGTGAGCACGGAAAGGGGAGTAGCAGAAAATGATGATTCATCCACCCACCCAAAAACACTGAAGCTAATTGTCTGCAAACCCAAGTGGATCGGTATGCAGCCCAGCTTTCCTCAATTTATTGGATTATCCCTATATTGGGTAAATCTAAGTTCACAGAGGAAAAGTATTGAAATTGGTGTTCTTTGAGGGTAACATCATGTGGACTACACACATTCAATGGAAATGCAAATAGCTGCAAACACACAGAAAATTTTGATGTGGATAAGCCCTGTGCTTTCCCTTGGTTCAGTAGCACAATTTTATGGACATAGTCAATAAAAAGAGCAATTGGGGGACCTGGAAGGAGGTGTGGTCTACTAATATTGTGGTTGGTGCTGTCCTACCACTTTCTGATTGTGGAGGAAAGTCTAAAATGTCCCTCCATTTCTTTTTAGTGTTATGACTCTGAGGTGGCTTCCAGATGACCTGCTTATTGACCATTCATTCTGATTTGTTTGCAAAGAATGTTAGATGACATCAGCTATTTATTGAGCATTCATTCAGATTGGTTTGAGGGAAGGTTAGACGACATTGCATCAAGCAAATGCCGTTCCACACATTCCAGTGCCATTTCCCACCACTTTCTTTGTAGAAAATAGTTTGATCTTTTGGGGGAAGCCAGTTTGTTGCGCAAGATCTCCAAATCAACTTTAACTGTGCAACCTGATTTTGCTCGTATGAGATGAATCCCACTCCCAAATGGAAACAATCTGGAACTGCCCTGAAGCTCTGCTGCTGGAAGCCACAGCTGGGGAATCTGTGTGTGTTTAAATTCTCCTTTTAAAATGTTGGAAATGGCAATAGCTCCCCCATCCAATACAAACCTGCAGGTGATCTCCTGACTCCAGAAGTCTAGTTCATTATATACAACAGCTGTTATTTTCCCCACCCCCACATCATGAACACATTTATTTATTTATTTATTTATTTATTATTTGATTTATATCCTGCCTTTCCTCCCAGCAACAGCCCAGGGCAGCAAACAAAAGCACTAAAAACACTTGAAAACATCACAAAAACAGACATTAAAATACATTAAAACAAAACAATTTTAAAACATTTCTTTAAAAAGCTTTGAAGATAGATATTTTTTAAAAAATAAATATTTTAAAAAAAAAAAAAAGGTTTAAAGGCATATTAAAAAGCAATTCCAACACAAAGCAGACTGGGATAAGGTCTCAACTTAAAACTGCTTAAAAGGGTAGGTGCTGCCACACTAAAGGTCTGTTTCCTATGTTGTGTAGAATGGACCTCCTGATAAGATGGTATCTGTAGGAGGCCCCCACCTGCAGAGTGCAGTGATCGACTGGGTATATAAGGAATAAGACGGTCTTTCAGGTATTTTGGTCCCAAGCTGTATAAGGCTTTGTATACCAAAACTAGAACCTTGAACTTGGCCCGGTAGCAAATGGGCAGCCAGTGCAATTCTTTCACCAGCAGGGTGACATGTTGGTGATAGATACCCTGCCCCAGTGAGCGGTCTTGCTGCCGCATTTTGCACCAGCTGCAGCTTCCGGACCAACCTCAAGGGCAGCCCCACACAGAGCGCATTACAGTAATCCAAGCATCCTAACCAAGGAGCTAATCCTAGAGGCTAGAAGGATATGGGTGAAGGGGGAGGAAAGCATGCCACAGGACAGGAAAGGCAAAGAGGGAGATGCAGCCAGTGCCCAGGGACAAGCCCCCCCAATACACACAGAAGACTGGAGCAGCTCTCAGACAGGGGTGAGGAACCTTAGGCCAAGAGGAAGAAAGTGGCCTTCCAGGACTCTCTATCTGGCTCTTGGAACTCTTCCCAGGCCACACCACTCACAAGGGCATATGGCCCTTGGGTGGCTGTCCAGAAGGGGATGTGGCCCTTGTTCAGAGCTTGGAAAAGTTAATTTTTGAACTACAACTCCCATCAGCCCAACCCAGTGGCCATGCTGGCTTGGGCTGATGGGAGTTGTAGTTCAAAAAAGTAACTTTTCCAAGCTCTGCCCTTCTTCTGAAAAAAGTTCCCCTTTCCTGATCTTGCAGATTCACCTTCTCTTTCCAGTTTCATTGTTATTTATTTATTTTGTTTTATTTATATCCCACCCTTCCTCCCAGCAGGAGCCTAGGGCGACAAACAAAAGCACCAAAAACACTTTAAAACATATAAAAACAGACTTTAAAATACATTAAAACTAAACATCTTTAAAAACATGCTTTCAAGACATCTTTTTAAAAAGGTTAAAAACATATTCCCACACAGAGGCAGACTGGGATAGGTCTCAACTTAAGAGGCTTGTTGAAAGAGGAAGGTCTTCAGTAGGTGCCGAAAAAATAACAGAGATGGCGCCTGTCTAATATTTAAGGGGAGGGAATTCCACAGGGTAGGTGCTGCCACACTAAAGGTCCGTTTGCTATATTGTGCAGAACGAACCTCCTGATAAGATGGTATCTGCAGGAGGCCCTCACCTGCAGAGCGCAGTGATCGACTGGGTATATAAGGGGTAAGACATTCTTTCAGGTATCCTGGTCCCAATGTGTATAAGGCTTTGTACACCAAAACTAGAACCTTGAACTTGGCCCAGTAGCAAATGGGCAGCCAGTGCAATTCTTTCAGCAGCGGGTTGACATGTTGGTGATAGATACCCTGCCCCAGTGAGCAGTCTCACTACCGCATTTTGCACCAGCTGCAGCTTCTGGACCAACCTCAAGGGCAGCCCCACACAGAGTGCATTACAGTAATCCAGCCTGGAAGTTACCAGTGGACAACAGTAACAACATTGTTACCAAGATGATGATGATGATGATGATGGTTTTTTTATGTGTGAGTGAAATCGCACTCCTAATATTTAATTTTAAAAAACTAATCCTCATGAAGTGCCCCATTCCACCCATTACTTTTGGAAAACAGGAATTTCCCCCCTTTGCTGTATGAACAAGCATTGTGCATTTTAATGGGGAAAACAGTACTCTGTTTTGTGCCAAGTGGACTGTGCCATTTTAATTTTGCTTCCAGCTGACAGTGGAATAGCAGCTTCTCAGCAGCTATAAAAGGCCCTCGGTATAGAACAAGGAGTCCATCACTAGCAATGCCAGGCAAGATAATGCTCAGGGAAAATAATCTCGCAGACACTGCTAATGTCACAGCTGAAGAAGCAATCTGGCTATTTTTGTCTCAGCCAGAACAATCCATTACGCATCCATTAAAGCATCAGAATGAAAAAAATCTTTTTCTTTAAATAAAATAATCAATTGCCCAAGGACAAGACTAAAATGAGATTTGCCTATTTCTAGCTTTCACTTTTATTCATATATCATTGCATCTATAGAAAGAGTAAATCCTATGTATGTTACACCTTTGGCCTCAAGAGCACTCAGTTTGAACTCATGCAACCTCATTTGTATTCAAGGGAATAAGGAAGCCCCAAATATCAATGCTAAAATTAGGGTTGAAAAATGTTGTTGAATACTGCAATTTTGTGGGCTTCCCACAGGCATGTGATTGGCCATGGTGGAAATGGGATGCTGGACTAGATAGGTCTTTGGTCTAATCCAGCAGGGCTCTTCTCAAGGACAATAGACAGGGCAGCTTCATGGAGCTGCCTCCTGGCAGCTGCTTCACTGTCACTTACCAGGGCATGGCAGCAGCAAAGTCAGGTGGTGCAGGTGCACTGACAGAGCCAACCAAGCACCCACCAGTGTGCTTCAGTTGCCCTGGCTCCAGCACCACCCTACCCTATTCCCACACATACACACCATCCCGGTAAGTGGCAGTGACCACCCTGCCAGGAGGCCAGCCTCACCCCACCCCACCCAACCTGATGGCTGCCCTATAGCTCTTATTATACAGCCACAACATTTCACAAAGGTAAATTGAAAATACCCCCATGCCATTCTGATGCTTTCCATAAGCACATTTCAAAGCAAAACCTTACAAAACTTATAGTCCTGAACTCAGAAACGCTTGCTTAACAACCCTGTAAATTTTCATGGCAATACACACAACTGTCAGAGAGAACTGAGAGTTCAAAATGCAAAACAAGAGGGAAACAAATCCAGACCCCTGTTGAACTTTTGCTGTCAGTGGTCTCATAATTTATTGAATTAATAAAAAATCAGCCATGTCCACAGAGTGCCTGTAATTCTATTACTGACATTGCCCCATACTTCATCTTCTGCAGTTTAAAAGTTTAAAAAATGCCTGGCGGATTTTTAATTAATTTAAGAAAATTATCACTGAAGTCAATCATAATATCTGGCATACTCAGAAAGAACCACTCGTCAGTGTTCTAAAAGCCAGACTCACAGCTGCTTGGCTTGGCTAATCAGGGGGCCACACCCACATCAGACCTTTATTTTACTTTAGACATTCATGGCTTCCCCCAAAGAATCCTGGGAAGTGTAGTTTGTGAAGGGTTGCTGAGAGGAGACTCCTATTCCCCTGACAGAGCTCCAGTGGCCAGAGTGGTTTAACAGACAGTCGCTCTGATTGAAGCTGTGTGAGGGGAACAGGGTGTCTTCTAACAACTCTCAGCACCCTTCACTAACTATACTTCCCAGGATTCTTTAAGAGAAACTATGCCTGTCCAAAGTGAAATAAAGGTCTGGTGTGGATGTGGCTTTGGTTTAAATTTGGGTGGGAGACTACATGTGCCTACTGTAGAATAAAAAGGTGGGGAAACCCTGAAAAAGAATGATACTGTTCACAATGTTTTCCTTTTGGGAAGGAAATGGGCTTCCCCTCTGCCCAGTGCCCACCCATCCAATCTCCCCTTCCTTCCCTGCACCTCTCCCAGGTCAGTTTCACCTATCCTAAGCATGATTGCACAGGAGTAAATGCCACTGAACTCAAAAAGCATGCAAATGATCAAACCTGCCCTCCCTCTTTCCTTCCTCCTATTCCCTCCCTCTTGCCCCTTTCCTCCCCCTTCCCTCACCCCTCCCTTCCCCTCCCCAATCCCTTTCCAATCCCCTCCTTCCCCCTCCTCCTCCTCCTCTTCCTCCTCCCCCTCCCCTCTCCCCCTCCCCCATAGATCAGTTTTACCTATCCAAAGCATGAGTGCAGGGAGTAAATCCCATTGAACTCAATAAGCATGCAAATGATCAAACCTGTCCTCCCATCTTCCTTCCTCCCATCACCACCCTTTTGCCCATTCCTTTCCCCTTGCTTCGCCCCTCCACCTCCCCTTCCAATCCCCTCCTTCCCCCTCCTTCTGCTCCTCTCTCCCCCTTCCTGCTTCCCTCTATTCTCCCCTCCCCCTCCCCCCGGTCAGTTTTACCTATCTTAGCCATGATTGCATGAGAGTAAATCCCACTCAACTCAAAAAGCATGCAAATCATCAAACCTGCCCTCCCCTCCTCCTCCCTCATGTCCCCTCCCTGTTGCCCCTTCCCTCCTCCTCCCCAATCCCCTTCCAAACCCCTCCTTCCCTCTCCTCTCCCCTCCCCCATGGTCAGCTTGCTCCCTATCCTTACCATGATTGCATGGGAGTAAATCCCATTGAACTCAACAAGCATGCAAATGATCAGAACTGCTTTTCCTCTCCTTCCCTTCTCCCCTCCCTTCCTCCTCTCTTCGTCCTCTCCTCCCCTCTCCTCCTCCCCTGCCCATTCCAGGCCTCCATCCCCATGGTCAGTTTTACCTATCCTAAGCATGATTCCATGGGAGTAAATCCCACTGAACTCAATAAGCATGCAAATGATCAATCCATTCTCAGCAAACTTACACAGGACCCCATGTCTTACCTCCCGGATTAAAAAGCAGAGAATTTCACTAATAGGCAAAATATCTTGCAGTTTAACAACATACCTATAGCCAACAAATATTTCTATCAAACTTTAAAAATTTAAAGGGAAATTGGGTAGCTATAGTGAATGCACCAGGGGAGCAGGAGGCCTGATCTTTTCTCGGAGATATTGTATTGCCCTACAAATCAGTTAAAATGCAAACACAATTTGGGTTGGTCTTTCACGGTCCAATCCACTTCCTGTGTAGCTTGGAAGCCATCAGTGACTGAAAATCTTTTGTTAAACCTCAATACGTTTTGCAAGTTGAACTTGGCAGTCAGAAGTAAGCACCACTGAGTTCAGTGGAAGTTACTCCTGTCAAGAAACCCTGAATTTGAAATGGCTCTGTGGCAAAGAACTGTGGTATTTCATCTTGTCTAAAATGGGACCTCTGTGTGACAGCAATGACTTTGCAGTTTCGCTTCACAGCTGAAGCTAATTAGTGAGGCCTGAGCAAGAACACATGCTTATTACCTAAGGGCCTGGTACTCAAGGACACAAGGAAGCTGTTAGGAGGACATGACCATTAGGTGTGAAAACGTGAGAGAAAATTACATCATGAGAAAGCCCCCTGATTGGCTAATTAATTCTTGACTGTTACTAAGGGTTTTTCAATAAGAATAGGATTGGGAACTTTAGCCTTTGTTCCCCTGGGTTCCATCTTCCCTATAGGTGGTTACCTATATGGGTTCCATTTCCAACTGCTACCCAAATTGTGCCTCTCTGAGGAGATGTGGGACTATACAGCCAATACCTCTTCATAAGTATAGAATAGGTTAGTTGGTTTTCTTGTTTTGTTGAATTCTCTGTATTTTACCTGGCCCCTCTGGGTGTGGGTTTTAAGGAACCAATTTGCTGCTTTTAATTTTGCACTTATATTTAATAAAGCTACTTCTTATTTATCAATGTGTGTTCATTGCAGGAGGAGTGTGGCTCCGAATCTGGTACAGTAGGGCCCCACTCATACAGCGGGTTATGTTCCAGACACCCCGCTGTAAAGCAAAAAACGCTGTAAAGCGTAACTCATTGAATAGAATGGCGTGTGATGCCTGAAAACCGCCGTAAAAGCAGAACAAGTGCTGCATGAGTGGGGCTTTAGTCTAATTGCATATAATTGAGACCGCTGCATTAGCAAAGCGCCTTAAAGCGAAGTGCCGTAAAGCGGGGCCCTACTGTACCTTGGCTACTTGCCCACAGACTACCATGTATTTGGTTATTTGCCTAAGGCTCCAAGACAAGGAGTGCTTTTTTGGCTCTTGTCTTTTGGAATCCTTGGCAGGTTTATTTCTGGTGCTCTGGGTTTTCCCTTGACTCAGAGTAGTTCATCAGTTTAAGGGGTGGTGGCAGTCTACTTATCTTACAGGGTTGCTGTGGTTTACTCAGCCTTGACAAGGGGAAATATTTTGCCAGGATCAATTCCCTGGGTTTGGGAGTTGAGTCCTGGGATAAACCAGGTCCAGTCCAGACAGGTTCATGACAACTCCCAGAAAACTATGCACAGGATGGCAATCATGACACATAGCTGAACAGAGATATGAAGCCAGCCAATTCCAACAGCCTAACCACTACTTTGCAGCTCATGATTCTGTCAGCTGACCCTAATAAACTGGAGGTTAAGCTGTGTGCTGCTGCAATATAACTGCCTACATTTTTGGACTGTCCTTGGAAGTGTGCCTATGGACTTTCCTTGGGGATGTGGCTGTGAGAGCTGCCAAGCTCCTGCACTTCAGAATTTACCACAACACCACTGATTAGAGATTTGTTCTCCCACCTCTGCCCAGAACTCTGCTTCCAAGATAATTAACTACCTCCAACCTCACTTAGACTAGTACTTCTCTGTAGATTTATTAAGTCAGAGAGTAAACAACACAAGAGCATAGGCTAACCCAATACCATAGCAAGACCGAGAGATCCTCATACTCTAGTTTGGGAATGCCACAAACCTCTGTTGCCTTTGCCACAAATTGGTACTTATGTCACAAATGAAACTGCAGTTGTAAATATAAATGCAACACAATGTGCTCTGTAGTTATCTCCTATAATACAAGGTTAATGTGGATGATGACTTTGAGTAAGATTCCTCCTTGCAATCTTTAGGCCTGTAACATTGGAACTTGCATACAGTGCAGAGTTTCTTGAATTCTGCTTGTCCTGCTGACTGATCCATAAAGTTTGCATGAGTCAACATTTTCTCTTGCTGCATTATTACCACCAGTTAGGACTAAGGGAGGTATGGGAGCTATTCTGAAAGTCAGAGAAGCACTAACAGCTGGGGGGAGGGATCTATTTGGGATTCAAACATAAGGCATGCAAGCCTGCTGTTTTCAAATGCTCCTTATTGACATTCCAGCAAATATATGCACCACTAGTGAAAGGTAGATTCTTGTCAAAGGCAAGCAAAGCACTTTGTTTTTAAATGCTTTCATAAAATGCATTTTAAATTTCTCCTAATATTCGTTTAAAAGAAGTACTTAAAAAACAAGAGATCATGAGGGTAGTCAGAGAGAAAGGTCAGCTACCTCTTGAACACTGAAATTTTCTCACCTCATTTATGTTCTAAACATCTGGTCAGCCACTTGAGAGCAAATGAAAGATTTCTGTAATAGCATTGACACTTTAAATTGTAGCCCATTCAAGATGTACCCAGGAGATGGAGAAGAAAGTCACTGAAAAAGAAGAGTAGGAATCATGTTATAACTGATCCAATTAAGCAAAGTAAGCTCTGGAAAAAATGTGAATAATCTGAGTGAAGTATGGTAAGTAAGACTGTCCTTGCCTGCTTTGGGGCAGGCATGTCAGAAGAAAATATTGAGAAAGCAGTCAGGAGCACAGTATCTGAAAATCAGAAATTGTTCAATGAACATTTATTTTTATGGTTTTATTATTTTGTACAATTTTATTGTTTTTGTGTCTATATTGTAACCTGTCCTGGGATTATTTATTTATTTATAAGATATGCTCCCCCCTGAACTTTTTTTAGATTTCCCTGACTGGTGGGTCCCTATTCTGGCTAAACTTTTTACAAAGATTAATAATACAGGAATAATGCCAGAAGGCTGGAAACAATGTATAGTTATACCCATTTATAAAAAAGGGAAGAAGGACGATACAAAAAACTATCGGCCCATCAGTCTGCTGGACATAGGGGCAAAGTTATACAGCAAGTATCTTCTCTTAAAACTGGAAGAATGGGAAGTGGAAAACTCGATTATTTTTCCTGAACAAGTAGGATTTCGGAAAGGCCAATCGACCATAGACCACTGTGCCACTCTCTATGTCCTTGCTAGACAGTCTGTGATGGGCCCCACTAAACACCTCTACGCCGCTTTTGTAGATTTAGCCGTGGTGTTTGACTCAATCGATAGAGATCGTCTATGGTCCAAGTTGGCTCAAACTAACATTGACAAACGCCTTCTCTACCTAATCAAAGAAATGCACTCTAACAACACTCTTAAAATTAGAGTAGGCAATCACTTGACTGATCTGATAACAGTCAAGAAAGAAGTCAAACAAGGCTGTCTATTAGCGCCCATTTTATTTAATCTCTATCTAAACGACATAATATCTGAACTGCAAGGCCCAAAATTCTTTCCCCCTTCTGCAGGAAATAGGAAGATTTCCACGTTACTTTACGCGGACAATATGACCCTCCTTTCCCTCACTCCTATTGGCCTGAGAAGGCTTTTGGTAAACTTAAACTCTTTTTGTAAAAATGAGGGCCTCCAAATCAACTATAGGAAAACAAAGATAATGGTTTTCAGCAAAAACTTTAGAAAACATAAATGGTCCATTGGAACTCAGCCGATAGAGCAATGCCATTCATTTAAATATCTGGGAATTCACTTCCAAGACACCCTAGCCTGGAAGAGCCATATCTCTGCTATCAAACTGACGTCAGCTAGTGCGATAGGGACACTACTCAAATTTTACAGGACGGCAGGGGGATATTTGGTGGCTCCCGCCCTAAAAATCTATCAAAGTAAGATCTTACCACAAATCATTTACAGGGCGGCAGTCTGGGGATGGTCAAGTCATTTACTTTCCTCGTTAGAAGTTTTTCAAAATAACTTTTTTCAGACGCCTTTCACATCTACCCCCCGGCACACCTGCTGCATTTTTGAGAGCCGAAACTGGCTCACTTCCAGTTCTGGCTCGAATACATCTATTCCTATTACGATACTGGGCAACTCTGGCACATTCGCCTTCAAGGACCTTGGCAAGGAGTTGTTTTGAAGTGGTATTAAATGATTCCTACTGGATTCAAAAATTTCAGTTGATCTATTCACATTACCACATATTGACACACTCAATATCTGCTCTACATAGGTATAACATCAAAGACCGTATAGCGAGACATAGCGAGTGGATTGACAGTATGACAATCTTAAATTCCAAATTTTCTAAGTGGTATTGCCTTTTTAAACACGACCACAAAAGGGCAAATTACCTAACGTGTCAATTCCCACTTCAGCTACGTTATGCTTTAACAGCATTGAGATTTCAAACTATGTCAAACGCTATGCTAACCGGCCGTTATCAAAATTCCCAGTATGATCAGCATCTATGCATTTGCCACACTGGAAAAGTGGAAGATCTTCCTCACTACCTTTTTGAATGCCCGATATATATACATCCTAGAACTAAGTTCCTTGACATATTAATCAATCGCCTTGGCCCCGGCTCAGATGATCAGTTTATTGCTTTTCTTTTAGCTGATAATGATTATTGGACATCATACCATGTGGCACTCTATGCCATCGCGGCACAAAAACTGAGTGTTAAATATTTAAATACTCACTCAATTTAGGAGTATACCTATTTTAATTATTGTCTGACATTAATTTTATGACAGACTTTTATACTAAGTTTTATCATTATAAGATTATATTATAACAGATGTCCTTCTGCATTTTAACATTTTGTTGTTGTATGTATGTATGTTGCGATGGCCTATGGGCCGGCAATAAAGATGTTGTTCTGCTAATATAAGATTTCTCACATGCCCATCACCATAATGTCCCAGGGCAGGTTACAACAATTTAATGAAGAGTGGGCTAGAAATTGAAATAATAAAATAATCTAGAGAGCTCAAACGGAATATCAACTTTTGATAAAACATCATTTCCTATTAGTCTTCAAACAGAGACAAGAACAAGTTATACCATTAAAAATGTTGTTTTTAATATGTAAGTATATCTCACCAAAACTAATGGTAGAATCCCAAAATGAAAAATTGCAAGACAGTCAAGGGGTTAAATTTTAACCACTATAACTAAGTGGAAAGTGGAAATGTTCTCATTTCCCAGACTGAATTATTCGAATAATAACCATAAAAACTGTTACACATTGCTTTAGGCTAGCCTGAACACCTGAACAAAAATCTTCAAAATATAATTAAAAGGCAGGGGTAAGGTATTGAACTTCAACCATTTTAAAAATATAACCATATTAAAAAATTTAATAGGTCTAGTAGAGAGAAATTGGTTCAGAAAGCCAACATTGATCTGTGCTTTAAAAGTTCATAACAGTTGTTAAATTAATACATGTGTTGTATACAGGGTATGTGGATGTAAGCTCTAGGACACAACCATGCTACAGGGTTTTGTAGAGTGGATATTATAGTTTAATATCCCAGCATCGGGAAGAAAACATAAGATCCTATTTCCTAATAACTTGCTTAGCATTTTTAGTAATGCAGGACTTCCTAGTGCTTTGTTCTTCTAATACCTGCTTGGAAAAATAAAATGAATATCAAGCCATGCAGCCTTTTTGCCGATTTTTAATATTAGATGTACCAAAACCAAGAACAATTGCAACACAGCTGTGTGAAAGAATAGAAAAAAACATTAGTTTGTCAAAAGGTTCATTCATGCAAACTTTTCATCATCTGCATTCTCTCTGTGTTTTCATAAGCCATTTTACTCAAGCATGCACACTTTTTAAAAAATGGATTTCCTCAAAAATAATTGTGATTTATAAAGTGGTTTTCAGTCATTTATTTAAAAAAGTATTGTAAAGTCTATATTAGCCATCAGGGAAATGAGAAATCTGGATGTTAAGTCTTTGTAAGAAAAGCTATGAGTTATTGCTGGCATAATAACTACTATGCATGCCTGTAAAAGTCAATAAATTTTGAATAAAAACCTGCATAATGTCTAAGAACTAAAAATATAATTGGGGTGTGTGAAGAAATAATTCACAGATCTTTATTTCAAATGTGCAGACCTGCAAAAAAGTTCTGTACTTTGCATCAGGTGAATCATTACTATCGACTTATTTGTATGCCACTTTCCCACAAAATTGTGCCCAAAATGGCTCACTACATATCAAATGAACACTCACAATTCAAAACATATTAGAAACAATTATAATAATATCAATAAGTACCAAAAAACCAATCCATACAAAATTGTGTAAATCAAATATGGAAACCTATTAACAGCTTAAACTAAACAGTATTGTGTAAAACACTGACCAGATGGTGGATGTCCAACCTGTCCTGGATGGGGTTGCACTTCCCCTGAAGGAGCAGGTTCGTAGCTTGGGGGTTCTCCTAGAACCATCTCTGTCACTTGAGGCTCAGGTAGCCTCGGTGGCACAGAGTGCCTTCTACCAACTTTGGTTGGTTGCCCAGCTGCGCCCCTATCTGGACAGGGATAACCTGGCTTCAGTTGTCCATGCTCTGGTAACCTCCAAGTTAGATTACTGCAATACACTCTATGTGGGGCTGCCTTTGAAGATGGTTCGGAAACTGCAGCTTGTGCAAAATGCAGCGGCCAGATTGGTAACAGGGACCAGACGGTCCGAACGTATAAAACCAATTCTGGCCCGCTTGCATTGGCTGCCTGTATGTTTCCAAGCTCGATTCAAGGTGCTGGTTTTAACCTATAAAGCCTTACACGGCTTGCGACCATAATACCTGATGGAATGCCTCTCCCAATACAAACCCACCCATACACTACGTTCAACATCTAAGGCCCTCCTCCAGGTGCCTACTCCAAGGGAAGCTCGGAGGGTGGCAACACGGAGAGGGTCTTCTCAGTGGTGCCCCCCAAATTATGGAATGATCTTCTTAACGAGGTGTGCCTGGTGCCATCAGTGTTATCTTTTCGGCGCCTGGTCAAGACTTTCCTCTTTTCCCAGGCATTTTAGCATGTGTTTTTTAAAATTGTTTTTAATTTTTTAAAGTGTGTTTTAAATTGTTTTTAAAAGATGTGTTTTAACTTGTATATCTGTTTTTGATGTTTTTAGTTACTGTAAACCGCCCAGAGAGCTTCGGCTATGGGGCGGTATACAAATACAATAAATAAATAATAAATAAAACAGTATGACAATTAAGCTAGCATAATTAAAAACTGAAATTAAACAGAAGAGGAAATGATACTGATACAAAAATGGAATAATAGCATACAAAGCTCTATGATGCACCTGATCATGCACCTGAATCCAGTGGTTTGGTTCTGAGACTCGATCTTCAACATTCAACATTCAACATCCTTCTCTCACCTGGGGTAATGCAGCCACTCCCACTGTGGCTCTCACTTATGCCCACAACTATGGATTCTCACCCCACATGATGGCCAACAAATTTACTTCCACACTCTCCCATAAAACAACATACAGTACATCCAAACAGGCAGGAGTCCATAAACAAGGTTTCAGGATAACATCTCACCCTTGTGGTAATGTGGCAATCCCCAAAAGGTTTTTCATTGCAGGAATACTCACATGAAGCCTACCAACATCTCTTCTGTCCAGCTGGGGCTTCTTACAAGAAGTCTCACCAAACATTCTCACCAAGCAGCCTTGTTGTCTTCCAGCAACAAGGCATCTTCAGATTATGTTATGTCAAAGTGCTGATGTTGTTACGCCACATTGCATTGTTTTCCATAGACAGCACACTTTAACCCATGTGGGTAGTTCACCAAAAGCAATGCAGTATACATAGGTAGCATTTGTCCCCAGGAGTGCATCTGATTTGCCTCACAGTCTTTTAAACTTCAAAAGAACTTCTCCCTCCCCCAAGAGTTTGAAGTAGTGATGGAGAAGTGATGGCCCTCCAGATGTTGTTGGACTCCAACTCCCATCAATCTTGATCATTGGCTATACTGGCTGGAATGGATGAGAGTTGGAGTCCAGGAACAGCTGAGAGTTGGAGTCCAACAACATCTGGAGGGGCACAGTTTAAACGGTTCCCCAATTGCCAGAAATGGCCCATTCTTCCCTTTTCCACCTATCATTGTTGAGTTCCTTCCCCTCCATTATTTAAAATGTTATGGGTCTTTCTCCCTTCCAATTTGCAGGATCTTGTGGAGAAGAATTTGTGTTCTAAAGTTATGTGTCCAGTTCTCTTCCAGACATCTTTTTAAACTATGAGGATCCCATGGGGGGGGGGAGCTGGGATGGGACAGCATACAGCAGAGGCTGTCTAATATATTGTTGTGAGTTTGGGGGGTTGAGATGGATAATTCCTATGAGTCCCCTTCCAGCCTCTGATTCCAGCCAGTGTCCAATGTCCCATTTTTGGCCAAGGTGATAGAGTGTGTGGTGGCCTCCCAGCTCCAGGGATTCCTGGATGAAATGGATTATCTGGATCCATTTCAGTCTGGTTTCAGGCCTGGTTATGGGACGGAGGCGGCATTGGTCGCCTTGGTAAATGACCTACGCAGAGAACTGGACAGGGGGAGTGTGTCCCTGTTGGTTCTGCTGGATCTCTCAGTGGGTTTCGATACCATCAACCATGGTATCCTTCTGGGACTCCTTGCTGAGATGCGACTTGGGGGCATCATTTTACGGTGGCTCCGTTCCTTCCTGGAGGGGAGAACCCAGAAGGTGGTGCTGGGGGATTCCTGTTCAACTCCTTGGCCATTGGCCTGTGGGGTCCCCCAGGGTTCAGTTTTGTCCCCCATGCTATTTAACATCTACATGAAACCACTGGGAGGGGTTTTACAGGGGTTCAGGATTCGGTGCCATCAGTATGCAGATGACACCCATTTCTCCTTTCCACCTAACTCCAAGGAAGCTGTCTCGGTTCTAAACCAGTGTCTGACATCAGTGGTGGATTGGATGAGGGTGAGCAAATTGAAGCTCAATCCAGACAAGACAGAGGTGCTCCTGATCAGTCGTAAGGGAATAGGGATTCAGCCGGTGCTGGACAGGGTTGCACTCCCCCTGAAGACACAGGTTCGCAGTTTGGGTGTGCTCCTGGACTTCTTCTCTGTTATAGGCCTCTGTCTTTGGAACACTCTCTCCAGGGAAGCATGCCTGGCACCAACTTTACAATCATTTCAGTACCAGGTTAAAACATTTTTATTCTCCTGAGCATTTGAACATGATATTGTCACAGTTACTCAGTCTGGTCTTGAGTATGTGTTTTCGTAATTATTGTATGGATATCATGCATTATTTAACAAGTCTAATACATCCGATAAAATCATTAATAGAATCAGAATATAGGTATGTAATATACCTCTGCAATAAAGTGAATGAAAAAGCCCACCTGTATAGTAGATCCATGTGCTCAGAGGGTACACAAGACTTTGGATCAGGGACATTATGTGGAACTATGACCCACAGAACCATGGAATGTATTGTTCTTTATATATCCTAGGTTCATATCATAAATACGTTTCCAGAACTACCATGATAGGAAATCTCTTATTTGGGCTTGCTTTTCATATGTGCCTAAAAATAATTAGTGATATAATTTTAAAATCTGTCATAAGGGCTATTACTTTTTACATGTATCCTTGAGATACATTTTCTGAAAAAATAGTCTAACCACCAGGGATGATCACATAAGACCTACATTTTGATTAAAGTGGGCCTATATCCATAGTCATTTGGTGCTGGTGGGGAAGAGGTTATGTTATAAAAAAATGGCAAAACAGGAATCTGACTGCAGAGTGTTGCTAGTTCAAAAAACAATGCAAAGGGTGCTTAATGTTCTAAGAATATCTGTGTTAAAATATAGGACATGCAAAGGAACCAACAATTCTAGCAAAAAGTACATCTCTTACTTTAAAAGGATGTGGACATAACTGTCAGCAAGGAGACTGTTGGAACACAGAGTGCTGTCCCACCTCACATTGCAACAGAGATTTTATTATTATTTTCTTCCAAAAACTATTTTATATGCACAGTAACAAACTGTGAGGCACACATTCATCAATCAGCAAACTCACACACTGAATACAGACACTCTTTTAAAGGGGCATTGCCAACTTGAAATAAGATTAGTTTATAAGCATTTTCAAGGTCTACGTCTTCCTGTGATGATTTGGCTAGTATTGTATGGTAAATCACTTTTCCCTACCTTTTCTCCACTGGACGGTTGGGGGGGGATCAATTAGTAATAAAACTAAATTATACAGCCACTAGTCAGCATGGATTTTTCGCATTCTGCAATGTTAAATTGAAAATACCCCCATGCCATTCTGATGCTTCCCATAAACTCATTTCAAAACAAAATCTTACAAAACTTATAGTCCTGAACTCAGAAACGCTTGCTTAACAACACTCTCTATTTTCATGGTGTCAGAGAGAATCAAAAGTTCAAAGTGTAAAAAGAGAGTGAAAAAATCCAGGCCCCTGTTGGACTTTTTTCTGTCAGAGTTCTCATAATTTGTTGAACTTAATTAAAAATCAGCCATGTTCACAAAGTACCTGTAATCCTATTACTGACCTTGCCCCATACTCTGACCTTCATCTTCTGCAGTTTAAAAGTTTTTTTAAAAGCCTGGCCGATTTTTAATTTATTTAAGAAATTTAAATTAATCCCATGTCTTACCTCCCAGATTAAAAAGCAGAGAAATTCACAAATGGGCAAAATAACGTTCCTGCCCATTTGGCTGGGGCGGATTTGCCTACACCCTATTATTGGGAAGGCTCGGGAAGGTTCCAGAAAATTGTGTAATAGGTCAGGTGGTGCACCTTGACCAATTGGGCAAGGGTTTTGAGCAGCTATATATAGCCTGCTCCTCCTTAAGTGCACGCCTTTTTTGCCTTGCGGCACTTACTGCTGGTTCACGCTTGCAGGGGCTCTTTCAGCGTTCTGTTGGTGATCGTTTCCTTGCTAAATACCTCGTTTACCCTTCTCTGCTCTTTCCTCCCGGTCCCGTTGCTCTTCATCATTCTCTGTTGTTGTTTTGAGCCCCGACGAGCAGCTGGGCTGCGGGCGTCCGCCCACGCGCCCTGTGGCTTCTCGCCTGCTTGCCGGCTGTTTTCCTTTGTATTGCCGGCGCTTTAAAGCGTTTGTTGCTTGTGTAGAGCCCAGCTTGTTTTTTCTTAAGGTGTTTGTGGGTGGCGACGTTCCTGGTTGGGGTATTTCCTTGGTTATATATACAAATTTTGATTCCGTTTGTTTTGCACCCCCCTTTTCTTCCGGTTTGTCTTTAAATGGTTAAAGTTCCTTGCGTTTGTGTGCCTTGTTAGTTAGTTTCAGTGCTCTTTGGTTCTTAGATATATATATATTTCGATTGTTGATATATATATTTTTATTTATTTGTTATTGTGTTATAAACCCCCCCCTCTTCCCTCCGTTCTATTATTCCGCTGAACAGCTGTGAGGCTGGATCAGCTGTGAGGCGGCGTGGGAGGCTTTTCCTTGCTTGCCTCCAGCCATTTGTGTTTGTTTGAATTTCCCGCCTTTTGGTGTTATCCCCAGTTTGGTTTATACTTTATATTTGCAGCGTTTCCCCCACCCCTTACTTGATATAGCAATCAAGTAGTGTTTAATTAATTGGATTTTGAATTAATTATAAATAAATAAATAAATACATAAATAATTTTTTTAAAAAATATTTCTTTTTTAACATTTTTATATACATATAAATAATATCTGCGTTATATTGATAGTTAATTAATTTGTAAGTTGTTTTAATATATATTGGGGTTTTCTTTGGCATAAAATGTTAATTATCGTAAGTATTGGGAATTGATTGGTGTTTCATTCTTTACCCCCCCCATTTTAATTCTGTTTGTACACCTACATTCATGTTTTGGTTTTAAAATGCTGTTCTTGATCAATTAGCTTCATAATTTTGTTGCATTTATTGTGCATGGAGAAAAAGTATAGATGCTTATGTAATATCATCTAAAGGGCAATAGATAATTTATTTTAAGGTGAGTTCATTGGAATCCCACATCTCAGACTTCTTATGTGGCTTCAAAATATGTATAAGTGTGATTCAGAGAAAGGTAATTTATGCTATGCAAGCATAAAGGAAATGCTCTACAGCCAGGTGAACTCATTGTTGAGGCTTTCTGAGAGCCAATACATTAAGGTTAATGGAAAAATAAATAAATAAATAAGTAAATAATTTTATATATATATATATATATAAGTTTGCTAGATCAGTGTTTGTTGGTTTTTTGAGTGATTAAGTTTTAACTGTAATTTTCTTTATGGATCTCTAGTAGTTAATAAGCTTATAACAATAGTTTTTCTGTAGCAGAAGGGTAGCAGGAATGTTTAATATGTTGGTTGCTTAAGGCATTCTATTGCCTGTAGTTTTGAATGCTTTGTTTTATCTCTGAAATAGCTAAATGAAATATAAAATATGCCTATTTTAGGAATGATAGCTTATTGGTTCTTGCTTAAACTGCTCCTCTAGCATTTGGTAAATCTATATCATGAAGCTTTTCCAAGGCATTTTTAATTCAATTTAACTTTATTCCAAAAATATGAATAGTACACTGCTTGTTTCACAAGATACAGGTACCCTCTTTAATCACATCTATTTCATGGCAGTCTCGTGCATACTAGGCGCTGCTACCTGTTAGATTCACATTCATTCATACGTCGGGATGGCAGCACTTGTTTACATCATATGAAGAAGAACCTTCTGTGGGAAACCTGCATAGGTTGTGTGGGCTTTTGCGTTATGGCCAGGCTGTCATCTAGATCCTGATCACTTCTACTGGGATGTGCAAGTGCTGCTGGCCAGATGTGACTTCAACGGCCATTCTTTCTTCAAGAACAAAGGACTTGCTCCTGTAGCTTGAACTGTAGGTAAGCTTTGATGCAGTCGGTGGTTGGTATTTTGGTGTCAATTTAGGATCTTGAGTGTGCTGAATAATGGCTGGCTGCTTTTAAGGGGCCTGGGGCTCACAATAGAATTTAATTTCTGGACTATTTTCCAACAGTGCTTGCGGTATATATGTGGCCTTCTGCCCTTGTGATCCGCATGATACGTTCAGTGCAGCACTTGGCTATGGTTATGTGGTAAATCCCCAGAACCTCAACATGATTTGAGCTATGCGCCTTATGCATGCGTTTATTCCGCAAAGTACAGTTGCATTCCACCCGAATGCCGCCTGATCCTATGAGGCCATCCCCCCCCATGTATGAATGATGTACACCTTGTTGCAGCCCATGCTCTACTAAGGAAGGCAGGACATTACCGTTGGGAATATGTCCTGCCTCCTTTTTGCCTTTTTTCTTTAATTTTCAGGCCAAATGCATTCAAGAACCCATTTTATGAAAACCAAATGAGGCTAGTCGCATTCCACCCTGATACCGCCTGGTCCTATGTGGCCCCTGTTATACTGTTGATGTTCCTGCCTTCGATGATTCTTAGTGCCCCCCCCTCTTCCAGGCCGGTTATCCTGGGCGGGGGCCTTACCAATAATTTTAGGGAGCCTTTTGCCCTGGTAAAATTAGCTTTCCAGGCAAGTCATTGTAATATTTGAGCCCTGCACTTATATTGCTGTGCTGTTGTCAGTGCATATGTTTAAGACGGACCAGTGGGCTTGTGATTGAGTGGTGAAGCTGAGGGGCTGCCCATCGCCCTCTCTGTCCCTGGTTCGCTGAGGGACCTTTCTCTCTGATTAGGCCAGTGGGCCAGTACTATCTTTTCATGTATCAATGGCTACGCATTGATTCAGTTTTGATTATCGCTATGTTGTTCGCAAGGCCATTATGTTTAAGGATTACATTTCTTTCATACAGGAGCAGCTGCAACAGTTGCCATCGTGGACATGTGTTCTGGAAGTATTCTGCTATTTATGCTGTATTCAAAAGGCAAAAACTTATTTCTGTCATAACTATCGCTTGACACTTCTTGGCGCTGGCCTTTAATCCAAGGCAAGAGGAATGCAGGATCATTCTGTGGATTTAGGGTCAGTAAGGTCCTTGTGGGTTGGTCGCGTTCCACTCCTAGGGCCTCTGACCGGAGGAGGCTAATCACGCCCAATGTCCTCCTTCAGATCCTGCCTTTATTTAGGTCAATGTGCTCATCTTGCATGAGTCGCACCTGTTCGCCACAGTAACTCTGACGATGTTCTATGGTGCTTTTCGCCCTAGTGAATTATTGGTTTCCTCAAAGCGCGATGTGTCCTATCTGGCCTTATGCTCTGGCGATTGCACGTTAGGTGCAGATTTAGTGAGGTTCTCCTTAAAAGTCTATAAGACTGATCAAAAGGGCCATGGCAGTTTTGCTTCTTTATAGTTGCCAGGTACCTGACTTATGCCCATTTTCCGCTATGCAGCAATGTTTGTGTTTCAGGCCAGCTGGCCAGCGTTATCTCTTATACATGCAGATGGTTCTGCCCTGACTCAGTTTCAATTCTGGGCCATTGTTCGGTGGGCCTTGTTGGACAGTGGTTGCGATGTTGGAGTCTATGGGCTGCATTCCTTCCAGATTGGAGTGGCTACGGCCACTGCCCTTGTGGGCTTGAGCATTGAGGATATCCAGGTGATTGGCAGGTGGTGTTCTTCAGCTATAACTTCTGCCCTTGCTCCCAGCACTCAGAGGGTGTACCAGCTTGCCTTGGGGACGTTCCAGGCATTCCGTGCCATTAGTGCTTTGCCTCCTGTATGGCCTATTCTTGTTCACATTGGCTGCAGTTTATCTATATCTGAATGGGCAATCTTGTATTTCTACCATCGCCGGACACCTCTCTGCGCTGGCCTTTATTTCCAAGGCAAGAGGAATGCAGGATCATTCTGTAGATTTTAGGATCAGGAAGGTCCTTCAGGGTTGGTCGCGTTCCGCTCACAGGCCCACTGACCGAAGGAGGCCAATCACGCCCGATGTTCTCCTTCAGATCCTGCCTTTATTTAGGTCTCTGTGCTCATCTCAGTATGAGTCGCACCTGTTCGCCGCAGTAACACTGACGATGTTCTATGGTGCTTTTCGCCCTAGCGAAGTACTGGCTTCCTCGAAGCGCGATGTGTCCTATCGAGCCTTTTGCTTTGGCGATTGCACGCTAGGTGCAGATATAGTTAGGCTTTCCCTTCGAGTCTCTAAGACTGATCAAAAGGGCCGTGGCAGTATTATTTCATTGAGAGTTTGCCAGGTCCCTGAATTGTGCCCAGTGGCTGCAGTGCGTTTATTTCTGTCAATGAGGCCAGCGGGCCAGCGTTACCTCTTTATACATGCGGATGGTTCTGCCCTGACTCAATTTCAATTTTGGGCCGTTGTTCGGCGGGCCTTGTTGGCCAGTGGTCGTGATGCTGGAGTCTATGGGCTGCATTCCTTTCGGATTGGGGCAGCTACGGCCGCCACCCTCGTGGGCATGAGCGTTCAGGATATTCAGGCGATTGGAAGGTGGCGTTTTTCCGCTTTCAAGTCTTATATCAGGTATTGATTCTGATGTATTGTTCTTTCTTTCTTAGGTGTGCTGAGCCTTCCGGTGCCTGCGAGGGTCGTCCTGTGTGGCCACTCGATTTTATTTTGGGCCCATCAGAGAGCCTTTTCTACGCTTGCCGGGACACAGCTGCAGCTTTCCGCTAGAGCAACGGTTGGCTGGGTGGTCAGAGGGGCATGCTTTGGGATGCGCTCATGCCTTTGGTGTGTTGCCTTATGGCATCGCTTAACCGGCCACATGTGTTGGTGGTTCATTTAGGGGAAAACGACTTGGTGCAGCAGCCAGGTATGGATCTGCTGCTTAGGATCACCCGGGATTTTAATGCTCTTTCCAGTCATACCCGGACCTTGTTATAGTGTGGTCCGACATGCTGGTGCGACGTGTTTGGAGGGGTGCACTGCACCCCAACAGGATCGACAGATCCAGAAAGTGGGTGAGTAAGAAAGTTAGGAATTTAGTTTTGTCATTGGGTGGGGCATATATTCCACATGATAGGATCCGTTTTCATGCTCCATATCTGTTTCGAGAAGATGGTGTCCATCTTTCGGATATTGGGTGTGATTTGCTATTGGAGGATTATAGGTTGGGTTTGGGGGCTTTGTTTTCTTTGGGTTGAGGGGACCAAGCTTCAGCTGATCCCCTCTTGTGGCGTTAGATTCGGGCAGGTGAGGTAATTGGGGTTAAAATTGAGGTGGATGAGGCATTTGGGAAAAGGGCACCCCCTGGTGAAACATCAAGGCGTAATGTCTGGTGTGGATCCGGGGGGTGTCCACGTGGGACTGGCTTGTGCATCATGGTGAACGCCTGTACGGTGGGGCCAGGATGCGGAGGTTGGAACCACAAACCTGACTCCGATTGCAAGGAGGGAGAAATTTTCCCACATCCTTGTCTGGGGAGTTGCCGTACAATGTGACTGACTTGCCTCCTGGTTGGGAGGGTCTAGACCCTCATAGATAGGTTGAGCCTCACCTGCCCGAAGGATTTGAGATTCTTTAATTGGCGGATTGGAATTTGATTGATTATGTGTTATATTTTAATAAATATAACATTTCAACCATACATGTGTCACGAGTCTTCCTTGGTGTGTTGGCAAAGACACATTACTCCACAATTGGTTTTGCAGGTTTTTTTTGTGTTGCTGTACTTCACACACTTACAGAAACAGAAGCAAAAGAAAATGATTTACTACAGATAACTTCACTAAAATTGCAAAGTAAATTATCGAACTATTGTCTTAATATCCCATGCAAGTAAAGTAATGCCCAAGATTCTACAACAAAGGCTCTTACCATATATGGAGCAAGAAATGCCAGACGTCCAAGCTGGATTTAGAAAGGGAAGAGGTACCAGAGATCATATTGCAAACATACGTTGGATAATGGAATGGACCAAGGTATTTCAGAAGAAGTTCACCCTGTTACAGCAAAGCCTTTGACTGTGTAGATCATGAAAAACTATGGAATGCTTTAAAAGAAATGGGGGTGCCACAGCATCTGATTGTCCTGATGCGCAACCTATACTCTGGACAAGAGGCTACTGTAAGGACAGAATATGGAGAAACCGATTGGTTCCCCATCAGAAAGGGTGTGAGACAGGGGTGTATTTTATCACCCTGTTTATTTAATCTATACGCAGAACATATCATACGGAAAGCAGGATTGGACCAAGAAGAAGGAGGTGTGAAAATTGGAGGGAGAAATATCAGTAATTTAAGATATGCAGACGATACCATACTACTAGCAGAAACCAGTAATGATTTGAAACGAATGCTGATGAAAGTTAAAGAGGAAAGCGCAAAAGCAAGACTACAGCTGAACATCAAGAAGACTAAAGCAATGACAACAGAAGATTTATGCAACTTTAAAGTTGACAATGAGGACATTGAACTTATCAATGATTATCAATATCTTGGCACAGTCATTAACCAAAATGGAGACAATAGTCAAGAAATCAGAAGAAGGCTAGGAGTAGGGAGGACAGCTATGAGAGAACTAGAAAGGTCCTCAAATGCAAAGATGTATCACTAAACACTAAAGTCAGGATCATTCAGACCATGGTATTTCCGATCTCTATGTATGGATGTGAAAGTTGGATAGTGAAAAAAGCTGATAAGAGAAAAATCAATGCATTTGAAATGTGGTGTTGGAGAAGAGCTTTGTGGATACTATGGACTGCAAAAAAGACAAATAAGTGGGTGTTAGAACAAATTAAACCAGAACTATCACTAGAAGCTAAAATGATGAAACTGAGGTTATCATACTTTGGACACATAATGAGAAGACATGATTCATTAGAAAAGATAATAATGCTTGGAAAAACAGAAGGGAGTAGAAAAATAGGAAGGCCAAACAAGAGATGGATTGATTCCATACAGCAAGCCACAGACCTGAACTTACAAGATCTGAACAGGGTGGTTCATGACAGATGCTCTTGGAGGTCACTGATTCATAGGGTCGCCGTAAGTCATAGTCGACTTGGAGGCACATAACAACAACAAACCTGAACTATATCAACTTTCTTAATGTTGTTGCTTCCTCCCTACTGAAACAAGATCAGCACAGCAATGTCTTGTTTCTGTTCTTTGGGCTGATTGCAGGTGTTGCCACCACTCACCATATGCTCAGAGGCACATGTTGCCAAATTCTTCCAAGCTACACAGGAAGTGGATTGTACTGTGAAAGACCAATCAAACTTGTGTTTGCATTTTGACAAATTTGTAGGGCAGTCCAATATCTCAGAGAGGAGGTCAGGTCTCCTGCTCCCCTGGTGCATTCACTATAGCTGCCCAATTTCCCTGCTTTTTAAAGTTTGATAGAAATATTTGTTGGCTATAGGTATAAACTGTAAGGGGTTTTGCCTATTAGTGAATTTGCTATGACTAAAGCAAAGTAAACAAGGGTGCAGGAGGCACAGAAGAGAGGATAGGATTTAAAACTGAAGCTTATAAACATGGTGTTTTGGAAAAGACCAAAAATACATGTAGTTTTTCAACCAGTAGCAAGCCAGGACTCTTTTGGTCAGCTTCCTTCAATTAAATCGCATATTCAGACTACACAATGTCACAATAAGGTAGCATTTGCATGTCAGGAAGATTGATCTAGATGTCAGCATTTGATCACAAAATTGAAAAGTCAGATTTCACAACAGGAACCAATTATGCAAATTAGGAATAATTGTATTAATTTGACACTGGTGGGAAAAGCTGATAGAAGACCTAAGGTTTTAAAGATTTAGTGATGTCTGTAATACCATCATGTACGTGATGGTTTTCCATAGAATGAGAGGCCATGTTCCTGCCTCAAAGGGCTTATAAACATGAAATATTGATTGGCCAATTAGAAAAAAATCCAAAAGTCAGAGCAGGGTACTATTTTATTAGAACCAACTAAAATGTCATAAAATACTGAGAGGACTTTCAAGTTCTACAAAACACTTCAAACTAGATATTAAGCAAAACAAAGGTGGGGCAAGAGAGAAAGTCCTAAAATTTGCAGTTTACAAAAAAAAATAAATGAAATTTGTGAGGTGTAAGACAAATTTAATTAGATTAAACCAGGGATGGTCAACATTTATGGGGCCTGTGGGCCAAAAAGTTTGGAATTTTTAGAATTTTGAAAAGATGCCATGGGCACCAGTGGTGGCTAGTACCTACTAGACCTGATGGGGCTGCTGAGAGGTCTTTGGGCCATGGCCAGTGAGACGTCATGGAGGTGTGGCCAGTGAGAGGTTGCAGGGGTGTGGCCAACTTATTCTGGTTTTCTCCCTATCCTCCCTTGCAAAGATACTGTAGATGCTTAAGCATTGTTGTTTTACAAATAACGCCTAACATAGCTGAAAAAATGTCTTACTTTGGTCCAGAAGAAGTCATAGTTGTTGTTGTAGTTGCTTCTTATAGTTGCTTCTCTGCTGTGAAAAAAACTGTGTGGCCTCCACCCATTCTGGTTCTCTCCCTATCCTTCTCCTGTGCAAAGAAACAATGGATAAAACATCACAGTTTTAGTAATATTGAACACCTAAGTGTCTTATCCTGGTTGAGAAGGGGTCTCTGCTGTCACAATTTCTAGTGTGAATTCATGCCACAATAATTGTACATTACTGAGAGGTAAGCCCCACTGTATTCCATGGGGATTGCTCTGTGGTAAGTATGTACAGGATTGCAGCCTGAAGCGGTTAGTCTGAAAGGTGCCACACAAAACTGTTAACAAGGGACCCCATGCATTTCCAAATCTATGGGAAAATATTACCACCTCCACCAGCTTATCCATTTCTACATCTTTCCAGAATGTGGAATAAAATATAGGGAAATTCAGTGGAGTAGGACCTGGGAGACTAGGGTTAAAATTACCATTCAGCTATGAAGCTCACTGTGCGACCTAAGGCCAGTTACTGTCTCTCAGCCTAACCTACCTCATAGGGTTGTTGTGAGGATAACATGGAGAAAAGGAGACCTATGAATGCTCCCTCGAGCTCCTTGGAAGAAAGGTGGAGTAGATTACAGTCTGTAGATATAAATGTAATACTGACAAATATAGGAATATTTTTAAAAAATTAAATCAATTTCCAGCCTGCTTGTTCCTGATTTTAACTGGGGTGGGGGTCTAGGTTTGGAATCATGAAAAAAACCTAACCTAAAAAAACAAGCCCTGGTGCAGCTTCTAAAACAGGGCCCCCTTCTCCTAGAAAGGAACACGTGAAATCAGCTTTGCGCTATCTTCATTCTTCAAGACTATTGTGGTATAAGCTTTCATGGGCTACAAAAGATACTCTGAGCATGTGCAGTAACATTTTAAACTCACTTAACTCATTGTTTTTGCTCACTTCCTGCCTTGGGCCAGTTACCAACTCTCAGCCTCATATGTTATGTATAAGACTGCACTGCAAACTTTATTGATGCAGACAGAGATCTGAAAAGAACACCACAGGTGGTGGTATTTTATTATTAATAATATTACTATTATTATTAATATTAATAAATATTAATATTAGTATTAATATTAATATTTTGATCCGGCCTTGCCCAGGGTGGGATACAACAATTTTAAAACACATAATTAAAATAGTTAAAAACAACCTAGTTGGTCAAGTCACCAGTTTATAGTAGAATATTAACCATGTACATGCAGAAGTATGTCCAAAGGGACTTACTCCCAGGGAAATGGGATTAGGATTGCAGCCTTAGCAAGAGGAACAAAAACTGGACTGGAACAATTATTCACCACCTCCTCGCAACTTTCCAATGGCTCTCCTGGGCAAACAAACTTACAAGGGAGGACAGCAGCCGCCACCCCTCCCTTACTAGAGAGGACAAATTGCCAAGCACATAGAGGGTGAGCATGCAGGGAAAGTGTAAAATAATTCACCTTCACCAGCTACCCCTTCGCAACAGACCATCAAGTGCAGAGATGCAGACCACCATTTCTTCAAAACCTCCTCTAGTACCCCCAGCCCATTCCCCAAAATAAATGCAAATGAAATAATAAATAGTCTCATGTTTGTTACAGAAAGACAAGACTGAGACTCACACTGGGCTGGTTCACACTGCAAGTTACTGTGAGATTGGTGCTACTTGCATCCCCATTTAATTCACAGGGTTCACATGACGTTGCAGGCAAAGAGAAGCTAGGACACAGTTTTTTGCTTTAAATCCACATTAAACCAATCCAGAGATAATGCAAAAAGTGAAGGAAAAACTGTCTCCGCTTCACAGCGTTACTCTATGTAGGTGCTTCACTCCAATGTTTTTTGCTGGGGGGTGGATCGTCACTTTCAGATACTCCCCTTTCTCCACCCACTAAACTCTTCATGAATTCCATTTTGTTTCCATTGGCTTAACAAGCAACTTCCAGCTGATTGCTCCTGAACTACTGCAGCCCTCCTTTCTTTCACTCCTTCCCACCAAGTAAGCTGCCTTCCTTCTCTCCTGTTCTTTCTTTCTTTTTTAAACTTCAGCACGGTTTGAACTCTTTCCACCCAAACTCCCTCGGGCTTTGCAAAAGCAAAGTGAACTACCCCCATGACTTTCCCACACAGCACCGCCGATCTGTAGGAAGGAAGGGAATGTTGGGCTGTGAAGCGTGTGCTGGCATTGGTGTCTATGCTCTGGCACAATAGAAACAGGGCAGCCCAGAGTGCTTAACATGTTCCGCTGAAATCACTTTTATGACCCAGGCTAACAACTTCGGCAGCGGCATATGAGGCACTGCTTTTCCCTTCCAGTTTGCTTCACGCCACCCCAGCAGAGGGAGAAAGGAGCAACGCTGGGTTAGCCTGAGCCACCTCCACATCTCCCCAAAACCTATCCGCCAATTACCAGCAATTTGACAGGAGGCATAGTCTCTCTTGCGCGCGCACACACAAACACACACACACAACCTGTCTCTGACTAGCTAATAAAAAAGGGAAGAAAGGGTTTTACTAGGAATAGGAGGGGAGGTCTAGTCAGTGTCATCTCAATTTCACACTGAGGCACTCTCCAGCCTTGAAGTCCAACAGTCATGGGAATTACAAATTGTTTTTTCAAGTCAAGGGAGGAAATTTACTCTGAAAAAAAAGGCCATTGGAGAAATGGGGGGCAGATGACCTCACTCCTTTTCAACTGCCAAACTTCCAGAAGCAGTTGGGGCAGGAGGTAGTTGAAATACTGTGCAGGTGAAGAATTTTTATACATGCCCAGTAACTGAGCAACTAGAGGGAGTACACATGTAAAATTAGAGGGTGGGGCCAAAAGGAAACAGCGATACTAAACCTTTCGAGAGGGATGCCGACTAGTGTGAATGGAAAACAGCGGATTGGAAGGTAGAGGTGCGAACCTTGCAAATCTATCAAGATGGCAAAAGCTGCATCTTTAATACAAAGTTTAGCTCCTGTATGAATCAGCCCACTATTTCCAGCATTTTACTCTCACATCTCTGAGCATGATCAGAAGGTATGTATGATTCTGATATAGGCTAAGACTACCAAATGGGACTGTTCTTGAAGCAGCCTAGGCTCCTCCCTAATGTACTAGCCTGTGTTAGATAACAACAATCGTCATCATAACAATGTAGGGAGTTGGAGCCTTCCTTGGAGGGCTGAGAAGCAGGCAGACCAAGAGAAGGGATCTCTTTGCCAAGCTACACTTTTGGATTAGGGTTGGCTGAATGTTGCACAGAACTGATTAGTCAGAGAGCAGTAAATTGACAGAAATGTTTGCAGAGTTTCTCTGAGTTCAAATAGAAATATAAAATGTGTGTGGAACAAGAATGTGTGGCTTTGAGATTTTGGTTTTTTTCCCATTGCTTGACATTCTCATTTGGAGGGCTGTGTCCCAGTGGATCAGCCTCCACTGATGGACACCATCCCCTCTGGATGCTTCATTTTCCCCTCTCCAGGCCAGTTTCCCCCACTTCGGATAGATAGAGTCAGACATGGGGCTTATTGAGTTACATTTAAATGCTAGCGCTTCTGTCCCGATTTCTAAAATTCCTTTCACACTGTAGTATGTATTGCATTAAAGAACCATGGCTTTGTTACTGGCATTTTGTGCAACTGTCTTTCACATAGCTGCAATGAATATCTTGTTTTTGTTCCTCACCCATTATACACATGCACATTGTAGTTCCCTACTGTGTAGGAAGTCTAAGATCTCATCCTATCACCATGAAACCCCTCTCCCTTTAGCATCTGACTTTTTTTTTAGTTGTATATTCACGGGGGGGGGGGATTCTGCTGCTACCCGCACCTATGCCAGAATACCAGTACAATTTTCATCAGGCAAAAAGAAAAGTATGCTTAAAGGGCAGGAACGCGCTGTCATGTGAGTGGCTGCAGCTAGTGAAAAAGCCTCCACTGGCACCAACAGGAGCTTCCCTACAATTAACATTCCATCTAGTTTGGCCCTTAGAATGGTGACAGTTAATCCAGACAGAATCCAGAAAGGCCTAGTCTACAAACACAGAAGAATAAGACAGGAATGAGGTAGAAGAGTCCTGAAGTAGTACAAAAGATTGACAGCATCACTTCAGACTGTAGATGGGTGGTCATATTTTGAATGCTCCCCTCCAGTGCTAAAAACTATCTGCAAATAGAAAGCCAACTCACAGGCAAAGAACTGGGTTAGACACTTCCTCCTTTATATGACTACTTTCTAAGCCCCCTGAAAAGTGATAAGAGAAGAACTCTCTTTGGTATTGTAACAAGAAATCTTTTAACAATAAATGAAAATGTAATCACTAATGATTTTTGCTCTATGGAGAAAGTTTAAAAACATAGAACTGAACTGCACCCAGGTCGATCACCCAGGTCGACCCGTGCAACCTGGATGAGCGGGGCATAGTTGCGGATGGGGGTGATGCTGCCGCCACCATCTTTATTATGGGCAACGTTGCGCATCACAGTGGTTATGTGCATGCGATGAGCAGCATGGAGGGGCAGAGCTCTTGGGCTTATTTAAGTTCAGGCCACCCCTCCTATCCTCCTCTTTGGTACTCGACGCCCTCCCTCTTTTATGGTGTGTTCATGGGTCGCTTCGGGGCCAAGTAGGAATTTTTAGCCTGCCCACCCTAGTTGGTGGGCAGGTTTTTTGCCTGCTCCACACTGTGAGAGGGGGAGGGAATTGGGTTAGGGGGTGTTGTGATTAATAGGTGGTTTTGGCTGATTCGGCTAATTTGACATGGTCAGAATGTTAATGCCCTAGAGAGGGCAGTTTTATTATGGAACGGGTGTGGGAAGGTGTGGGAAGGGAAGTAGGTAAGGACAGCTAGGTGGCCCCCTTAGGCACCTTTAGAAGTGATTGGCGGTTCCAGATGCCTGTCTGTCAGGACTTTATGGCTCAAGGGCAAGATATGGGCTGCTTCTGGGGCCAACTTACCTCATCCACCCAGAGTTTCACAGCCCCGGGGGGTGGTGATGTGAGAAGGCCCCCCTATTCACCTACAGGGTGTGGCCGGGGTAAGGGGTAAGCAGATGGGCTTGCCCTTTGCCCCAGGAGGGGCTGGTCACCCAAGAGCTGTATGGCAAGCTACTTGCTTATAGACAGTCCCCACACCTAAGTTTTCCCTCTGCAGGTCACTTTAAAAAGGGGTTTTTTTTGCTATAATTTAATAAAGTGGCCCTTGTTCAACCCAAGCTGATGTGTCTGTGTCTTATTTTGCCCCTCAGTCGCAATTATAATAGTGAATGTTGGAAAAAGATCAGTTGGGGAATATAACCCATTGGGAGAAACATGGTCTAATTGACATTAAAAATACGTTGATAACATGAATATGCAAAACATTTGACCAGGTTAAGCAGACTCTAGGATATGTTCAACTACCGTTTCTCCAATACCTTCAAGTTAGAAATATAGTTAATAAATTATTACAGAGACGTGGATAATTTAAGAGAGTCAACAAAATTTGAGATATTACATCTGAAAATCAATCTACAGGAATCTTGAGTAAAATGCACAGAATTTAAGCTGATTTAGAACCCTCAGGACATAAACATCAAACTAGGTGGGAACAAGTTATGTCAACAACAATTCCAGAACATAAATGGATATGGATTTGGAAAAATTCCTCTAGTTTTACTTTATGTATTAATCTTAAAGGAAACCTTCATAAACTATTAACTCATTGGTATATGAGACCAGTCAGACTAAATAAAGTATATCCTGAGAACACAGATCATGGTTGGCAATGCAGAATGCTGGGGGCAAACACGTTCCATATTATTTATGTGGCCATGCACAAAGACTCAGACATTCTGAAATTTAGTGTTCTCAAAAATGGAAAGTATTTTGGGTTATGACCTTCCAAGGAACCCTATGGTAAGGCTATTTGGATATCTTAAAGAAACTATATTAAAGGAAGATATAGAAATAACAATTTATTTAATAACAGCAGCTAGAATGCTAAGATGTCAGAATTGGAAGACTGCCACCATTCCTTCTATAGACCCTTGGTGAAGTAAAATATGGGATATGGCATCCATGGTTAACTAACAAATTTATTCAAGGTTAGAAAAGTAAACAGTGAGAAAACACCTTTACAGAGAAATGGAATTTATTTCATACTAGAATAACAAAGGGCAAGATGCCACAAACCCATATTTGTTATTGGGAGAAATTTAACAGCTAAGTGTGGAGAGAATAGAAGAATAAATTAGTTGGGGAAAGATTATTTATGAGTTATTTTCTTTTTCTTCTTCTTTCTTTACTTACTTTTTTCCTTTTCAGGAAGTAGCATTATTTCATTCTAGTTAATGATTAATTGATGATGGATTGATGTGTGATATGATTGGTGAAATGATGAAATGATTATTATATATTATTTTTTTCTATGTATTGATATAATTATTATGTATGTATTCTTTAGCTAGGAGAAGGATATTTATGATTAATATTTCTAGCAGTTATTATATTGTAATGTATTGACATTCCTTTAAAGAAAAAAGAAAAGAGAGAAGAGAAAAAAGCAGGGATTTAGGAAAAACAAGTATGACAGACCAGTCCAGATTATGATCAGCCTCATATGATATTGCACAATTACTGTACACTTTTCACTGGAAACATAAGTAAGCTGCCTCACACCGAACAAGTCCATTGGCCCATCTATCCCAGTATTGTTTACATGGATTGGCAGTGGCTCTCTAGGGTTTCAGAGAGGATCTTTCCCACCCTGCCTGAAGATGTCGGGGATTGAACCTGAGCAATGCATGTACTAAACCACTGAGCTTCCCCTAGCACCTACCAACTGCTGAAGTATAGCCATAATCAAAAATCCAGAGAATCTGCTATGGACCTGGGAAGAGGTTTATCCATGCAAAAGAGAGGGTACTTGTGCATAAGCTGCCATGAAAAATGTTCTGCACAGAGCTTTGAAGATTACTTTTAAAAAGTAATAAATTACAGTTACATGGCCCCCCAAAAAGTAGTAATTACCGTTACAATTACAATTGCTCTGAAAGTAACTGATTACTTTACTTTTACTCAAAAGTAATTGCTACAATTACATTTTCGTTACTTCTTTAAAATAAATTGCCTACAAGGTGCTGGCCTTGGCTGCTGCACATTTAAGTAGAATCATAGAATCATAGAGTTGGCCTTGTAGGTCATCGAGTCCAACCCCCTGCTCACAGCAGGAAATCCACAGCTAGAGCATCTCCCGCAGATAGGTGTCCAGCCTCTGCTTGAACACATCCAGCAAAGGGGATCCCACCACCTCCCTAGGCAGTCAGTTCCATTGCTGAACTGCCCTTACTGTCAAGAAGTTCCTTCTAATGTCCAATCTGAATCTACACTCCTGCAACTTAAAACTATTAGACCTAGTCCTACCCTCTGGGGCAGCAGTGAACAAATCTGTACCCTCCTCTATGTGACAGCACTTCAGGTACTTAAAGAGTGTAATCATGTCACCCCTCAGCCTTCTCTTCACCAGACTGAACATGCCAAGTTCCTTCAGCCTTTCCTCATAAGACTTGTTCTCCATACCGGCTATCATCCTCGTCGCCCTCTTCTGAACCCGCTCTAACTTGTCTATATCTTTCTTAAAATGAGGCACCCAGAACTGAACACAGTATTCCAGATGAGGCCTGACTAATGCAGAATATAGTGGGACTCTTACTTCCCTCGACCTGGAAACTATAGCTCTGTTTATGCATCCCAAAACTGTGTTTGCCTTTTTTGCCGCAGCATCACACTGCTGGGTCAAGTAGCCTAAAATAACATTAAAAATAAGTGCGCACACACAGAGGGTAGTAAAATAATTTTTTATCCATAAGATTAACAGAATGGCATAACAGAATCTCACATCCCCTCACTCCACCCCCAGCAATGATACCCCAACACACATATTTTTTGTATATATATTGCCTCCAGCTCTTTTCTCCTTCCACTCCTGTCCATTTTTAAACAATTGTTTTCTCCATGCCGTCTAGCTCTCCACCTCCTCCCTCATTGCCTCTTAAGCACCCATAGAGCATGAAGGAAGTACAACGCTGCACAGAAGCCCAATTTGAAGCACATGATTTTTATTCACAAATCAGAGGAGCAGAAGGCTTCCGCTGCTCCCCCCCCAAGTAATGCACAAAAGTAATGTTGGAAACATTACAATTACTCCTCAAAAGTAATGAAGTTACTACTCGTTCTATTACCAGCAAAATGTAATGAAGTTACCCACTCGTTACTCAAAAAAGTAATAAATTACAAGTAATTCGTTACTTGTAACTAGTTACTTCCACGCTCTGGTTCTGCAGAAACAGAATCTTGCACAGATACTGTTTTTCATGGAATGCAAAGCAGTGGCAGTCCTGCTTCCTTTGGTCTTCACCCTACTTCAAAGATTTGTAACTGCATTTTTAGAAGATGGGATGATCCGGCAAGTGAAGTAGGGCTTTCCTGCTGTCAGGTGTGAAGCAGTTTGTCCTCATGGATCTTTGCTTTCCATAGCCAACAATATGACCTAGCCGTTCACACAATTCTCTGGATCACAGACTGATTTTAATGAGATGATTCCAGGTCATTGGTTTCTGGAATGCTAGGCCAAGGAGGCAAAACTAAATTTTGCTTCCACAGACACCGAAGCAGAATCCACTTGCTGACCTGTCAGTCTCCAGAAATGCTGATATACCATCAGATAAAGCTGACACTCCTATATGATCTTTCCATTTTTAAAACACACTAACAAATAATAAGCAGATGTTCAACCATAAATATTGCAGACAACTTTTAAACTGAAATTATTGATTAAACAACATTCATCTTTATGTGCATCTCTATTAACTGTCATAATGGTGCTCCTGAAACATAACTTCTTGTTTCCCTAATATGATGTTGGGAAGAAAAAAATTATCACATTCACTCTCAAAACAATTTAATTTTGTACTTTATGTAGCAAACTGATATTAAGAGCTCTTGAAATAATGAATTACAATATGATACATGTCTGTTTACCAGAACATTGTCAGCCTTGTCTCCTTAACATTCCTTATCACCATTCAATTGAAAAATTCCAGCACACCAATTTCTTACCATTGAATGGCTGTATATTCATTTCATAAATGTCACTGCACCCACTGAAGTTTCTGAGCTAAAAAAAGGGGGGGGGGATAACTGTAGAGTATCCACAGTGTCCAACTTCTTGTGATCATTACTGTGATAAAGACTTAAATATTTGCTTGAACAGAAGTGTCTTCAGTTTCTGGTTTCCAAAGTAGTTAGTTCCAGCTACATCTACATAAACAAAGGAAAACAGCATTAAATATTTCTGTGATGAGTTGATGAGCCTTATCTCAGTACACAATTTTTATATACATTCTTTGTTTTTAATTCATAAGGAGGACCATGTTTAGTTAAAATATGATCTCTTTTTTGCCATCTAGCAAATCTCTCTGTCTCAGTTAGTGGACAGAGAAGAAGTTGGCCCTGTTCTTTAAAAGAATAAGTGTTCCTGCTTTCTTCTTGTTTTAATTCCCTTCAGTGATCAAGTGACAAGACTTGTCAGTTTATGCAAACTATGGGTGCACTGCAATAGGCTGGCCCACTTGTGTGTATGCTGACAACATGCAAGGAAGTCAGCTTCACACTGATTGATTTCTATACTGCCCTTCACCAAAAACTGTCATAGGGAAGTTTACAAAGATAAGGTAATATAAAAACATAATACATAAGAAACAGAAACATTAAAAAAATTCTTATAATTAAACAACACCTAATTTATTAATTCATTAAAAGGATTTATATACTACTTAATTGTCAAAACCTCTAAGCAGAAACATCCTAAAAATGATTTAGCCTATCAGCCTTTAAAGAACTGACAAAAAAGTGGGTTTTTACCAGGTGTCTAGAAGAACACAAGATTGGGGCTTAAATTCCACTAACTTAATCTGGGTTCAGCCCAATGTAATTATTTGTCTTGCTTTGTTTTCAGGACTTATATCCCACCTTTCTACAGAATATTCAAAATATTCTATTATTGTGAACTGCCCTAGAATCCATTTTTGATGGGCAATACATGAACATTTTAATTAAATAAATCAGAATATTAGAGAAACAACAACAAATACACAATGCACTATTACAATTACACTCATTGAATAAAACACACCAAAACACAGCTAAATAGGAAATTGCACCACAACATCAACTTAAGAACAATAAGGTGGGGAAAGGTAGCAACTGTCTTTGCTGCCCCATATTGGTGCTGATTTACTTTCTCAGCCATTTTTCTCCCATTCTTAGAACTTACCTTAATATGTCATATCTTTCCTAGGAAGTCTGTCAGCTCTGTCAATCCCTCTTTTTCCCTTTAGGTGAATGAAATCACTGATTGTACTAATCAATCATTTACTCAGCAGAAAAAGATTGTTCAGGAAAAAAAATATGTTGAATACTCCGTCTTACTGAGTACTGCTTGTTTTGTGATACATTTCTTGTTTGCTTCTGTATTTAAATCCCTAACCTGATTATATGATGTACTTTGAGACTAGTTTACTTCTGACACTTTACTCCAATTGTTGCAGTGTTGTTTTTTTCTGGGAAGGTCTTCAGCATTAGGATGATGCATATAGCTCCTCGGGAACTTCAGCTCAGGATTCAGACTCTGCACTGCTTGATCCCCTGACTGATTGTCCAGTCAACCTAGAGAATCAAAGTGCTACTTATTCATTTCTTTTCAAGGAAATGAGTATCTAGATTATAGAACAGCTTCAGATGTTCCAAAGAAGTGAGGAAAGAGGAAACCTGAGTGACTTGAGCATATTCGCACCATACTTTCTGGTCTTATCCAAAAAGGTAGATGTATTAATCCAACACAAAGATAGAGACATCTCCTTGGGCATGAACTGAAAGTGCAGGGAGACAAAGTACAAGTTCCTCATACTGCCTCTACCATCACTCTTCTGGAACTTCTGTAGTGCTGCTTTAAATACAAACAGCAATAAAAAGATAAGAACCACTGACTGAGATAGTGAGTATCACTTATAGACTGGATTCAGATGAGAGTCATGATTAGCAAAGATCCATTGAAACTTGTGAGACTTTAGTTAATTCCTCTAGTTTGGATTCAGCCCTATAACTTCAATACTCTCAAACGAGACCATATGTATCTCTTGGACTAGTAAATACAGGATAGTGGAATTTCCTTCCACTGGATGATAATTAATTGCTACGAGTTTGATAATGTTTGTCCACCGATTAGTTTAGGCAGCACAGATATGCACTAATAAACAATAGCATTATTTGCTTAACTGAATATATTGATTACCTTATCTGGAAATAAAAGGAACACTGTTAATTATGTCAATAGAGAACATAAGACAAAGAACTTGGTTTCAAGTGAAATTTGTATTGAAGAAAGTCAGATTGCAATGTTACAGTTTAAACTTAATTTAAACAGCAATGAAATCCCTTGACTAGTAGGAATCTGACAAGGTAATTTGTTCTAAAAAGCTTTTCATCGTTTAGGGAAATGTGTCAGTTTTATTATGCATCTCCCAGATTCCCAACAATGTTGTCTGCAGTTGGATAGGAGAAAAAAGGAGATTTATTGACTCATAATTAATGCACTTTGAAACAATATAGCAACATGACCTGAGGTGTTAAACTTGGATTCTGAGCAAACACACACCAGTGAAGCTATGAGGTATCATCACCGTGAGATATGATAGCTCTCATTTGAAAGGCTGGCACATAGAAGATGAACAACTTTGTTTTCTGTTGTTCCAGAGGACAGGAGCCAACAGAAAGGGGAGTTTATTTTTTACTATTTAATTATTCAAAGACGTTTTAGTATATTTTACATTCTTTATTATTCCTGTTACCTATTTTTTTTGTTGTTGTTGTTACTATTGTTAATCATCTTCCACATATATGTCTCAAGGCAATATACACAATATAATAAAAAAGCTAAAAACAGCTTATTTTTAATTTTATTTTTTTTAAAAAATCAGTTTATTTTATCGTAACACTTTTGTTTGTAGTTTTATTGTACCAGGGAGAGTGAGCTGAGAAGTAAGGCATTATCTTTGATATATCTATATGTGAAATTGTGACTGTTGTGATACTGGACCATACCGACGATGACATCTTCATGATCAAAATGCATTTGGAGTTTCCTATGTTCAAAGGATTTCATGTTCGTTTATTCTATTGATACAACAAGGTGTTCATTTTTCATTCTTGTGACTATAAAATATGCTTTATAAACTTGAAAGGTACATGTTAAATATATATTGTCTTCATGTCACACACTCTGACTTGGACGGTGTTCTTCTGCAATTTCTGTTGCTGGGTTTCATTATCTTTTGTTTTCCCATGAGTGTGGGCAGTGCCTAGATGGGAGACTACTTTGTAATCCCACGTACAGTGCTTGAGTTCCATGAAAGAACCTTGGAAATTGCCTTATACCAGATCAGACTGGTTGCTTATTCGGTCCATTACTGTTTAATCGGGTTGGCAGTGGCCCTTCAGTCAAAGGTCATTTGTCTGCTATCTGATTATTTTAACTGGAGAACTTGAGACCTTCTACATGAAACATATTGGTTTTTGGGCCCTTCCCCAAATGAAGATCCCAGGGTGGCATGGAGTAACCGACCAACAGCTACCATGGTCATATTGTATAAAAATACAATTCATTAAAATAACTATAGCCATAACAGCATCAGAATTCAAACAACAAGAACAAACGCTCCCAAAAGCATGCCTAACAGGATGCATCTTCAAACTTGGGTGTAAACTAGCCAATGAGGAGACAACGTGAACTTCCCATGGGGAGGGAATTCTAGAGCCAGGGCACCAGTTCTGAAGCAAGTACTTTACAACTAAGCTGTGGTCTGTGATGTTCCTATATTAATGTATATATGGTAAGTGTTGTTGTTTTAGAAGATACATGGTAAGTGGAGTGAAAGAGGGGGAGTGAATGGGCAGTAGAATGCGAGATGATTGGCTGAGTGTTTAAAATGGCTGAATGTGTAAAAGGAACAGTGAGAGTGGAATAGGGGGGAGAAGAGAAAGAGTGGGTTGCTTGGTGGGGTTTGAGAGAGTTGTTTGCCAGGAGAGAGTGAAGAAGGAGGGAGGTGGAGTTCGGATTAGTATTGAGTAAAACCATATGCTTATGTGCCTTAAGAAGAAATCTTGTTAATCTTGTTAGCTTTGTTATCTTTAATAAATACTTAATTTGGTTTACCAAAGGCCTGATCCTTGGCTGGGGTTTCACAGACCAGAAGGGAGGGTAAGGTAATGACCAAGGCTGAAGGGGAACTGTAACAAATGGTGGCAGCGGTGAAGAGAATAACAATACCAGTATTCAGAGTCTCTGGAATACTAGTATTAGGACGTGACTGGTGGTTGCCTAGCAGGGGGATCTGTTGAGATCTGTGCTAGAGCGGGGAGAGAAATCATAAGAGAGTGCGGTCCGGACTGGTGGAGTCCCTGGTGGTGCCTAGTGACAGGCAGTAGCCACGCGCAGGAAGGAACCTGACAGGGAGAGCCAGGGAAGGACGCATCACATGTGGTGGCAGTAGCGGTGGGATACGAACAACAGAGAATCCAGATACGAATACTAGAGAATCCAGAACAGTGGTGTGGCAAACAGAAACAACAAAACAAGATTTCTTGTGAGAGTGACTGGCAAAGAGTGTGTGGCAAAGAGTGAGTGAACTCAAACACCATGGCTGAATACATAAAAATGAAAAGAGAGGAGCTGGTGGAGAAGTGCATAACATTCAATTTACCTCACGAGGGTATAGGGGTAGATGAATTGAGGGTAGCACTTATAGGATTTGCAACTGCCCAGCAAAAACAACCTGTCAGGGAAGAGACCCCAGAAGGATATTTAAGCAATCCCGCTTATATAGAGTACTTGAGAGAGAAGTTAAGATGGGAGGCTGAGGAAAAAGACAAGCAGAGGGAGTTGGAAGCTGAGAGATTGAAGATGGAAGCTGAGAGATTGAGGATAGAAGGTGCAGAGAAGGAAAAACAGAGGGAGTTGGAAATTGAGAGAATGAGATTGGGGTTTGAGGAGAGGGAGAAGCAACGAGCATTGGATGCTGAATTACAAGTAGAAAAGTTAAAATTTGATAGAGAGAAATTTCACTCTGAGGAGACAAGGAAAGACAGAGATGGAGCAAAAATAAAAATTACTCCAAAGGACTTTGCTGTCTATGAGCCTGGTCAAGATCCTCAAATTTACCTCAGCACCTTTGAAAAAGCAGCTCAGTTGTGGGGGCTACCTGAAGATAAATACATGCAGTATTTATCAAACCTGATTAAAGGGGAATTGGCTGAGGTATACCAATATTTCCCCTCAGACAGGCCCGTCACCTATGCTGAATTCAAAGAAGCAGTGTTTAAAAGATTCAGACTGGGGCCTGATCATTTTAGAAAGCTTTTCAGAAACTGCCAGATACAGACAGGGAGGTCTTTTGTGGAACTGGGAGCAAAGTTGATGGATATATTTGGAAAGTGGATGAGTAGTGCCAAAGCTCAGTCAGTGGAAAAGGTGAAAAGCCTCATGATACTGGATCAATTATACCATCAGTTACCACCAGAAATAAGGCTCCTGGACAAAGACCGTTCCCCTACATCTGTGCAGGAGGCTGCAGAGATGGCGGATCACTTCGCCTCCAATAGAACTGGCTGGGTGGGGAAAACATCAAGAGAGTTTAAACCCAGACCATATAGTGCTGGCAGAAGGGATGTGGTACCACAGCGATTGAGTCCTCCAGTAAAATCTGAAGGGCACAGGACACCCCAGAGTGGATCTGTGTACCCTAAAAGTGAGGAGAAATTATGCTACAAATGTGGTAGACCGGGCCACCTACGTTTTCAATGTGAGGTTGCCAACCCCATTAGTAATCCTGCTCAGACAAGGGCAGTGAAAGCAGAGCCCAAGGCTTTAGAAGCAGCGAAAAAGGTTCAGTTTTGCCAGATAAACTGGACAGAAGTAACAGACCTTGATTCAAGTCTGAGAGAGGAAGTGAGTGTACAAGGGGCAAATTATTGGGCATTGCTTGACACTGGTGCCGCTCAGACGTTACTGAGGCCAGATTTAATAAAATCTGAAGAAATATTACCTCAGGAAACAGTGACTATCCAAGGAGTGAGGGGTCAACCAGAGAGTTTGCCTGTGGCCCTGGTGAAAATGGAATGGAGAGGCCGAAAGGGCCAATATAAAGTTGGTATTAATGCCCAGCAACAAGAACCAGTAATACTGGGAAGAGATGTTATGGGGGCACAGGGGAAAATATATGTAGTGACCAGACAGCAAATTGGCAGAGAAAAAGAAGCCATATTAAGGGGGGCTGAAACAAACAGGGTGGAATCTGTTAACCAGCCTCAGGTCACCATAGCAACCACTAGCAGGCCTGCTGAAGAAGACAAACTGTATCAAGTGGTCTCTGGGGAAGAAGCAGATCAATTCAGGGAAGAGCTGCATCAAGATATAAGTCTGAAGCAGATAAAGGAACAAGCGCTGACCCAACAGATTCCTTTCACTGACAAACTGAGGAATCAAGTTGTGTGTGAGAATGGGATTTTATATAGACTGTGGATGCCTGCTGAGAGAAAGGGTGAATGTGAACCAGTGAAACAAATGATGGAAGTGGTGAAAGAGAATTTGAGTCATGCACAGGAGAAGCAAAGTTACTGGTATGACAGAACAGCCAGAGAACGTGTGTATGATGTGGGAGATATGGTTATGGCGTTCATACCCAGGAAACATGACAAATTACAGGCTAACTGGGAAGAACCATATACCATCAGAGAAAGGCTTGACACAGTGACGTATGTAATCACCACAGACCAATTAAACAAAAGCAAAGTGGTTCATGTAAATATGTTAAAGCCTTACCATACCAGGGATGCAAAGGTGTTGCAAGTTACCTTATTCCCTGAGGGAAGTGGGCCTGAACTTCCAGATTTGGTACAGGAAAGCAAAGACAAAGGAGGGGTAGATCAAGTGGAATGGTCAGAGGAGGTGAAGGAGGAAGTAAAAGAAGAGATTCTGAGAGTTTTGAAAACCTATCGGAATCACTTTAGCAACAAACCTGGCCGAACCAGTATAGTTATACATTCCATTGATACTGGAGATCATGCCGCAATCAGATCTGTTCCGTACCGTGTGAATGGGAAAGTTTTGAATGAGATCAAAAAGGAGGTGGAAGATATGCTGGAATTAGGAGTGATCAGGGAATCCATCAGTCCCTGGGCCTCAAGTATTGTCCTGGTTCCGAAAAAAGATGGAACGACAAGGTTTTGCATTGATTATCGGCTAATCAATAAAATTACTGTCCCAGATGCGTATCCTATGCCTAGGGTAGACGCTATGTTAGAGTTATTGGGGGCAGCAACCATTATCTCTACACTAGATCTCTGTAAAGGATTTTGGCAAATGGAACTAGACGAGCAATCCAGAGCCAAAACTGCCTTCAGTACACCAGATGGGTTATATGAGTTTGTGACCTTACCCATGGGACTAAGGAACTCACCAAGTTCATTTCAGAGGCTAATCAATACTGTGTTGCGAGGCATGTCAGATTTTGCAGTGGCCTATATCGATGATGTGGCCATTTTTAGCAAGTCGGTGCCTGAGCATGTCCAACACCTGACAACAGTATTGGAGGCCTTAAGAAAAGCAGGCCTCACAATAAAAGCTAAGAAATGCCAGTTTGGACTAAAGGAAGTAATCTATTTAGGACATAAGGTGGGGAGTGGGAAAATCACCCCCTTATGGAGCAAGGTGGAGGCAATACAAGCGTGGCCGATCCCCTTAACCAAAAAACAAGTAAGGGCATTTCTGGGTGTGGCTGGTTTTTATAGGAAGTTTGTGAGAAATTTTGGGAAAATAGCAACCCCCTTGCATGAATTGACCAAGAAGAAGTGTTCTGAGCATGTGGTATGGACGGATGAATGTCAGAAGGCTTTTGATCTGCTGAAGCAAGCCTTGTGCCAAGGACCCATATTAATAGCACCAGACTATGAGCAACCATTCATCGTGGCTACAGATGCGTCGGACCTCGTGCTGGGAGTCATCTTGCTGCAGGAGAGAGAAGGCACCAGACATCCAGTGGCGTACCTGAGTCGCAAGCTGACGCCGAGGGAGAAAAACTATTCGTCGGTCCAGAAGGAGTGCCTAGCGGTCGTGTGGGGACTGAACAAGTTGCGCCCATACGTGTGGGGACGAAGATTCACAGTGACTACGGATCATCGGGCCTTGTTATGGTTGCAGACTATGAAAAACCATAACACTATGCTGCAGAGGTGGTCCTGGGCCCTACAGGACTATCAAGTGGACTTCCAGTTCATAAAAGGCAAGGACAATGTACTGGCCGATGGACTTTCCAGGCAAATGGCTGGGACTGCAGTGACGTGACCAGACAGAGGAACAAAGAAAGACATTTTCCCCATAGAGACTTTTATTTGTTAACGCGACGTATAAATCCTGGAACAGGAATAATACTCTGCTGTTGTTTAAGGGGGGGGGAATGTGATGTTCCTATATTAATGTATATATGGTAAGTGTTGTTGTTTTAGAAGATACATGGTAAGTGGAGTGAAAGAGGGGGAGTGAATGGGCAGTAGAATGCGAGATGATTGGCTGAGTGTTTAAAATGGCTGAATGTATAAAAGGAACAGTGAGAGTGGAATAGGGGGGAGAAGAGAAAGAGTGGATTGCTTGGTGGGGTTTGAGAGAGTTGTTTGCCAGGAGAGAGTGAAGAAGGAGGGGGGTGGAGTTCGGATTAGTATTGAGTAAAACCATATGCTTATGTGCCTTAAGAAGAAATCTTGTTAATCTTGTTAGCTTTGTTATCTTTAATAAATACTTAATTTGGTTTACCAAAGGCCTGATCCTTGGCTGGGGTTTCACAGACCAGAAGGGAGGGTAAGGTAATGACCAAGGCTGAAGGGGAACTGTAACAAAAGGTGGCAGCGGTGAAGAGAATAACAATACCAGTATTCAGAGTCTCTGGGAATACTAGTATTAGGACGTGACTGGTGGTTGCCTAGCAGGGGGATCTGTTGAGATCTGTCCTAGAGCGGGGAGAGAAATCATAAGAGAGTGCGGTCCGGACTGGTGGAGTCCCTGGTGGTGCCTAGTGACAGGCAGTAGCCACGCGCAGGTAGGAACCTGACATGGTCCCCTCCCAAGGCAGGGATGTTACAAATTAGGGGAACCTATTCCAGCCTGAGGGCCACATTCCCTCAAAGCTAGCCTTCTGGGGATCACATGCAAGTGGTGGATGGAGCCACCCCCTCTCTCACATATACACACCTGTACATAATGCTCTCACACATTCATTCTGGCACATAACACACATTTATTCATGAATTCATTTATTCACTCACATTCACACACACAGTAGCACATCTAATATACACATGAGACACATCAATACCCAGTCATTCATTCTCTCTCTCTCTCTCTCTCTCTCTCTCACACACACACACACACACACACACACACAAAACACTAGAATTAAGCTTGAAAAAAGCATTTTAGCATTTTTCAGGCTTAGTTGAGGGAGGGGGTGATCTTCATGGAGGCAGCTGGGGAAGCAGAGTTAACCTCCCCCCCCCAGCTATAATCTGCACAAAAATTGCCCCAACCTGTGCAGCAGTTAGGCTGGAAGCAGTGGGAGCCTTTTTTGAAGCCTAATTGTCATGAGTGTGGGGAGGCAATTTTCAGTGAGGGAATGCACAGAGCATGGGGAGGATTAGCCTTTCCCTCACCAACTGCAAGCTCTCCCCTAAATGCCACACACACACACACAGAGTGAGAGCAAGAGAGAGTGCATCTAGGCTTACAAACAGCATTCCATTGGCTTCATGGGGAGGCTGGTTTCTAGACTAATTGTTACACAGGAAGAGGGGTGAGAAGAGAAGGCTGCAGGCCAGATGGAAAGAGTCACAGGTCATGCGGCCAGCAGTTAAGAACAAGAGCGAGGGGAAGAAATTTTCATTCAGACTGTGGCACTCTCCCACCTCATTTCCAATGAAAACCAACTCCATTCCACCTTCTGTTAGCCCCAGGAAGGATGCGTCTAGTAGTGCCAGTGGAAACTTTCCTCCCAAGCAAATAATGAGGGGAGGAAAGGATTAAAAAGCACGTGCACACACAAATACATACACATGCTGCAGTCTCAATGAAAATCATCCTTCACGCCTGCTATTGATTGTTGTGGTTATAAAAGAGCAGCAAGTGACATGCTCAGAGTCGCATCTAGTTTGGTCTTAAATTTACCACCAGCAATTTTGGCCTTTCCATACTGCATCCTTAGTAATGGTTGAGAGCCAAACAATTTTTTAAAATCCACAATGTATGTATCTACCCAGTGGTAGTCAACATTAAGGATGGAATTCAGTAGCTGGATCCTATCTGTTTGAATTCTGACAGTCTGGCTTTCAGTACTGATCCGCCATTTTTTGTTTCCAATTATTTGCACAACTGCCGATTTGCGGGGTTCTTTAGTGAAAAAAATAACGTAATTGCTAATGAAAATGCTTATGCTGTAGGCACTTGTTCCACTAAGAATGCATCAGCTCAGGGGAAAACTGATTACAAAGACAATATTTTTTTTAAAAAAGTGCTTATGACAGCCATGACCCGCCACAAGAAATCAATGCCGGTCTGAAAATACTGCAGATCATCGGATTATGTCAAAATCCAGTAATAAATCTGATTTAACATATATTCTCCCCCATCCCTAGTCAACATAGTGCCCTCCCAATGTTGTTGGACTCCAGGTCCCATCAGTCCCAGCAAGCATGGCCAATGGTCAGGAATGATGGGAGCTGTAATCAAACAACATCTGGAAGGCACCACATTGGCTATAGGTATACATTTGTGGCATATGTCAGGGAGGGGTTGGGCAGATTAGCATAAATTTATACCATGCTCATAAACAAATATTCCAAATGCCAAATATTCTCAATCCAATTCACTTCCAGGTAAGAAAGTCATCTGATCAGTTCTTGGCAGTTGTTGTTCATGTCTCAACTCACAGAGAGAGAGAGAGAGAGAGAGAGAGAGAATAGTGCTGTTATTAATGTGCATATATAGTGCCTGTGGGAATATCAATATTCATAAAATTTCAAAGTGATATTTGAGCTGTTTGCCGCTTCCCTCCTGTGGCTGACATTAGTGCTACAAGAAAAGATCAGGCCTAGAAAAGAGACTGGTGATCTGAAGAAACTAACAGAGACCCAACAGGCCTACTTTGAGAGTAAGCTACCAGTGATATCACAAATCTTCCTGAAGGAGATCTTCCTGCTACCCTGGGCTCCCACTGGGAGGACAGGATATAAATCTAATAAACAAACAAACAAATAAATAAATAAATAATGAGAATTCTGACATTTACTTTTGACATTGTCATGTAAGTTAATTGACTTAGATATATGCTGGTTTGAAAATGGATTTGAATTCAGTTATTTGCGTAAATCAATGATGAGGAACTGATTGCCAGGCCTTTTTTGCACAGAAACTCCAATGATCAGTTAATCATTGTGGCCTAGAAACCAAGTTGCACAGGACTTTGCAAGCTACCATTATCAGCTGATCATTGAGACTTCTGTGCACTATGTTTTCCAAATCCAATACTCAGCTGCCTGTTGGCCTAATCCAGTTTTCCACCCCCAACCAGCATGCTGGTGCATTTCAATTAAGATTGGTTACATTGAAGTGCCTTCCTGAGAACTAGGTACTTAGACAAAACTCTGTTATGACAAGGGGACCTCTGGATATGACAGCAATCCTCCCGAGTACAATGGAGACAGCCTGACAGAGTCATATTTCCCTGCTGAATCACTACAGGCCAGATCAAAATGATTTAGCTGCAACAGAACATAAGAACATAACGATAGAGGCTTGTGGAACCTTAACCTGGAGGGGCACCTCTGAGGTCATGCAGGAGGAGCCTCTAAGTTTCTCATTCTCCTTCCTTGCAAAGAAACAGTGGGCATTAAAGCAGTATAGTTCTACAAATACTTAGCACCTAAATGTATCTTACCTTGGTTCGGAAGGAGTTCATTTGGTCACAGCTGCAGTCATTGGGGCTTCTCCACACCCCCTCACCCCCCAGATAACCTCATGTTTACCATGAGAAGGCAGCTATGTCTTGCTGGTCCTGATTGTTGGAGGTAAAGCATCTACTCGTGTTGCAAGAGACCTGAACCGGTGGAGGGTGATAGCCAGAAAGGCAATCTATTTTTCCCTCTGCTGATTCCTCCTCTAGTTTGTTGTTTTTGCAGGCATTGCTCTTTCCCTTCCTCCCTTCTCTTCTTGTTTTTCTTCTAAATTAGTTAGTAATGGCTTCCTGAGTGCAGGCTGCATGGCTGCTTCAGCATGTATGACTATCTTTTTGTAGTAATAAACCTTAAATGTCTTAATTCTTTCAACCACCAATCTTCAGACCAGTTATTTCTGCACTCAACTGTAATTAACATATATCCCCAAAACTCCAACACTGATTTTGGAAATACAGCTGTCAAAAAGCACAAGAACCCTGTTTTCCCCAATGCCAATTCTAAATCATATGAAAGAGATGCTTCCTCTGTTTCATCTTTGTGGGTCTTCTTTATTCAGTAAGAGATGGTTTTCTTCAGGCATCAGTTGTGTGTTTGTGTTTGATTTTGGATCTCTACACGCAAGGGGTTTCTGGTTCTGTCAAGACATTTATCTGAGGAAGAAAACTGTTTATGTTTGTAATTAATAAGTATAGCCTTAATTATCCTAAATGTTTTGGGTCCCCTCCCTCAGCAAACATTTGAAAGTTTGGATATAGGAAGTGTTTTGATACCAATAATGCTTTTCTGTTATTTGCCTCCTTCAGCATATTCAGAGGCAGACTGATTGTTATTGTTATCAATATCAAGTGATTCAAGGCAAAACTCACTGTCTTTCTCAATTTAATACGGAATACATCCAAGAGTAGGCTAATTAATCCTGCTGTAAAACTGGGTCTTCTCTACTAAACTTCCTCTTGTGCCATCGAAGCATCAAATGGTGTCCCATACACTAAAAGGAGTATGGGAGGGGAAATAAGCTGAACCAGCTAATCCCTTTCCTCTCCAATCCTACCATTGTTTTCTCTCTATACATGAAAGTGATGAATTGTAGCCTTGGTCACCAATCTCTCCTGCAACAAAATGTTGGAGCAGGGAGTGCTCCTGCTCAGGTTCCACCCAGCAAACTATTCTTCTTTTCAGACATTCTTTTCTCCCTCTTCTCCATCATTCCATGTCCGCTAAGCATCCTCAGTCTTTATTTGGCCATTGGAGGACAGGGGTCTCCCATGTTTTTTCCCTCTAAAGTTTTTTGTACTTCTGCAAACCTTGGGGTTCCCCTCCAAGTCTTCTGATAACCTCCCTCTTGTGTATGGATGGAGGTGTTTTGGTTGCACAAGGATCCATACTTGGACAACATGTGCTATTAGTACAGTATATGAAAGCACAAGATGTTTCTTATGGTATCAGTTGGCTATGTAGTAGAAAACAAAATAAAAATGTCCCAGCAATAGATATACAATACCAATAAATATATATGTATTCACATAATCATTTCAATGGTAGTGCGTCATCTCTACCTCTGAACCTTAATAGATCTTTCCCTTAATAATATTTTATGTTTTATGAAGAAGATGGAACTGTTTTATCCTGCAATACTAATATACTGCAAAGGAGTCTCATACTTCACTGCTTGTCAACAAACCTTAAAGAACTTTACACAATGAAACAGATGTCTGTACAAGACATTTCCACTGACATCCTATGCAGACCTCTTAAGATTGCGACACAAGCCTTTTTTTCTTACAGTGTCAATGTGGATTTTGGTTCATGCACAGACCCCATTAATAGTTAAGTACTGGAGAACTGAATACAAGATTGCAGAGTGCACTCTGGATCACACCTGCCTTTTAAAATGAAAATCCTAATTCAATGTTGTATTGAAGAACACCAACGTAATTACATTCCAATTAGCCTTTTTTTAAAAAAGCAAAATGGAACATATGTCAACATAGCCCCACCAAAGACAAATACTTCAGCACATGGGCAAGTGAAGGCATGTGCTTGTGTCTATTTCAAATTAATTGAAGGTTGGATTGAATACTGAGGTTATACGGAATGCTTGGAAAAATAGGATGTTTGGTGAATGAATATAGGATAAATATATTTGATCCAAAGGTTCCCTTCTATCCATGCAAGAAATTCTTCCAGGAATTGCAAGAGACATAGATCCAGTAGAGGCCCACACACTCACCATGTGAGAAGGGGACATAGGTCTAGTAGAGGCTCCTGCAGGGGGGAAGTTATCTTTGCCAGTTCTTCCTTGCCACTCTGTTCCAAAAGATCCCCTGGCACCATGCAGTAGATTTTCAGGAGGTACCAGGGGCTGCAGGATGAAAGGTGAAAACTGCTTCACCCACCTTCTGTTCATGGTATTTGAGAATGCCCTTTCCGATGAGCAGAATTCTACTCATGGGATCTCTGGATCCAACCAATCATATTAAAGAATGGTATTCAGTGCTAGCCCTACTCAGAATAGACCCATTGGCATTAATAGACATGACTAATTTGGTTCATAAATCCCAATGAATTTACTCTGAGTAGGACTTAATAGAATGTCCCCCAAAGTATTTTGCTGTAGCTTCAGTCATCAATAACAAGTCAATGCCTCTGAAGCATTGAGGGAGAACCATTCATATCATTATACAATCATGGTACTGGAGAATCACTCCCCACTTTTTAAAATATATGATTATTTTATTTATTTATTGTAGACCACACTTTCATCCAAAAATGAATTTCAGAATTTCATAGAAATTTAAAATCTGCAATCCCAAATTAAAACAACATAAAACTTTAAATAACAGACAATTAAACACTGAGGAGGAATAAACTATTCATCTCTCATCCTTCCCTTTGTTTTGTGTGCCGCAAATGCATGTGCTCCCTACTTTGAAGCCATGGCAGCTGAATGGCAAGTTCAAGTGGGGGTGCAGATGGAATTTACAGAAAGGCATTGCCTTTACCTGACAAGACACAGACTGACCTACACAAAAAAGCCTCACAACTCTCCAGATTGGTCTTGGTGTCAACAATTGTTGATGTATCTCATAGTAGATGGGTTTGTCACCCCATAGTAATGGCAGTTGTTGCAGACTTGGCAGCCTCCATACACACAATAAGCCCAACTACAGGCCCTTCATGTGCAGGCAGGTTCATATAATAGGAAATGTATTGTGTGTTGTGAACCACTTTGTCTGTTTCTTTATTTGTACCGGGGGCCAAGAAACTGAGAGCTAAAATTGCAGCTCAGCTCAATGTTTTGTTTGGTTGTGTTGTTTTTGCTTTCAGTTTTGTTATGGCTTATAGCTAAACAGATAAAATTATTACCTACTTGCCTACTATTTGGGCACAATTTTGTGGGAAAGTGGCTTACACATTTTATGATAATTGTGATGGTGGGATGATATGAAGTAATGGAGGCATAATGGATGGGCCCAGAAATTGCTCTATATGTGTCATTAGAAGCCAGTTCCTTCTTTTCTAGTTTGTTGTTAGGATTAACTCAGTTTCATTTATTGTTTTTATCCTGTTGTTACTTGTCATGAAACAAGAAGCAAAGAAGATGGTCCCAGCTTAGGTGAATTGGTTGTCACTAGGAATGGGGGAGAAATTCAATTCAGTATGCATTTAAAGCTGAATCTATAAATTCATACTTTCCAAAACAATGTGAGAATTGAAAAACAGCCACTCTTTGAAATTCACACTTCCAAATTTTGCAGTGTAGCTCACCAACCAATCAATATGTACAAAAATGCATATATTAAGGGAAAGTTAATGCAAAAAAGAGAATGTTAGTGAAAATAGCACTCAAAATACATTATATTAGGAGAAAGCGCTTTCAAAAATGTTTAGATTAGTCAAAATGGCATACAAAACTGTATTTATTAGGAGAAATTTGCACTGAAAGAATTTTTATGAGGATATTTTTATTAAAAAAATCAAATTGCTGCAGAAATGTTGAGAACTAAATTTAAGATTGGAATAATGAGAAACTGAGAGAACTGAAATTGACAGATCTTTCCACAACTAGTCATCACAGAGAGAAATACTATAGCCTTATTTACATCATACAGATAAATTAGCAGAGCTTCTGTTCTAAAGGTATTAATTTCAAGGTACAAATTTATTTTAAATATCAACACTCAAAAACTCAAGCAAAGGACAAGAAAGAACCTGTCTATCCCAATTCCATGTACAGAAGCCACATGGACTTCTTGAATCTTACTTGAAAACTGGCAGTAGGCCAGCATCTTCCACCATATCTGAGGGCAGCAGCCCTGTCTAGAGGTTGTAGGGTAGGCCATATGTGACACAAAGAGCTCTGTCCTCAACACCTCACCACAACTCCCTGCCCCCTCCAGCACCTGTTGCCTGAAGCAGCTGCCTCATTCGGCCCAATGATAGGGCCGGCCGTGCAAGGAAGATAGTCTACTTCTACAGACATATGTTCCCTCGCTGGATTGGGACACTAGTCTACATGAAGCTTTCTCAAAAAGTCACCTTATTGAATGTCATGTTATCATTCAATTAAATTATATTTATTTATTTTATTTATTATTTAATTTATATCCCACCCTTCCTCCCAGCAGGAGCACAGGGGTGCAAACAAAAGCACTAAAAACACTTTAAAACATCATAAAAACAGACCTTAAAATACATTAAAACAAAACAACTTTAAAAACATTCTTTAAAAACCTTTAAAAACATCTTAAATAAAAAGGGTTAAAAATATTGTTTAGAAGAAAAAAAGTTTTTTAAAAAATATATTAAAAGCAATTCCAACACAGACGCAGACTGGGAAGGTCTTAACTTAAAAGGCTTGTTGAAAGAGGAAAGTCTTCAGTAGGCACCAAAATAACAGAGACGGTGCCTGCCTAATATTTAAGGGGAGGGAATTTCACAGGTTAGGTATCACCACACTAAAGTCCCTATCTTGTGAGGAACGGACCTCCTGATAAGATGGTATCTGTAGGAAGCCCCCCACCTGCAGAGTGCAGTGATCGACTGGGTATATAAGGGGTAAGACAGTCTTTCAGGTATCCTGGTCCCAAGCTGTATAAGGCTTTGTACACCAGAATTAGAACTTTGAACTTGGCCCAGTAGCAAATGGGCAGCCAGTACAATTCTTTCAGCAGCAGGGTGACATGTTAATGATACCCTACCACAGTGAGCAGTCTCACCACCGCATTTTGCACCAGCTGCAACTTCCGGACCAAGCTCAAGGGCAGGCCCACACAGAGCACATTACAGCAATCCAGCCTGGAGGTTACCAGTGCATGGACAACAGTGGTCAGGCTATCCTGGTCCAGAAATGGCCGCAGCTGTCTAATCAGCCGAAGCTGGTAAAAGGCACTCCTAGCCACTGAAGTCACCTGGGCCTCTAGCAACAAAGATGGATCCAGGAGCACCCCCAGACTACAGACCTGCTCTTTCAGAGGGAGTATGACCCCATCCAAAGTAGGCAACTGACCAATCATCCAAACCACCAACCCACAGTGCCTCCATCTTGCTAGGATTCAGACTCAGTTTATTGGCCCTCATCCAGCCCACTACCTAGTCCAGGCAGCGGTCCAGGGCTTGCACAGCCTCTCCTGATTCAGATGTTACAGAGAAATAGAGCTGGGTATTGTCAGCATACTGCTGACACCTCACCCCAAATCTCCTGATGACCGCTCCCAAGGGCTTCATATAGATGTTAAACAGCATGGGGGACAAGTTGGTACCTTGCAGCACCCCACAGCACAACTGCCAGGGGGCCAAAAGACAGTCACACAATGCTATTCTCTGAGAGCTACCTTGGAGATAGGATCGGAACCACTGTAAAACAGTGCCTCCAATACCCATCTCACCAAGTCGACCCAGAAGGATACCATGGTCAATGGTATCAAAAGCCACTGAGAGATCAAGTAAGAATAACAGGGTCGCAATCCTCCTATCCTTCTCCCGATAAAGGTCATCCATCAGGGCAACCAAGGCCGATTCAGTCCCACAACCAGGCCTGAACCCAGACTGGGATGGGTCAAGATAATCTGTTTCATCCATGAGTACTTGTAATTGCTGCACCTCAACCCTCTCAATCACCTTCCCTAAAAAGGGGATATTTGTAACCGGTCAATAGTTGTCACAAACCAATAGGTCCAGGGTGGGCTTTTTCAGGAATGGTCGGATCACCGCCTCTTTCAAGGCGGCTAGAACCACTCCCTCCTGCAATGATGTGTTAACCACACTCTGGATCCATTGGGTCAAACCCCCTCGGCAAGCTTTAATAAGCCAAGAAGGGCAAGGGTCGAGCGGACACATTGCTGGCCACATCATTGCAAGCACCTTGTGTACGTCATCAGGCTGCATCAACTGAAACCATTCCCAAGAAGTTGCAGCAGATGTTGCACTGGACACCTCATTGAGACTACAGTAGATGTGGAAAAGGCATCAAGACTGCTATGGAGGCGAGCAACTTTACCCTCAAAGTGCCTTGCAAACAATTCACAGTGGGCCTCCGAAGGGTCTAAAACTCCATTTCCTGGAGTTGATGTCAACAGACCTCTGACAATACAGAAAAGCTCCACTGGATGGCTACTTGAGGATTTGATGGTGTCAGAGAAGTGGGCCTTCTTCGCCGCCCTCACCACCGCACAGCAGGCACGGTTATGATGTTTACTCGTGCTTGATCAGCCTCACAGAACGTCTTTTGCCACTTGCGCTCTAGCCGTCATCTAGTCTGTTTCAATGCCCTTAGGTCACTGGGGTACCAAGGTGCAAACCAGGCTCCACAATGCCAAAGAGGGCATTCGGGGGCAACTGTGTCAAGAGCCCAATGCGCCTCGCTGTTCCATAGCATGACAAGGTCACCTGCTCTATCTACTGGGAACTTCCCCAGGGCATTCAGGAATCCAGTGGATTCCATTAGGCTCTGGGGGCGGACCATCTTAATCTGTCCACCACCCCTGCAGGGAAGGATCAGAGCCATAAGTCTAAATTTCACCAGGAAGTGGTCTGACCATGACAATGGGGTGACACCCATCTCCCATCTCTAGACCACCCCTTTGTCCATCTGGAGCAAAAAACAAGTTGAGGGTGTGTCCTGCCCTATGCGTCAGACCAGTGATAACTTGAGACAACCCCATGGTCATGGAGGCCATGAAATCCCGAACCGGAACACTAGATGCAGCCTCAGCATGGACATTGAAATCACCCAGCACTATCGTTCTGGGCTCCTCCAACACCACAGCCAAGACAGCCTCCACCAGCTCAGTCAGATAAGCTGCCAGGCAGCAAGGTGGATGGTACACCATCAGCAACCCTAGTTTACTATCTCCTTGGCCCAACACCAGGTGCAGCCCTCACAGCCAGATCCAAGACAGAGTGGTTTCCTGGTGACAGAGATGGAAGTTCTGTAGACCAGAGCAACTCCTTCCCCCCCCCCCATCCCTACAGCCTGTGCTGGTGTTACACCGAGTATCCAGGTGGGCAAAGCTGGGTCAGATCAACTGCTCACAGCTCACAGGTCTCAGTAATGCACACCAAACTGGCACATTCATCCACAATCAAATCATGGATACGAGTGGTTTTATTGTGTACCGATCTGGCGCTAAACATCAACACACACAGGCTAGTGGGCCTAGCAGATGAGCAACAAGGAACCAATCCATGAGAGGAGTGGCAGCAAGGAACAAGGCGCAGAGAGCCTTGCCCTCATCTTCTGTGGTAATTCACCTCATCCTCATGGCTACATTTCCCTCTACCCGTGATCACTGAAATTGGGGTGGCGTCATCCATGTTCCTCCATACTAAGACTCCTCCTAAACACCTGATATGGACCCAACACGAGCCCACCAACAAAGCCTGCTGGAGCCAATTATCCCAGAAGGCCTCTGCGAGAATTGGGAACATACCCATTCAAACTTTTTTACACAGGGCCCATCTACTCCCCCTTCTGTCTCACACCCAGGGAGGGCCAGCCTTCTGCCAGTTACCGACTCTCACTCTGAAGGCATCTGGCGACTTTCTCCTACCATTCAGTTCACTGCATAGGCTCTCACCCTATGCAGGAACTATACATGCACCACACGTCCTCCCCACCACCAATCTCCTCTAGAATGGTTTAACAGAAAATTTAAAGGAAAGGTAATGGAAGGGGGGTAATGCCCTCACCCTCGGGACTCGTTATTGGTGTCACCCCTTCGGTGGTGACCCCACCAGCGGCAGACCTGCTGCCCAAGAGCAGCTGGGCTTTTATGCCTCCTGACCAGCCAGCAGCTGATGCAAGAGGCTGCAAGATTAACTAGAGCCTCTCTCTGGAGCAAGGGTCAGGCAGGGGGTCCCAGTCCTTGCAGCACTTACCAGGGACTTCAGCTGTTTTGAGACACAGCACCCCAGGGAGCGAGCAGCAAGCACCCAGATGCTCAGATACTCACTCCCAGGGCAGGTCTTCTTCAGTCCCCTAGTGCTGCAGCTGTTATATGGTCTAGTTGCCCCATTTTTAAAAGGGCTGGTTAGGCAATGCTATGTTTTCTGTCAGAATTATGCTTTCTGGAATTTTAGAGCCTGAGCTTCGTAGTGTCAAAGAGAAAATTCTGGCCTTCATAATGGCAATACCAGTATTGCTATGGAAAATGCATTATGGAAAATAGCAAAGAAAATCAATGTGTGTGTTTTTTAAAAAAAATAACTATGCTTTTGTAACATATTAATTTATTGATTTTGCAATATGTGAAGGAACTTGGAAGGCATAGCAACAATTCATGCTATATAACTTAGGAAATTATCCCACATGTAATTTTTTTTAAGTCAAGAAAGCTCGCAAAGTCATGAAAGTATGAAAAAGCCAAATTTCCCATCAAAGTTCAGAGTGTTCTACATCTGATCAACATGTTGCTCCAAGTCCCTATCTCAAAGTAGATAAGGAATTTACTAACACAGTCAGTAAGCAGACACATCATTGATAGGTTGCCAGCTGCTGGGAAATGTATTAGGAACTTTAGCCTGCAGCTTGATATTCAGAAACCACCCAGAAGCATTTCACACCATGGAGGTGAACATTGTAACCTAATAAACTCTGCATATCAAGCTGCTCCTGAAGGTACAGCTACAGTGATGCATCAAAAAGTTAGCAGTTCTTATTGTGGAATACTCAGTCAGAGTTACCAAGCTAATTTGCTAGGCTATTCTCCTTCGGTGTTTGAGCTTCTCCCAAAAAGTTCCCATACATGGTTCCAAAGAGCAACAACAGTGATAGATTCAAAAACTAAACAAAAATTGAACTCATGTTTGCGAAAAGTATTGTTTTATACAGAGGGCATTTAAAAAAAAAAACTATAAGAAGCAAACACCAGAAAATGGTTTATCTGCCACCTAGTGGATTTGCTTAAATATAAGCATTCATATTTAATTATCTTCCAGACAAAATCATCTCAGGTATGACAATTTTTTTTTACCAGACATTAGTTAGCTATATCAAATATATAAAGCTGGAATGGGGAAACTGTGACCCTCCAGATGGGAGTCCAGCAACATCTGCATGGCCACAGATTCCCCATCCCAGGGGCCATGGGAGTTAGAGTCTAATATCTGGAAGGTCACAGCTTCCCTGTCCCAAATATAAAAGAAACATTCCAGAATACTGTCTAAATCAAGTAAACTAATGAGATACCAATAAAATGTATTCCTTAATGAGGATGATCAAAGTCACAGCATAAGCAACAAGGATTTTCAGCATTCCTGGTCAGCAGTGCCTATGGGCTGTGACATAACTCTATCCTACATACCTGTTTGCCATTCCCATAGTGGACTGTTCCCTCATACCCACTCCCCACCTCTAGAGAATCTCTGCCAGTCACAGTAGACTGAGGCTGCATACATACTATATATTTAAAGCGCACTGAAAGCACATTTTCCCCTGCCTGCAAAATGTCAGGACTTTTAATTTACTCCTCACAGAGATACAATTCCTTACATTCTTAACAAACAACACTCCCAGGATTCTTGGGGGGGGGATACACTTTCAATGTGCTTTAAATGTATGGTGTGTATGGAGCCTGAGAGACATGGACAATAGTCTAATAGTATGAAGGCAGCTTCATGTGTCTGTAATATTTATATCTGCCTTTCCTCCAATGGACTCAAAGCAGTGTGCATGGTTCTCACACCACATTTTATTATCAAAACAACCCTATGAGGTAGGTTAGGTTGAGAGATGGTAACTGGCCAGGATGTCCTGCCCAAACCCACTGAAGTCAGACATGAACACAGAGGGTGCGGTTGTCTTTAGTAGTTTTAATAGAAAGTTTCAGTTCAGAGTGCTTCATGAATCAGCTTACACTAGAAAATACAATAATGCTGGGAAAAACAGAAGAGAGTAGAAAAAGAGGAAGGCCAAACAAGAGATGGATTGATTCCATAAAGGAAGCCACAGATTCTTACAAGATTTGAACAGGGGGTTCATGACAGATGCTCTTGGAGGTCGCTGATTCATAGGGTCGCCATAAATTGTAATTGACTTGAAGGCACATAACAACAACTAGGATTAACAAGGCATGGCTACATTGCACTAAGATGTTGTCACAGCAACTAGACACACCTCTTTACCAACCTTAAGTAAGGATGGGCAAGCACTCTACTTGTATGGAGTGAGTGTCACTTTGGAGAGCACACGCATAAGTGAGTGCTCCTCGTCCGAGCGACAGTGAGGGCTCATTGAGGTTGCCAGTACCACAGCCTCCGAGTTCCAGGCGAGGGTGGCTGGTCTGCCTCAGCAAGGTCGCCCTCAACAGGAGGGGGGCTGCTTGGTGACCACATGCTATTGAGTGAAGGAAGGGAGTGAAAGGTAGGCAGAGGGTCCTCTTCCTGACTGGGTTAGGCTTCTTCACTGGCAGAGGGATCTATAGGGACAGGGCTGTCACTAGCTACAGCACAGGGACTTATAGTCTCCAGTATGCCTGTAGACATGTCACTAGTGCCTTTTTCCCACTCAAAGTCCAACTCCTCCTCCCCATTCTTGCCATCCCATACCCTGTCTGCGGGGTTCATGACACAAGGGGTGCTTCATGGCTTAGTAGGGATTTGAACCTGGGCCTCCCCTCTCCTACTTCAACCCTGCAACTCCTAGGGAGCATGCATCAGCTCAGTGTTTACCCTGAAGAATAAGATAAATCGGGGCAATAGAGGTCAAGATTCATGTTCCTGGGTTCGATAACACCATTAACAAAACCATTCAAGATTAATTAGGGAGTCACCAATCTTCCTAGTAGCTCTGTTGCTTCAGTTTTTAAAATAGTTAAATGTACAATCTCCTGCCACCCTTCTTTTCTTTTCTGAGAAACTTAACCAAGATGACATGGGAAAAGCCCAGAGAGGAGGGATTGGGGGGGGGAGTTTTCTTTTAGATGGATAGCTCTAGCTTTTAATCTCCACAATCAAAAAGTGAATTCAAATTTCAGTGAATTGGGGAAGGGAATAAAGGAGAGTTGTTTTTTACATGGATTGTCCTGCAAGGTTTGGCTATGAGAGCAGGGTGTAAGCGACAGAGTTAGACTATTGGGATGGCCTGCTTCTTTCCCAATCATTCTTTTTACTAACAAACAATTACAAACCATAGCTCTCTCACTTTTTTCTTCCTCACTGAGGATAATTCCAGGATGGTGGGCAGTGGGGAAAAAAAGGTTTTTCTTTTCCATGTTTTTTTTTATGACAATCACCTACACTATAGCCACTGAACCTATTTATCCAAAACTTGGCAGGTTTCTTTCCCAGGGGTACCTTCTTCCTGTCTCCATTTTACAGAGAGGTTGCTCCCCAAAATCTATGGCAGGACATATTCTTTCTATTTTCCCACCTCAATACAATAAAGTCTGCGCTTCCGGGAAAAACACTGCACCTATGTTTCTGAAATTTGGCAGTCTTCATGCCCTCAGAAGCGGTGAGCATGCCTGCAATTTGCACCCAATTCTGGCAGAAAATAAAAAATAAAGGTTCCTTGCATGAATCTGAGGGGATCTGCCTGGAATTTGGCAGGCTTAATCCACTATGGAGGGGCTCTTTTCATGTGCCATATCTGAACAGAAAACTTCATATATATTCCAGCTACTGTTGGAAACATAATGCTGCAGAATTAGATACTGATCTAGCTTAATAGCACTGACTGGCAGAAACTCTCCAGGGTTTCAGCCACCAGAAGTAAACTTTGCCTTATGGGAAGAGAATTCCCTGCTATCTACCTCAGTATGGGCCACCTGAAGTATCTATGATAATAATAATGTTATAATCCATTTTAGTAACCAGCCTGTAAAATGGGAACAATGATCACTTTCTACAATCTTTTTCTGGTGCTGACTGAGAAAAAAACTGTGAAGTGTTCTGCATACACCACTCAATACTGATACATAACTCTAATAGTGAACTTACGTGGTGAGAGTGCCAACAGAAATATAGCCCAAACTGGCAACTGAGAAACAAGAATGTGGTATGGGCATGCCCAAGGGAGCCCCAAGGTTTGCATATGCACAGGTGTTTAAGAAAAGAAGCTGTAAAAGGGCAATGGTAATAAAATGGCAAAATAATTCATTGTATGGGGAAAGGCCATAGCTCAGTGGTAGAGCGTTTGTTTTGCATGCAGAAGATCACCTATTCAATTCCCAGCACGTCCAGGCAGGCCTTCCTGAAATCCTGAAGAGCTACTGTCAGTCAGTGTAGACAATTCTGAACTAGACCAATGGTCTGACTCGGTATAAAGACAGCTTCCTAATGTAAACAAGTCATGCACGTTGGGGGAACCTCCCTTAATTTCGCATATATGCTCATAGGGTCTGAAATGGGGGTGAATAAGCAGGAATGACAAGTTGGGGTTCTAGTGGCCAGCTCGATGAAGACGTTGACCCAGTGTGTGGCAGCTGTGCAAAAGGCATATTCCATGCTAGTGATGATTAAGCAAGGAATTAAAAATAAAATTGTCACTATCATGATGCCATTATACAAAACAATGGTGTGACTGCACTTTGAATATTGTGTACCTTTTTAGGTCACCACACCTCAAAAAGGCTATTTTAGAATTGGAAAAAGTTCAGAAAGGGGCAACCAAAATTATCAAGGGGATTGAGTAAATCGCCTATGAGGAAATATTATAGCATTTGGGGCTTTTTAATTTAGAGCAGAGGTTGTCCAACTATGGTCTGTAGACCACCAGTGGTCCATGAGCTTCATTCAGATGGACCAAGGTTTGTTTGCATTAAATATTCATATTGACTTTTTATTGTATTTTGATTGCTAATTTTATTCCTTATATTTCAAATTAGGGATGGAAAGATCTGTCAGTTTCAGTTCTCAGTTTCTCATTTTCCTAATCTAAAATTCAGTTCTCTACATTTCTGCAGAAATTTGCAATATTCAAAAAAATCCTCATTAAAGTTCTTCAGTATTTTAGTGCAAATTTCTCCTAATAAACACATTTTTGTATATGCAGTTTTGACTAATGCACACATTTTAGCAAGCAGTTTATCCAAATATAATGCATTTTGTATGTTATTTTCACTAATATATTCATTTTTATGCACACTTGCCTATAATATATGCATTTTTTTAAACACTCATTGGTTAGAAAACTGCACTTAAAAATTCGGGTAAGTGTGAGTTTGAAAGGATGGCTGGGTTGCAGTTTGCATATTGTTTTGGAAAGTGCAAATATGATAGATTTGGCTTTACATGCAAACTGAATTGAATTTCTCCCTCATCCCTAATTGTAATACAATAAAAGAAATAAAAGAAGCAATTAAAAATCATACAGCCTCTAGCACAGTGCATTACAATTGCTACAATGGGCAGGAAAAGCATTAAGTGATCTGCCAAGACCAACAGCAATTTTCAAGTGGTTTGTGGGGGGGAAAGTTAATAGGGAACATGATAGATGTATGTAAAATTATACATCGTATGGAGAAAGTAGATACAGAAAAGCTTTTCTCTCTCATATAACACTAGAACTCAGGGACATCCAATGAAACTGAATGTTGGAAGATTCTCGACAGACAAATGAAAGTACTTCTTCATAGTGCATAGTTAAACTATGGAATTTGCTGCCACAGGAAGTAGTGATGGCCACCAACTTGTGTAGTTGTCAGTGGCTACTAGCCACGATGGCTATGTTTTACTGCCACTATCAGAGGCAATATGTTTCTGAATGCCAACTGCTGGGAATCACAAGTGGGAAGAATGCTCTTGCACTCAAGTCTTGCTTGTGGGCTTCCCATGGGCATCTGGTTGGACACAGAGAACAGGACACTGGACTAGATAAGCCATTGGCCTGTTCTTATGCTTGAGCCTCTAACAGCTTATAGTATCCTAGAGGAAAACACTGCTTATGGATGGAACTCTGAAAGGAGCACTCCTATCAGTTGGTGAGGAGGATATACTGTAACATTTTGTTGCATGGCTCACTTGTAAATGTTTAATCATCATTCATCTGGGGCATAGTTCCTCTTATTTGCCAGATGGCACTAAAGGCTAACAGATTCCAGTCATCAAAAAATATTGATAGAAAATTTCATCTATGTATAACTGCAAAATCTGTTTGCTGCAAAAGAGAGTTCATTCCCAATTCCCTTTTTCTTTTAAAGTAATGGAACTGGGTTGCTGAGGCAAACATTTAGTAAACTCCATGAATTTGCCCCCATTCTCCACATGTATCATGACTTTTGCAATTTCCAGGAAAACTGCATAACAGCTAAGTATTATTAATACATTTTCCCCACACAGCAAGTTGTCAATTATACAGTGATGTGACACCACAGCTAAAGCATTATCTGATGATTCAGTGCTACACACACCTTTTAGTTCTAATTAAGGTTACTGAAACTTTTCCTGCTAAGAACTGCCCAAAACCTTCTACAACAGATTAAAGTTAGATATACAATAGGTCTGAACATTTAACATCTGAAAGGCGACACACTTCAAATATGCCTCTTTTCAAATCTAAAAACAGCCAAGGTAAAAGTGTAAAAGAGAACAAGGACACAATGGACCTGCAAAGTCTATTATTGTGATGTAACGTCCTTCAATAAAGGCTTGACAATGGATTCTAGATCTGCTTCTGCTGATGAGTCTTGCTTTGTCCTTCTGCTGATGCTTGTGCTCCTGTTAACTCTGATGTGGCTCAACTCTGAAGATGCTCCCAGCTTACAGAGATATACTGTTCCAGCCTTTGAAATCCAATCTAGGACTAGTGGGCTAATGGCTACAGAACCGGACCCTCTGTAATTTTTGTATATCACATGCTGGAGCAAAGATGGGATACCTTCGGCTGCCCAGGTGTGGCTCTCCAAGTGTTTCTGGACTACAACTACCATTATCTCTGGCCATTGGCCATACTGTCTGGAGGACCATCATTTCCCTACCTCTGACTTAAGAGCTATTTCACACATCCCATGGCAGCAAACCCTGACAAACATTTGACAGGGAGCTGCAGCGAGCTCCAAAGGTGCTAGGAGATTCACATGCTACATTTAAAAAGTATGCCATTTGTGTACACAAATACTCTGCACTCATACAATTACTCACATGTGACATTCAATGAGTGTACAGTATATGTACCTGTGTGCACAACAGTTGAGCTGTTTCACTTAACAAGTGTACACTCTTTCACACAAACATGCACATAGAGATAGCTTGTACCTGTGTTCAGTATAACATGTGAACAAGCCTTGCATCTATATGATATTTGTGTTTGTGGACCCATTTTTGGTTGCATTCACACATTACATTTTTAGGTAAGCATTACAGGGGTAGCCATGGCTTGTAGCACCTGAGGACTAACACATTGATTATGGCATACACTTTTGTAGACTCTAGTCCATGAAATCTTATACCGTAATAAATGTGCGAGTCTTTAAGTTCCTGCAAGGCTCTTTGTTGCTTTTACTTTTAAAAAGAGAAACAATATGTACAAGTTGTGGTTTCTATAAACAGAAAGCTTTCTAAACAGAGATGGGAATATAGAGTTGTATAAACAGAGCTTTCTAAACAGAAATTGAAAAGCACAAAAATTAGAACTTTCTGAACAGAAATAGAAATAAATCTTCTGAGACTTAGAAAGCAAAGAGAGTGCTCCTCTGGAAGGTGTATTAATACCTTTCCATTGTTATTCTGCTAGCAAGTTCACAGTTTTGAGAAGAAAGTATGTTCAGGCTAGCACTATTCAATATGGCTTACATGACCCTATTTGCTGCACACAACTGAGAAGTCGATCAAATTCAATTTAGGTAATTTATATGGATTGTATTTGATCAACGTAATTATCAATGTAATTGAAACAGCAGATGAATTTTTCCCATATGTGTGTGAAGCTATCAAGTCAAAAGGGGTAAACCCACAACAATCTCTTCATTATCTGTGTCAATGTCACCCTGTTCCATCATTGCTAGGGGGAGGGGAGTTAAAAGCCTGGCTACACACAGCAACAAGGGGAACTTACCACTACCCACTGACAGAGGTGGGTCCAACCTGAGAACAGTTTTCACATGGCCTCCTCAAACCTGGAGCCATACAACACAATCAGCAGCCTGGCTGGTTTCCATATTAGGGGAAAAGGCCTCGCTCAGTGACACAAATCTCCTTTGTGTGCAGAAGGTTCCCAGATTCAGTTCCTGGCATCTCGAGATAGGTCTTGGAATGTCTGCTGTCTGAAACTCTGGGAAGTCACTGCCAGTCAGTGTAGACAATACCGAGCTAGTTGAACTAACAGTCTGACAGCATTAAGCAGCTTCGCCATGTTCATTTGTTCCATATTAGCCAGGTTGGCTCTGAGTAAATTCAGTGGCACACATACTTGCTGATATTATTTGACACTTTTATATGATTTAATTGGCTTAGTTCTGCACTTGCTCACTACAAATCCCAATGCCCTCTCCATGCCAATCATCTTTAGCCAGAAGGTTTCCCTGAGAAAGATATGCAAAACCAAACCCTGCTGAACTGTGGGGGTTTTGCTTATTTGTTTTAAAGATAATGCTCTTTCTTTCTGTTGGTTGCTAGGGGAAGTACAGTGGAGATGCACTATTTGTTGAAAGTATTCTGCAAATAAAATTGGTCATTGCACAATACAATCAAGATAATGGTCATTTGTTTTGTTCTTAGGAGGATTTTCTTCATGACAAAGTACAGCTGTCAAAGCTTCAGTAGAACTTGACTCTTTTTGGCAGAAAGAAAAAAACACCAAATGGCAATCTGCAGTCTGAAGCATGCTTTCCAACTGCGGCTCTCGATTGCCATGGACAGAGCAGACATACTGGAAGAGATCCAACTGAATCCAAAAGCAAAACAAAACAAAACAAAAAACCTCCAAAGAGATAAATAAAAAAATAAGCAACTAACAAGTCAACTTACTTATTTAGAGCCTGTCAAGAGCCTTAGTTGGCTTACAGAATGATTTAAGGGAATGCTGCTTCAGAGATTTCAAAAATCCTTCCCCTGTGCAATTCCAAAGCTCTGTAAGGACATGGTAAGAACCTGAAAACAAGCATGTGATAACTCTGAGACAGAATATACTGATGTGTGCACTGTTCTAACAAACTGTTCCAAGACCAAAATGGCTTCTGAGAAATCCAAATGCAGGACAGCCTTTGGCACCCATGTGCAACTGAGACAGAATTCATCAGAAGATGCTCTCCCCACCATCTTAGTATATTGAGGGCTGTAGATTAAAATGTACCAAAGACCTTGTTTTTGAGCTGATTACTGTAATTATTCACCTGGCTTAATCTGACTTTTCCTGGTTCATCTAAATGAAGCAGAGGAAAGGGATAATCCATCCATCAATGAAAGACAGCAGTTCCCAAAATATCACATTTCAAAGGAATCCTTTCAAGTCATCCCCACAACTCCACGCCACTTTCTGGTTCACATTGGATCCAATGGGATCTCAAACCCATTTAAGGCAAGGCTATGAACAGGTTCAGTGGCACATGGATATCTTGCGTGAATAAGCTCTAAGAATAACGGTTGCCATGTTGGCCATATAAATGCCCCCCCAACTTATTTTCAACTTTCACTGATGGGCTCCTCAGCTCGTACCCTCCCCTTACCCTATCAAAAGAATGATAGATTTAGGATTTTATGGCTAAAAGAGGACTTTAAATTTGCAAAGGAGAACTTTGTTTGCAGGGAGGTTGTATGACAAAAAGCAGTCATGCTGCACTCATCCTAATTTCCTTCCATTTGCATTTCCTCATCACTTTTCAAATCACAAAAGACCCATGTGGGCTTTCTCTTTAAGTAGATTTGTTGCACTAGGGTGACAGAGTCTTTTAATCCCCTTTAATTGTGCAAACTTAGAGTTCTGGTATGTGTTTGAATCCCTCCCTGCAAAATATTGGCAGTTTGGAGGCATCCATGGAGGATTCTCTCTGGATAGAAGCTAAAAGAATGCATATGAAATCTTTCTTATTGTTCACTTTTAATTATCCTACAAAAATGTAAAAAGAAGAGGAAAAAGCAAAGAAAATGAATGCAAATATGTAAAGGTTACTTCAAAATTCTGCTACCTAGCATTATATATATATATCCTGGAATATTAAACAAAAAACAAAAAAACCAAGCGCAGAGCATCAGCCTATCTATTACCTGGGATGACAATTCCTATGTTCCCTTACATAGAGAAATAAATCAAGACATGCTGGTGTTCTCTCTAGTCTGAGAGATGGGAAATATGTGAACATACCCTGCCATTTGTCATGTGTAAGCACAGAGACAGCTTGGTAAGCTTCCCCGTTTCCCCTTTCTCTATTGACAAGATTAGTTTCAGTGGTCAGAAGATAGGTCTTCAGGGGCCAATAATCCTACTGCTGAAACTACTGTTTCACTGGCTGGTAATACTGAAAGTGCTTTTCTGCCTTCTTGGTGGTATATGAGGACATGCAACTTGCTGTGTGGGATGAAAGGAATGGGGGGGCATACGGTAGGGTGATCAAAGTCACCATGACAAAAGAATGGAACTTTAGCCAATCATGTTAGGCTAGAATGATTGTCATGGTCACACAGTACTCTATGTCAACCCGCACTCCAATTATTAACTACATTACATACCTTGCCATGGTACTTGTCAGAGGCCAAGCCAGCAAAATTACATCTAACAGATCTGTCCGATAGCCTGTTTAGTAAGCATTCGTGTTGGTTTGCTTGCACAAAGATTACATGGAGGTTAAGTTATATCTAGCCTTTAAGAACATAAGAACATAAGAAGAGCCTGCTGGATCAGGCCAGTGGCCCATCTAGTCCAGCATCCTGTTCTCACAGTGGCCAACCAGGTGCCTGGGGGAAGCCTGCAAGCAGGACCCGAGTGCAAGAACACTCTCCCCTCCTGAGGCTTCCGGCAACTGGTTTTCAGAAGCATGCTGCCTCTGACTAGGGTGGCACAGCACAGCCATCACGGCTAGTAGCCATTGATAGCCCTGTCCTCCATGAATTTGTCTAATCTTCTTCTAAAGCCATCCAAGCTGGTGGCCATTACTGCATCTTGTGGGAGCAAATTCCATAGTTTAACTATGCGCTGAGTAAAGAAGTACTTCCTTTTGTCTATCCTGAATCTTCCTACTGAAGCATTCATTCAGATTTATTTGCAGGGAGATTATACAACAATGAGAATTCATCCTGATTTGCTTGCAGGGTGCTTATACATCTTCCCATTAATCATTTGCTCATTTCACACTTTTCAAATCATTTCTCAGTCACTTTCCTAACTGCAAAAAAGTCTTTTTAAAAAAATATATATGTGGATTTGTTGTACTTGGGTGACAGAACACTTTAATCCTCATTAATTGTGCAAGCCTAAATTTCCCAGTATATGCTTGAATCTCTTACAAAATAATGACAGTCTGTAGGCACCCTAAGTGCATCTGTATTGGTTTCAACAGAATAACCACATTGTATGGATCTAAGCTATTACAGTATTCAGGTAACCAAGTAGGCATCAGCATCCAAAGAGGTACCCTACAATGCAGTGCAAAAAAACCCTCCCAAAACAGATAAGGTTAGGAGATACTGAGACCAGAGATAGCAGGGAAGATAAAGGACTAGGAGAGGAACAGAAACATAAGAAAGCCAGAAGCTGAGGCATCCAATCACAATATTAGGAGGGATACCAATTGCAGGCTGTGTTGCAGCCATCTAGGCCAATCAGTACAGAAATACAGACAGCACAGGGAAGTGACAGAGAGTAAAGAGTAGAGAAATTTTGTAGAGTAGAGAGATAGGGGCAATTTGACAGAAACAGTCATGTTTGAAAAAGCATCCAGGGGACACGTGAAAATGCAGCCAAGTAACGATGATGGACTAGCAGGGAATTGCACAAGGTGACTGAAATGCAACAGGGGTCACTCTCTTTTTGAATGTTAATTACTAACATATTCCCAAATGATCTCATGCCTGGTAGGCAGGGCCTGAAAGAGTCATTCCAGGTACATTGCAAAACGGTGCTGCACCAAAATATACAGGCTTTTTTGGGGGGGGGGTACATTTACACTTTAAACATTCTTGCCAAAAAGATAGCCATGCTAGTCTCTTGCAGCAAAAGCAACAAAGTCTTATGGCATCTTTGTTAATCTTTATTATGGCATATACTTTAGTGATCTACGGTTCACTTCATCAGATGCATGGTGTTATCCTGAGTTGCAGGTACATATGTATATGGTTTGGGGAGGTGGGGTTGGAAACAGTGAGGTCAGAAGGAAATAAATAACAGAAAAGTACAGATCATGATAATTACCTTATTAATAGTGACCATTAACAAAAAGCAGTAGTTGATGATACAGACATCCTTGCACTGGTAAGTCAGTTAACACACATAAGCGTGATAAAAATTCTTTATGCTGATTCAATCCACAAGTGATTGCATTAAACCTCTTGATGTATTGCAATTCAATGCTTTTATGGTGTCCTTTCCCTTTGAAGGTCATTTGTTCACGGATAGCCACCTTAAGGTCAGTTGCAGAGACTCCTAGGAGACTGAAATCCCCCTGCTTTTTTATATTGCTACTTCTGATGTCAGATTTGTGTCCATTTATAATATCGCAAAGAGCAAAAATTTGTTTTATGTAATCAACAAAGCCAGACATATATTAAGAATCAATGCAAAGAGTATTCACTACAGTGAGAATTACTTCAAACACAGTGACTGTTGCATGTCAGTGGGGCAGTGGAATCCACTCCAGGTTTTAGTGGAAACTTTCAAGACATTATCCTAGGTGCTTCACTCCTATACTCATGGGGTGTATACAATTGTTGCTAGTAAACCAATTAAGATAGCTGCCAAGAATTCAAAATGTTTCACACTGTCTAACAGCCTATTTTCCTAAACAATCCTTAATACGGCAATCAAATCAACCAGAGGCAGAATCAATTAGTGTGGCTCATTTCTTTGTTGAACTTTTACCTGGAAACATTTTATACTCCCTCCACCCCCCTGAAATTTAGAAGTGTTGAATCTTTTTACCAGATGGGATTTTTTCTCTCTCCACTCCTTAGCTACAAGCCCTTCGTCCTTATTCATACAAATAACCTTTTGTCCTTTGCAGAATACTGCCTTCTAGATTGGTAGCAAAAGGTGAAGAGATCAGGAGAAGAAAAACATATTCAGATTTATCATTATCCAAATCCTACAACTTTTGCTCTTTTTCCAGCTTCCTTTTTCTTGGTTATCTAAGGGGGGCTTTTGTTAACTGATGGCATCCTTCTGAAACTTTACTTTCTCCTATCCACTGCAACTGATTATATAGACTCTATTTCCAACAGATCTCTGAACTATCAGATTTCAAGCAACACATATTTCTCCTTACATCATGGCCAAACTAGTCATGGCCATAACATATTGCCAGTGTTTAGGCTGTGAGAAGGGAAGGCTCCATTTTTCAGTTTTGGTTTCTCTCTGTTTTTCATTTTTTCATCCTTAAATTCAGTTCTCCACATTTACCAGAGCTTGGAAGTAATTCATTAGGAAAAAACTATTTACTTATAATTTATTACTTTTTTGAGGAATGAGTGGGTAATTTCTTTACATTTTAATTGTAATAGGAGTAATTTCATTACTTTGAACTCTAATTGTAATGTTTCCAATGTTATTTTGGGGCATTACTTTGGGGGGAGCAGGGGAAACATTCTGCTTCTCTGATTCATGGATAAAAATCACGTGCTTCTGTGCAGCATTGCTCTTCCCTCATGCTCTATGGGTGTTTAGGAGGCGATGAGAGAGGAGGTGGAGAGCAAGATGGCGTGGAGTGGAGAAAAAATGGATAAAAATGGATGGTGGTGAAGAATGGAGTGGAGGGAGAAAGGAGCTGGAGGGGAAGGAGGCAGCGGCAGAATGGACATGAAGAACTGTGGAGGTAAGAGACAACAATGTGTAGGTGTGTTTGGCATGGAAAACTCTGAGTGGTGGTCTCTGCATCCCTCCCCACTTCCCCTCTCTTACCAGCAGAGAGACAAGAGCCAGAAGCTGCCTCCTCACAGCCACAGCTTCGGGGTGAGCGAGGGGCAGGCAGAAGTTGCAGCAGCAAGCAGCCAGGGTCCTAAAGAGCTGCTGCTTCCAGTTTCCTTTCCTGCCCTGCCTTTCTTCATAACAACCAGGATGTATCTTCATCGTCTGATGAAGGTATTCCCTGGAAGTTTTTTTGTGCAAATTAAAAAATCCCCCTCTCCATGGCAAATGCAAAGAGTTCCAATAAGGCACTTGTTAAAAATCATTGTATAGTTAACTTACAGTACAATATATACAAGTCTACTCAGAAGAAAGTCTCTTTACATTTAATGGAGCTTACTCCCAGGTAAATCAAATTGGGTATAGGATTGCACTAATTAGGCAAAATAAGGACTGGTTGAAGCCTTGAAGCTATGCTAATTTGCAGGGGAGAATATGATACTTTATAGTACAAATATGCATCAATCTGGTTAAGGGAAGTAAAATTTGATGCCTATAACACAAGAACCTGCAACCCAATACATGTCTACTCAGAAGTAAGTTCCATTGGCTTTAATAGGACTTACTCCCAAGCAAGCATGACTTGGAGTACACACTTACTTGGGAGTAAGTCCCATTGAATCCAATAAAGCTTGCTTCTGAGTAGACATGTATTGGATTACAGCCTTAGTGTCCTTTTGCAGCCATTTTAATTCTGCCTTCTGTACCTTCACAATGGCCATGTGAGGTAGGTTAGGCTGAGACTTAGGAACTGGTCCAAAGCAGTAAATAAGCAAAAACAATAATGAGTAAAAATTTAAAATGTGAAAATGCTCATGCTCAGAGTATTTTTGTCGTTGTTTGTCAAGGCTTTGTGTGTGTGTGTTTATGTCTACTGTCTCATAACTTCTTTTTGCCTGACAATGTTGTATTTCATGCTGTTACAGATTTCTTTTTTTTTAAATGCCCAAATTCTGTGGTTATTTTTTTTTTTGCTTGAGTTCTTTGCATGATTTAGGGTTGGCATTGCAGGAGATCAGACTCTTGTGCATTTAACAGCTATGGGGCAGGTAGAAATTAAATGGAGTAAGCCTTTTCTATTATGGAAATACAATTATAGGGAAAACTTCACCTGTTAACATTCTGTTTATCAGACATCTTATTACTTGTGTTTTCCCCGATTTGTTTCTGATTTGTGAATTCCATGACCATTCCCTCCCCCCATTTATCTTTGCAACAACCCTGTGAGATAGCTTAGGCTGAGATAATATATGTACATAAGTAGCAGTTGGTAGTTGTAGTTGGTACAATATTAATAAAGTATAGCTCCTGAAATGCTGAAATGTATTCTGGTCGAGTCCAGACCTATATATGTCTACTCGGAATTAAGCCTCATTGAGTTAAATGGATAAGTATATAGGATTGCAGATTAATTTTTACCTCTGAAAGGAACACACTGTCAGACATAGAATATAAAAGACATACTTTTCTGGACATGTTTGAAACAGGTGGGTAGGTGGGAAGGGTGTTGTGTTAATCTAATTGGGTCTTCAGCACAGTGCCCTTCAGATGTTGTTGGACTACAACTGTCATCAGTCTCAGACAACATAACCAGTTATCAGGGATGATGGAAATTGTAGTCCTACAACATTTGGAGGGCATCACATTGACTATTCCTGGTCTGTACGGCCCCACAAGTAACTTTTGTTGTTGCAATACATACAAGAACACAAGAAGAGCCTGCTGGATCCAAACAGTGGCCCATCTAGTCCACCATCCTGTTCTCACAGCAGCCAATCAGATGCCCTAAAGGGAAGCCCACAAGCAAGACCTGAGTGCACGAGCAGCACTCTCCTCACTTGTATTCCCAGCAGCTAATATTCAGAAGCATACTGTCCCTGACAGTGGACGTAGAACATAGCCATCAATGCTAGGTGCTGCTGATAGCTTTATCCTCCATGAATTTGTCTAATCCTCTTTTAAAGCCATCCAAGTTGGTGCCCATCACTGCTTCTTGTGGTAGCAAATTCTATCATTTCACCATATGCTGTGCAAGACTACATTTTTAATTGCAGGAGAAGGGATAACATTTATTCTGGTGGATTATTTTTGATATGCACATTTTCTGTTTACCTGTGTTATGCCTCTTACGTTCTACTTCTGACAGTTCAATCATGCATGCATGTCAACCCAGTGTGTTTAGTGGGACATGTACAGGATTAAGTTATACTGTCGACAAAAAAAAAAATACAGAGGCAAATCATAAAGTACTAAAGTTTGCATTTTTCTTTGACGATAGGGGATTGTCATATTGATAAAAATATGTTTTAGTTCAAAGGGGATCTGCAGTGTTTTCGCAGCACAACAATCCTGCTGGGAGGAAGGGCGGGATATAAATTAAATAAATAAATAAACAAACAAACAAACAAACACAGGTATGCCTTCAAGCACCACAAAAGAACACCTATTCCGTACTGGTGGCAACATAATGACTGTAAAAAGACATTCCTTGTCTGACATGCTCTTTGAGCAAAGATGAGACATAACAGAAATGTATTGTAAAAGCAGCATTTCAAGTGTAAAATTTGATTTTGAGTGAAAAAGTATATGTGTGTTGGGGTATCACCATTGCTGGGGTTGGGGTGGGGATGGGGGGTCGATGTGAGATTGTTATGCCATTCTGTTAATCTTATGGATAACAAAAAATATTCTGCTACCCTCTGTGTGTGTGTGTTTGTTTATTTTTAATGTTGTTTTAGGCTACTTAAATGTGCAGCAGCCCAGGCCGCCAGCTCCTTGTAGGCACTCCATTTTTTTAAAAGTAACTTAAGTGTAATTGTAATGATTGCTTTTGAGTAACAGTAATCAGTTACTTTCAGAGTAATTGTGATGGTAATTTATTACTTTTTGGGGTCATGTAACAGTAATTGTAATTTATTCCTTTTTAAAAGTAATCTTCCAAGCTCTGACATTTCCACATTAGTTCACTTTTTTTAATTTAAAAATTCCATGTGAAAATGAATCAGCATTTTAGCAAGAATTTCTCCTAATATATATGTTTTATATGCAATTTTGTCTAATATACTAATTGTTGCAAAGGAACTTTCTATAATAGAATACATTTTATGTTATTTTCACTGATATATGCATTTTTATTCAGCATGTGCATTTTTGTAGACATTACTCGGCTGGCGAGCTGTGCTACAAGTTTCAGAAAAGTGCAAATTTTGAAGGATGGCTGTGTTTCCGTTTTAAATTGTTTTGCCTTTCTAAATGTAGATTTGCCTTTAAATGCTAATGCAATTGAATTTCTCCCCATCCCTATCTGTGAGTGACATTGCTCTTGTAGCAAAAATAGTACCATGCACACGAAGGAGGTATTAGCGGGTTTGGGAAAAGCCTAAGATCTGCAAAAGTACCCACAAAAAATCCTAAGAAGGAACACCTAAACAGCCTAATGGAGACTGAACATGCTCAGTGGCCACAGAATGCTGACTGATAGGGGGGAGCAGAAAACTTGGGGGAAGGGAATGGAGTGGAGTGGCTGTAGTCCTGAATGGTAACATTCCACACTGCAACATTTCATTACAGATGTCACTTGTCATGACTAATAGCTACCAATAGACCTATCCACCATGATTTTGTCTAATTCCCTTTAAAGCCGTCAGAGCCAGTGGTCATCACCACATTTTATGAGGCAACAAATTTCACAAGTTAATTACAAGATGTGTGAAGAAGTGCTTTCTTTTGTCTATCTTATCTTTTGTCTACATTTAATACTATCAGGCATCCACATGGGTTTGTTCCCTTTGTCTTTATTCCCCACAGGTCTTTGATCATTCATATGCATTGGGGAGAAAATATCCTCTTAATACAGTCTGGAGTTATTTGGCGGAGGGTTGACTGAACCACATAAGCAAACCAAGCAGTTAGCCAGGGTGTCAGATTGCAAGAGATGCTCAACAGCCAGAAAGAGCAAATGAATCCAAGGCTTTTTGGGGGGGTGTGCCCCCACTTCACCCATGTACCATACTGCCCCACAATGATCTGCATTAGAGATTGACTCTCCTGTCTGAAGAACTTCTTAAATGGTTTTGCTTTAATGTTATATAAAAGAAGCAATTAGAAACATAGGAAAGCTTCCTTATGTGGAGTCAGATCCTGTGGTGCGATGGTAAATCTTAAAGAGCAGGAGCTCACTATGATAGCTCCCAGAGCCATACTCCCAAGGATGCAAGCAGTTGTGTTGATCCAGCAGCAGCACACTATATAACACTTAATATATTAGGGTCAGCTGACAGTTATAGAGTAGTGAGCTAGCAAAAAGTAGTGTTGTAGTTTAGCATGTTGAAATTTTGCTGAGGAGAGCTGGGTACACATCCCTTATCACTCATGAAGTTTACTAGGTGATCTTGGACCAGTTATTGTCTTAGCCTAGCCTTTCTAACAAACAGTGGCAGATTTATGGCCCTCTGTGCAGATCTTTTGGGGGCCCTGCCCATTCACCTTCATTATTATATTAAACACCCACTATAGTTTAATTGGGAAGTAGGAGAAATGAAGACCACAAGAAACTAAATACTAGAATTCAACAATGGCAAATCTTTGTCTGCAGTCACATTTCAAAGGTATCCTCCAAGTTAACAACATATAATAGCTTGGACATTCCTCAGCCAAGCAGGGCCCTACTTCTGTGTATACTGCATGTACCTATAAATGTGCTCCTGATAACAAGGTGATCATGTGCCATACCAGAGCTGTCCTTCAGTCCTCCAAGCTTAAAAAATTGGCAAGTACTGCTCAGGCAGACATCATTGCTCCTAATACAAAAGCAGTACCAGAGCTATGCTCCCTCTAGTGCATTCCCCATTGATCAGACCATTGTACGCACCAGTACTGGGAAACCTGTGGGGCTTCAAATGTTGTTGGACTCTAATTCCTATCAACCCCAGCTGGAATGTCCCAATGACCAGGAATTATGGGTGTTCTAGTTCAGCAGTACCTGAAAGGTTATAGCTTCCCCATTCCTGGCCTACTCTGGCTAACAGTGGCTCCCCAGGGTTTCAGATGGTCTTTCCCCCTGTTGGAGAATTCTTCTCCTTGGGAACTTTTGCTGGGGGTCCTTGAATAAATTGGAAGACATAGGCTTGGAGCAAAAAGGTAGGCCTTTATTTCTACAAGCACATGCAGGGTCAGTCCCCCAGAAAATCTGGAGACGACTGCACTGAGGCACTGTGTGCAAGCTCTTTTATAGAGTACAGTTACAGCATGTGACAATGATTTCACCAATCTCATGAGTTCTTGCCCACATAACATCACAGTTTCTCCTCTCTACAATTGTTCCAAACCAATCAGAAATCATTAGGAAACTTCAGTGGTGATTCCAAGATTCTGTCCATCCCATTAATGTCTCCATTGTCCTACTCTTAAAAGACTAATGAATTTTCAGGCCAGTACTATTGTGAATGTGCCTTCAAGCATACCTAGTACATTCCATATGCCATTGTTTCTGATCAGTCAGGCTGACCCAGGTACACCTGGAAATATTTGGACAAGTTCCTTGAATTAAGTTTGCCTCAACTTAGGGTGTTTGGGAATGTATGAGCACCCTCCAGTTATATTCCTTGCCATAGCGGTTCTTTTGTCCTTATACTTTCTCAGAAATCCCATTTCCTTACTTATAAAATACATCGCTCAAGAGAGGGGATTATATTTAAATCATTTTAAAATCCCACAGACTCGGGAAAAGACTGGGTGACTCTGGCTAACTAGTATTTTTCAGCCTCAGAAATATAGAGGAGGCAGGCCACCCCAGAGCACCCTTTTCTTAATGAAAACACACTTATAAAGTTGTAAATATAACACACTGGGTTATTTTTAAAATCATTATTACATCTCACTATTTATCCTCATTAAACATTTAATAATTATTACAGACTTTTCCCCTAGGTGGCATTATAGCTTTACCCAAGAGTCAAACATTGGCGATTCCTACTTATTACATCAATCACAGCTTGGCTCACAGGTAATGCTCCTTGATTTCAAACAATAGGGTAATTAATCTCTGTCAGTCATGCACTGGCCAATTTGGCAAGAACCCAAGAGTTCAAACTAAGTTTACTTTGCCTGCTTTTTCTATAGATTTTAGGATTCTCTGTGAGCCTATTCTCAACAGGCCTTCAAGCCTGTGCTAAATTCCTTATGATCATAAAACACATTCCTTCTTAATATCCGTGATTATATATGTGTGGATATTTAAAATTGCCCATTACCCCAACCTACCTAGAGATGTCAGGATTGAATCTGGGAGGGACATTTTACATGCAAAGAATATGCTCTACCACTGAACTACAGCCCTTCCTGTAAAGAAATTAAAAAAACTCAAAGCAAGTGAAGGCATACTTTTTATATAGTGGACGAAAAGAGGAAAACTCCTCAAAGTGCCTAGCCAGCAAACAGCTAAAAATGAAAACAAAAGTCATTTTATTGCTGCCTAATGCATTTTGGGTGACAAAGGCCCTTTGTCAAGGGCAATCTAGTGGAAGTCACACTGACAGCAGCGTGAGACTTCCACTAGATTGCCCTTGATAAAGGGTCTTTGTCACTCGAAACGTGTCAGGCACAAATAAAACTACTATTGTTTTCATTTTTGGCTGTTTGCCGGCTAGGCACTTCGAGGAGTTTTCCTCTTTTCATCCATGATACATTTGGGGTGCCTCCCTCTTTGTCTTCTCATCATACTTTTTATATAGACCAACTATTGTGCAGAAAGCTGATTTCAGGATTCTTTCTCTGTCAAGCTAGAGACTCAAGAGGGAAAAATCAGCCTTGTTTTGTGGAATGCCACCATGGGCCAATCCATGATGTATTATGCTTGTGGAAGTGAAGCCTGAATGGCACAGAATGTTCAGCTGTCTTGCTTCACTGCTAGAGGACCTTTACTGTGCCTAAGGCAGTGTTTTTCCATAGCTGAAAGTGGAATTAAAATGGAGATTCCACACAGAGCTTGGAATAGCACTATATTATCCAGCAATACCATTCTCTGTGGCCAAGATGCTTCTATAATGTTTAATCACAAGCAAGTCCTGTTCAGCATAGGTTCTTTCTAATCTCAATTAAATATTTCCTGTTTTAAGGACCTGCCCATTATATTTACTCCTGATTGTATCAGCTGGGAGAATGATGACAAATAGGCTGTTAATTGCTTGATCAGCATCTCTTAATTGCTGCAGTGTCGGTTAATTCTGTGTCCTGCAAATTACTAGCATCCTTGCATTATTTTACATAATAAAATAGCCTGTGGCAGCAATGGCACCTCTTGAAGTCTTCTCCTGGCACCCACAAGGTCTCTGATCCCTCCTACTTACTCTTGATCATGAGCTGGTGGAAGTGATTCGCTTTTTCTCCTTTGAAAAGTTCCTAATGTTGAGAGAAGATTGATTGATTAGATTTATATCCCTCCCTTTCACCCAGTAGGAGCCCAGTTGGATAGCGGCACTATTTCCCATTTCGTGATTCAGCTCAGTGCTCTTTTAAAGGCTCATATTAACTCTACAGGATCCAACTTTTAGTCAGATCCCTTGGAAAACTGTGTGTGTATGCATGCTTTCTCTCTTTCTGTCTTTCCAGGGAGGAGAGGGTGTTGCTGATCCAGGGAAGAGTAGTGAGTAGAAAGGATGGCATCCACTAGCAGCACTCACTTGAAAATCCAAAAGTTCCTACAGTGCCTAAGAAAGGTGGCAAGCCCAGCCTTAAAAGATGCATATTTTCATGAATTACAGCTCTTGTCACTTGTCCTTTTTTGTCTTATATTTGTGTCCCCCATATAATACCAGTGTGTATTTTATGGTGGGAACTAATTACAGACATTGTGTTGTACAGAGGAAAGATCTAAAGGCATGCACAAATTCAAGGCCAGTTTTAGAGACATGAAAGTAGACTTCCATTAGTTATCTCTAGCTACTGCTCATTTCCTTTCTATACATTTCTAACACTTAGAACTCCAAAAACAGCACACATTTTCCTCTCTGGGGCTTGTTAAGGATCTATTTATTTATTTATTTTATTTTTAAATTTATTCCTGCCCTTCCTCACAGTAAGAGCCCAGGATGGCTTTTTTTTTTTTTACAGTCACAAGGTCATAGAATCAGACACCATCAAAAAGCTTGTTTGCCTTTTGATTACTCTGTCTTATCCTTTCAACACTTCGTGGTGCGCCCCAAATTTAAAAGGGCAATCTGCAGTATTCTCTATATAGTCGACTCAAGGTCAGACAGTGACAAAATGATAGAGCTCAGGTAAAGAAAAAGAGGGTAAACCCCTCCAAATTGCCCATAATTTTCTGCTGTCATGTACTTTTGGTATGATGAAAATATATTTTACAAATGTAAGTGGCGAAAGGTCGGCCAAATAAAGGAATCACCTTTTCCCTCGCTGAACAGCCCAGTGTTGACATCAATATTCTATCTTCCCAAGCACAAATGAAGAGGCTTGTCTAATAAGGTAAGCTGTGAGCCTATTTTGAAAGCTGTGTGTTGTTATACCTGGACTAAAGCCCTGGGCTCCTGCTGGGAGGAAGAGCGGGATATAATCAAATAATAAATAATAAATAAAATAAATAAAGCTAAATCAAACAAAGCTGATTCCCCATTTTGTGGAATTTAAAACCCATCATTAACTATTCTCCAATATTCTTTTGCTGTCCTCTCTTCAGCCAAAGCCCTCTTTTAAGGGAGTGAAAAGATCTTGGCAGTGTACACCGGCAAAATTGTACAGCTAGATAAAAAACTGTGTGATAAGTTAGATAAATGTTCCCAAGTTACCAGGTACTATGTGATGGCTGGGCTATAACAATCAAAAATGAATAGCTGGGGACAAGCTATAAAAATCAAAAATGAATAGCTGGGGACTCTTTATCTTCTTTTGGAACATTAGAATGTTTGGAAATCTTCTGAGGAGAAAAAATACGACCAAAAACACAGCCCTAGTATTCTTCAATCACCTGAGTCCAAGTTGTTTAATTATGTCTCTCAACTCTGCTATATACGGAGTTTAATGGATTTCCTTGGATGAAGAGGGACATAGCCTGAGAATGTAGAATGTATCATTGAACCTCAACTAATTTGGAATTTGGCTGGGATGGGAATTAGAAACAGAGGCTGGAGTAACTCTGCTGAAACAGATGCAGTTGTGTGCCTCTGTGCTGTGTCTGCATGAATGGAGGGGAGCTGAATAAACTGAATGATCACTTTATTAGGACTGTGCTACAAGGGCAGGGCCAGTGCAGAGCTTGGAAGATTACTTTTAAAAAGTAATAAATTACAGTTACAGTTACATGGCCCAAAAAAGTAGTAATTACCGTTAGAACTACCATTGCTCTGAAAGTAAATTATTACTTTACTTTTCCTCCAAAGTAATCGCTACAATTACATTTCAGTTACTTTAAAAAAAACCGCCTACAAGGTGCTGGCCTTGGCTGCTGCACATCTAAGTAGCCTAAAACAACATTAAAAATAAACAAACACATACAGAGGTAGTAGAATAATTATTTTTATTCATAGCAATGGTGGTCTCTGCTGGTAAGGGAGGTGGGGAGGGAGGCAGAGGCCACTACTCAGATCTTTGCATGTCAAACCAAGTGCACACACCCCCACTCAGCCAGCCAGCACAATCTCTCTCACTTAACCACCTCCCGGACCCTGCCTTGCCACCAAGTAAGGGACACTCACTCAAGCAAACATTTTCCCCTGAGATGCAAAAAAGTTAAAATACTGCAAATGCAGCATAGTAGCCAGAGAGGGTGGTGGAGGCCACTTTGTGTAAACACACACACACACACACACACAGAGGGAGAGAGGGAGAGAGGGGGGGAGAGGGGGAGAGGGGGAGGGAGAGTGTGTGTGTGTCATCTTTCACCTCCACAGTTCTTTATCTCCATTCTGCTGCTGCCGCCTCCTCCTTTATCCATGTTCTTGACCTCCGGATCCTTTTTCCCTCCACTCCATTCTTCACCACCACTATCCGTTATTTAAAATAATTGTTTTCTCCACTCCACCCCGTCTCACTCTCCGCCTCCTCCCTCGTCGCCTCCTACCCACCCACAGAGCATGAGGAAAGAGCAACACTGCACAGAAGCCCAGTTTGAGGCACATGATTTTCATCCACAAATCAGAGGAGCAGAAGACTTCCCCTGCTCCCCCCCCAAATAATGCCCAAAAGTAATTCTGGAAATGTTACAATTACTCCACAAAAGTAGTAAAATTACTCCTAGTTCTATTACAATCAAAATGTAAAGGAATTACCCACTCATTACTCAAAAAAGTAATGAATTACAAGTAATTCGTTACTTGTAACTAGTTACTTCCAAGCTCTGGGCCAGTGGTATCATTAGGCCAACTAGGCAGCCGCCTAGGGCACAGACCTCAGAGAAGCGCAGTACTGACCTTTGAGGGGCACATTTTTATACAGATTAGTTTTTTTAACCCTTGGAAAAAATGCCACTAAAATAAATTTAGCAGTTTCAAGTTTTGTGTTTTTCATTTTTTCTACAAGACATCTGTTTTTGAAAATTGAAGTTAGCAATTTTTTTGGGGGGGTGTGCAAGTAGTTAGCCTTGCCTAGGGCACAAAATAGCCTGGCACCGGCACTGTACAAGGGCAATGACTGCTCTCCCCCCAAAAACACTATGATGAACCCTCTATATTCTGTTGCATTTCAGCAGTGCTATCTAGACTGTCTGGATTTTGCCCCGCTGCAAAGAACCCTAAATAGACAGCTGTCCAGTGTTCTGTTTCTGAACATATATCCTAAAGTTAATGTTTTTCACACAGGCTAACTGTGAAGAACTGGCTAACTCCATGATAGGTAAATACAGAGTCATTAAGATATCAATGACTCTGCATTAGCAGAATTAGCTTCCAAGTAAATCTGTGGTTGGTTACCTAGACCACTGACATCAGAGAGGGGGCTTATTTTGCCATACCAAACAACAATCTGCCTCAGATTTCCATAAATATGTGTGAATTCATTCTCAGTCTTCATCTTCCTAGAAACAATTGATCATGAGTCCAAAGAAGCTATCTCTCAAAACCTTCAAGTAACTCTGCACATGCTCTGAAACCTAAGACTCTGTTCAAGCAGGTAACATGTAACCAGCTAGATTAGATTGTCCTTACTGACTTTATTTACAATCCTGTGTGTGATTGTTGTCTTTCTTTACTTTCCTGTTCCCCCCCCCCCACTTTCTCCAAATAAACTGCCATTTTCTACTTGGATATTTGGCTTCATTGATATAAAAAGGAATTTCTCACTTCAGCCTTCACCATATATTAGAATCCTTGATTATTAAAGCTACCCCTTTGTGTTCTAAGGAGAGTTTACAGGTTCTGTAAGATTAGGTATAGTTAGTAATTTTATTGGATATAGAGACTACTGCTATCAAAGCTGGAACGGACTTCATGACTGGGTCAAACATCAGTTAGAAAGGTTAGCTTTTATTGGTGTCAGTATGCCATAAGTAGGTTTGTAAGATTTTGTGTTTCTGGGCTTCGGAAAAGTAAATCCAAAACATCTTGTTTATTTTGTACCTAGAGGTTGGTTGAAGAAAGGGGTCCTGGGCAATAAAATTCAGAGGTTCCCCATGCAACTGAACAGACAAAGGTGTGGCAGGAAGGAGGTTCATCCTGTCTGGTGGTGGTCTATCATAAGTCTTTTCAGGAGGGAACCCTTATACAGTAAGGGAGTTGGCCAGTAAGGAAAAGCCATCCCCAATCTATTGCAATGTAATTCTTTGGAAGTATTCCCAGTGGAAGTGCAGTGTATGAATGTGCTACAAATAGGGATTGCTTCCTTACCAGTAAGTATCTTATTGGTCTCCAAATCAGACTCTGGTATACAGAAGATGGAAGGGAAAGAACCTCTATTTGTAACCGATTCACATCCCATTGATATTGAGAATCACTTGTCAAGGTTACAGACAGACAGGGCTTTGGCCTTGTGGATCTAGATCCAAGAGGACATTGGGAAAGGTACCTTCAATAGGCCTCACTCCCTGCACAGGCCCACCTCCTTGCCACTGTCACTGCTGCCCGTTCACTTGTCCTCTTCCACTGGGCCCAGTGTGTAACACCCCCAGGAAGAAGAGGACAGGGGAGGTAGAGACCGCTGCTCCTTCACCTCACTCTTGTCATTGCTAATACAGTTAGGGAGGATAGGTGAACAAGCAGCAATGGAAGAGATTAAGTGGGCAGCTTTATCCCAGGCTGCATCTGTATTGGACTTGAAGATGGTTTTGTATATGTTCTTGTTCTTGTTAATCATTTTGGGATGTTTCATGGGAAGCAATTCACAAATGAAATAAATGAACAAACAAGACAGATAAGTAGGGATGGGGGCTCTGGAGGTCAGCAGTGGGGTCCCTGCTGGGTTATGAGCCTCAGCAGTTGCATAAACAATGCTGATCCCTGATGCTAGACCTGGGCTGCGTGCACATTGGATGCATATCCATACCTTTAAAAAAACTCTAAATGGGAAGATACATGAAATGGTGTGACTGGTAGGCCCATTTATTGCCCACCACCTGATAGAAAAAAAATCTAAGTATTTAAAACCATTTTGTGTTTTCCACCCTAGAGGCTTTTGTGGCATCAGGGCATATTACTGAAAAGTCAATTGGAAGAAACTCCTTACATCTACTTATCTAGTCAGTCAAGATGTACAGCAAGAGAAATTTTTAATCACCACAAGGATAATTGCTACTACATAAACACATTGCCTTTTGTCCTGTCTGCTCATCAATCTATAGGGATGGAAATTCTACCTTGTAAATCTGCTGCTGTTTTGCCATCTTGACCTGTTAACAGAACAGCAGCTCCTCTAGGCTCCCAGAAGAATCATACCCAAAGGGCGGACAGTGCACACTTTTCTTACAACTACTTCTCAGAGTCTCTTGGGCAGCTTTCCAACAAGTTTTTAAGATTTCTTACAGCCTTCCCAAGGTACCATTTCCCCCCTGTAATCCATCAAGCAGAAAGCCTGTAATCTAATTGAGATTTCCAATGGTTGTAAATATTTCACTGTAATAACACAGGTCACAATTCATTAGCCTCACATCATTAGCTCCAGCACTTAATATCAGCGGACCTCATTTTTCATTTTTAAATTCACCACCTTTGAAACACCTGAAGTGTTGCAGTGACCTCTAAAGTATATAGACAGCGAGAGCGATTCAATTGGTCGCATTGGTTTTCATGCCCTTCTGCCTGGGAAGAAGTTGTGCTGTCATGCTCCTACTGATTATAGATAAGGACATCATAGTTCTTTTTTCTTGTTAAATATCTATGCATATCTTTCTTGAGCATAAACTTGAACTGAAGAATACATTAATCAGCCTCTAACCCAAATGTTTGTAGTTTCATGTGATCCTCATGGGTAATATCATAGCAGAATTATTTGGTGATCATGCAACAGTTGGGGTAATGTGGGGGATTGCTCTACAAAAGTGTATTTTTTCATCTTCCTGTCTTCTAATTCTCATTTTGTTGCTCATTGTGACTGCCCTTTTAATAGCCTTCAAGTGAGTATAACCAGATACATTCTCCTGATTCTATTTCCCCTCCCTGGAGCTAGCTGTCCCACCTCACCTGCCTTTTGTAACATCTCCTAGGTTACTGACAGCTCATGAGGTGATTGCCTGAAACAGAAACAGTAATATAGATGTTGTGTGTCTGTGTGTCCCAATATGTCTTTATATGCATGACCAGTCCTATACGGGTTCCAGTACTATTTGTAACTTATCACTTCTTATTATTCAAGTGATTCAAGCAGTAGCATAAAACAAAAAGAGAACTTTTATTTTTATACCAATAGCATTTCTCAGACATGCACGTATAGCATAATGCTCTTAAGCATAATGGTTACACTGTCCCAGATCCAACTTTACCTAAACTCTCGCTCTCGCTCTCAATATTTCCTCTTTTAACCTTTTCCTTTCCTAGCACCTCAGAATCTCAATCTGATCTTATTATTTTATTTATTTATTTATTATTTGATTTATATTCTGCCTTTCCTCCAGCAGGAGCCCAAGGCGGCAAACAAAAGCGCTAAAAACAGTTTAAAGACATTATGATAACAGACTTTAAAATACATTAAAACAAAATGGACTACGACCTGGGAGACCAGGGTTCAAATCCCCACATAGCCATGAAGCTCACTGGGTGACCTTGGGCCAGTCACTGCCTCTCAGCCTCAGAGGAAGGCAATGGTAAAACCACCTCTGAATACTGTTTACCATGAAAACCTTATTCATAGGGTCGTCATAAGTAGGGATCGACTTGAAGGCAGTCCATTTCCATTTTCAAACATGATTGCACAGAAATAAATCCCATTGAACTCAAAAAGTATGCAAATGTTCAAACCCACCCTCCCATCTCCTCCCTCTTGCCCCTTCCCTCCCCCTTCCTTTGCCCCTCCCTAACCATACCCATCCCCTTCCAATACCCTCCTTCCCCTTTCCCCTCCTCTTCCTCCTCCCCATGGCCAGTTTTACCTATCTTAAGCATGATTGCATGGAAGTAAATACCATTGAACTCTATAAGCATGCAAATGATCAGACCTGCTTTTCCCTTCCTTCCCCTCCTCCTCCCCTCTTCCTTCTTCCTCCTCTCCTACCCACTCCAGCCCTCCCTCCCTCCGCCCTAGTCAGTTTTACCTATCCTAAGCATGATTGCATGAATAATGAGGGAAATAAAATTTTCTAGTTTAGATTCTCTGTAGAAACATTAGTAACACAGGAAAGAAGCAAAGTAAGAAGAACACCAACAAACATACAAAAATGTAATTCTCCATCTTTGAAGATGGCAGGTGTTGCCACCACTCACCATATGCTCAGAGGCACATATTACCAAATTCTTGCAAGCTACACAGCAAGTGGATTGGACTGTGAAAGACCAACCCAAATGGTGTTTGCTTTTTGACAAATTTGTAGGGCAGTCCAATATCTCAGAAAGGAGGTCAGGTCTCCTGCTCCCCTGGTGCATTCACTATAGCTGCCAAATTTCCCTGCTTTTAAAAGTTTGATAGAAATATCTGTGGACTATAGGTACGTTCTTAAACGTCAAGGTTTTTTGCCTATTAGTGAATTTTATCACATTCCTGAAGAAAGCTAAAAATGTTATTGTACCTTTGCCACAAGTGAAGTTGGTGAAACCATTCCTACTCAGTAATGCCATGCCATTTGACCATTAAAAAGCAACACCAAGCACATAGTAGCTAACATATAAGCTATTTTTGTTATTAATAATTTCTAACCACTGAAGGAGTGCCTTAAATCAATATAACATTGCTAATGCATTTGTACATTATTATTTTCTGTATACTGAGTTGGAGATAATTCAGGATTAAAAGGCAAGAGAAACTCCAACAAACATATATTTTTTTTAAATTTGGAGAGATAGATTTTCTATGGCTGTGTACACACTAACCTGTTTGTGATTACCTCCACATGCTGTTTTCAATCTAGATTGATTCTAGATCCTGCCATCCACAAGGGACATATGTGAAATCCCTCCCCTTGATTAGGTTGCCCATGTGTTTACTCCCTTAATATGCCCAAGGTGAATGAAGAAGTGGCAGTTGCAATCTTGGTATACTCCCACCCACAACATCACTGGGCAAAAGTGTGGATATAGCCCCCATTGCCTGGACTGTCTACATCTTTTTTTATATGTTTTAAAATGGACACAATGCAGGGTAATGAAGAATCAACCTGCAATGAGTTTTTAATTTCAGAATGAAGCCAGTTTCTCAAGAAGTGCTCTTCAGGGGCAAAAAATATGTGATAGATCTAGATTGTGTGTGGACTATGTAGGAAAAATAAGTACTCTGTCTTCATTAGAGATGTGGGAGAATATCCGCTAAATCAGACTTAGTGCCAGATTTTGATCAAATTCAGCAGTCTGCTATCTTTTCGGACTGGCACTGATTTCTTGCGGCGGGCTGCGGCTGTAATCAGCATGGATTTTTTGCAGCCATGACTGCAATTAACACAGGGTGGTTCCCCCCCATTTTACGTAATTATCTTCGCAATTTCCTCTAAGTTGCTGCATTCGTAACACTGTTTTTTTATTAAGAAAGCTTAAAGTTTAGCAAGAAAAAAGATGTTAAAATAGTACTGCAAACAAAACAAGAATAGTGAATAGCAAAAGGGAGGGGAATCATTAAGCAGCACATCGGTTAGCCCAAGGCAAGAGACAGACTCAAAGGCGATTATCTGCCTCATTGATGTGTAAATAGGAAAACAAACATGTTGAACACCGTGATGTGATGATTTACTTAAGTATTTACTTTAAAAATTATGCACTTTTTTCACTACCAAAAAAACCCCCACAGCCCAAATCACCCCCCAAAAACCCACAGCACATTGAATCGGCAAGTGCCGAAGCAAGCAGGAACAAAAAAAGGCAGTTTGGGACCAAACAATGGACTATCAGAATACAAGCAGATTGGAACTAGGCAGCGAACCTCATCCCTAGTCTCCACTGGTTCTAGAATAAAATGTTGTGTGTACTGAGCCACATCTCCATTTCCACAAATACAGTGTCTTGATTCATACTGTACTACCTTATTCTGCCCTTTTAAGACTGCTATGTGAACCATCTAATATCATAAAGCAGAAAAAGCCCTTCTCTGAGAATGAGGACTCAAATTTGACAGATACTTTTTGCGAGCATACTGTGATTTTATGGTATGAAACCATGGAGAGAACTTAAAGTCAGCTAATGCTGCCAAATTGTTTTGGGCTGCCAAATCTTGAAGCTTGTTCTCAGTTTCAGACTTGGCAGCAGTTAAATTAACCCTGTAAAATAAACCTCAGAAAACTGCCGTTACCGCATTAGATTGGTTGTTGTCTCCCACCAGGAGAATCTCCCATCACTCGTAGACAGTAACTCAAGCCAATAACTAAAGACATCATTAATACTGTGAATTATCCCATTTCTGAACTTAAAAGCACAGCAGGCATATTTGGATAATACTATTGCCTATTGTTTTTCGTGCTTTTGTTCGCTGCCCTGGGCTCCTGCTGGGAGGAAGGGCAGGATATAAATCAAATAATAAATAAATAAATAAATAAAAATGATTAGGGCCCCCATAGCTCAGCCCCACATGCAATTTGTGAGTGAACTTTTGCAAATTTCAAACCAGACAGAACCAGTTTGCCCCAATGCTGTTTCCAAAATCTCAGCATACTTCTCAAGCTGTAGATTTGGCTGTTTGCAAAGGCTCCAAAGAAAACATCCAGATATCTATATTTTACAAGTTTTACCTCCTGCTATGCCAGGAATTCAGTGAGATCTTCTCAAATCTCAGCATGACAACCCTAAAAAGCTGCTGCTCCCTTTTTTTCCTTTTCCTTTAAAAACAAAAACCGGCCAACACATCGCAATCACACTTTTTAAAAATAGAAAAGTACAGTATATTCAGAATATACAAATCTAGAGATCTAAATCTGCTATGAGGCAAAACTACTACTAAGTTCAGAAAATACATGATTTATGTCAGAGGTGAATGAAAAAGGATAAGAATATATGGCAGGAGGCCAAATGAGCCCACTGTAAGGTTTACCCAGGGGTTAAAATTATAAGTTTTAGCCAAATGTTAACACAGCCTGTAGTCCCTGTCCATGAGATATTTAACCAGGACCGACAGTTAATCTGTGGATCCCCAGATGTTGTTGGATTCCAGCTATCATCAGCTCCAACCAAGACTGCCAATGGTCAGAGATGATGGGAGTCATAGTTCACATCACCTGGAGGGCACCACTTGGCTATTCATGCCCTAATTGATCCCTATTTAGGAAGTCAGCTTGCAGCCTTACCATCTACTCACAGTGGAATCTTTCTACTGAATCTTCTCTTTGACAAGTAGCCACCTCTTTTTTATATAGACTCTTACACACTCTCCAGTTCTCCGAGTGGTAAAAACTGCCAGGAGCATTGTTTCAGGATTTAGTTTCAATGAAATCACACTGGAGCTGCATAGTCCTTTTGTAATATTTGCTTTATTTAAAGATATGCAAGCTGAGCAGGGAAGAAGCAATGCACATTCTTTCAGCAGCTAGTAAATTCACTGATGCTGTATCAGATCCCCAGAGAGAAACTAGCATGGCTCCCCATCTGCCCCCACAGCTGCAGCTCAGCTTCAATTAGAAACTCTCGACTCTATGGCTTTTCAAACTGAAAAGGGCACTTTTGCCTTCTCCATGCCCTACTCTTCTGCTGAAAGGGTGACACTTCATCCAAACTATAATGGGCATCTCATTTAAAAAGAAAGTCTTTCAGTTATCAGGAGGCCATCTATCATCATACTAGGTTGTATCCAGCAAGGTTCTACTCAAAGTAGGTTCACTGAAATTAATGAACGTATGCTAATTGTGTTTATTAACTTTAATGGGTCTACTTTTAGTAGGACTAGGATTGGATACAAACCTGTTTGTTTATATGCACATCCTTAGCCTACCCTTTAATTTCTTATGGGTGAAGCCACTCAGGGTGGTTTGAAAAAAATGGACTGCCTTCAAGTCGATCCCGACTTATGGTGACCCTATGAATAGGGTTTTCATGGTAAGTGGTATTCAGAGGTGGTATACCATTGCCTTCCTCTCAGGGTGGTTTAGAACATATTAAAATGACAATATCACAGTCAAATAAAATCATCAAAATAAAATACAATAAAAGCAGACACAACAGTGAACAAAAAAACAGCACTTCAGATTAAAACATTGTGTACTTGGCCTGGCACTGGAAAACATGGATTGTGCAAAGCATAGTGTGTTAACAAACCAAGGCCACATCCACACCAGACATTTATTCCACATTCCCAGAATTCTCTGGGAAAAGGAGCTGACTGTTAAACCACTCTGGCCATTAGAGCTCCATCGGAGGAATAGGAGTCTCCTAACAACATTCAGTGCCCTTCACAAACTACATGTCCCAGGATTCTTGAGGTGAAACCAGGGATGTTTAACGTGGAATAAATGTTTGGTGGGAATGTGGCCCAAGATAACAAACCATGATTATAAATGAACTTACACATTTTGATGAAATGAAAAACTCATTTGTTACAAACTTTGAATGAAAGCTTCAAGTGTCCTTCCCTCATGTGCAAAGCAGGGTGGAGGTGGGGAGACACACAAGCCCAAGCCTTGCCACTGAACATTCTCCTCACAACATAGTTTATCGCTTCACTTTAATTCAGTCACAGTGATATGCCTCAGTATTTCTCCTAGCTTTTGTTTTTTCTCTTGCATTTCCTTACTTCTTCCTCATACCTAACCACATCTGCTTCATTGCTGCCCAGCACCATGTTCCTTTAGCCTGCCTGCGGGGAACCAATCTCTGCTTCTCACCGGGAGCACAGCCCTATCCAGCTACTTGTTAAAATGTTCTTGCTTAACCATCCTGCTGGGTACTGAGAGAAGGGTGATCATGCTGTATTCTTTATACACTTCCAGAGGTTGATGTAAGACTCAGCAGCAGTCAATGGGGTGGCATAGGTAGGGCAGTGTGGCATACCTGGCTTTCCAATGCCAAGCACTGCTGCCGAATGCCAAGAGGGGAGGGGCAAGGAGTTCAGAGTGGCATGGGTGAAGCAGGAGACTCTTCTACCATTGCACTGTGCTGAACTCCCCACACCTCACCACTCCTTCTCTTTGTAAGCAGCACCGACACTCAGTGTTGGGAATACAGATGTGCAACACTGCCCTGCTCCACTGACCACTGCTGATAAACTCTCTCTCAAGATTCCTGATCCTGCAGGGAAGGAAAAGAGGACCACTCTGGAACATGATAGTTCTCCACAGAATTATCTGGATAGAAAGGATCCAATGAATCACGTAGTCCAATTATCTACCATGACATTTGTGAATCTCCTGTGTGCCCCCCCAAATATTCACAGCCAATTTTGCCACTGCCAGCCCTGTCCTCTGCCTAGTTTTGTAAAATATTATATTTCCTGCCCATTTCCTGCTTACCAGCATGCTCTGTGGTCAGCCCTCTGAGAGCTTCTCCTAGCAGAATCATGGCAGCCAGCTCAGTGGGCAGACCACAGAACATCAGGACTGCTTGGCTAAACAATTAATGGCATTCTCTTTTGCCCACTTTAATTATCCCCATTAAACCAATAAGGACACTGTGGTAGAGACATGCTGATATCCTACAGATATTTCTAGGAGCTCAAGTGGCAATTTTCCTTCACAACAGTTTTGTGTGGTATACGCTAGACTGAGAGTGACTTACCAGAAAAGCCTTCCATAACCATATTCATCTATCACACCAGCTCTCTGCTAACATCTAGTCTCATAACAAGTGTCCCGCCCAGAGCCGAAAGAATGAGGCTGGAGCGTGTGTGCAAGTAAATCTCATTTTATTAGAGTAATGGATACATCAAAAGCATTGCGCTTCATAGGAAACCCTAAGCTAACTCACTAAAGTCCCTAACTAAACTCTAGACATGCTCTGCAGCGTGTGAAGGAAGTTGACTCAGCAACCCCCCCCCCGGGAGCAGCAAGCTTATATAGGAAATGTTTTTGAACGTAATCTCTGACTCCTTCGTAATTCCTGTCTTTGCCCTGTCCGTTTCTCGCAGCGGCGGGAACGAGGAGACAGGGGCCGCACCTCCACTTGCTCATCTGAAGACACCTGCTCCCGAGCAACAGGCTCGAGGTCAAGAGGTGGTGCCTCATTGGAATCCTCCTGGGAACTGCTTGGGAAAGGAGGAGCTGGCACTGCTTCTGAAGCTTCCTCCCACAAGTTCTCTGCCTCAACTGGGGGCGGTGCACTCGGCTCCTCGGAAAGGGCGTTACTCGTGGGAAATGGCTGAAGAGCAGGTTGCCCCCCTCCCTCACGCTCCTGCGCAGACACAACAATCCCCAACTCTGCTTCTTCTGACTGCGGAGGCGCCTGAAATTCATGCCTCCCCCCTTCCTGTCCCTTCTGAGTTGGCTGCAGCGTAACAACAAGGATATTTTACTTATTGCAAAAATGCCTCAATATTAACACAGATATGGACTAAAAGGCAGGACTTTAAGCACGGAAAGCCTTATAGATTGGTATGCAATCCTTCCCAGTTTTCATTTAGATAACATTTCAGCAGATAAAACGTTAACTACAGTAGGGCCCCGCTTACTGGCACTTCGCTTTCCGGCGTTCCGCTAATGCGGCGGTGAGAAATTCCCCGTTTTAAAGCCAGTTTGGGGCTTTTGCGGCATTTTGCGGCATTCTCGCGGTATTTTCACGCAATGCACAACCCATTATCCTCAATGGGCGATTTCCGCTTTACAGCAGCAGTCCGGAACGGAACCTGCCGTATAAGCGGGGCCCGCCTTTATCGGTAAGCATCTCTGATTTTCTGATATCCTTTCACCTCCAAATCTGAAGCAGATATCGAATTACATAACCATTTTTTTAAAAAATGTCTTCATTGTGTCCAACAGCATCCTTATCAATGAAAGAAAGCAGCACTTTCAGCCTTATTTCATAGATAAAGGCCAAAATATGTTCTGCCTGCTTGCCCTGATAGAATTTACAGCATGCTACTATTCACAGGATTTCCTACTGTGGATTCTAAACCTGAAATGATGCATAAACCATACGTGCTTATATCACCATAGGTAATATATATATATATATATATGTATATGTATATGTGTATATATATATATATATATATGTATATGTGTGTGTGTGTATATATATATATGTATATATATATGTATATATATATATGTATATATATATGAATATATATATTCTCTTCTGTGCTGCCAATAGAGACAGGCAAGCTCACTTTGCCGGGGGGATATGCAAATATGGATCTCTGGAGGTAATGTATTGTTAATAGCCAAGTGCAATGAAAAAATGGGCAGCCTGGCTGTTGAAATCTTCTCTCCTACCATCTCCATTCCTAGTACAGTTCACGTTTTCATACCCGAGTTCAGTGACACCTCCCCAGACTCCAGTAACTTAATGTTTCTATCCTACCACTATTTCTTAGGCTGTTAAATTATGAATTATAAGCTGACATTATATACTATGAAAGCCATTTATCTGGATAGCCTGGCCACAGTTATGCACACTCTGGTAACCTCCTGACTTAATTACTGTAATGCGCTCTATATCGGGCTATCTTGAAGACCATGCAGAAACTGCAGCTCGTGCATAATGTTGCTGCTGGAATGCTGGCTTGCATGTCAGTCCATAGACAAATAATACATGTCCTTCAGGATCTGCACTGGCTGCCAATATGCTACAGGGCCCATTTTAAGTTGGTGATGCTAATACATAAATCCCTGAATTACTTGGGGCTAGGTATTTGTCAGAATGCCTGCACTCGTACCCAGGTCCAGGGCTTGAGGTCGGCTGAGGGGGCTCTTTTTGTTGCCCTACCAGCAATGGTTGTGTGTTGTGTGGGATCTCAGGGGAGGGCCTTCTCAGCATTCACATCCTGGCTGTGGAATTCCCTTTCCCTGGAAGCATGGATAACAATGTCCATAATAAGCTTCTGTCACCTAGTTAAATGTATCTGTTCACCCAGGCTTATGGCAGATTAGAATAAACCCACTCTAGATGGATCTGATATAGTACTGAAATTGTTGCCATGTTGATTTTACTTTTGCTTTAGTGTTTAAATGTTATATTATTTTAACTGATGGTCTTACTGACTGTAATGGAAACCACTCTGAGGTGAAAAGCAGCATAGAAATGCTGGAAATAAAGAAATAATAAATTAAAACCCCAATAACCTGTTTAAAAAATGAACAAGACACTGTTGCCACACGTGCTATAAAAGTGGGGTGGGATGCTTTTAGGCAGACCTAAAACCACCCCATTTATTTTACTTAGACAATAACTGAGGCCCCATCTGCGCTATACAGCTAAAGGAGTATCATACCACTTTAAACAGTCATGGCTTCACCTAAAGAATCCCGGGAAGTGTGGCTTGTTAAGGGTCCTGAGATCTGTTAGGAGACCTCCTGTTCCCTGACAGAGCTACAATCGGTAATGTAGTGACAAATTTAGAAGTGCAGAGTCCTTTCATGATAGGCACACCATCCCCTTACTCGCTTGCTTGCTCTCCATTGTCATATCCGCACTCCTGAGTCCTTTCCATGCACACCTTCTCCCACAACAACAAATGTCCCTAGTAGCAAATCAACATGAAAGGGAAGTGTGTTAGCTACTGCAAAGAGTTTTCTCAGTGGCTGACTCACCTCCTTTCACTCTGATTGGCTCCAATCAGCAGGAAAGGACAAGGAAGCATGTTAGAAGATTCTTCTAGGTGGCTAACACACTCCCTTTTCATGCTGATTGGCTTATAGGATGCTGGACACATAGGGACCCTTGCTGGGACCCTGCTCCCCCAAAAGTAGGGGATCTAAGACCCCCCAAGACCCTAGATGACTTCCTTTGAGGCTAAACTATCCCACTACCTTTTTTTCCATCCCAGTTGGATTACTGTTTGAAAATTATTAGTGTTGTCACTCAGTGAAGGACAGCTCCATGTACATACCCCTTTGCCCATACAGAGCTTCCCCCTATGTTTGGGGAGGGGAGGACGAGGAAGCCAATTTAAATAAGGCAAGGAAAAACTTGCCTTGCTACTGCTTTACTGGCAGCTGGCCCCAAAGCAAGAAAACGAGCAGTGTGTGGTTTGGTTTTTTCCTGCTGCTTTACCCTGACAATAGCTTTTTTAAAAATACTCTTATTTACATTTCTCATTTATACATATATTATTATATTTATAGCGTACCTTTCCTATCAGGGGAGCCTGTTTCCACCTGCCTTGCCCCACCCTCCAGCCTTCAAACACAGCTTCTTTAGGAGGACTTTCTGATCTTTGGGTTGGGCTGTGTGGGTTGGGGGATAGCTTCTACTCTGTCGTTTAGTTTTATTGCTTGTTTTTTGATGTTTATATACTTTTATGTTTGATGTTTATATGCCTTTATTTTGTACGTCACTCAGAGAGGCCAGATGGGCGACTAACAAATCAAATCAAATAAATAAATAAATAAATAAATAAATATAAGAAGCTTAAGGTGGTATGCATAGTTGTCCCCCTCCTCGTTTTGTCCTCACAACAATTCTGTGAGGTTGGTTAGGCAGAGAGGCTCACACAAGGTCACCTAGTGATTTTGTGGCTGGGGGGGGGGTTGAACCAGGATCTCCCAGGTCTTAGGCTGACACTCTGGCCACAATGACCCTCTTATCATTTGATAGTACATTGAGGGGGGCTTTTTCTTCCAGCCTGAGGGCTACATTGCTTTATGGGAAACTTTCTTGGGGGCCACATGGTAGCAGGGGGCAGGGCCAGAGGCAAAAGTGGGTGGAGCAACAAATATGATTCTTACCCTTGCACAGGAGGGTATATTCCAGACATTTCTACTCACACTTGTCTCAATCTAGGCATGCAAGAGGCATTATCCCAGTATAAGGACATATTCCAAAGAGGCAAAAGCAATAAAGGAGAGCGTGGAGGTATGCCAGGGAGGGATGCGCCCTGGACAGAGCCTCAAGGGGCAGATATAGAGACCTGGAGGCTATGTTCGGCTCTCAGGCCTGAGCTTCCCCACCCCTGTAGTACATTATTCATGTTCTAAAGCAGGTTTCACTGCCAGAGGTCCCTCAGTGGTCAGAAAATATACGTAGATCAAAATCACTGACTACTGCAGCAGTGTCACACTTTCCATCCTTGTGTTGACAGAACCCTCAGAAAAAGAAAGAAAACCAGATCTAATTTACAAGCACAATACATGTGGAAATGCTTTGGACTTCTAGGACCGTTTATTTGCTTGAGCACAGTGAGATCAATTCGCATCTGAAAACCAGGGAAGGGAGAGAGACAGCCTCTGAGTTAATAGGCTGTAAAGGACAAAAGTTGAAAATTAAATGTTATGGCTTAAGCAGTTCAACATCCAGCTCCTCCATTAGGGAAATAAAACAAAACTCCTCACAGAGGAAAGAAAGACAATCTCTCCTCTAATAGTGCAGAGTTTTCTCTGCAACATGAATTTGAGCTATAGTGCTTGATGTTGTGTGGCGATAAAGCAGAAGAAGTCAGAGCAATTGGGAAGGAGGGCGTAAATGTGGTGCTAAAGACAGAGGAGGAAATCTCTGTGTAGTCCATGTGCTGGCTCATTAGAACAGGCTGTATTTGACCAGTTTTCAGTGAACAACACGGAAAGCTTGGGAGAATCTTCTAGGAGCAATTAAGGAAAGGAAAACACAGGAAAACATAGACGGGGTGACTGCAGGCTACTCGTTACATCTGCTGTGCCAAAAGGAGCATATTTGAAATGTGAATGTAATTTGGAATATCAAGGACAAGAAGGGAGCTATAACAAGATTAATGGAGGGAGCATCTTCTGCACACCACTATTTTTGATATTTTAACAGACCAGTGTTGAAAGGTGGCGTCTCATGGATCAGCTTTTTGTAAAAGCTGTTTTTATGTAGACATAAAATATATTCCACAAAACACTTTGATTTAGTAGTCACACACATTAACCTCCTCCAGCAAGACTTTGCTACTCAGGAACCCATGGCAATTTTCTTTGTTGATGTTATTTATCTATCACAAAGCCAATGCAGCAGAAGCCTCTGATTCATTTGGAAACTTGAACTTTCTCAGTAGTATAATGTACGAGGAAGCCAGGAAAAGAATATCTAAGAGCGAGACGCTTCCCCTCTCAGGCCTTATCTAAACAGCCTATTATGTGGTAAAGGGCCCAACCTTAGCTTATTTTACACTGCAGATGTTGCAGGAGACAAAGAAATGTCACATACATAGTAAGTGGAAGAGGCAAGTCTTAGATTCTGCACACAATAGGCGTGCTTAAATATGTGAACTTGTGGCCAAATGAACATTTTAGCAATGCACTGATCAACTGCTTTTCGAACGCACATCTGGGGAGTGGGATTGCACATGCTTGCACTCTACCACTGACAGTGCCCCCATCCCTATATTTACAGGTTACTCAAGTGAAATGCTTGAATGGGTTTTTGCAATAAAATATGCACCATTCAGTAAATATCTTTGTCAGAGCTGGCCCCATTATATTGTTATTTTTCATCACATTTTAAGCTGCAATCCTATACATACTTATAGGGGAGTACGCTCCACTGAAAACAATAAGACATACTTCTGAGTAGACAAGTATTGGATTGCACTGCTTGCTGCTTATTTATTATCCCTTCTTGATCACTTTAGGTACCCATTGTAAGCCATTCAAGTCAAGATCTGCTTCCCACATTGAAACAAATGTGCAGCCTTTGCACGGCCAGGGAACTTCACAGGTGCACTGGGTTGTATCAAATGGTGTCTATTTGCTGATATAAGGCTCTTCGATTCAATGGAGGCCTCTGTGAATGTGGAATAAAGGTGATTTTTGCATATTCACCCTCATCCTGCAGTCCTGTTGCTGTTCCAGAGGGTCGGGGAACCCTTTAGAACAGCACGGGAGGTTGCATGGGGGAGGGGCTGACAGGAGTCCCTGTTGGATCACAAAGAGCCTTCCATCATCAGACAGGGACACCATTACATATAACCCACTTAATTCCTTGAGCCCACAAGAAATGATTGGATCAATACATCTGTGTGTCTAATACAGGATAACAGGTGGCCTACTTCAAATCCTTTGTAGCAATGCAAATGGCTATTAAATAAAACCAATTGGTTTGTAAATAGCCACTCCCCAGTTGCCTGTGCCAAATGCATCGCATTAGCCAAGCTGGGAAGTATTGAAAATGGGAAGAAAGCTGGGTTTCTTTCTTTCTTTCTCATGCATCACAAATGACAGACAAGATGACAGAAACGCTGGCTGGGCAGCAGTAAGACATGACAGACTGGTGGAGACATTGCCACATCGGCAGCCCCATTGCTCATGTTGGATGGGGTGAAGGTGGGGGAGCAGGCAAATTGCCATACCAGCCTAGAGTGAACTCAGCAATCAGCCTGGATCAACTTAAAAAAACCTATCACAATAAAACACTGTAAAAGAATGATGCAAACATGTGACAAAAAACACACTCAACAACAATTAGTCCAGCATCAGCTCATCCATATTTGACCAAACAAAGCAGCCAAACTGCTGCCAAAGTCCTGAACACAGGAGGTTTTAAATACATGCCTCAATCCCAGTAATGAAGGTGCCTAACAAATGAAGCTGTGAGGGCATTCCAAAGCCCACTTTGACAGTACTTCTCTATGGCCAGCCAGCTGACCTCCAGAGGCAAGGACATGTGGATCATGGATTCATAGAAGATCACTGTACACAGCCATGTTCATAGGAAAGCAAGCAGTCCCACAAGCAGTTTATGGTGGTAGTGGGATAGATATTAAAAGTTCTCCTTTGTTAAGTCCTTTGGGGACTTATTTGCAGAGCTGAGGGGAGTGACAAAATAGACCCTAGAATCTAGTGCAGCCAATCCCAGTGGGGCTTGCAGTCAGCCCCGATCAGGACAGCATGATTGTTCGTTTGCTGCCATGTCTTTATCAGTCCTACACCTAACATGCACATATAACATCAGGAGGTGGGCAGGTGGCTGTGGTTTGAAGAAAACGGCCTCATGGACCAAATAAGGATCCCTGCTGGCCTTAATATAAATTACACAGGATATAAATTTAATAAAAATAATAATAATTTGAGCGTGAACTGGAGGTTCCCCATGCCTGCCCTAGGCGAATGAGATTTAAAACCTAATTTATCAATGTATCTAGGAGTTCTATGTTACATAGCACTTCATCAGAACTTGGCCCAAACCAAGTGGTTTCAAAGACAAGGAGCTCCTTTGACTGAATACTGATTGGGAAAACATTAACACAGGATAGGAGATTAAAAATATAATTCATCTCTCTCTCTCTCTCTCTCTCTCACTCTCTCTCTCTCTCTCTCTGGTACTGCTGTTTTTATTTTCTTCGGAGCACTAGAATTTGTTTAGGTGTCACGTTTCCCTGAAGTCATGTTTAAATGATAGCATTTCTCATACAGCAAGAATGTTTTTTTTTTAATTAGCTACCCTTTTGTGTGCCGGGAGTACAGAATTCTTCATATTCGCTTCCCTTAGTTCTTTCCCACATCCTCTCCCCCTGGCTATATCTTGCCTCAGTGCATGGCACCTGGAACAATTTCAGAAATAATTTTATTCAATTTTCCAGAAAGGTAGGATATTAAGCAGGTGTGTCAAACATCTGGTATCCTTGTTGGGGTCTGGATGGCTTTGCCAAATAATTTATTGTCTAATCTTTCACTTATAAAAATAAGTTCTGCTATGATTTTAAGCTTCTCTGTGAAAAAAATTATATATCCATAAAGGTCATGACTCAGCAGTTGACCATAAGGAGGATGCTCTAATGCACTGTTTGAATTCCCATCTGCAAAAACCACTCTGTTCATTGTACTGGAGGACATAGTTCTACAAAACACACAACTTCTCATCTACTGAATTGACTAGGGCAGTTTACATGCATACTGGAGCACAATGCAGGACTCCTGGATGAGGGTGAATCTCTTCCTGAGTCTCCAAGCAAACAGCTTGAAACTGCACTTCATTTCACCTCCATAGTCATTGCCTCTAAATGAGAAGCCATCATTTTAAATGGCAACATTCGCTATTTGACTAGCAATCCTTTTGTAGCAGATGGAGTGGCTCAAGACAGAATTGGAAACCTGTGATGCAGTAGTTTCAAAAAAGGATGGGCAAATGGAATAGATGAGAAAAATATTCAAAGGCAGTGTCAAGAAACAGAGGAGGGAGGGTGGACTGGAAAAGAAGGAATTTGTTTTTTATGTGAAATGTCAGTAATAATTGAAATAATAATTGTATGTTATTTTACTTCACACAGTCTCCATTTCAGCATTTTCATCTGGGCTATGTTGAGGTTAGTTCAGATTTAAAGCTTCTTTCACAGTTGAGCTTCCTATAACATGTGTGCAGTTCCTATAACATGTTTAATCAAAATTAGCATCAACATGAGATAAACAGTATTTAAAAGAAAATCCAGCTCACATTACCTTTTTCCATATGCAAAACTGAAATTTGAATTAATCATGTTTAGCTTTCTATAAGGCGCCATGGGACCTATACTTTATTTGAAAAAGGTACTGAAAATGCTGTTAGATATCCTCATAGAATTATAGTTTCCATGGGCTCATCTACACAGTGGTTTACTGTGTGTTTGGTGCTATTCACATCTCCTTTAAATTTGCATGGTTCACATGTTACTGGCAAATGGAAGCTATCACGCAGTTTTTCCCCTGTAAATCCATACTAGCCCAATCCACTGATAATATGAAAAGGGAAGAAAAGAAGTCTTCACTCCCTTTCTCTAGTGCTTGCAGATGCTTTGCTCCAATGCTTTTAGGTGGATGTGTCAATCATTCCCCTCTCCATGCCCACTCCTTCCTCCTCCTCCTCCTTTTGTTCATTTTATTTCCTATAGGCTGACAAGCAACTTCCAGTTGCTCTCCTCGATTCTGCTGTCTTTTTTTGTGTTGCTGCAAACAGTGCCTTATTTTTTCCTTGACCCCTTAACTTGTGTACAAAAGCATAACGCTGCTCAAACAAAGATTTGTATTTCAGCTGTATCCTACCAGGGAAAACACAGATTTTCACACTTATGGGTCTTTTTAAAAAAAGGAACCTACTGCAGCTATAGAATAGTCTGAGCATGCCCAGTCACCTTAGCCACCAGAGGGAGTGGAAATGTATAATTAGAGGGTGGAGCCACAAGGAAAAAGAGAGACTAATCCTCCTCAGAGGAATGCCCGGTTGTGTGAATGGGAAAAAGCAATTGGCAGCTAACTTTTGAGCAGCAAATGCAGACCATGCAAATGAAAAGTGAAGGTAAAAGAACTGTATTTTCTATGAAGAAATGCTCCCATGTAGATGAGCTCCATGATTCCATGTGAAGAACGCCTTGGAAGTTAACCCATGGAAGTTTCGAGTGGAGATATGCCTCTGAAACAACACATGGAGCCTGTGGTTCTGAGGGCTGGTTCACATGCCGATTTAATGTGAGATGAGTTCTACTTGCATGCCCATTTAATTTGCAGCGGTCACATGATGTAGGAGGCAAAGGGAAGGTGTCCCGGTGCTTTCAGTTTTTAATCCGCAGCGAATAAATCCAAGTGTAATCTGAAAAGGGAAGGAAAAAACATCTGTGCTTCTTATCTCTTGGGGCTTGTAGACACTTAGCTCCGATGCTTTTGTGAGTCTATGCCCACTCCCTCCCCCCCTTTGTTATGTCATTTCCTGCTGGCTCCCGTTCTGCAAGCCTGCTGCAAACGGTGCTTTTATTTCTCTCCCCCCCCAACTTGTACAAAAAAGCATAACATTGTTCAAACAAATATTTGTATTTCTGCTGGATTCTGAAAATACAAATAATCAAACTTGAGGATTTTTTCTTTTTTTATGCAAATTAGTCTGGAACAAACTGAGTATGGTCTGTTGCCAAAGTAACCAGAGGAAGTGATAGTTTGATTTTAAGAGGGTGTGGTCATTAGGAAGCTGCCTGATTGACTCTTTCCCTTCAGTGTGAATGGAAAACAGTGATTGGAAGGTAGGAAGTGTGATCCTTAAACTCCCATCTCAATGGAAAAAGCTTCGTCTTTAAAAAGGAGTTCAACTCCACTGTGAATGAGCCCTAAATCTTGCTTCAGATGTATATTCACTAATAGGCCAAAAAACTTCATGTTGCTGTGTTGGACTGCATTCAAGTTGATCCTGAGTTATGGCGACCCTATGAATAGGGTTTTCATGGTAAGCAGTATTCAGAGGGGTTTTACCATTGCTTTCCTCTGAGGCTGAGAGGCAGTGACTGGCCCAAGGTCACCCAGTGAGCTTCATGGCTGTGTGGGGATTCGAATTCTGGTCTCCCAGGGTCAGAAGTGAGTCCCACTGAGCTCAGTGGAACTTAATCCCAGGTAAGTGGGGTTGGGATAGGATTGCAGCATCATTTTGAGGGGAATGTAGGAAGAGGTGAAAGAACAACAGAGAGGTAATGAAGAGAGAAAAGGCTTGCAGGGGGAGACCCTAAGACTGAAGCAGAAATTGTGTGGCCCCTGTGGGCTGAGACAAGTGCAAATTGCTATCTTGAGAGAAGGTGGGAGAATGTACCAGTAATCTAGTAAAGGGCATGGGGAGAAAGACTTAGGAATCTGAAGTTACAGTGCAGTCCTAACCATGTTTAATCAGAAGTAAGTTCCACTGAGTTTATTGCGGCTTACTCCTGAAGTGAAAGTGAACATAAAATTACAGCCTTTAACTTCTAAATTCAGTCCTTTCCTTTAAATACTAGGTGATTTATCACTAAATATTATAACATTTATGTCTGTTAAATGTTGTGTGTCATCATGTGACTCTTCTTGTTGCTTGTTAAACACCTGCTCTTCAGGATAGTGCCACAAATAGATTCCAAAAAGTCTGCTTTAAACTTGCTCCAAACCCCCTGTGGCATGTAATGAATGTATTGAATGTTCCAGTTTGTCTGCATCCTTCTTGAAGTGTAGAGACCAGAACTGGATGCAGTATTCAAGATGAGGCCTAACCAGTGCTGAATAGAGGGGAACTAATACTTTATGCGATTTGGAAACTATACTTCTGTTCATGCAGCCTAAAATTGCATTTGTGTTTTTTGCAGCCACATCACACTATTGGCTCATATTCAGCTTGTGATCAATGACAATTCCAAGATCCTTCTTGCAAGTATCCCCATCTTATAACTGCATTTGATTTCTTTTTCCTAAGTGTAGAACCTTACATTTATCCTGGTTGAATTTCATTCTGTTGTTTTCAGCCCAATGCTCCAGCCTATCAAGGTCCCTTTGAATTTTGTTTGTCTTCCATGGTATTCACAAGGTTTTCCCAAGGTTTTCAGTTTGGAAAGGAAAGGGGCTTCCCCTCTACCCAGTGCCCACCCACCCAATATCCTCCCCTCCCCCTCCTCTTCCCCTCCCTGCTCCTCCCCTGGGTCACAGTTGGACTATGATCTGGGAGACTGGGGTTTGAATCCCTACACAGCCATGAAGCTCACTGGGTGACCTTGGGCCAGTCACTGCCCCTCAGCGTCAGAGGAAGGCAATGGTAAAACCTCTGAATAACATTTACCATGAAAACCCTATTCAAAGGGTCACTATAAGTCTGGTCGACTTGAAGGGAGTCCATTTCCATTTTCAAATATGATTGCATAGAAATAAATCCCACTGAACTCAAGAAGTATGCAAATGATCAAACCCAACCTCCCTTCTCCCTCCTATCCTCTCCCACTTGCCCCTTTGCTCCCCCTTCCTTTGCCCCTGCCTCCCCATTCCCATCCCCTTCCAATCCCCTCCCCTTCATCTTCCCCATGGTCAGTTTTACCTATCTTAAACATGATTGCATGGAAGTAAATACCATTGAACTCTATAAGCATGTGAATGATCAAACCTGCCCTCCTCTCCCCCTTCCTTTGCCCCCCTCCAATATACTCCTTCCCCTCCTTTTTTCCCCATGGTCAGTTTTTCCTATCCTAACCATGATTGCATAGGAGTAAATCCCATTGAACTCAATAAGCATGCAAATGATCAGACCTGTTTTCCTCTCCTTCCCCTCTCCTCTCCCTTCCTCCTCCCCTCCCCTCCTCCTCTGCCCACTCCAGCCCTCCCTCCCTCCCTCCCCCCAGTCAGTTTTACCTATCCTAAGCATTATTGCATGGGAGTAAATCGCACTGAATTCAATAAACATGCAAATGATCAAACCTGTCCTTCTCCACCCCTCCCCCTCCTTCCTGCTCCCATCCCCCTCCTCCCCTCTGCATTTCCTCCCCTCCCTCCTCCTTCCCTCCCCAACCTCTGTGGTCAGTTTCACCTATCCTAAGCATGATTGCAGGGGAGTAAATCCCATTGAACTCAATAAGCATGCAAATGATCAATCCATTCTCAGCAAACTTTCACAGGACCGGATCGCATTTCTTACCTCCCGGATTAAAAAGCAGGGAAATTCACTAATAGGCAAAAAACCTTGCAGTTTAAGAATGTACCTATAGTCCACAGCTATTTCTATCAAACTTTTAAAAGCAGGGAAATTGGGCAGCTATAGTGAATGCACCAGGGGAGCAGGAGACCTGACCTCCTCTCTGAGATATTGTACTGCCCTACAAATTGGTCAAAATGCAAACACCATTTGGGTTGGTCTTTCACAGTCCAATCCAGTTCCTGTGTACCTTGGAAGAATTTGGTAACGTGCCTCTGAGCATATGGTGAGTGGTGGCAATACCTGTCAGCTCCAAAGATGGAGAATTATATTTTTGTATGTTTGTTGGTGGTCTTCTTACTTTGCTTCTTTCCTGTGTTACTAATGTTTCTACAGAGAATCTAAACCAGAAAAAATTTTCCCCTCCTTATTCATCCTAGAAATCTGTGTCAAATGTATTTTTATTAATGTCAAAGCCTTTTTATTGGTCATTGTCATGTGATGGTGATCTACAGAGAATGTAAACCAGAAAATTTTTCCCCTCCTTATTCATCCTAGAAATCTGTGTTAAATGTATTTTTATTAATTTCAAAGCCTTTTTATTAGTCATTGTCATGTGATGGTGAAGGCAGCCTTTTGAGTTTTATATTGGAGGTTATGTTCTATTTCTATTTTGGGTGCATTAACAGTTGAATCTGAAACTGCAGTTTGATGTAAAATCAGACTGATTACAATATGTTGCTACTTCAGCAATGACTCTAGCTGTTGGAAAAAAGAGGATGCATGTTTTCAGCCTGCTATGTTTAAACCACTTTATTTAAGGCAAGGTGTTCACGGTCAATTAAAAACATAGAGCACATCTACTATTTTGCTAGAATTGTGTAAAGTATTAGTTCCCCTCTATTCAGCACTGGTTAGGCCTCATCTTGAATACTGCATCCAGTTCTGGTCTCCACACTTCAAGAAGGATGCAGACAAACTGGAACATTCAATACATTCATTACATGCCACAGGGGGGTTGGAGCAAGTTTAAAGCAGACTTTTTGGAATCTATTTGTGGCACTATCCTGAAGAGCAGGTGTTTAACAAGCAACAAGAAGAGTCACATGATGACACACAACATTTAACAGACATAAATGTTATAATATTTAGTGATAAATCACCTAGTATTTAAAGGAAAGGACTGAATTTAGAAGTTAAAGGCTGTAATTTTATGTTCACTTTCACTTCAGGAGTAAGCCGCAATAAACTCAGTGGAACTTACTTCTGATTAAACATGGTTAGGACTGCACTGTAACTTCAGATTCCTAAGTCTTTCTCCCCATGCCCTTTACTAGATTACTGGTACATTCTCCCACCTTCTCTCAAGATAGCAATTTGCACTTGTCTCAGCCCACAGGGGCTACACAATTTCTGCTTCAGTCTTAGGGTCTCCCCCTGCAAGCCTTTTCTCTCTTCATTACCTCTCTGTTGTTCTTTCACCTCTTCCTACATTCCCCTCAAAATGATGCTGCAATCCTATCCCAACTCCACTTACCTGGGATTAAGTTCCACTGAGCTCAGTGGGACTCACTTCTGACCCTGGGAGACCAGGATTCGAATCCCCACACAGCCATGAAGCTCACTGGGTGACCTTGGGCCAGTCACTGGCTCTCAACCTCAGAGAAAGGCAATGGTAAAACCCCTCTGAATACTGCTTACCATGAAAACCCTATTCATAGGGTTGCCATAACTCGGGATCAACTTGAATGCAGTCCAACACAACAACATGAGCAGACACATAGGCAAACTCCCCTCCTTTTCTCTGCCCCCCCCAACTGTTTCTTCTAAGGGGCTGGAATTCTAATCCTTCTTACCTGGGACTAAGTCCCACCGAAATGAATTGGATTTACTTTAGACTAGGTTTGGGGTTAGGATTGTACTATGAATGTAATCAAATTTAATTTTGTAAAAATTAATTGGGTGTTAGAACAAATTAAACCAGAACTATCACTAGAAGCTAAAATGATGAAACTGAGGTTATCATACTTTGGACACATAATGAGAAGTCATGTTTCACTAAAAAAGACACTAATGCTGGGAAAAACAGAAGGGAGTAGAAAAAGAGGAAGGCCAAACAAGAGATGGATTGATTCCATAAAGGAAGCCACAGACCTGAACTTACAAGATCTGAACAGGGTGGTTCATGACAGATGCTGTTGGAGGTCGCTGACTTGAAGGCACATAACAACAACAAACCCCTTGAATAAGTGAGATTTACTTCTGAGTAGACATTTTTAGAATTACAGTGCGAGCCCTCAGAATCTTTCCCCCTTCTCTCTCTTCTGCCCTTCTCTCAAAATAGCACTCCACTTACATGGGAGTAAGCCCCACTGAACTCAATGGGATTTACTTCTGAGTAGACAATTTTCCTCCTTCCCTGAAGCTCATTGCTAGCACACACATGCTCCGCTCCACTTACCTGGGAGTAAGCCCCACTGAACTCAGTGTGATTTACTTCTGAGTAGACATTTTACCACCTTCCTTCCCTTCAAGCTCACTGCTAGCACACAGAAGCACCACTCCACTTATCTGGGAGTAAGCCCCACTGCACTCAATGGGACTTATTTCCGAGTACACTTTAAAAAAATTGCAGAGTCCTTCAAAGCTCCCCCCCCCATTTTTTTACTCTTTCCTTCCCTCAAGCTTGATTGAGCGAGTGGGGAAGGCAGGCAGTGGGAGAGAGCGTGGGTGGGGGCAGGGCAATTGAGCCAATGGAAATGGCAGGCTGCGGGAGACAGCGGGGGTGGGAACACACACACACACATCACCGTCACTCACCTCCATTCTGCTGCTGCTTTCTCCTTCCATCGGCCATTTTCTCTCTCTCTCACGTGCTTCCTCAGCAGAAGGCCAGTGTGAGTCACATGTCTTTTGCCCACCAATCACAGGAGCAGACTTCCCCTGCTTCCTCCAAGTAACTGGAAGGGGAGAGGGAGGAGAGTAAAACAAAGAACTGTTTCTACTGCACATGCAGTACGTTATCACCCACGGTAATGCATTTTTTAATAAATTAATCAAAAATTAACCATGCCGTTTTTTAAACTTAAACCTACTACAGATGATGTACTGTGTTTGGGGCAAGCTCAGGGATTTGATTAGGGATATCTTACAGTCATCTCTGAGTTGTAATCAACAACAACAGATTATGACAATTTCTCAAGAAAAAAGTCCAAACGGCTTCTAGGTTTTTTCTCTCCCATTTTTCACTTTAACCTGTGGATTCTCTGTGGGGGGTTGTGTATCACCAAGAAAACTTCCAGAGTTGTAGAGCAAGCGATTCTGAATCCAACAGTAAAAGACTTGTAAGTTTTTGTTTTGAATTGGGACTATGCAAAGCACCAGAAAGGGGTGGGGGAGGTATTTTCATTTAACATGGTAGAACGCGAAAAATCCCTACTGACTATAGTATACAGCCACTCTTGTGGCTGTATAACTCCACATTATACAAAAGAGATGATGTGAAATTTTATTAAGTTTTCTTCTTTGCACTCTACTTTTGTTCTATTCCAGTTTCCTCCACCTTATCAAACACCAGAATGGGTCCCTTTTCATCTCTTTCAGTTGAGTTTGAATAATTTATAATGACCTGTTGTCTAGCATTTTTTTAGTGGCAATTCTGAGTCACAAAACAGCTTCTCCCTTTACCCCTTTCCTAGAATTCCAAAAATTCTTCTCTTAAATCGCAACAATCCCAGGCAATAAGCTTATGTCCTTGATTCCCTACACACACAGATCTGCTGTCACATATATGAAAAAATACACCATTTAGATTAGGTGTGTTTGTTTTCAAATATTTACTTGTTCCTTAGATTGTACATACAATTAAATTGAATTTTTGACATTTCTTCATCCAAGTTAATATAACTTTCAGGGCATCATTTCCAAAAACATGGATGTCTTCAACTGATTACTTTTTATAACTGGTTTTTATTTTATTCTGGTTAAAAATGCAGGTTGAAACATTTATGTACCTTTGTAATAGCAGTGCTCCTCTGCAATGACTCAATCCTAGTCATTGCCACCACAGTCCAGCAGAGGGTCTTCTCTGCTTTGTCCTGCCCACCTCCAGCAGCATGAATCAGGGGTTCTGTCCTATCCTAACTATGCCCAGCAGAATGGCTCACTGTCAGTCAAATATATGAGCTAACCAAATTGTTCACAAGTAAAGACAGGGCAGTTTTATGACAACCCGTTGCTTTTCATTTTCATCTGGCAACATTAGTGCCACTTTTTAAAGAACATAAGAAGAGCCCTGCTGCATTAGGCCAAAGGGACATCTGGTCCATGATCCTGCTCTCCCAGTGGCCAACCAAATGCCCATGGGAAGCCCGCAAACAGAACCTGAGCACAGCAGTACTCTCCATACACTTGTGATTCTCAGCAACTGGTGTTCAGAGGCATACTTCCTCTGGCAGTGGAAGAAGAATATCTTATAACTGCATGGGCTATTTTGCATAGTCAATCTGGCATGAATCATCTTATCACCTACTAGAAGTTTGGGTGCCCAGTGATTTTATTGCCATGCACCAGCTCCATTCATCCAATTTAAATTTTATAGACTGGAGTTTGGGGAGGAGGGAGAGGGATTATACTATGAAAAATGGTTTTTGAACAAATGACAGAGAATATTTGCTATAGTTCTTGGCACCTAAAATAATTTATCTCTAACCTCTTGTCAAATTCATCTCAAGCCTTAGCGTTGAAGCAGTCACTATTGCTATAGACATTTTTGCTGGTGGTGTGTGACAAGCCTACTCTAGAAGATGGCATTTCTAGAATTACTTTCTAAACTAAAGAGAGCAGTGCAGGAAGAGACAGATTAATCTCTTTTTAGAAAATTAATTTGAAACCTTCTGTAGCCCACATTCATCTTAATGGACAGTCATACCACACACACTCTCAAACGGCTACTCTGAAATGATAAGCTATCAAGGAAATACAGAAATGGATTTTTAATGGATCTATATCGGGAACATAGGATTAGATCCAGCTGGAGGGATTCAATTAACCAACATAGGAAGCTGCCTTGTACAGAGTCAGATTATTGGTCCATCTAGCTCAGTACTGTCTGCACTGACTGGCAGCAGCTCTCCAGGGTTTCTAGCAGAAGTATCTCCCAGCTCTACCTGGAGATGCCAGGGATAGAACCTGAGACCTTCTGCATGTAAGGCAGATGCACTGCCACAGAGCCACAGTCCTTCCCTCCACAGGCCTTATAGGCCCCTTCCAACTCTACAGTTCTATGAACATGAAAAAACCACAAACATTTTCCTCCTCCCTGGCACCCACTCTGTTCATCATCTAGCCTGATGAAAAGCTCTGGAGAACTCAAAAGTCTATACACTATTTTAGAACATTTTGGTTGGCCTAATAAAGATAGTGCCCTAATATGAACTTTCGATTTATGGAACAACATGACTACCTGTACCTTTAGTAGGACTTGAAGGATGCAGGAAGTATAAAGAAAGGGAACATAAGGGCCAGAGGCGAGGTATTAATCACAGGAGACAATGAATCAGCTAGGAAAAAAGATAAACATCACATAGGTCTAATAAATTCTATCTAAGTATATGATCATACAAAAACAATTACTTTTTCTTTCTGCTGCAACAAATTAACACAACTACCACTCTGGGACATGATTATACATAACACACATGGCAGGTCATTAAGAGCACAATCCAATGTATGTCTTTTCAGAAATAAGCAGTTCAGTTCAGAAAGGGAGTTATAGTATTGCAGCCAAAGTATGCCTCACAATGAAGGGTCACACTTAATGTGAAAATGATATCATTTTCAGACTCTATCACAGTTTGAGAGTTATAAGGAAGAACATTACAGCGTAGATGCTCTCTCATGCATATAAAGGAGTAATGTAATGAAAGCATGTCCTTTGTGTACCACACCTAGAAGACTTTCTCACAGCTTCAAGAGCTCCATTGTGCCACATTTCCACAAGACTGCAGTCTCTTGCTCATTCTAAGAAAGGTTCTGAACTGCAGCCACAATGATGGATGTTTAGCTTTGAACTTTTGCAGGGAGATGTCATGACTGCTTGTGATTAACATGGCTAAAGGGGAAGAAAACAGAATGCCCAAACCTTGGAGTGTCTGTAGTGATATTCATAAACCCCCGGGGAAGTGATGAGATCCCAAAAATTTGCATTTCTTAATGCAGAATTCTTGTCCTCATTCCCTTCATGGGGCCTTAAGGCTCTGTAGCAATAAATATAGATATACTTTCCAATAAAGGGAACAAGACAGAAATACAAGCACTCACTGAGTTGCTTGGAATACTCAGTACCATGTGACCCTGCTCTTTGATCCATTGCTATTTTCTTCCTGCAAAGGAGAATAACCAACGTTGGATTTTATATACCCAGAATTTTGCATTGTTTCTAAACCCTCTAGATTCAGAGAACCTATTCTTCTGCAACATTTTCCCATGAGACATCACTTTCCTTTCCTTCACCCTAAGATGACTGTTAACGTGGTGGCAATTGTTCCAAACTACTGCTAACATATTCACTGAGAGGAGACGGTGTTAAATAGCCTGTAACATCCAATTTTACTTGCACATCTGCATTAACCTTTCAGGCTGCCATTAAAACAGCATCAAAGCTCCTCTGTGCTAAATAAAAACAGCAATGTGTAGGTTAAACATGTTGCTTCATCCTTCTAGCCTGTGATCCTGAAGTGCTTTATTTAGCAGTATCTGCATTCCCCGCCATTTAACAAGCAGCCCTGACTTTCAAACTCACACTTTTCTCATTCTCACTATGGACACCAAAGTGCAAAAGAAGAAGAAGAAAATCCATACCCCATCCCTTTTGTCATTGGATAAATTTTGAATTGTGTTTGTTAATTCACTCTGGGAACAAAGGCCCACTGGTCTGTGCAGAATGTGGTATAAGAACTGCAGTCTGTCGTGATGGATTTGATGGAAAGACAGGGCTGTAATGAGAATGGAAGAGAATCAGGAAAATACAGTACTCTGTCATTCTAAACTAGAGTGGTGTCATACCATGGCTGAGGATTTAAGTTCACTTTTAACATTGATATGTCAAAAGATGCAACATTTCTTTTCTTCAACAATCATAATCCATATGTCTCTTCCACATAAGCATTCTCTTACATTTTTATTAGAATTTAGATTTCACGTGGATAAATGATAGACATTTCTACAAAAACCATGCTGTGATCACCTAATCAGGTGTCAGTCAGCCATGATGATGATGATAAAAATGGAGGTTACTATACATCTCACACCAAAACCCTGATTGACAGCTGTCACTAAGGGATGAATGATGGAATCTCAGCACAGGGAACTCTTACGCTCACAAATGCTCACTGATGGACATGGTGCCTGATAGACATGAAAACCTTCCAATAGGTCAGGCTATTTATGCTACTGCCAAATCAACAGAAATCTCCAGAGAAGAAAATTTGATGACAGATATTCCCCAGGTTTCAGAAGGAGCAGAGAATGCCAATCCACTGGGGTGTAGCTTGTTGGCAGAGCACCTGCTTTGCATGCAGAAGATCCCAGGTTCAATCCCTGACATCTCCTGGTAGGGCCGGGAGAGACCCTTATCTGAAACCCTGGAGAGCTGCTCACTGTCAGTGTAGACAATACTGAGCTAGATGGACCAATGGTCTGACTCAGTATAAGGCAGCTTCCTCATTCAGTGGTATGAGTGCTGAGTAGATTATGCCAGGCACAAGAGTCAAAAACCATGGACAATGGAAGCAATCTTGATCCATTAGTAGAACTGTTGGACGACCTAATGAGAACAAGGCTCAATGAGCCTTAGCAGAAAAGATCAGTCAATGGAGACATGGGTGCAAAGGAGCCATGCGAAACCTTTCAAAGAGAAAACTGATGGGAAGAGGCCATCTCACCAAAAGTGTGGACTGACAATTACAAAACAAAAGATGAAGGCATAGTACATCCAATTCCTTGCTGAAGCTCCATCTCCCTATAGGTGTGAAATAGTTGGAAATGGCTCTCAAGGCCACTCTTCCAAGCACATTATATACAAAATGAAAAACCAGGAGTGGACAGGGGTGGGGGTTCAAGGATGGAGAGATGATGCTTCTGGAGTGAACTGGGGGTGGGGGACATTCAAAATCAGGACTATACAATAAAGTCATCTCAGAAATGTGTACCCTGAGACAGACCTAGTACCATTAACTTTTAAGGTTAAAACACCTCCGTTTCAGTTACCTATGTGATATAAATTATAGGAAACACTCAGAGCAGGCTTTACAGATTACTGCATTCATGAAGGTTAAACAGCTGAAACCCCTTAACATTCTCAAGCCCAGAAGAGATATACTTTCAGAAGGACTGAAAAAGTTGTTTACTTTAAAAAAAACACCACCAACCCTTCTGACTTTCTTATGCAATGATCCTATGAATAATAATGTTTCCTTGTTTTCTCACCTTTGCAATGTGGTAATGAAATGCCTCCAGGTTGCAAGTGATGCAAATTAATTACTTGTGTTTGATTAGCTAGCTTGAAAGAAAGGGGAGGGGGGAGAGAAAAGAAAAAGGAGTGTGAAACCAACATTGTTTATTTTATAAAAGAAAGAAACACCCAGTTAGAGTTGAATGAACATGAAAGAAAATTAGGTGACAGCCTGTGAATATAAAGAGCGGCCAAAGTTTTCAGAGGAAAGTGGAATGAGGCTGCATGATGGAAGGTTCTAATATCAGCATCCTGACTCCACCCCCCTTTTTTCAAACATATTCATTCAATTTGCTTCTTTGGAAGATGAGTGTTCCCCCATTCTCTCTGGAAGAGCTCATGTCCACTCTATTACATCTGGAACAGATATTGTGCCATAACCAATGGACTGAGGTAGAATGCTAAGAATAAGGTTCCTTTTTGTTTGGGGATATTTTCAGTCATCTGTGAAACCTCCTAATCTTCCAAGAGCTTCATTAAACAGATCTAAAGCATTAGCGATTTACTAACTTTGCCACACATGATAAGCAAATATTCTGAAACAGGGACTAATTACACAAATAAACCCACACTAATGTGTGGAAGAAACCTGTGTAGTCAGTCAACCAGAAGATAATGCAGTGTAATTTTACTGGAACCATGGACATAGTGAAAGGGAAAGGCAGCTTTAAATTAGGAATATAGGACCATTGCTTGGACCATTGCTCTATCTAGCTTCGTACTGTCTGCACAGGATTTTAGACATTCTTTTTCCAGTCCAACCTGGAGGTGCCAGGGGTTGAACCTGTGACCTCCTGCACCCACAACATACATTCTTACTGCTATTACCGAACCTCCCTAGTTTCCTTCCTCAAAAGGATGAACAATTTATACATACATGGGCTGGGTTTAATCATTGGTTTGCCTTGAGAATCTAGACTATTGACATTCAGTTAGCCGAGCATTGGACTTGAACCAGAAAAACCTGGTTTCTTAATTTAGCCATGAACTGGGCAACTTTGGGCCAGTCACAATGTCTCAACCTAATCTACCTCAGAGGGTTGTTGCGAGGATGAAAGGAGCTAACCATAAGTACACTCTCCTGAGTGGCTGGGAGGACAGATGGTATAACTAATATAATAAATAAATCATGGTGTAGAATCTTACCCTGCTCAACCAGCATTTGCTCCTGTCCTGACGTATAATACTCAATGGAGTCCCAGCCCATGTTACCACATTCCTTAAATCCTGAGAAGCTTTCCTTGTGGGGACTCAGGCTCTCACCAGATTCCCAGCTTCAGATTTCAGAGTATCCCTGGCCATCCACTAACTCACCAGCCACATCCACACCATACATTTAATGTTCTTATAGATCTGTGAGGGGTCTTTTAGCAGCTCTTAGCACCCTTAACAAGCTTCACTTCCCTGGATTCTTTGGGGGAAGGCACGACTGTTAAAGTGCTACAAGAGTGCTTTAAATATATGGTGTGGATTTGCCCATCCTCTCACCACACAGTACTGTGAGATGGGACTTACAGACTCTCTTTGTACGGTGGTACCATCAGAGCAGTCCAGGGTCCCACTCAGGAGAAGGAGCAGGAGGGCCTCAAATGCAGTATGGCTGGCTTACCACATTTTGAAGTTGTATGCATTATTGACTCAAGAGGACCTCTCTCCCCCCCCAGGTAATTCCAGAGTCTACTGTTTCTGTGGACTGGTTTGTAGAGAAAAAAAGTCTTTGTGTTGCATCTACAGGAGATACTGATCAGAAGTTTTGGCTACTGAGTTGAATGTGGGCAGCTGTCGTATCCAGGATGGGACTCAGGAACCAGGCCAGTTGATGAAAGCAATTCAGTCTTTATTAAAGTAATATCCAAACACAAACTACGTCTTCTCATGAAGTTGCACTACAAAACATATCCTGCGACATACAAGAGAGTTGACAGAACAAGGGGTCACTATCTCTGCTGTCCCTTAAGAAGGGGGAAAACGGGCGCAAATTCTCTCACTCCGCCTCAAAGTGCTCTCATCCACCACCCTTCTCTCCCCCCGCCTTTCTCGTCTCTTTAGCAGCCTTCTGGTATGCAGTGAAGGGGGAAGCACGGCCCCCTCCCCTTCTGAAGGCTCTGACTCTGGTATGGGGGAAAGCAGGGAGGGAATGTTTAAACTGTCTGGCGGTTTCTCTTTGCTTGTCCCTGGCTCGGGAGGCCCTCCCTCTCTCTCTAACTGCTCTGAACTCAAGGGGGGAAGAAGCGTGGGAACATCAAGGGAAGGCTCTATGTCTGTGAGGCTTCCAAGGTCTTTACTGCTAGACAGTTCTATCTCTGGGAATTCCTCCCCCCCTTCTCCTGCTCCTTCTTCGCACAACTCTGGATAAACGACCCCCTCCCTTTCTTCGTCTTCTGAATCCTCAGGGCCCCAATCCTGCATCCTGACACCATCCCCTCTCTCATGCTGAGCTCTCCCCGCACTTGTTGGCTTAGGACGATGGGGAAACTGTTGGTGAAAAAGTTTTACTAATTCTGGAGCATGCACATCGCGTTCATCTTCCCAAGATCTATCAGCTGGCCCATAACCCTTCCAGTGAATCAAATACTGTAATTTGTTATGTCTGATTCTGGAGTCCAGAATTTCTGCCACTTCGAACTCAGTCTGTTCGTTCACTATGAGCGGCGCCCCTGGAGATTCCTCCGGTCATAAATCACTGGGAGGGGCTGCTTTCGTTAATAAGGAGCGATGGAACACAGGGTGTATTTTAAAAGTGTCAGGCAATTTCAGATGGTAAGCCACTGGATTGATCTGCGCCTCTATTTTGAAGGGCCCCACCCTCTTGTCCTGCAGCTTTCTACATTTGCCAGGCATCTGTAGAAAGCGGATAGACAACCACACCTTGTCTCCTATCTGCAGTGGAGGCCCCTGACATCGGTGCTGATCCGCCACTCGTTTGTAATCCATTTTGGCTTCGTCTAGTTGTTTTTTCAGTACCTCCTGCACTGCCTGAAGTTCCTGCAGAAAGTCCCCTGCAGCCGGCACAAGCACACTCCCTGTACTGCTGGGAAAAGCTTTGGGATGAAATCCATAGTTAGAGAAAAAGGGTGTTTGTCCCGTACTGGTATGCAAGGAGTTATTGTAAGCAAATTCTGCAAAATGCAAATATGATACCCAGTCAGTCTGTTGGTAAGACACATAACAGCGTAAATACCTTTCCAAAACAGCGTTCAGCTTCTCAGTCTGTCCATCTGTCTGGGGGTGATGTGCAGAAGAAAGTTTTAGCTCAGTCTGCAGCTGTTTCCAAACAGCCCTCCAAAACTTTGCTGTGAATTGAGTCCCTCGATCAAAACCAGACTATTGGGCAAACCATGTAGTCGATAAATCTCCTTTATGAATAGTTTGGCTGTTTCTTTAGCCTCTAAAGCCCCGGAGCAAGGAAGGAAATGTGCCATTTTGGTCAGGGAATCCACGATCACCAATATGGCCATCATTCCTTGTGACTTCGGTAAATCCATTATAAAGTCCATGGAAAGTTCTTTCCAGAGTTCGGACGGGGTTGGTAGAGGTTCCAGCAGTCCAGCCGGTTTTCCTGTGTCTGTTTTTGTCCGCATACAGACAGAACAGGATTTTACATAGTTCTCAATGTCCCGACGCAATTGGGGCCACCAAAAGTCCTTAGCTACATTCTGAATAGTCTTAAAGATGCCAAAGTGCCCAGCTGTGATAGAGTCATGGCATTGGCGCAAAATTCTGAGTCTTAGGTCTCCCTTTGGCACATATCTGGCAGCTTTAAACCACAACAATCCATCTCTCCAATGGAAACTTACTTCTGTATTCCGGTCCTGTTCCATTTCCTGAACATATTGTTGCATGTCTGGGTCCCCCCGCTGTGCCTCTTTGAGCTCCTTTTCCCAGGAAGACTGGCACAATCCCAACATCAGCTTCTCCGGCGCGATGATATGCTGGGGGGGGTTGCCAGCTTTGTCTCCTTTGTATTGCGGCTGTCTGGATAAAGCATCTGCCCTCTGATTTTTTGCATGGGCATGATAAGTAATCCTGAAATTAAACCTGGCAAAAAACTGCGACCAATGTATCTGTCTCTGGTTCAACTTTCAAGCAGTGTGCAAACTTTCCAAGTTCTTATGATCAGAGCGCACTTCTATCTGATGTTGAGCTCCCTCCAAGTACTGTCTCCAATTCTCAAAGGAGTCTTTGACGGCCAACAGCTCCTTCTCCCATACTGTATAATTTCTCTCGGCATCCTTTAGCTTTCTGGAGAAGTACGCTCAAGGATACAATTCCTTTCCTTCCATATCTAATTGTAACAAAAAAAATCCTACAGCTAGGTCCGAAGCGTCAGCTTCCACGACAAAAGGGCGGGTAGGGTCAGCAAAACGCAGAATGGGCTCAGACACGAATTTTCTTTTCAGCTTCTTCGAAAGCTCTTGTTGCTTTCTCTGTCCATTGAAACTTCCCCTTTCCCCTTAAACAGTCAGTAAGGGGGGCCGTTGACTTGGAAAAGCCTGGGATGAATTTTCTGTAGTAATTGGCAAACCCCAGAAAATGTTGGACATCTTTTTTTGTGGTTGGCTGTCCCCATTCTAATACACAACTCACTTTTCCCGGATCCATTTCCACTCCTCCTGCTGAGATTCAGTATCCAAGAAAGTCCAAAGATGATAGGTCAAACCCACATTTCTCTAACTTAGCATACAAGTGATTCTGTCTCAGTCTTTCCAACACAGTTTTCACATGATGGTCATGTTCTTCTTGGTTCTTGGAAAACACCAGAATATCATCCAGATAGCAAATCACATACTGATCCAAGAGATCCCTAAACACTTCATGAACTTTTGAAACACGCCAGGCCTTCCACATAACCTGAAAGGCATCACCAGATATTCAAACTGACCATACGAAGTAAGGAAACTCGTTTTCCATTCGTCTCCCTCCCTCATTCTAATCAGATTGTATGCTTCTCTTAAGTCCAACTTCGTGAAGATTTTTGCAGAATGTAGTCGGTCTAACAACTCCGGAATCAAAGGCAATGGATAGCTGTTAGAGATGGTAATTTGGTTTAAGGCGCGGTTGTCATTACAGGGTCTGAGTTCCCCCCCCTTTTTTCTTCACGAACAGCAGGGGGTCCCCTGCAGGGGACTGTAAGGGACGAATGAATCCTCTCTTCTGGTTTTTCTCCAAAAACTCTCTCAAAGCTGCTCTCTCCATCTCTGTAAGGGAGTAGATTCTGCCAGCTGGGATGCTTGCTCCAGGCACTACATCAATTGCGCAGTCATAGGGGTGATGGGGGGGTAAAGACTCAGCTTCCTTTTCATCAAACACATCCGCAAAGTCCCCATATTTCGAGGGAAGAATCACTTTCTTGACCTCCTGCACTGCCCCTGCCAGAGCTTTTGCGGTGATCTCTGGTTGGCAGTTCTCATGGCAATACTGGGAAGTGAACCATACCACCGCATCCTTCCAAGCTATTTTTGGGTCATGCTTTGCTAGCCAAGGCATTCCCAGAATCACATCAAAGTTCGAAAGATCTGACACATACAAGGAGATGAACTCTTCGTGCCTGGGAATTTCTAGTTTCAATTCTTCCGTGGCTCGTGTCACTCCTCCAGATTTTAAAGGCCTACCATCTATGGTTTCCACTGACAATGGGGTGTTCAGTTTCCATTGGGAGATTCTGTGACATTTTTCCAACTTGGCGTCAATGAAGTTGGTAGAAGCTCCACTGTCAATCACGCTGTGGAGTTAAACATTACTCCCGTGGAAGTTGTAACTCGAATAGGTAGCACCAGCACCCCTTTGGATGGGGGCTGTACTACCGGAGGCCCTTTGTACACTGCTGCCCCCAGCCCTCCGGCCTTCGTGAGACCTGGGTATTTTAGTTTTCCGACGGCCCTGCTTTCTCCCCTTTCAGTCCACATTCCCTAGCCACATGGCCCGGCTTTGAACAATAAAAGCAGAGACGTTCCCGACGATGTCTTTCTTTTTCCTCTTCTGACAGTTTCGGGCAAGCCCCTCCCTGTCCTTCTCCCGCGTTACCTGACACTCCTGGGGTTGAAGGGATTTTGTTGTGTGAGGCCGAAGCTGAATATCTCTGGGCCTCCTGTTTCTTCTCTAGGCATCTTCCTTCCAACCTGTGGTTGATCTGCAGACACAGTCGAATCAGTCCAGGCAGGTTAGTTGGGGGTGTAGTTCTGGCCAGATCATCCAAGATCTCAGCATTCAATCCACTCCGATACATAAACATCAAGGCTGAGTCATTATAACCGGTTTCTTGATAATTTTAAAGGCGTTAGTGTACTCTGAAACGGTTCCTTTCCCTTGCTTCAAAGCGCCCAATTGCCTTGCCACAGTCTCAGCTCTTTGAGGGTCCTGAAACATTTCGGTCAGGGCTCGCATAAATTCTCTGTACCGTCCTAAAAGGGTATCCTTTCTTACCAGGTAGGGAGTGACCCACCTGGCTGCTTCCCCTTCCAATAGGCTAATCACGAAGGCCACCTTGGCCACATCACTAGAAATTCTGCATTTCTAATGTCCAGATACATTTCACATTGAGCCACGAAGGTGGAGAGCTGGTCACTCTGTCCCGCATATTTAGGTGGTAATCCAATAGGGATCTTCATCACACCGGCTGGAGGGGCTGACCGCATCTGATCTATCGTGGTTTTCAAGTCTTGATTGTCAGTTTTCAGCATCCTAACTGCCGCCAACAAGGTTTGGACATCTGCCTGCAAGTCTGCAACGTTAGTCCTCAACCGTCGCACTTCTTCCGCCTCAGAAGTGGGAATTGTCCCCCCTGCTGCTCCCTTTTCCATCTTGTCACGTTCAAGTGGTGGAAGTGCTGAGGATGGGGTAAGTGGTTCTGTCAAGCTGTCATATCCAGGATGGGACTCAGGAACCAGGCCAGTTGATGAAAGCAATTCAGTCTTTATTAAAGTAATATCCAAACACAAACTACGTCTTCTCATGAAGTTGCACTACAAAACATATCCTGCGACATACAAGAGAGTTGACAGAGATCACTATCTCTCCTGTCCCTTAAGAAGGGGGGAAACGGGCACGAATTCTCTCACTCCGCCTCAAAGTGCTCTCATCCACCACCTTTCTCTCCCCCCGCCTTTCTCGTCTCTTTAGCAGCCTTCTGGTACGCGGTGAAGGGGGAAGCATGGCCCCCTCCCCTTCTGAAGGCTCTGACTCTGGTATGGGGGAAAGCGGGGGGGAATGTTTAAACTGTCTGGCGGTTTCTCTTTGCTTGTCCCTGGCTTGGGAGGCCCTCCCTCTCTCTCTAACTGCTCTGAACTCAAGGGGGGAGGAAGCGTGGGAACATCAAGGGAAGGCTCTATGTCTGTGAGGCTTTCAAGGTCTTTACTGCTAGACAGTTCTATCTCTGGGAATTCCTCCCCCCCTTCTCCTGCTCCTTCTTCGCACAACTCTGGATAAATGACCCCCTCCCTTTCTTTGTCTTCTGAATCCTCAGGGCCCCAATCCTGCATCCTGACAGCAGCACAATACCTGGAAAGAGTGAATAGACCTTCCCTATTCAGGAGTTATAGCTCCCATGCAGGACCAAGCTGAGCCAAGTGGCCATACCACTGATGCAGTATGTGCTAACTAGCTCTGTCCCTTGGTGTCTATGTGTATGTCTGCTGGGGGGGGGAACCTTTGTACATACGCCTGTCTACACAACCAGGAACCCAGCATGATCAGAGTCCAGGCTGCATGGAAGCCTTTATGTGTGAACACATCCACACTATATCCATGGATGACTTGGAGTGGAGCTTTTCAGTGTGGTCACACTCCCTGATCCCATGCTGCTCTATTTGGGTGCTATAACACCTGAACAGGGCTGCTGCCCTAATGGAAAGCCTGGATAGGCCCACTGGGGTGGGGCAGAGTGAGAAATGAAAAGAACTCCTAATCTATACGGAAGAGCTACACTTGGAACCTGCCTCTAATTACAGAAATGAATGGCTGGCGGGCAATTGTGATTTATTTAACACAGTGTGGCAGAAGAATCAGACCCCATGCTAATTAGGTTCCTAAACAAGGAAAGAAAGAAAAATAGGATTTCACATGAAATAATTTTGTTTTCCTTTCTTTTCTCACACATCCCAGCCTGGAATATTAAAACCAAAATGATTATGCGGTTGATATTTTGTACCCCGTTCTTCTCCTCTTTTACCTCCCCTCCCAAACTCGCCATGCTGCTAAAAAACAAAACCACAAATTCATTCATTTTTAATCTCAAACATGTTTAATTAATTCAGGATGTAAAAGGTTAGTTTTGAAATAAGGTGTAATACAAAGGGGATGTCAGGCACCCTGATGAGAGCCAGATTGGCTCTGATCTTCCGCATTCCAAGTGAGATGTTGTTCAGTTTTGGATGAAGGGGCTCATTATCTCCAAGATAATTGCCCAGATGCCACACCAGTGAGGTCACACTAAACAGGGTTGTGGTTTCTGAAGTAGCCTGTATCTAATTAACAGTTAAAAGTGGCAGCAGCCACTTTTGGCAAATATCTCTGTCTCATGAAATCGGATTCTCTTCCACACCATATCAAGATTAACAATTTCCCCCCCCCCTTATTTTGCTTCTCAAGTTTTAAAAACAGATCATGGGGAAAGGTGGATTCAGACACCTCTTGGGACGGCATTAATCTGCACCAGCAACCTGGGATCAGGTTTTTGCATGGGCAAAGTGGTTGTAAGAACAGGAATTATGTGTCTGAAGGGGTTTGTGGTCCGACTGCCGATGCACCATCAAGCATGTCCATGCTCTAAAAGTTACTTGTGCAACTGTATCACAGGCAGGGGGGTTGTGGGACTTCACATGCTGTATGGTCCACCCAAAGAAATATGCAAAGGTGTGTACAAGCTGGTGCCTCTTTTTATAAACTGCTTCCTGCACTTCTAGTTTAGTGTTAATGGGTTAAATGAAAAAGGAAGAGAATGGCAAGTTCCCAGGTAGACTTGCTGAAAGTGGATCAGCCCATTGAATTACAATTGCTGCCCAAAAACATCTACATTGCCACAATTATGTTTGAATTTAGGCTGCCGGTCTTTTCATAATGAAAATTTTAGGTTCTGAAGGATGGTAAAAGAAAGCTTCTTTCTTTCTTTCTCTCTCTCTCTCTCTCTCTCTCTCTCTCGATATATAGATATATAGATATATAGATAGATATAGATATAGGCTCTTTGTTTTCCTGGGGCCTTTTATTTATTTAAGGATTTATTACACACTTTTCATTAGCAATAGCCCCAATGCAGGATACAGTATTAACAACCCATTCAAACAGATATTAAAGTAAACAACAAAGATAAATATCAGTATATCTATTTTCTTTTGTGTCTGGATGGATGGAGACAAGTTGACAGAAAAGTAATCAAGCTGTATGGATGTAATGAAGATAAGCAGGCTTGATTAAAAACATCTTGGAACCCCAAGATGTGCAAGGAGCTTATCTTTCACTGCTCACGTCACACTCATAGTTCCTGTATGCTCTTAGTTTTATTGCGTCAATGGGAATTCCAGACTTTGATAGTCAAGACAGCTCAGAGTAGGGGCTTAATATTTCCATTTGCTTGAATTTTGTTCTGCTTTGTTCCATTTGAATGAAGATTTTTATTTGCTTTTTTGTTTGTTACCACTTAATTTTGGGGATGATAAATAAATTTGAAGTCATTTGGGGTCAAATATATGGCTTTCTGCTGCTTAGGGCTGCAGTCCTATACATACTTACCTGGGAGTGATAACTTTTATATTCAATGGGGCTTACTTCTAAGTGGACACATATAGGATTGCACTTTAAATAACTTATAGATGAGATTTGGCAGACAATTGCATATATGTTTCAGGGACAGTAACCCAATGCTTTTTGACCTTTGCAGATCCAATGATGGAAATATTAAGAAACTGAAACCCTGTTGGGAGCAGCATACTTCCCTCTCCCTGTAAAGCATCAAGAAAAAGCAAAAATTGAGGAAGAAGCCTGAAGTAAAATAACTGCAGAGAAATACTCTCCCCTCTGTCCTGACTCTACTGAAAGGAGCAGGCAAGTCCTTTCATTTGAAGGCCAAAGCTGAACTCTGGTGAATGTCAGTTCAAATTAAACCCTGGGGCTGCAAGCCACAATGGATAGGCTCACAGTGTTTCCTGTGATATATAGAACCCTTCTGCAATATAAAAATTGTGAGATGATAAAAAGGCAATTGCAAAATTTCATCTTGTATTGCAATTTATACTGACAGAATGGGCCTATTTGCAATTTCTGATGCAATATGTCAATATATTGATGTAAGAACTAGTAGACATTGTCTAATTGTTAGGAATTTATTAGGAAAGTGTGATTTGTTATTGTATTTTCACTGAAAGTTGTTATTGCTGCTTTTTAATGTTATTATCTTGTTATTTAATTTTTGTAAATTGTAATGTTTTTATTGATATGTATTTCTATATTTGTGTTTATTTTTTTGTAAGCCGCCTTGAGGGCCTTTTGGCCAAAAGGCGGCATAGAAATAAACCATCATCATCATCATAAATCCTGTGGTCTAAAGTACCCTGATGTGTCAGACAGCAATACCCCATGAAGTCTGTCCCAGGATCCAAGACAGACCTTTTTGTGAGAAGAGACTTTTGGGGCAGGCAGCCTGCAGGAAATAAGATGCACATGCACTCTCCCATTCATCACACACATCCAGAAAAACACAGAGGAAGTTCATGCCAAACACCATTCATGCCTCCGCCCCACCCCCCACTGCCCACACATTCATCTCTTGTGAGAAGGGGCTCTATGCACAAACCAGCATGACATAAAACATAGAATGAGGACTGGCATGAATCATAACTTTAATTGGCAGAATCTGTTAACAATTTGTACAGCAGTCTCAGGCTTTCATCAGCCTGATACCACTTTCATCTGTCCAGAAACTACAAACTTATAGGGGAAAGGGTTCATTAGTGTCCCAAATAAGGGAATGTCTCTAAATTTTATTTTTAAACAAAAAAACCCTATTACTATCAATTCATTCTGCAATAACCCATCCTGCACAAATTTGTTTGTTCTTTGTGTTTAAGAGGCAGTAGAAGAAATGTCCTGTATTGCATTATTGATAGATCAAAGACTATGTAAAAGACTGTGCATGATACAGTACATAGTGTTTGTGTACACTTGCATATATAAGTATCCAAGAAACAAAGTGCCTCCCCCATAGGGTTGCCATAGTCCAGTTCCACAAATCTGGGCAGGCTAATTTGCATATTATGCAAATATTTGCATATTATGCAAATATTTGCATATTAATATTTGGATTGTCCAGTTGTTTTGTTTTTGTGCCTAGGAATTACCACCAAAAACTGGGGAAAGATGTGAGAAATCTTTTTTTGTTTAAATTTACATTTTCAGCCTTAAATGCCTAGACTCTAGTTTCCAACACTATGGAATATTTATTGATTGATTAAGAGGATTTATATCCTGTTCTTCTGCTGTTAAAAACAGAGCTCAGGACAGCTTACAAATATAATAAAAACAATAAAAATACACAATCAATATAAAAACACAATAAAAACACAAAATAGCAACAAACATAAAGTAAGTCAGGGCACCAGTCCGCTTAACCATTACATATACGATATATTTCAGAGATGTGGTGGGTGGAGAAAAACAAGAAGCCAAAATGTTAGGAAAAGGAGTCTTTCACACCACATGCTCAGTTCTAAATACTGTTGCAGCAAGTTTTACAAGTTCCTCCAGTATTCCACTGGTGCAGGCACTCAGACATTCAAAGTATCTGTATGTTTAAGCTTTGCTTAACTCAAAATTTCTTCTCCCTTTGATCAACCACATCTACACAGGTTCCACCTCCCTACTCAAAATGAAACTGGGCCTGGAAGTATGCAACAACCCCACACATACCTTGCTAATTAGATTACCAATGCCAGGATGTCTGTCTTATCGACTACTCTCCTGCTGCTCCCCCCACCAGGCATCATGAAAGACCCAGTCTTGGATGTGAAAGTTGGACAGTGAAAAAAGTGGATAAGAGAAAAATCAACTCATTTGAAATGTGGTGTTGGAGGAGAGCTTTGCGCATACCATGGACTGCGAAAAAGGCCAATAATTGGGTGTTAGAACAAATTAAACCAGAACTATCACTAGAAGCTAAAATGATGAAACTGAGGTTATCATACTTTGGACACATCATGAGAAGACATGATTCACTAGAAAACACAATAATGCTGGGGAAAACAGAAAGGAGTAGAAAAAGAGGAAGGCCAAACAAGAGATGGATTGATTCCATAAAGGAAGCCACAGACCTGAACTTACAAGATCTGAACAGGGTGGTACATGACAGATGCTCTTGGAGGTCGCTGATTCATAGGGTTGCCATAAGTCATAATCGACTTGAAGGCACATAACAACAACAACCTCTTCAAAGTACTGATAAGCCTCTTGTTTTAATTAAAATAATAATTATAAATTCTTGCTCTTATCACTAATGGGAGTTAATTATCTTGCATATGCCCATAGTAAATTTTCAGATACTGTCAGACCCTCAGCAATTTTCAAGTGGTCTATGTAGAAGAAAAGTTTGGGAACCCCTGGTATAAGACATCTGCTTATGTACCTATGCTGCTGTCACCCCGCATTTAGGTGCCTGGGATGCATGCGTGTGGACATACCTCCTTACAATTATGGAAAGTGATTCTTAATAATAAGTCTCCAGACACAAAGTTACATAGGCATTTATCAGTTGTTTAGTAGAAAATTCAGAAGTGCAGAGTCCCTTCACTATAGTTGCAGCCACGTACACCCTTTTCTGCTCCTGGATTAAGAATGAGATCTTTGTTAATGCATTCTCTCACAACAACAAACATCTCTAGGAGCCAATCAGCATGCAAGTGGAGAGCGTTAGCAACTGAGAAGAGTGTTTTCAGAGGCTGACTCACCTCCTTTCACTCTGATTGGCTCCAATCAGCAGGAAAGGCAAGGAAGCCTATTAGAAGACTCTTCTCAGTGACTAACACACTCCCTTTTCATGCTGATTGTAGGATGCTTGGAGACATAGGGACCCTGCTTCCAAAAAAGCAGAGGGACTAAGACCCCCTGGGTGACTACACTCCTGGTGCTTATGGACATGACCGTAAAATATTTTGTGATGTGCAAGTTCGATATGACATTATTTATTAAGTGTGCTTAGGATTACACTGATGGCATTCCCAAATATGTACTTTCACACAGACTTTGGTTTTCCATAACACAATGTTCATCCAAGCCTCCACACTTGGGGGGGCACTACTTGCACACCCCTTCCATAAGCACATCAAAGTTGGATACACACCTGAACCAAGACCCAGACAACAGGGCACTCAAAACAAAAAGGTAATTACAGTGGCTGAGTAGATCTTGTACAGTGGTTATACTGACTGGGCAGCCACTGTCCTTCATATTTTACAAAATACTTTTTCCTATACAAAGATTAAATTTCTGTGTATGAAAAAATAATATATGAAGTGGTCTCAATAGTGAAAAAGTAAACAACTGAATGGTGATCCAAATGTTTTTCATTCTCACGTTATGAAGCTAGCTGCCAGATGATGTATCACCTTCCCTACGCATGCAGCGTAGACTGAAAAAACAGCACCCAAGCCACCATTCAATACATGCACGTGTTCTTTCCAACATGAATCTACAGGTCTCAAAAAGTAATGTGTGACAAAGTCCTCAAACACCTTATAACATACCTCAGACATGGTCTCTTGTTCTACCAGCATGCCTTTACACCATCACTTTGCCAAAACATAAGGATAGGTAAATTGCTTTTAGGGAGGTTCACAATTATGATTTTCTATTTATTTAATATTCCTGTACAAACATGGGAGTCATATTTCTATAATATTCATTCAAAGGGGCAGGAGTGTGATCCTCCTACCTTGAACTGCTTGAACGACACCCCCCCAACTGGCCCCGGGTATCTCCCAAGGAAGTATCTTCCCTTATTGTAAGGTTGAAGGCGGGTAAGGCTTCTGGTCCTGATAACATCCCTCCAGAAATATTTAAGCGAAATATCGAGTGGTGGGCTCTTGTTTTAGCAGCACTATTCATGACAATTGATCGTACAGCCAAAATCCCTGAAGACTGGGGTTTATCCACGGTAATTCCAATCTATAAAAAGGGCCCTCGATCAGACACAGCCAACTATAAGCCAATCAGTTTGTTGAATATAGTCAGCAAATTATATGCTTCTCACCTGCTCGACAAATTACAAAGCTGGCTGGCCCAGGAGAACATACCGGCCAATGAACAAGCTGGGTTTAGAGGAGAACATTCCACTATGGACCACATATTAGTTTTACAACATCTTGTAGAGAAATACTCAACTAAAAAAGGGGGATCCCTCTACGCGGCTTTTATTGATTTTAAAAGTGCCTTTGACCTTATACCCAGAGCTAAACTCTGGAAAAAGTTCGAGTCAACTAACATAGACAGGCATCTTCTAGCTCTGATATGCTCCCTTTATGAGAATACAAGACTGCGGGTCAGATGTAATAATATAGGTCACTTGACTAAATCAATTCCTATTTACGATGGCATCAAACAGGGCTGTGTTTTAGCCCCTACTTTATTTAATTTCTATGTGAATTCTCTGGTTACCTCTCTGGCACAGATTCCATGACACCCACTGACTCTCGCCAATAAAACGTTATCGATACTACTATATGCAGATGATCCAGTATTGCTATCGTTGACAAGCATCGGATTGCGATGACTACTTCGAGCACCGGCGGATCACTGTGCCAAGGACCGGCTAATTAATCACACCAAGACGAAAGTGCTTGTGTTTACTTCAGTGATACGTTCGGAATTGATGGCAAGAAAATATCTGTGATAAAGGAAATTCCTATCAGACTTTTATTATATGACTATGACAGCAAGATTATTGGGTGCGTAAAGATGGAAGATGGAACCAATATGGATAATGGAAGAAGAGCGATTTGAAATTACTGGACTTAGTAGACTTGATGAGTTGGATTAATTGACATGTTTATTTAGAAAAAAATTGATGGACATATATCTCAAAGATTGGAAACTTCTCTTTGACTTTTTGTGGAAGAATGAAATGATATGTTAATGAGATTTGAAACCAATTAAGATAACCGCTGGAGGAAGGTGATTTTATAATCTATTAAGAGACAGGCTTGTTATATATTATAGATTTATAGCTGAACTACGACAAATCGGAAGTCAATATTTTTATTTTTATTTTTTTATTGTATTAGTTATTGGTTTGTGGTTTTTTTCTTTTTGTATTGTTTTGGTTTTGAAAATCTGAATAAAAATTAATTGGAAAAAAAAGTGCTTGTGTTTACTAAGAAAAAGATGAAACACATTTGGCATCTTAATGATCTCAAAATTGAGCAGGTCTCCACATATCGATGTAGGACTAAAAAATTAAGGTTGATATAGTTATGAGAATACTCAGTATAAATTTAATAAAACACATAAAAATATGCAATAAAAAGGAATATAAAAGGTGTAACATACAAAAGTCAAACAATGACAGACATGATACTATGATCTTCAAAAGTATGTAACTTTTGTAAAAGTATATTATTCTGAAATTTTCTTTCATCTGTATCTTTTTTTAATTGATTAAGCAATGAGTCATGCTCTGCTTCTAAGGTGGCTACCTCTTCTTTAGATGTTTCTATAATTAAAATCATTAAGTCTAACGAGCATTTATTTAAAAAGGCCAAATATAGAGCAAAAATCCGGGACAGAAAAGAGTTATTACCAACCAAAATCAACTATAGAGATAATAAAGAAAATATAGAGGAAAAGGATAACAGATTACTTATACCATTAACCTATGATGGCTTTAATGGGAAGATACAGAACATCATCTTAAAACATTGGTACCTCTTGGATAACATACCTAAATGTAAGAAAAAACCCAGATTTGTTTTCAAACGTGCACCAAACTTAAAGGATATTCTGGTTCATTCCAATACTCAGGTGATACCTAAGATCATCACCTCCTCTCTTGTATCCAATCTACCAGTAGGCAATTTTCCTTGTGGCCACTGTAGTGTATGTAATAATAACAACAAGAATACACATTTTTCTAATAAGCTTAAAAATAGAAAATTCTATGTTAAAGAATTTTTTAACTGCAATACTAAGGAGTCATTTATGGTATCACATGTCCATGTAACCTTTCCTATGTTGGTATGACCACTAGGAAAATCAGGATTAGGATATGTGAACATAAAAGCTGTATCAGAAATATGAGACGCAGTGCCCCTTTAGTCAATCATTTCATTGACCAGGGCCATACTGAATCAGAATTAAAATTTTGGATAATAGAAAAAGGTAAAGGAAGAGGCAAAATTCTGAATAATTTTTTGTTAAAGAGGGAGTTATTTTGGATCCACACTTTAAAAACCTTAAGTCCCCATGGTCTTAATGAAGAAATTAGTTGGCTACCCATTTTATAATATATATATATATATATATATATATATATATATATATATATATATATATATATATAATGTCAAAAAGCAACATACTCTTCTGACTTAGTTGCTAAGTAGCAATATATTTGTTGAGTGCAACATATCCAGCACTTTTTTGGTTCTTTTCAATTAGTTTAGTTTGCAGTATCACTCAGTGTTATATGCCTTTAAGAATACATAACACAGATGTTTTGAAGTTCACTAATTTACAAAAGCCTCACAGCTTTTGGGCTCTAATTTTGTACTAAAAGAGCATTGGCTCAGTTAACTTTTTCATGAAGACTAGTACCAAGCTACAGTGTTTAAAGAAGTGAATGTCATGTGAGTTTTTTGTTAAAAAATATTTTTCTTCTTATGTATCTTTATTGTTTGATAATTTTGCATTCTTGCCTCTGTTCATTTTTGATATGTGTATATATTTTACAGATTTCTTTGGATATCGTATTATATTCAATTTTTGTTGAAGTCATATTAGCAATTCCTTTGGTTATTGTATTATATTCAATTTCTGTTGAAAGTCATATCAGTAGTATGTCTATTTTATATTATATTTAAATCTTTCAAAAAAAATTTCATATTTTTATAAAAAAGATATAAAAATATATTGTATTATGTATTTGTTTAACTTCAGGCCATTGAAAAAGACATCTGTCGAAACGCGTCTGGCTGGACTTTTTTAACAAAAAACATATTTCTCTTTTCTTCATAAAAGAAACGGACCATCTGAACAAAATTTGTACACATCAGATACATTCTTCATGATGTATATTGTTTTAGTTACATACTTTTGAAGATCATAGTATCATGTCTGTCATTGTTTGACTTTTGTATGTTACACCTTTTATATTCCTTTTTATTGCATATTTTTATGTGTTTTATTAAATTTATACTGAGTATTCGCATAACTATATCAACCTTAATTTTTTAGTCCTACCTCTAGTATCTGTTAAGGTTCCATTAGACTTGTCTTGATCCCAGTTACTCCACATATCGATACCTGGGTGTGACCTTCCATGCCATCTCCACGTAAAGAACACCATTACCATCACTTGGAGAAACTCGAAGGCACTTTTGTCATTCTTCTATTCTAAGGGAGGTCAATATATCTCCTCTGCTATTCAAGTTTTCGTAGCAAAGGTCATCTCTCAAATGCTTTACGGCTCCCAGGCACTGGTCTTTCCTAAATCAGTCTCTTTTGAATCCATACAAACCAAGTTCCTGAGGTCCGTCTTAGGGATACCGCCATGTGTCTCTAATAACACCCTACGACTGGAAGCCAGCTTGCCTACCATTGAAACACACATTTGTTGTTGTTGTTTTTTCTAATGGTTTATTTATTTATTGACTTCCGATTTGTTGTAGATCAGCTATACAAATATAATACATATCAAACCTGTCCCTTGATACATTACAAAATCACTTTCCTCCATGAACTATCTTAATTATTTTGATTAATCATCAAATCCCATTATCATCATTTCATTTTAATCTTTCCGCAAAAAGTCCAAGAGAGGCTTCCACTCTTTGAGAAATATGTCTATCGGTTTTTTTCTAAGTAAACATGTCAATTTGTCCATCTCAACTAAGTCCATTGATTTCAATAGCCATTCTTCCATTGTAGGTATTGCTTCCATCTTCCACTTTTGCGCATACAACAATCTTGCTGCTGTAATCATATATAATATTATCCTTCCATACTTCTTTTCTAGTTGTTTGTCCATAAAGCCCAATAGGAAAAATTCTGGCTTTGATTGAATATTTATCTTTAGGATTTTTTGTATCATCCCCCCTATCTGTGCCCAAAATAATTTCACCTGGTTACATAACCACCACATATGATAGAATGATCCTTCTTGATACTTACATTTCCAGCAAATATTAGGAATGTTATTATACATTTTTGATAACTTTTCTGGAGTCATATACCAACGGTACATCATTTTATAAAAAATTTCTTTAAGATTACAACATAATGTAAATTTCAGCCCTTTTTTCCACATGTTTTCCCATTGTTCCATTTGTATATTATAACCAAAATTTTTAGCCCATTTCACCATACATTCTTTAACCTGTTCTTCCTCCATTTCCATTTGTAACAAAAATTTGTACATTTTTGCAATTATACGTTCATCATTTGTACATAAACATATTTCAAATTCCGATTTGCTTGTTTCAAAACCATACATTTTCTTATCCATTTTATGTTTCCAACAATTGTAAGTATGTAAACCATTGCAGATCATATCCTTCTTCTATTAATTGTTCTCTCTGTTTCATTATACATTCTCCTTGTACAGTTTCTAATAATTCTTGGTAAATTAACCATTTATCTTTTCCTGGTATATCCCTTCTATGAAACGTTTCTTTACTTGAGACACCTAATGGTATTTTAGAACAAAACCTTGTTTTATATCTATTCCATATTTTCAACAAAGGGCGTCTTATAAAATGGTTATTGAAATCTGCATTAGCTTTTACTTTATCATACCATAGATATCCATGCCATCCCCACTTCAGTTTATAGCCCTCCAAATCTAATAATCTTTTATTTCTTAACAAAATCCATTCCTTTATCCAAACTAAACCACAAGCGGCAAAGTAAAGTCTCAGATTCGGTAATCCCAATCCTCCTCTTTCCTTAGAGTCCTGTAATAATTTAAATTTAATTCTTGGTTTTTTCCCCTGCCATACAAATTTGGAGATATCTTTTTGCCACTTTTTAAAGGGTAGATCAGAGAGTATTATAGGTATCGTTTGAAACAAAAACATCATTCTCGGTAATACATTCATTTTTATCACCGATATTCTACCCATTAGTGACAACTGTAATTTGCCCCATCTTGACATATCTTTCTTGATCTCTGCCCATAATTTTTCATAATTATTATGAAACAACTTTGAATTTTTATTCGTCAAGGAAATACCTAAATATTTCACCTTTTTCTCTATTATAAATCCTGTCTGACCAATTAACTCTTTTTGTTCTTGCACAGATAGATTTTTTACCAACATCTTTGTTTTTTTATTGTTAATTTTAAAGCCTGCTAACGGTCCATACTCTTTTAATTTATCCATTAGTAGATTAATTCCTTCCACTGGGTTTTCTAATACAAGCATCAAATCATCAGCAAATGCTCTCAATTTATATACTTCTTTTTTTATCTTTAACTCCGAAATTCTTTCATCTTGCCTTATATCCCTAAGCAAAACTTCAAGAACCAAAATAAACAAAAGGGGGGATAGCGGACATCCCTGTCTTGTACCTTTTTGTATTTCACATGATTCCGTTAAGTTGCCATTAATAATTATCTGACCTTTCTGAGATGTATAAATCGACTTGATCAATTTAATAAAATTTTCTCCAAAATCCATTTGTTCCAGAACCTTAAACATAAATTTCCAATTCAGATTGTCAAACGGTTTCTCCGCGTCCAAAAAAATCAAAGCAGCTTTTTTATCATTTCGTTGTTCTAAATATTCCAATACATTCAGAACATTCCTAATATTATCACGTAATTGTCTTTTGGGCAGGAAGCCTGATTGGTCTTCCTGAATAAATTGTTGCAATACTATTTTCATTCTTTCTGCCAAGATCTTTGTAAATAATTTATAATCATTATTCAATAGAGATATTGGTCGGAAATTTTTTGTTATAGTTAAATCCTGTTCTTTGGGTATTAGTGTTATGTTAGCATTTTTCCAACTCTCAGGTATTTTCCCCTCTTTCAGAATCGAATTCATTGTATACTGTAGGGGTAATAAAAGCTCCTCTTCAAAACATTTATAATATCCTGCTGATAATCCATCCAGACCCGGTGACTTTCCTAATTTGACTTTACTTATGGCTTCAGATAACTCTCTTAACGTAATAGGACCATTAACAACTTGTCTCTGAAGATCTGTAACTTTAGGCAAATTCTGTTTAAATAAATACTCTTCTATCTTTTCAGAGGAAAGTTCTTGGCATTTGTACAAAGTTGAATAGTATTAATGAAAAACCTTTAGAATTTTTACATTATCTGTCAACACCTTATCTCCTTCTTGTATCTTTAAAATAAGATTTTTTCCCCTTCTTTTCTTAATTTGTATGCCAACCACTTCCCTGGTTTATTTGCAAATTCAAAATTCCGTTGTTTGGCAAAAGTTATTTTTCTTTCAATTTCTCCCACTGTTAACATTGATATTTGATTCCGTAACATTTTAATTTGATTTACAATTGAAACTTTAGTTGGGTATTTTTTCAAATCTTCCTCTTTTAGTTTTATTTCATCCAGGATTAATAGCATTTTCTGTTGTTTCTTCTTTTTTATTTCAAAATTAAATTGAATAAAGTATCCTCTCATAAATGCTTTACTTGTGTCCCAAACAATAGCTTCATCTATTCCTTTATCTAAGTTATGTTCAAAAAACTCTTTTAACTTCTCTTTACATTTTTGTACTACTTTATCATTCTGTAGTAAAGACTCATTTAATCTCCATCTATACCCTAACTTCCTTTTTTAAAAAATTAATATCACGGGGTTATGATCAGAAAAAGTTTTTGGTAATACATCCATCTTAGAAATATCTTTCACTAAATTTTTAGACATCCAAATCATATCAATCCTCGAAAGGGTTTTATGTCTTTCTGAAAAATAAGTAAATTCCTTTGCATTATCATTTATATATCTCCAAGTATCTACCAATTCTAAATTGTCCATTAGTTCAAAACATATCTTCGGAAGTTTCCCCTGTGTCTCCTTAATTTTTTTTTCAGAAAGTCTATCAATTTGTGGTGAGATTACCCCATTCCAATCACCCATCACACACCAGTGATCATATAAGAGGTCTAACAATTTTTCCATAAGCCCCCTATAAAACTTCTTTTTACTTTCATTTGGGGCATAACTACCCACTATCAACGACTTTATACCCTGTAAGGTAATTTCAACCCCCACAAATCTACCACTATCATCTGATAATACCAATTTAGGAGACAATTGAGGGTTGCGACCCAGGGGTGAAATAAGACGCAGACACAATATGATGGGTTAAATAACGGGCCACTTTATTAAACCAAATTCATATTATGATAATGAACCTGCAAAGGGGAACATAAGTGCGGGATTCAACTGATGAGCCAGGCAAAGCCTGCTTGCAGCTATTGGGCGACCCAAACCCCTGCCGGGCAAGGGGGTGCCAATCTGTCAACCCCTTGCCCTGACCACACTCCAATTGTGCATAGGGAGGTCAACCTGCGTCACCGCCCCCGGTGCCCTGAAACTCCGAGTGGATGAGACTTGTTGGCCCCAGAGGCGACCCATATCCTGCCCTCGGGCCATATAACCCGGAGCTGCAGGCCTCCGGAACCGCCTATCACCTCCAAAGGTGCCTAAAGGTGTCACCTAGCTGCCCTTCACCTTTAACCTTTCCCGCACTTCCTCAATAAAGTGACCTTTAAAGTATTAAATTCAAACAGCCAAATCAACCTAATAACCACAAAAAACACCCGGGCTAACCCTGAATGCCCTCCCTACTTACCACAGTATGGAGTAGGCAAAATAAACCCGCCGGCTAAAACGCAGGCAGGCCAAAAATTGCTACTCGGCCCCAGAGGCGACCAAATGAATCACACTGCAGCAGAGGGAGGGTAGGGCGGGTGCCACAATTTATGAAAAGGGAGAGGGGGCAGCTGGCACAAGCTTAAATAAGCTCAGTTGCCCCACCCCCTCAGGCAGCGCACCGTGATGACGTCACGCCAATCCGGCGCCCTTGCCCTCTTCGTCAATGGAGGCTTGGGATTCACGCCGGGCCGCAAACTATGCCCCGCGACCCGGTAAGTCCTGGGTGCAGAGCGGGGTTGCGACCCAGGGGTGAAATAAGACGCAGACACAATATGATGGGTTAAATAACGGGCCACTTTATTAAACCAAATTCATATTATGATAATGAACCTGCAAAGGGGAACATAAGTGTGGGATTCAACTGATGAGTCAGGCAAAGCCTGCTTGCAGCTATTGGGCGACCCAAACCCCTGCTGGGCAAGGGGGTGCCAATCTGTCAACCCCATGCCCCGACCACACTCCAATTGTGCGTAGGGAGGCCAACCTGCGTCACCACCCCCGGTGCCCTGAAACTCCGAGTGGATGAGACTTGTTGGCCCCAGAGGCGACCCGTATCCTGCCCTTGGGCTGTATAACCCAGAGCTGCAGGCCTCCGGAACCACCTATCACCTCCAAAGGTGCCTAAAGGTGTCACCTAGCTGCCCTTCACCTTTAACCTTCCCCGCACTTCATCGCCACAGAAAGGGGACAAACCTCTGTTTAGTCGCCCTTTTCCCCACATCCAAACAAGATGTCCTTCACACCCCTCTGCAGGTCTCCTAAAAGGATGTCGTTACCTATATCAGACATATGAACTCCATCAGACCGATATAGTTCAACCCTACTGCGTCTTATCTCTGGGTGGTGAATGACAAAACCACCAGAGTCCAATAGAGCAAGACGGAGCTGCCTACTCACTTTTTTTCAGGACCTATTTATCCCCCTAGGGTCACCCATACAATTCCAGTGTCTACGGGGTAAAATATCGGACCAAATCAAGTGCACCCCTGGCCACCTCTGCCTGATGGCCCGGAAGTCAGCACACGCCTGCTCAATAAGGGCTCTGCCCTTCAGCATGCCAAGGTCATTTCCCCCCAAGTGAATGACCAAAAATTGTGGCACATCCCGGACCACTGCCGTCTGGAAAAGCGCTGGAAGGAGCCTGTCCCAACGCATCCCACGGCGGCCCAACCACTGCACGTTAGCCCACTGGCTAAGCCCAAGCTGTGTGCCAAAACGCGACTTCGCCACCCTGCGGCCTGCCCAGAAGACCATGCTATGGCTGCAGAGGAGGATGCACACTCTTTCGTCTCCCTTCCAGCGGCCTGTCAAAACAAACAATGGAAATTCATAACAGTGACAAAGAACAAGTCACAAACTGGTTTTTTGAACCCCTTGAAAAGGTCGAATATAAGACCTATAGGCCGTAGAATGCTATCTGCCCAAGAATTGTAACCTCTCTTGGGAGAAGCCCAAACAGGCAGCCATAGACGCCGCTCCAATGCGGAAAGAGTGTGTCCCAAAAATTCTGGGGTCCAGTCCCATATTGCCGAGGGCTGTCCTGATAACCGCCCAAAACTGAAATCTAGAAAGGGGTTGGCCATCCTTATGCATAAACAAATAGCCCGGCTGTTGTCCCCGGACTGCCAGAAAATTGTTTAATGCGGTTACAGGGCAAATCTCGTGCAGCTGTGATGGGGAAAGCAGAACCCTACGTCCCCTCCGGCGCTGATCAGTCTTTGACCATCGCAACTGTAGGGCAGCTTGTCCCCCCCTCCAGCTAAAATCAGACAGCAAAAAGGCACAGGAAGAGATGTCAGTCTTAGACCCCGCCAGCACCTCACTAATCCTAAAAGCTCCAAAAAATAGGGTAAGTGCGGCCGCATGAAAAAGCAATACCTCAAAAGATGAGGAACATAAATGCTCCAATTGTATCAGGAGCCCTAATAAAAGTTCCGGGTGCATAGGGGAACGAGAATCTGGATTGGCGGGGTGTTCCCGTGCCCAGCCTTCCAACATCTTATGAAGTCAGAAGTCATCTGAAAAATCCTGTAAACCGCGTGACTTGGCCAAAAAGGAAAGGCCCGAGAGCTTACCTTGAATAGTCTTGACGGCAAGGCCCTTCTTCTTGCCCTCCACACAAAACTCTATGAGGTGCGCCACTGGGATGGGCCACTGCTGTAAGTATCCCCTTTCTGCCCTGAAAGCCAGTAGCTCCCTACCTGCTCTCTGGTAGCTGGCCATAGTACTGGGCGCAATGGACAGGCTTATTGCCCTCTCCGACTCAAGCTGCCAATCTCCCATAGATCCGGTGGGACCACGTCCGGCTGAGCCTTGGCCCACGGCGCCAGGTGGCAAAATCTCTCCATCTGGTTCCATGACACAGCATCAGCGATACTGTTATCAATACCCGGGACGTGGCGTGCCAGAAACAGAATATTAAACTGGAGACATTGTAGAACAAAAGCCCACACTAGATGCATGACTCGGGGATTGTTTGATGACAAGGAGTTAATAACGTGCACTGTGGACAGGTTGTCACACCAAAAGTGGACTGTGGAATCACGCAGCCTGTGTGGCCAAAGATGCACTGCTGCCACTATTGGAAAAAATTCCAGGAGAGTCAAATCTCTAGTCCAGCCTTCCTGAACCCAGGGCTGTGGCCAGCTGCCATGGCTCCAAGAGTCATTAAAAATGACACCAAAACCAAATGCCCCCAAGGCGTCAGTGTGCACCTGGATTTCGGCCTCCAGGAGGCGGTCCCGCCTCCAAAAAGAAATCCCATTAAAGTCCTGTAGGAACTTAGCCCAGACCGACAGATCGTCTTTGAGCGCACCAGAAAGCCTGATGTGATGATGTGGACGGGACAAACCTGACATAGCGTCATAGACTCGTCTCAAGAAAGCCCACCCCGGTGCAACCACCCTGCAGGCGAAGTTCAGTGAACCCGCCAGCTCCTGAAGGGTGCGCAGGGTTACCCTCCTGGAAGCCCGAATATGAGCTATCTTCTCTCGCAGCAACCAAAGTTTGGCAAGTGGGAGCCTACAGGACTGGGCCAACGTATCTATTTCGATCCCTAGGAATGTAATGATAGGGGATGGGCCTTCCATTTTTTCTTCCGCCAGTGGGACTCCAAGGTCCCTGGACAGCTCCTTAAAATGATCCATGAGATCCTTGCACTCCCTCGTGTGTGCCCGTCCAGAAAATAAAAAATCGTCCAAATAGTGGACAACAGAACAGGAACCAGACCACCTCCTCACCGCCCATTCCAGGAAAGAGCTAAAAGCTCAAAAACTGCGCACGAAATGGAGCAGCCCATGGGCCACGTAAAATTGATCCGCAAAAGCGAACCCCAGTAAATCAAAATCTCCAGGATGAACGGGGAGGAGGCGGAATGCAGATTTTATGTCACACTTCCCCATGAGGGCACCCACACCGCAACTCCTAACCATGCTCACTGCACAGTCAAAAGAGGTGTAGCTTACCGAAGATAAGTGAGGTGGAATAAAATCATTAACTGAAAGCCGGTTCCTAGGGCAGGCAGCGGGTGCGTGTTGGCCACCGCAGAGTGTGCACTCATGCCTTTACCGGCAAGGGTTCCTGCCACAGAAGCCACGGGAGCTAAACTCCCAGCAGAGCAGGTGGGGTTGAACCCCCTGCCCCGCTGGCCCGCGGGAGGGAGCTGGTGCCAATTGCCTAGCCAGGAGGTGGCCACTATCAGTCCTGTCCCCAGCCACCAGCCTGGAATGAGACATGAACTGTAACCACAGTTCAGCCTCCTTCCTGTCCCACGGCAAGGAGGCGTCATACGCCGCTCTCATACGAAAAGCCTCATCGTAAGAGAGCCACGCCGACCCCATGAACTCCGTATAGCCCCTGTAGATAATATCCAGGTACTTAATGAGGACCAAACCACGCTGTGGCTGCTTTTGTATGATCACCCCTACATACGTAAAGTAGGCGGGGAGCCAGTTAGCCCAAGTGTGCTCGATCCGGCGTCTCTTGGGCCTCTCCACATCCCTCTCATCCCCTTTTTCCCTGTCCCTCTTAAGTGGTTCCCTGTACAACAGGGAAAACAGGTCAATGTATTCCCCATTCCAGATTTTTTCTCTAGTGGCTGGAAGCAAATGGAAACCTAAGGGAGCGGAAGTCTCTCCAAAAGGGATGGCACCCTCTTTAATATGTCCTAGGGGGTCACTAATGCCCTGGTGAACCGCCGAAAATCCCGAAGCAGTGGGTTGGGAGGAAATGGCTGCCTCACCCACGGTTACTGTTCGGGAAGATGCCCAAACATGGTTGCAGGCCTCAAGTGATGAGGGTTGTAGTGGTATGGCACCTGCCTCGGCAGCTGGAAACATTGCCTGGTGGTCAGTTTCAGTGCCATGTGGAGGAGAGAAAGGCCAAACCTGCCCAGGCCCCCAATATGGGTACCCCCATGGGGGCCAGCCCCACGCAGGGCCTGGCCCTGGCGAGCCAGTCACTGCGTACTCACCTGATTTCCCCTCCGACACAGAATCCAGAGACGGCTGTTCAGTAGTAGTGGCACACCGGTCCTGGATGAGAGTCTCTCCAACTGACCTGCTGGGACCCGCCTCAAGGGCATCAAGACGAGCTAAAATTAATTCCAACGTTGACTGGTTAGAAACAGATGAAGGCAGACTTGTAGCCGCATTGGACTGAGTGACCCCGGATGAGGCTTGTACTACACTGGGCGCCCGTTGCGTCTGCCCTCTGATGCGCTTCGCCTGAAACATGCCTGCCACATCCGCAGCTGGCTGGGCAGGGTGGGATGGTTGGGAGGAGGACCCCTCTAGGGCCTCAAGACGAGCCAGGACAGCCGCCCATGGTGGTTCACTCTCCCGCGCCCCAGAGACCCCAGGAGGGAAAGACCCCCGGCCCGATCTGGGTGCCCTCCCTTTTCCTTTAGGCCCACCCTGACCCTTTTTTGGCGCCATGAGCGAGTTAAAGGCTGAAACCTAAGCACCAAACCAGAAGATCTAAAAAACGCCTGGCACGCAAGCCTATATAGACCACGATCCTTAGTAAATCCTGGGATTTTTTTATTATTATTTTATTTTATTTTATTTTATTTATTTTTACTATATGAGAGTTGGGAGAAATATGTTCCTGCCTCCTCCCTCTGTGGGCCCAGTCACCAGCCTACCTGAAGGCCAAATGCCTTGGAATGGGTGGGGGGGAACGTACCCGCCCCTTCCCTCCTGGAATCGGGCCCAATCACCAACCTTCCACAAGGCCAAAGGCCTGCTCTAAAATTTAGAGGAAAATTGTGTGCCTCTTCCCTCCAAGTGTCAGGCTGAAAGGCCATGAAAAAAGGGGGGTAATGCTTGAACTGGCGCAGCCGCGCCTGAGACGAGGTGCCGCTGCGCCACTGCCTCTTGCTGACTTCCCCGGCCGCCGCAGGGGCACGAGCCTCCAGGTTGCTGCTGCCGCCGCCGCCGCTAAGCCCAGAGAGTCCAGCAGTGAAGGCCCGACGCGCCACGGAGCCGATTAGCGACGCGAGCGTGGCCGAATAAGGCCCTTTCGGCTGGAGCTGCGCGGCCGAACAAGGCCGACGCCAGTGCCTCGTGCACCGTAAAATGGCGCCTCTGCCGCTATCTCACGCTCTCCAAAATGGCGTCTTGCACAACGCCAGGAGCGCAGGCAGTCTGCTGCCACAATTTATGAAGAGGGAGAGGGGGCAGCTGGCGTGAGCTTAAATAAGCTCGGTTGCCCCGCCCCCTCAGGCAGCGTGCCGCGACGACGTCACGCCAATCCGGCGCGCTTGCCCTCTTCGTCAATGGAGGCTCGGGATTCACGCCGGGCCGCAAACTACGCCCTGCGACCCGGTAAGTCCCGGGTGCGGAGCGGGGTTGATATAAAGAACAACTCCATTTATTTTTTTCAGTCCAGCCGAGATAAATTCCTCCCCTAAATTTTTACAGATCAAATATTTAGAGTCTTTCTTCTTAATATGGGTTTCTTGTAAACAAATTATATCCAATTTTAATTTTTTCAGATAGTAAAACACTTTCTTTCTCTTCTGCGATGTATTAGCTCCATTTATATTCCAGGTTAGATATTTATAATCCATCTTTAAGGATGTAATTTAAAAGAGTCTATGCCTGTTACTTCCGATGCTCCTTCATCTTCTTTTCCTTTCTCTACATAATCTTGTTGACCCTGCTTCACATGGGTTATTTCCATACTTTTAATTTTATCTTCCTCCATATCTTTTAAAGCTTTTTTCATAAATTCTCTTGCTTTTTGAACCATGTTCAATCGATACTTCTGTTGTCTGAATGTAAAGATTACTCCTTCTGGTATGTCCCATCTAAATTGAATCTTACATTAAGTTTTTCTATTAAGAAAGCATATTATTTTCTCTTACGTAAAAGTCTAATAGGGATTTCTTTCATCACAAATACTTCTTTATCATCAATTTTAAGAAAAGTGCTAAAATGTTGTTGTAGAACCATATCTCTGGTTCTCTTTTTTACAAAATCACACCAAGACAAAAGTGCTTGTGTTTACTAAGAAAAAGACGAAGCACATTTGGCATCTTAATGATCTCAAAATTGAGCAGGTCTCCACATATCGATACCTGGGTGTGACCTTCCATGCCCTGGGAACATGGCATCTCCATGTAAAGAACACCATTACCATCACTTGGAGAAACTCGAAGGCACTTTTGTCATTCTTCTATTCTAAGGGAGGTCAATATATCCCCTCTGCTATTCAAGTTTTTGTAGCAAAGGTCATCTCTCAAATGCTTTACGGCTCCCAGGCACTGGTCTTTCCTAAATCAGTCTCTTTTGAATCCATACAAACCAAGTTCCTGAGGTCCGTCTTAGGGATACCGCCATGTGTCTCTAATAACACCCTACGACTGGAAGCCGGCTTGCCTACCATTGAAACACGCATTTGGAAGCTCAAAACAAAGCTATGGCTAAAACTGCGGTTCCTTCCCGTGGGACTGGCTCCCCTAGTACTTATTGACACATACCAATCGTCCTGGCATAAACTACTGATCAGGAAACTAGCAACACTTGGCTTTTCGCTTACTACCATCTCTATGCTAGGGTATTCTAAAGCATGGTCAGCTATTTCCCAACGTATAATGGATATAGAATTTCAAACCCATTTATCACTGACCACACTTAAGCCCATCGTTACCATCCCTACCAGAGGTTTTGCACCTGAGCAATATCTTAGCAGCCTTCCTAATGTTAGATATAGAAAAATATTTACCATGGCGCGATTTGATGTGCTCCTGTCAGCTCTGCTTGAGGGTAGATTCCGTGGAATTCCACACGCAGAGCGGTTGTGCCCATGCGGGATGGGAGAAGTTGAGACAATAACCTGTGTACTCTTGTCCTGTTCCTATTATCATGACATCCGCACTTCCAGTATAACCCCTATTATTCAATCGATCCCAGGCCGTGATTCCGTATTCTATACCACTTACCTGGTAATGGATTATCGTCCGCAAATTACATATACTGTTTTGTGCCATGGCTACTACCATTCATAATATGATGTTAAGACAAATGTCTGCATAGGTGGGCCCTGGCAATTGTTGTACGATTTTAAATAGTTTTAAAAACAGTTTTAATTGTTGCTTGATGATTTTGTACTGGTCATTGACCATAATAAAAATTCATTCATTCAATCAATCTAAACATATTTAAAATACATAAAAACAGCCAGGGGAAGATATTGGAGAAATATAAAATAAATGCAAATAAAAAAAGGGAGGAGGTGAAGAGACCTTAAATGTGCTACTCACCATCTCTCAGCCTATCCTCCCCTCAGGATGAAAACAACAGAACACCATGACAACCCCCAGGAAGAAGGGCACACTTAAAATGTAGAGGAAAAAATCATCTACAACCATAGTGTGAAATCAAATACTTATTGGGACACAGTATGAAGAAATATTTATATAAACATGACTATCAAATATGTTTATGAATTACACAATCTGTAAATATATTTATAGTGCAATCTGATATTTGTTTACGCAGAAGCAAGTCCCAATGTATTCAATGGGGCTTACTCAAACTGGGAAGTGTGCAGAGATCTACAGCCTCAAGTGATAAGGAACTAGTTCTTTCAACTTGTTCTTTTAAGTTGAGACCTTATCCCAGTCTGAGTCTGTGTTGGAATTGCTTTTTATTATGTTTTTAAGCCTTTTCTTTTTTTAAAAAAAAGATGTTTTTTTAAAGCTTTTAAAAATATTTTCATAGATGTTTTAATATATTTTAAAGTCTGTTTTTTATGATGTTTTAAAGTGCTTTTAGTGCTTTTGTTTGCCGCCCTGGGCTCCTACTGGGAGGAAGGGTGGGATATAAATAAAATAATAAATAAATAAACTTCATTCACCCAACCCAAAATTCAGAATCATGCCTGTTTAGGCTGTTTTCCAACTGTTTATTCTTACTTTATGGTTATTGGATTTTAAAGGGATTTATTTCTTGTTGTGAGTTGCCTTGGTTTCCCAACCCTACCTCACAGGTTTGTTGGAAAGACTCCATACACACACACACACACTGCAGATGTATAAATACATACAGCCCATATAATAGTTTATTGTCAAACCAGTTGGTCATTGCAGAAAAATCAGTATTCGTTTTTTAAAAAACAGTATTAGTTTCCTACAGAATAAAAACTGTAATACCTGCCTACTTGCTTTAAAATAGGACTGGAGGGGGGGGGACAGAAAGAGAACACAAACCCAATTCTTTTTTACATTCACTCAAAAGTCCCATTAATTTACAGCACATTCATAACCATGTCTACTCAAAAGTAAGTCCTATTGAATTCAATGGGATTTAATCTGGGCATATGGGATTAGCATGCTTTTACCCCCACAAAAGCAAGTATTGGGAAGGTTTTCAAAACACTGCCCAGGATCTGACTCCTGCACACAAGAGGAAAAAAAACTGAAATGTATATACTTACCCAATTTATGAGATTTTCAGATAAACGGGGGTGGGAATCACCATTTTCTGGCATTGCAATGAGGTTTTCTAGACACTGCCCAGGTCAACCAAACTGGCTTCACACTGATTGGCTGCAATCCTGAACGGGCGGGGTTAGACTGAGCTACGAAGTGCTATAAAGTACAGATTTGTTTTTAAAAAAGGTTTAACAGTGGGGGTGGCTGACGTTTTTATGTATATCTCGAGAACCGGACCACCTAGAAACTTAATTTTTTAAAAATTAAAGCTGAGAATCTGGGCCACCTAAGGGGCTAAACGGGCACTGGGTGGCATGCAAAGAATCTGGGTAAAACCCAGCTAACCGGGCAATATGGCAACCCTACTCCCCCACCCCAAGACAGTGATTAACTGTAAAACAGACTGGAAGAGGGGCAGGGAGCTGAATCCTGAACAGCAACTACTCTAGAAACCAACACCAGCACAGTTTTAATATGACATTCCCCAAAGGGGGACATAGGGATTTACCATGATTTACCAGGGACAAATGCCATAGGGATTTGCCAACATGGAAGTTTTCAGAAAAAGCAAAAAGATGCTTTCAAAGACTGTATAGCAAGGCTATACATCTCCCCCCCCCAAAAAAAAATTGCTGCAATTGCTGCAATTGCTCAACCATTGTATGGCATATTACTTATTTGCAGGTCTGCTTTATAAAGACACCTCTCCCCAAACTGATAAGAGTCCAGTGGGTGAGAGAAAAAGATAATATCTGGCTCACACTGAAGACTAGGTGGGGGAATGCTACCACACCATTGTGCACAATTCAACAAAATCAGCCATCCCTCAAGCTGATAACCAATACTGACTTTTCTCAGCTCTGGAATCAAATCCAGCAGCTTGTTCTTTTCAAACAGGCAACTGAGACCTTTCTCAGTATATATAGGCCTACTGAGCTTTTTACAATTAGAATCTACAGTTTGATTTGTTGTTTAATTATTGATTTAATCTGTATTGTTGGTTTTAATTGTACCTCACTTTGGGAATCTATTTGCTGGAAAGCTAAAATAATAATCACATGAATCAACAAAGTCAGGCTTGGGCTATACCACTTTAGACTTTGAGGGCAAGAAGGGGAAGGGCTAGTATGGGCAAAAATTTGCCTCCATGTAGAAAGCTAACATGTCAGGGAAAAGTGTTCATCAATCTTGTCTTCTCCCTGACATATTTTTATGAAGGGGTTGTTGTTGAGCATTAGGCTCCCTACAGCCTAAAATGGTAGGGTCCAGGAAAGCCTTACCTCTCAGTTCTGTTGCATTTATACACTATTGGAAAGTAGCATTCTGTGCAACAAAAGGAATGGTCAAGCTCTCCTTAGGTACTGTACACTGGACCAAACTGATTTTATAGATCCCACTCCAGAATGGTCTCAGCATGTCTACATGGATTCACAGAGTACAACCATATTCTGTTGAATTTGCCAAACAAAATTAACTAATAAGACATATAATTAATTGTATATATTTCTAATAAGTGTATTATCTGTCATGTAACACAAGCATGCCATTTTGTAGGGAAAGCCCTGCTTTTAAAATTGTATTTGCATTTTTACTGTAACTCTCAAAATATTTTAAACATCGAAGAAGTCTCCTCTGAAATAAAGATGGCATTGGGGTTTTAAAAATGGGAATATAATATCAAAGTGAGACAAGCTTCAGGCTTTCTATGTTTTAATGTTATTATGTATGACATTATGCCACTGTAATCTAATATTCTGTTATGGTGTCACAGCACAGAAAAATCAAAGTAAAGTGATTACAGATCACCAGGGACAAGAGATCTAAAAGGCTTGCACAACACAAACAGAAGTAACATATATAATCATTTCTCTTTCCCTGTACATCAGATATTTGCTTAGAAAGAATAAAAAGTTAAAATGGAACAATTATGCATGCCATTAGGAGCTATTAGAAACCAAATCTATATACTATATGGCATTGCTACCTTTTTACTTCCAGGGTTCAGAACAATAATTAGATATAGGACCATTTAGATAGATCAGACAGGGGCTGTATCATGTTTTCCTAAATTAGATGTGATAGCACACAGCAAGAGCACTGTAAGTGATCCATGAAAAGTCAGAAACCAGCCAGCAGTTTAGCCTATTTGAATCAGCTCCACAAGCTGGTCGTGAGGTGTCTACCTGTGTTGACCAAAGCACTCTGCAATCTTAGAATTGCATGTACCTTTCCCTTTAGTAAGAGTCATGTGAAGATGCTCCTAGATGGACAAAACTGTCCATTTTGGCTTCTCCCGGTTTCTTGTTTTTCCAACCTTAAATTCAGTTTGCCCTATTTCCTCATAGGTTTGCAATTTTAAAAATATTCATGAATATTTGTACACATTTTAGTGTCCATTTCTTCTAATATACATACCCTGCTATCAGCAATGGGAAAGGCTTTCATCAGTAACCCATATGCTAGTGACCTTGGGTTTGGATTTTTGTAATATACTCTATGTGGTTCTGCCCTTGAAAATGGTCTGGGAGCTGCAGTTAATGCAGAATGTGGCTGCCAGGTTATTAGCTAGGGCAGTAAGATGGGATCATGTAACACCTATCCTAAAACCTCTGCACTGGCTCAGTTCATGGTGTTGGTAATGGCCCACGGTGCAAATATCTGCAGTCCTCCAATGTCTTCCAATACAAGCCAACTCAATCCTCGAGATCAGTAGGCATCTACACATGATCCCCACCAGAATTCATGGTGAGAGGACGCATAGAAGGGACTTCTCTGTTGTAGGACCCAGCCTCTGCTATAATCAGTCCTTAGAGGTGCATCTGTCTCCCAAGCTTTTAGGTTTCAGATGCCTATTGAAAACATTTTTATCTACCCAGCCTTTCCCAGGTCGACAAACAGGAAGTGTAGTCTCATCTGCAATATATGTACTTCTGCTTTAATTATTTATTACTTTGGTTAGAATTATTCTGTTTGAAAGATTTCCTGCTGAATTTTTTGTGTCTATATATTTTTACCTCAGTGTACTATATTTTGTTCTTACATTTGATGTACATTGCCCTGGACTCCTTCTGAGGAAAAGTGATTTATGAAATAAATAAATAAATAAATAAATAACCTTTTAAAATGTATGCATTTTTATGCATTCTCTGGTTGGAGAATGGCATGGCAAAATTAAGAGAAGTGAGAATTTTGAAGGAGAGTTTCGGTTTGCATATTGGTTTAAGAAATGTAGATTTAGTATAGTTTGATTCAAATGCAATAGAAATGATCACTTAACCTTACTCCTAAATATCTTAGACAGTCAGCTATGGAAGTGTTGGTCCCCAGCTCACCTCAGATTGCTGCTGTGACAGCTCCTCTCTTGCTTATACTCAATACAAAGGGAACAAACTAGTGGAATAATGGATCTAGTGATGGGGAACTTTAGGGGTCCAATGGACTGGGGGGATCCTGAAGAAATTGAGGACACAGTCTTGTAGCAAAAAAGTAGGCCTTTATTTAATAAGGAAACTTACAGGTGGTCAGTTTCCCATGATATTCGATGGAGCTCTGCCACATGGCACTGATGTTCACAACTTTATACCCTCCAAGACAAAGAAATTAGCATCTTCCAATCCAAAGGTTATACATCATCAATACATAGTTATGATGCTGCTTACATTAAAACTAGCCAACCAGATAATAGTCAGCAACTCTAATACCAGCCTATCATTTCTTTGATGTAATACATTCCAAAGCTGGGCCTTCCTGACCTTATGGAGACACTGAGTCTACTTTAGCAAGGTCTTGCACATCAAAATCTAATCTCCAGGGTCTTCCTGTCCTAGCATACTGAACATTCCAAGAAGAGACCTTGCAAGTGACATAAAAGAAACAAAATAACAGAGATTTTCAACTTTGATTCACATATTGAGTTATTATAACTTCAATATTCCTAAAGAATATATAGTTTATTAGTTTATTATAAAAATTCCATATCAGTTCCCCCCTTTGAAACTAGCTAGAAAACTAGCTTCACACAATTTGGCCCATTTCCTTTGGTGAGGGTGGACTTGAAAACATCTCCTTATTACGGATTTCCGGACTTGATACAAGGTGTCTTTCAGCTGTTCCCAGATTGCAGTTAAAAATGATCTCAAGCCGCTTCGCAGACAAGTATCTGTAGCCTGCTGTACATAGATGTGCTTAGATGACGAGCAGGTTAAGGCTACAAAACTGCCAGACAGAATGGAAGAATGGCAGTTCTCGTCCTCCTCCTTCAGTACGGATGGCTTGTGTCTGGGCATGGATGGCTTGTCTCTCGACAAAACGTAATGAAAAGATGAAATGCGAGGTAATTTGTTCTCTCGTGCAGGACCAAACCATTCCGCTTTAGGTGGTCAACCTGTATTCAGGGGATTTAATACATTCAATTTTATTAGTCTTGAGTACTATTTGGCTCACCTCCCCAAGGCACTCTTTACTTTCATCATCCAATCTTATCCCACTTTTATCCTCAGCAGCCACTGGATGAGCACCCTGAATGTCTTTACAGGAGAAAAGAAAGAAACTGGAGAAGAGAAAATAAGTTAGAGGAATAACACAGTCTTGCAGCTTCTCAAATAGTCTAGCAGCTAGGTAGTTCACCCACTGCCCCACTTTGTCACTTCAGTTGATCTTTCTGTGGCCTTAAGTTGTACTGGAGAAAAGTGGGTCAGAGAAAACAGAGTTATTATTTTCACAACTCTCATCCAAGTTGTGCAACTGCAAAATATCGGCCAGTCTTGATGCCTTCTCTTCAGGGCTGGAGTCATCTTCTTGATGATCCGGGATCTCTCCTGCAGCCCTTACCTGGGCAATCGAGCCTGAGTCAAGGCTTTCCTCAGTTGTCCTGGAATGTCCTCAGCTGTTTCATCAGCCACAAATCAGTCTCCTTCTGGTTTGGAGGTTGGTGGTGGTACCTCTCTGCTGTTTGGGTCAACAGCTCTACGGGTGTGGCTCACATGTATCCATGAGGCTTTCTCCTTTATTCTGTTAGCTGTGTTAGTAGTAAGCAGGAGGCAGTTCTTCCTCCTCTGGTCCCTCATGAAAACACAGTCACCTGCCTGGATGGAATGCAAGGGCATGTCTATAGGAACTGGGAGGATGTCCTGTACCTTAGAAGAAAGACTAACAATTTTGGACAAATGTATAACATCATTAGTTCATCATAGTGGTCAGAAAGTCTTGACCTTCTGAGGTGACTCAATTCCTAATAATACAGGTCTACCAAGGAGTTAATCCATGTTTTCTAATATGACACATTTCTAATATGCATGAGCACCAAAGGCAAATCCTGAGGTCATTCGAAACCAAATTTTCCTTTTTGTCTGCCCAGTTTTAAGTTGCAATGCTGTGCATAGTTTCTACATTATCTATCTGTGTAGTAAATCTATCTTACATGGAATACCAATCTATGAACCAGTAATGAACCAACTCAAATTGCAGATTTGAAAGAAATGTACAGATTGCAAATTTTGAAAAGGCCCTTAAAACCACTTGTGAGCATTCTGGACGGTGGTCTCTTTCTGTTGACAAGTAGCACAGGAGGATGTAACATGTCTCCGCGTGAATACCTAGAGCATACCAGTGTTTTAGGATTTTTTCAGTCTCTTGGTTCAGCTAAGTTCAACTACCCCCCACCTTTTGCTCATGACCGGTTCCATGGGTCACTGAGCAAGGACGAATCAGGAGTCTGGGTTCCCCTTGCAATGCTGTTGCTAACATCTTGGTGTCTGTAGGCATAGAGACACAACTTAGAAATGGGGAAAGAGCCGGTGATCAGTGAGTCAGGAAGCTTGTCAGCGTTCTGATTAGCTAGGGGAAAAGAATCTGTTAGATTAATATGTGCCTTACACTAAATAACAGAAACAACAGATGGAAGGAGAATCAAATCAAATCAATTAATTAAATGTCCATGTGACACAGAAGACTCAGAAGAAGTAGAGAATCCCCTGTTTTCCAGTTTGACCTATAAAATGATAGACATCAAAAACAAATTTAGAATCAGTACAAATGAACACAGTTTGACTAGAGGGTAGGATACAGGCAGGGGTGAGTTCACATTGCTTGGGCACTTTTGATACCTGAAAGAAAATGAGCTTCAAGAATAACATGAACAGAAACCACAGCATAGCCACAATTAAATTCTCAAATTCATTATGTTTACAAAACCCATTAGTGTAAAGAATCAAATCAGGGCAGGAGAAGGAAGATCGGAAAGGTCTGGCTTGGGCGTAGTTGTCAATTAACTAGGGGAACATAGACATAGGGATCCAAAATACGTGGTTCATCATCTGTAAGGAGAGGGAGTAACATAGTGTTAAAGGTGGTGCAACGTACAATGGTCACAGCGGAAACAAAAAACTAGGGATTCATTGCCTGCAATATGCTGCAGCTCCCTGCAGGGCGCTTCTTAGTAATTAGCCTAGGAAGAGATGAGATCACATTAATTCAGTCATTTCTAAATTCTCTGCAATTACTAGAGATATTATGACCCAAATATAGCCCTTCTGGTTGAAAAGATTTCAACTTATCCAAGTTCACACAAGAGATTTTTCAAATTTCCTTACATTCTTGACTATTAAAACTGGATGTTACAAACAAACTAGTCTTTCATAAGTACTTCTTGCTCCGAAAGGGAGGTGGTGACAAGGGCAACGCCCTCCTCAGCCTCTCTGGCCAGGGGGTACTGAAATACCTCAGAGAAGGGTCTGTTGCATTTCTGATGTATATATATATATCGGCTCAGCTGTCAGTAGCTTTTCCCACTTCACTGGCATGAGTCTGGGCTAGGTGCCAGCGATGATGGTAGACTAAATTCCTCATTCTCCACTGCAGGTGGGGGGGTTGCTGAGTCTTCAGCAGAAACACTAACACAACCACTGGGCACAGGGCTGACTGGGGGTTCAGGAAGCATCTCCACGGTCTCACCAGACCTTTCTCCAAAATCTGCAACTCCCTCACCATTCTCCCAAACCTGCCAAATGTTCTCCATGGGGCCCATGACAGGTGGGGCAGAAGACAGGGAGACCAAAAGTAGATGGAGGTAGAATCAATGACAGGCAGAGCCCACCAATTCTAGTTTTCCTCCCTGCAAAGTTCTACAAGCACAATAGTGAGGCAAAGGGGGAGGAAACCACCACCTGCTGGACTGACTGTATGAAGACAGGCAGGTGTGTGCTGGTTGAGGGCAGACTGAGGTTAGTGGGGCAATGCCCCATTCATTCACTGGTCCCAAATCCTGACAACTTCTTTATCTTCCTGCCAGAGCATCAGAAGGGCCAGAAGAAAAAAGCCTTTCTCTTGACAGATGTCTTCATTATCAGGAGGGGAGAGGCATGCAAAGGGGCAATGCCCCGTGCCCCTACATAATGAGGCCCTCAGTTTAATGGCTCATATTGCCTAAGGCAGGAGTGGAAAAGTGATTAGTTTGATAAATAAATATAACCTGCTTCTTTACAGCTGGGTCTCAGTTATCCATCTCTTGGCCCTGAAATCTTGTTGATCTTCTTTAATCCCAAGAATAACTAAGCTTGGACTGCCTTCAAGTCGATCCCGACTTATGGCAACCCTATGAATAGGGTTTTCATGGTAAGCAGTATTCAGAGGGGGTTTACCATCGCCTCCCTCTGAAGCTGAGAAACACTGACTGGCCCGAGGTCACCCAGTGTGCTTCATGGCTATGTGGGGATTCGAACCCTGGTCTCCCAGGTTGTAGTCCAACACTCTAACCACTATACCACACTGGTTCTAAGTGAGTAAAAAGCATCCTAACCATGCCCAGCACAGTTAAGTAAGTGACATCAGCATTCATGCATGCCAAAGTTATTCCTTTCCATTTAGGAGCAGAATTCAGCAGGAAGGGGTGGGGGCAGTATATCTAGTTATTTTAGAGGGTGGCCCAACCTACCTAGTTGTTGTTATCTTGGCATCTCAGTATTTAAGCTTTTTCTTCGTTAGATTAACAGAACAGAATGGAAACTTTAAGGGACTTTAATTTCGTTTTATGTTAATCAAAAGGTATTACAACCAATTCTTAGATCAATAAAACACATGCACACACATGGCCTAGAAGTTTTTTGGCAAAGGTGAATCCTGTTCCCAGCTCTGTGCTGTCCAGCCTAACCAGAGGGAGGAAATTGCCAGGGACCAGGCACACTATACAAAGGCCTCATCTAGACTTTGCCCTTCCCTGCCTGTGGATTTTCTCTTTCCTGAGAGATATTTTTTTCAATCCATACTTTCACTGTTGGAGGGAAGGAGCAGAGCTTGGAAAAGCTAGCATGGCCACTGGATTGGGCTGATGGGAGATGTAGTTCAAAAAAGTAACTTTTCCAAGCTCTGAGTATACTTATAATAAAAAATATATTTACTTATTCAGCCGTCAATTGCAGAGGTTGGAAAGGAAATGTAACAGAACATCGACTCAGGAACTCCATATCTCATCGGCCCACTGCTGGGATTTTTCACCTTCCCCTGCAGTAGGTAGGAACAAAGTTGCAGTCCAGGGTCTCAGGGGGGGACTCAGACCCCTTACTTTTGGGGGAGCAGGGTCCCAACTGCATCCCTATGTTTCCAGCATCCTATGAGCCATTCAGCATGAAAGAGAAGTGTGTTATCCCCTGAGAATAGTCTTCTAACATGCTGCCTTGTCCTTTCCTGCTGACTGGAGACAATCTGAGTCAGCCACTGAAAAGACTCTTTGCAGTAGCTAACACTCTCCCCTTTCTTGCTTATTGGCTATTGTTGTGGGAAAAGGCATTAACAAGGATCTCAGCAGCAAAAAAAAACAAGTGCAGGGTGGGAGGTGTGGCTGTGACTATCATGAAGGGACCCTGAACGTCTGGATTTGCCACTACACGCTTGGGTAGAAAAGTTGGTTGGTGACACAATAAATGTTCAAGTAAAGAGCCTGGATGGAAGAAGGATTTGGTTTGGTCTGTTGCTCTTTTGGACTCTCCAGTTAGAGCTTTAAAACCCTGGCCTGAAGGAAGTTTGAAACTTTTGATCCCACCTAGGCTTGCTACTTTTTGTAAAATCACCAAGGCTTGGAGTGCCAATGGGGGGCGGTGGATGGTATTGCAGTCCCATTGCTCACTTAGGCCACACTGCACTTAGATTATGTGAAGTTCAGATTGGACTATTTTTGGAATTACGTCCCTAATAAACATATTTCAACCAGGGACTTTGCTTCAACACTTAACATATGGAGTGGAATTCTTATACCATCCGGAATATGACATAGTCATTTAAAAGATTAGATAGCCTTAAACTAGACTTGTATCCCCCCCCATTCCCTCAAGAAACTTTGGAGTGGTTATCTGGTTGTCACCTTGTGGCCAGGGCACTATTTGCATATCCTTAAATCCTCCCCATCCCATCCCTCCACTTAACCATGCTATGTTTTCTGCTGATAGCATTAGGGTGACAACCCCAAGACTGTTTTTGCCCTGAGTCTCAGGTTATCTCTCCGATTCTGATCAGTAACCTCTCCGATTTTGATCATTAACGATCTCCTTTATCATTAAAGGTATAATGCTAAAGGTACCACAACAGCAGCCTTCACACAGCCAAAGGAGTTCCAAGGCTGATGGCACTATTTATTTTGTTTATATATATTTATATATTTGTATACTGCTATTCCGTTGAAAAACTTCAAAGTGGTTTGCAACAAGTTCAAAAATACCTGTACAGTACAAACCATTAAAAATACAGTAAAAACAGAGGTCAGCTATTAGTTCCTAACGTAACAAACACATGATTTTAGAACTAGGCAGAAAGCTATTTCAGGGTTCTTCTGGTAGCCACTCCCTTAGCATTGCAAGGTGTCTAGGGCTGGGGCAAAGCAGATGGAAAGAGCCAGCTCCTGATGGCAAACAGTGCCTGTCTCCCTTCTTCCACTGAGAAACAAGTATAACACCTCACTTTTCAAATTGGCTAGGCTTTGTAGGGTTCTTTAAGGAACTCCTTATACCCCCCCAAAAAACCAGTGATATTTTGTCAACCAAAACCAACTTCTTAACCTCCTGCAAAAAAGTCAAAGTTACATTTTTGCCAGCCAACAGAACATTCTTATAAGGAAGTTGCTGTATCACATCACCCAGGTTTTTACAATTCTCTCTCTAATTTTTTTTATTATTTTAGTATCAACAAACCCCCCCCCCAGAAATATGTGTGTGTGGACATGCTAGGGTCCATCTCTAGTGTCTGTGTGCACATGCACACACACAGGGAAGAAAGGTACATCAGTCGGAAGCTTTTGCCAACAAAATGCACAGATGGGAGGACAGAGGGGAAGTTCCTGTCTTCTGTCTTGTAGGTGGGGTAAACAGAAGGCTACCCAGCCCAAATAACTTATGGTGCCACTCCCAGCCAGCTGAGAGCCAAGGAACATACGACTATCAGCTGGCAGTGGCCCCTAATGCCTGAAAAACCATCCCCACTTGTAGAGAGGGTGTTTTTTTAATCATTAGAAGGGAAGCTTCAACAACCTGCCCATGCGCTGCCTGTCTTAAACTTGCAAATAACTTTGGTATTTGCTCATGTTTCTATTTAGGCTAATGGGTTGCTAAGATTGCAGTACACAGTGATGCTGTATTAGGGGATCTATTTATAAATATGGTTTGGGAGTGTGCTCCATGTGCTGAGAGCAGCAGCAGCAGCAGCAGCTATTGCTGATTCCTTGAGATAGGATTGAGCACACTCTACTGGTCAATGGTGCACATTGCAGTTTCTTTCAGCATCACCGTCAGAACAATTTTTTAAATCTGTGTAAAATTAAAAGCTACTTTATAAAGAAAAATGTTGCTTTCCTTTGCTTTTCCAAAGGATTTCTGGGATCCCACTTACCTATGAGAGTGGAAAACACTTTGGGGGAAAGGATAGGAAGCAAATACAGATTTTTAACTACTGGGGCTGCCTGGTCTGGATGTGACACAATCATATTGGGTTAAAGTAGATGGAGAGGAAAGGCAGTGACCAGAAGAAAAACCAGAAGGAAGCTGGGAGGGCAGAGAGAGCTCCATGGTATAGAAGCAATTCTTGCAGTATAAACGGTACTGCTGCTTAGTTTTAAGCCAACTCCCAGAGGGTTACAGGCTAAGATGTCACATGACTAGACACTGGTCTGGAGAGTGTGCGCTGGTTGGAGCCTGTTTGTGTTCTTTTTGCAAGCTCTGTAGAACAAACACAGTAGTTTGAAATTCATCCTGTTTCTGCTACTGTTTGCAGACCTAAAGTGAACTACTACAGCAGTGACTGCTAGCTGACGCATGGGCAGGCTCCACGGCCCCATCTGCACTATGCATTTTAAAGCAGTATTATACCACTTTAAATGTCATGGCTTCCCCCAAAGCATCCTGGGAACTGTCATTTGTTAACGGTAACCAAGAAACAAGTCAGATTGTCACAGAGCAAACACTTAATAGGTAACTGTAGCCAATCCCACAACTCATACCCATAGGAAGCACATTTTGAAGCACCACATACATGCCTTACATTTTTAGGTGCACTTTCAGAAGTTGTATGTTTTTAAAAATGGTGTGTTAAGAAGTATTAAGACTATTCCATTTGTACTCTTTGGAGCACAGTGATTAAATCAAATCAAAACATCGCTCATGCCCTTGAAATCATGTCCAACAAACAAGATGATTAAAATGAATCATGAATACAAATCAGTGGACTGAGTAATATTTCAGTCGTATGCCAACACACAGCTGACCTCTCTCTGTTTTACACTTGCTGATAGCTGCAGGTTCCACATCACAAAATTGGGCATGATTGTTCTCAATTTAGTAGTCATGTTGGTGTCCGCACAGAGCTTGGAATGGTGTGCATGCAATCTTTCACACCACCAGTCTGCTCATGATTCCAGAGATATAACAGGATTTTCTATCATTTCTCCTAGCCCCTGCTGGGATGAAGCAGAAGCAGTAGATGGTACAGATACAGCTAAAATAAACCAAACAGATTATTATTTAATTCCAGTCTGATACCATTTCTTGGTGATCTCCCCCAGCCCACCAGTGCAACAAATGAATTACTTTCTCCCTGGTTTAGTCCCTGGGTAGAGAGACACATTTACTGTTCTGCTGTTTCCAATGTGTCTCCACCTCTCTTTTTTGAAAATGGGGGCACATGATGCTAGTCAAATCCTGCCCCTTTTTACTGTAAAACCTGGTGGGAGCAGCACGAGTGTTTTTTAAAAAATTCAGCTTAACACAGATTTCACAACTGATCAGATCAATCTGTTGTACCTCCAGTTTGTTGTAGGCGGCTAGTGTGCTCACAGCCCTTCTCACTCCTCTGCCCTCCGCTCCCCAATAAACAGAATCAGGAAAAAACTTATTATTTAAATGTGGTTTTATCTTGCTGTACACCGCCCTGAGAGCTCGTTGCTATAGGGCGGTTTAAAAGCGTAATTAAATAAATAAATAAATAAATAAAATAAAAATATTAGGCATGGATATTCTGAAGCAAAGCAGCAGTTCCAAAAAAAACCCATGACTGGCATAAATCCATTGCCTGCAGCAGTCCTTTACTGAAGATACATTGCCATCTAGCCACAGTACAGTGTCATCTACAGCCCACACGCCATAAAGAAAGGCTTTAAAACATTTTTTAAACGTTTCCTGCCATTCTGAACAATAACAAAGTGTTGCTTCTGTGCTTTTCTGTTACAATGATGGACAAGAAGAAACTCACCAGAAAAAGGAAACAAAAGGATGCATTAGCAGAAGATGGAGGGGGGATTGTACAAGTAGCATGTTAGTTTTTCTCTCCCCACCTCCTCAAAGTTTCTGGTGAGATTTTTCTAGCTCTGAATGTCCCGGGTTTCATATATGGAACTAAATCTCACATATATGAATGGAACACTTTCACATCATTTGAAGAAATGATGCTGCCTTACGCTACGTAAAAACCATTGATCCATCTAGCACAGCTCTCTCGAAGGCCTGCCTTCACCATTTTACACAGCACTTTATTACATTTTCCTGATGTTTCCTTACCTATTACTTTTCACGTTTTATGTGACTTTTCACACAACATAAAAGCCTCTTCTGGAAGTCTAGTGGAATCAAGTGGAAGTTTAGCACTCATTTCCATGTTAATTGCTTCCCTGGGCTCCTACTGGGAGGAAGGGTGGGATATAAATCAAATAATTAATAAACAAAGAAACAAGCCCCATTAACCCAGAATATTGAATGGTTTTCTTAGGATCACACCACCGCTGCTTATGAAAGAAAATTTGGGGAGATATTCCAGCATACAGAAGCGCACATGTGCATAAAGGATGGAGGAGGAGTGACATGTGTGATAACGTCCACTGTTGCCGTGTCACACCATGCCCATGGGGGGGAGAGAATGAAATTTAGTGTGATATGGCAGTATATTGATGAAAAAAGTACTGCAGTGTGAAAGGAACATCAGAAATTGGGACATATTATTATTATTATTGATTTATATCCCTCCCTTCCTCCCAGCAGGAGCCCAGGGTGGAAAACAAAAGCACTAAAAACATTAAAACATCATAAAAACAAACTTTAAAACACATTAAAACAAAACATCTTCAAAAATTGTTACTTTAAAAAGCTATGAAAACATCTTCTAAGATTAAAAACATTTTAGAAAAGAAAGTTTAAGAACATATTGAAAAGCAATTCCAACACAGATGCAGACATAAGCACTAGCATTATAATCAGGAAAAAATAACGCAATAAACCCCACATTTGAATGCAGCCAGAGTCTCAGAGAGAGATTGTACCTAGCTCCTAAACCTAAACACACACTTCTAGTTGGAGATGCCAAGGAATGGGGCTTTACTTTGGTGGTTCCAGTCGCTCTTAGAGAGTAAACCCCAGGTTGTTGTGTTGTAGCTCCATTGCATGGCTGTTGTGGTTGTATCCAACGTTAGCCCAAGAGTTGTATCCAGGTAAAGTGGACCCACTTAAATTTATAGACATGACTAACTTATGTCCATTAATTTCAATGGGTTTACTTTGAGTAGAACATAATTGGCTATAACCCTTTGTGTATGGGGTGCCATGGGATCTATATTGTCTTCCATGTTTTTTAACATTTATTTATTTATTTATTTATTATTTTATTTACATCCCTCCCTTCCTCCCAGCAGGAGACCAGGGAGGCAAACAAAAGCACTAAAAACACTTTAAAGCATCATAAAAACAGACTTCAAAATACATTAAAACAAAACATCTTTAAAAACAATTTTTAAAAAAGCTTTCAAGACATCTTTTTTAAAAAAGGTTTAAAACATTAAAAAAAAAAGTTTAAAAACATACTAAAAAGCAATTCCAACACAGACACAGACTGGGATAAGGTCTCAACTTAAAAGGCTTGTTGAAAGAGGAAGATCTGCATTAAACTGCTGGGTAACATCATCCAGAAATTTGCGCAGAAATATTATTTGAGAATTATTCTTAGATCTCTTTTTTTTAAAAAAAAATCTGATCCCAAGGAGGTAGAGGCAGTTCTGCTCTGAGATTACTGATTAAACTGGATGCAGATTAACCAACTGAAGCTTAATCCAGACAAAATGGGCATGCAGACTTCTTGGAGGCTGGTCTTCTGTATCTTTAAAAGTTGTGCAGGGTGAATTTCACCTTGTGCTTTTTCCCATTACAGTGTTGCAAGAAAACCTGCAGTTGGCTGAAATTTCTCTTCTCTTAAAGATACAGAATCATTCTCAGGCCCTGAGCCTGGCAACCCTACCACATGGAGACTCTTTCTCAAGAGCAGCTGAAACAAGGTAGAGGGGGCTTGTACCTGGGTACAAAGTAATGTGTGAATACCCTTTATGAAAGAGGCATTTCCTACAAGTCCCCTCTACTCAAGCTGCTCTTGAGAAAGAGTCTACACGTGGTGATTTGAAAAATCACCAAGTGTACTGGTCCTCTGAAGAAACAGGGTTGTTTTATGTGTTTTATTTAGGTCTGCGCTTACACACATTTATCTATGAGTAAGTCCTATTGAACTCTACAGGACTTACATCTCAGTAGACTTCTATAAGATTGTTCCATGAAAGCCTTCATCAAAGAAAACCATACATACTTTAAAAATAACAGGTAATGAAAAATGCAATATTTTAATAGCTATAACTATGATAGTTACAGAAGTTGGTATTTTCTTTTTTAAAGTTGGTGTTTTGATTTTAAAAACTTAAGAATCTGCAGGAAAAATGAAAAGAGTAAAACTACATTCCTGTTTCTGCCAAAACTCTTTCTATTGAATGTACACCTTGATAGGAAACAGTTTCAAGAAGTATAACAGACCCAGCATGTCTTGCCTTGTTGCCAAAAAAAGAGAACTGCTTCAGTGGCGCATTTAATACGTGTCACTGAAGTAGGGTTGCCAGGTTCAGGGCCTGAGACTGATCCTGTATCTGTAGGAGATGAGAAAGTCAGCCAAGTGCAGGTGTTCTTGCAACCCTGTAATGGGAAAAATCACAAGGTGGAATTCTCCTTTCCCCCTGCACAACTTTTAAAGATACAGAAGACCTCTTGGTTGCCTAGGGACCTCTGTTGTGGAAGAATGCATTAACAAGGATCTCATTCTCAACCCAGCAGCAGAAGGGGGAAAGGTGGGAGGGGTGTGGCTGTGACGATCATGAAGGGACCCTGCACTCCTGAATTTGCCACTGCATTACTGTTAGCAACACCCTTGGCCATTATATAGCAGACACAAGTAACAGTCTCCCAGCCCTTTTGGCTAAAGGGTGGGGTATAAATGCCTTAAATAAATAAACACAAAAAGCAGCTACTCAGAGGAAAGCTTCAGCAGAGGATTAAGGGTTGTTCTCACCGCTGCCATCCAATATAATCATCCCCACTTCTTGCTACAAACCAATACATGTCTACTCAGAAGGAAGTTCCATTGGATTCAATGGGACTTACTCCCAGGTGTGTATTGGATTGTAGCTTAGTTATAAGCTTTGAACTAACTTCAGCTATTTAATTGTTTACACATGATCAGGTGTGTAGGTGTATAAATTCCTTTAAAATTTTGTGGTTTTGGCTCTGGTAAGTTTACCACTGGCAACCTTATGTTCTCTTATTTCATTTTTTTTTTAAAAAAGGGGGGCTTTGCTTTTTTTTTAGGCCTTCTGGATGGTTCTGAATTGCAACTCCCCAGGACCAGAAGCATAACTGAAAGTCCTATGGTTCCCTATGCCTGATGTATTCCTTCCATGTGTTTTTATTTTTTTTGTTTTGGTACCGGGGCCCTACTTGTTAGCTTCCAGAGGAAACTAAGGCAGCTCACAGCAAGAATTAATGTACATCCAACTCACATTTAAAGTGCATGACTTCCCCCAAAGAATCCTTGGAAGTGTAGTTTCCCCCTCGCATTTAAAGTTCCCGCCACCCATGACAAACTACAGCATCCATCTGTGCTCCCATCTAACATCTCTGCAACACTAAGCTCCTTTCTTCCTATAATGGCCTGGCCTGAGGGCACGTAAACCCTTCTTGCCAGAAGCAAGTAAGCTAGATTAAATGTTCCCTAAAGGTGTTGAACTATGACCTAGCAGACCAGGGTTCGAATCCTCACACAGCCATGAAGCTCACTGGGTGACCTTGGACCAGTCACTGTCTCTCAGCCTCAGAGGAAGGCAATAGTAAACCACCTCTGAATACCGCTTACCAAGAAAACCTTAAGCGGGATCGATGAAGGCAGTCCATTGCCATTTTGCATCCATGCTCCCTAAGCTTGTGAGAAAGAATGACCTTGTCACTTCAGCTGGACCTCGGAACACCCTCTTTTAGGTAAGATTTCTATTTTAATTTCCAATCAGAGAATTTTTTTTAATGGTATGCTCCAAGCAACTGTGGTTGATACTTAATGTATCATGCTTAATGACATCACTAGGGTCCGCCCCATGACATCACTAGGGTCTGCCCCGTGACATCACTAGGGCCTGCCCCGTGACATCACTAGGGCCTGCCCCATGACATCACTAGGGCCTGCCCCGTGACATCACTAGGGCCTGCCCCGTGACATCACTAGGGCCCACCCCATGACATCACTAGGGCCCACCCCCATTTTCTCAGGTTTTTGGATGGTTCCAACCTAGCAACCCTAAGACAGATGCAAGCATCAAAGCCAACCAGCATCATATTTTTCAGTACTGATATACTTTGGGGGAGCTGCAGGCATGAAGGCAACTTGCATTTTATAATCAGTAAGATGTGATCATCAAACAAGGGGGGGGGAGGAGAAGCCCAATCGTTAAGGTGAGCAATATCCAGAAAAAGCCTGTACTGAAATCAGAGCTTGGAAAAGTTACTTTTTTGAACTACAGCTCCCATCAGCACCAGCCAGCATGGCCACTGGACTGGGCTGATGGGAGTTGTAGTTCAAAAAAGTAACTTTTCCAAGCTCTGACTGAAATATATATACTGCACTGTCAATGGCTCCCTGAGATTGAAATTGGCTATGACTTTTAATCCAAGGGTTGGCTGCTTATCCAGTGCCAAAGAGTTCCTCCCCCCCCCCAAAAAAAATAGTGTGCATTGGAAGTGAAGGTGCAGTGACGGTGAGGATTATAACTGCATGCAATTTATGTGCTATTTGCATATGACTTTCACATATGTGACAGAAGTCAAATAGCTACTAATGGGCACCCGTCTCTCTTTGGCTATGTGCTCAGCATGTGCAACTGAGAAGTTCAAAAGCCTGAGTCTGTCATATATAATAAAATCTGTATCACAGGTAGGAAACCTTTTTCAGCTCAAGGGCCGCATTCCCTTCTGGGCAACCTTCCGAGGGCCACATGCCAGTGGCAGGTGAGGCTTAGACAAGAGCAGATGAAGCAATGGATGTCAACGTGGACTTTGTACACTAGGTGAGTTTCTAAACATAGCTTCACACACCCCTTCTCCATCCTCTATCCAGGCAAGCAAGAGGCACTATTAGAGTTCAAGGGCATATCCCAGCCAGGCAAAACCACTCAAGGAGGGAATGAGATAGGGTGAGTGAGGGGCATTGCTTTGAAAAGTTACTTTTTTGAACTACAACTCCCATCAGCCCCAGCCAGCATGGCCACTGGATTGGGCTGGTGGGAGTTGTAGTTCAAAAAAGTAACTTTTCAAAGCTCTGATTTTGCCCTTGGGCCTGAGGCTTCCCACGCTGATCTCTCTCTCTCTCTCTCGTGCAATCATTTGGTTCCCGAGAGCGCCTCAAGGGCCATAGGGTACTGCAGACTTCCCTCTTTGCTGATGGAGGAGTAGTCCATGAACGGAGGAAGAGACTCACTCCCGGAGACCTCACTCCCAGAGGACTGTACATCGTCAGTCAGGGGTGGAGTGGGATCCCAATTTGATTGGACCTTTGCATTTAGAAAAGAAAGCAACACCTGCCTGTCTGCAGGGAGCTTTTTATGGAAAGGAATATTTGGAGATGTGATTTTGCCATGCACCATTTTGTCACTTGACATAGGCTAAAATTACAATTAGTGGAGGGGGGGGTTTCACAAAAGTTTTTGAGCTTACAAAGGGGGTCCTGTACTCATAAAGGTTGGGAAACACTGTTTTAAACCACAAGCCTGAGGGCAGGGCCTGTCTTATTCTTGATAATTAATTAAGATCTGCTTTGGGAACCATTTCTGGCTGAAAAGCAGAGTGAAAATACTTCAAAATAAACAGATAGGAAATAAAACAAAAATAACAGAAGATAAAACATAAGCACACTTTAAACTTTCAGCAAACACAGGAGAATGAAAACCCATTAAGAAGGGAGCAAACAAAAAAAATGCTTACTGTTTCCAGTTCCCACTTAAAAATTGATGAGGCCTTTTTCTTTTTATGATCAAGAATTAGGTGCAGTTATAATCCAGATAAATGTTATTTGATTATTAATAATCCAATAACAACTGATTCATAATAAAAGGCTCGTTTTTTTGCTACTGAATGCAAAAATAAAAGAAATCCTTTCGTGTGCACACATTCTATTATCATTTTTGTTTACCATATCTAATTCATCTGAAATGGGTAACAGGGAAACCAGAATGAAAATCTGTTATGATTTTTTCATTTTATTGTATTGGATTTAATTTGGGATATTATTTGTTTTAGTTTGCACTCTTTAATCTGTCAGCTGCTATGAGATTTCTTTGAAAATAATGTGGCATAAAAGTTTTTAAAAATTGAAATATATAATTAAAATGTATAACTAAACAAGGAATTGTGTTCTATAATTAAGTAGTTTATTGTCGCATTCAACCATTAGTCTAAATATTGTTTAATTAAACATGATGATAAAGGAAACATATTAAAATAATACTGTCTCATTAACTGTATAGTAGTAAATTTGGCAAGTGTTACAACCTGAAAGCAGTGCTGAGAACTGAGTACTGCTCATCAGTGAGACTATTGTTGAGTCACGATGGTTGTCACTGCCATTGTGACCTCTTGTACCATGTCCCCCATTATTGTCTTGAAGCTGAGCCTTATCTATCCTAATAAACCAAAAGTTAAAAGTAGTTTCTTGCTCATTACTTCATAGTTATCCACTGAAAGCAACTCATTTTTATTTGTGAACATAGGGTTGTGCCCCATTTACAAATCTGTCAATTTTGGTTAGGCATATCGGAAGCTGTCTTATACCGAATCAGACTGTTGGTTCACCTAGCTCAGTATTGTCCAAGCTGACAGGCAGTGACTTTCTAAGAGTTTAGGCAGGAGTCTCTCACAGACCTACCTGGGATGCCAGGGACTCAACCTCAGACTTTTTGCATGCCAAGCAAAGGCTCTGCCACTGAGCTATGGCCCTTTCCCAAATTTCTCATTTTTTGCTCAGTTTCCACATTAATTTGCATTTTTATAAAAGAAAGCCTCATGAAAATTTGTCAGCATTTTAGTGTGAATTTCTCCTAATAAACACATTTTTGTTTTATTAAATGTCTATCCCACCCTTCCTCCCATAACGTTGTTGCAAGCAATTATAATCACTAATATAGGCATTTTTATGCACACTTTCCCATAATATAATGCATTTCTTTACATATTTTTGGGTTGGGGAACTGCATCACAAAGTTCAGAGAAGTGCACATTTTGAAGGCTAGCTGTGTTTCAGTTCACATATTAGTTCAAGCACTGTGAATTAGGTAGTTTCTCATTCAAATGCAAGCATAATCAAATTTCTCCCCATCCCTCTAAGGGGAGACCTATTGAAATTAACCTAAATCAGTCATGTCAAATCATTTCAATTGTTATACTCTGAGTAGAACCAACATTGGACACATCCCATTGTGTAAAGATTCTTACTAACACTTTGTTCAAGTGAGACATATAATTACGTTATATGACATATACTTTATTCTGCAGCTGTTCCATACATTTCAATGGGCTTTGATTTGGATTAAGTCTAGAATCCTATGCACCAAGACCAAAGAGACTTGCCCAGGAAGTAAGAGAAGACAACACACCAAGAAAGACAAGACAATCAATATGACTGAATAACTTTATTGTTTGGGGCTGTTCTGAAGTGTACTGTGTATTGCTCCCACTCTTTAACTCCCCCTGAGCTACAAGCTAAGAAGGCTCAAAAGCTGAGGAGGAAGGCAGTGCAGAGAAGGCAAAAAGCCTGTTCAGGTTCAACAGGGAAAAAGTCCTTCTCAGCTCCAATTCAGGCAACCAGCAACGCCTGCATGGCCAAGGTAAATACTTCACATCAATGGGCCTATTGTTGCATCCCAGTGCATGTGACAACAGAGGATGACAGCAATGAAAGGGAGGTAAAGTGCTGATGAATGTCCATTGTTGGGGTCCTTCATCTTCATTCTATCCTTTGCCATGCCATTTTCTAGCACAGAGACCTAAAGAGAGAGAGGTCCATTATATTGAATGAGTAAACAAGAGAGATGGATACTTGATCTCAGCTAACTATGACACAATAGCTTACCTTGTCAGTTAGTCCTTTCTTATTCTTGGCTGCATCTTGTGACATATATTCAAACAGTTTATCACATATAATCCTCCTTCCTCTTCCTCTGCTTCCATGTGTTCTCTTCTACACATCATGGGCCTGTAAAGAACAGGAATCTTCAGATGGGTAGCCGAAAGGAACTATGGGAATAAAACACTAGGTGCCACTCACCAGCTGTTCCATCTATTGGCTGCTTGGATCCCTTCTGTCTTGTCAGTCTAAGCTCCTCTTCGACATATGTCTGTTCAATGGACCTGCAAAGAGCAGAGTTGTCAGATAAGTAGCCAAAAGGGTCTGTGAAACTATGACATCTCAAAAATGTCTTACCTCATCAGTTTCCTGCCTTGTGTGTGGATCTTCTGCACCTTGTGACATATTTAGGGTCCACACTGAGGTCTAAGGCCAAATAGGAAATTCCGTCTTGGCTCCAATTCAGGCAACCAGCAACACCTTCCCCGCCAAGCTAAATACTTCACATCAATGGGCCTATTGTCGCAATCCTGTCCCATAAATGATGGAAAGCCCAATGTTGTACTTACAAAACTGTTTTGTTTTTCTATATATATTCTTAAGTTTCATCTTTAATTTTTAATGGAGTTCAACTCCTTGATAAAGGATTTCATATTTGGGAGTCGGGGGGGGTGCATGACAAGGCAGTAAAGGTATAATGTCCAGAGCCTTACATTTTTAAATTACAAGAAAATAGTTATAATGGATGGTGGATCTCCCTTCTGCTTTCACAGAAAATGGACATTGGTTATTGGAATGGTCCTAATTCCATAAGGATTTGCCTATATGAAATGTGTAGATCCATATTAAAACAAATTGGTTTGAACATAATAATTGTTAGGCGCTATTATACTAATGATAAGTTCCTTCTGCATTACTAGTGAAACTCATTAGTGTCTTTGGAAGTTGTTGCTCTGACTGTAAGCATGTGTTTCTGCTGCTGATTTAGCTGACATGTTAAAAGCAAGTTTACATGAATCAACTATTGCTGTTCTACGCTATTTTCATCAGAGATAGCACTATCTTCACATCAGCCCTCATGGCCCAGTAGCTTCAATACATGTTAATTTTTCTTGACTAGATGACTAATAGGAAAAAGGTGACTTTGTCAACTTGGCATTTCATTGGAGAATATGTTGCATTCTCTGACACTCTGTGTTGACAGCAAGAGGAAGCAAACTAAGCTGCTCAACTCCTCAAGAATATGTTAAAGATCTGCGACATTTCACATCTCATCCATTCTCAAGCATGTGGGTGGAGTGTTTGACTCTGGTGGGTCAGACAAAGGAAACTTGGGATAAAATACTTATTCGGTGAAGCTCGGGGCTAAAGATGTAACCTTCAGGTTTGTCATGGCTAGGCTAGTGCCTGCCTGTGTTTACTACAGTAAACTAGAAAAATTGTTATGGAAATATGCAGAGATACTCAGTGTCTGAGTTGTGTGTGTGCCAGTGTGTGCCAGTGTATGTATTTACCTAAATAGCATTTACCCTGCATTTAGATCATTGAGAGTTAAGAGGAAAATAAGAAAAGCTACTTTATTTGTAGAAATACATAGTAGATAAAAAAGGCATACCTAGTTCTAACTAACTAAGTTGGAGGTGCAATGGTCAGACATGGGAGTTGCTCTCATGGCTCAGGAGAGAGAGCAAAGATAGAGATGTGTCCTCTCTCCTCGGACAGTCATAAGAACATAAGAACATAAGAAGAGCCTGCTGGATCAGGCCAGTGGCCCATCTAGTCCAGCATCCTGTTCTCACAGTGGCCAACCAGGTGCCTGGGGGAAGCCCGCAAGCAGGACCCGAGTGCAAGAACACTCTCCCCTCCTGAGGCTTCTGGCAACTGGTTTTCAGAAGCATGCTGCCTCTGACTAGGGTGGCACAGCACAGCCGTCACGGCTAGTAGCCATTGATAGCCCTGTCCTCCATGAATTTCTATTCTAATCTTCTTTTAAAGCCGTCCAAGCTGGTGGCCATTACTGCATCTTGTGGGAGCAAATTCCATAGTTTAACTATGCGCTGAGTAAAGAAGTACTTCCTTTTGTCTGTCCTGAATCTTCCAACATTCAGCTTCTTTGAATGTCCACAAGTTCTAGTATTATGAGAGAGGGAGAAGAACTTTTCTCTATCCACTTTCTCAATGCCATGCATAATTTTATACACTTCTATCATATCTCCTCTGACCCGCCTTTTCTCTAAACTAAAAAGCCCCAAATGCTGCAACCTTTCCTCGTAAGGGAGTCGCTCCATCCCCTTGATCATTCTGGTTGCCCTCTTCTGAACCTTTTCCAACTCTATAATATCCTTTTTGAGATGAGGCGACCAGAACTGTACACAGTATTCCAAATGCGGCCGCACCATAGATTTATACAACGGCATTATGATATCGGCTGTTTTATTTTCAATACCTTTCCTAATTATCGCTAGCATGGAATTTGCCTTTTTCACAGCTGCCGCACACTGGGTCGACATTTTCATCGTGCTGTCCACTACAACCCCGAGGTCTCTCTCCTGGTCAGTCACCGCCAGTTCAGACCCCATGAGCGTATATGTGAAATTAAGACAAAGGAAAGAGGGGCACGTCAGATTTCCTGAGCATATCAGTTTACAACGGAAGGAAGTTAGGTAGAGAACAGCACAGGTAAAGGTAGGCAAGTCTAGCCAGCTGGAGGACCCTAACTCTATCTCCCTTCTGGAATACAAATGAAAGAACTCAAACAGGAGTTGCTGTTGCCCCATTTCCAACAAAAATGTGCAGAGTAAATGCATATTTCTGAATGCTGAGTGAACACATACTCGGGACTCACAGCCAGTTACATTTTCCCTAACACAGTTGCTCCCAACACAGTTGTCTGTATTCTCAGGTTCCTTACCCCAACCTACAGTTTCCCACCAGCAACAGAAATGCTGTACTGGGGGAAAGATACATGTGTTCCATTTTTACCACCCATGAAGCTTTCCAGAAGAAAAAGCCAACATATCCTGTATGAAGTTTGTCTACTACAGACGCACCTTTTACTCGAAAATGCTTGGAAGTTGTTTAAAAACACTATATTAGAAGCTCAACTGGAGTGCATACCGCAGATCAGAAAAGGTAGCACCAGGGCCAAGAAGATGCCAGCATGGTTAACGAGCAAAGTCAAGGAAGCTCTAGAGGCAAAAAGTCTTCCTTCAGAAAATGGAAGTCTTGTCCGAATGAAGAAAATAAAAAAGAACACAAACTCTGGCAAAAGAAATGCAAGAAGACAATAAGGGATGCTAAAAAAGAATTTGAGGAGCACATTGCTAAGAACATAAAAACCAACAACAAAAAATTCTATAAATACATTCAAAGCAGGAGACCATCTAGGGAGGCGATTGGACCCTTGGATGATAAGGGAGTCAAAGGTGTACTAAAGAACGATAAGGAGATTGCAGAGAAGCTAAATGAATTCTTTGCATCTGTCTTCACAGTGGAAGATATAGGGCAGATCCCTGAACCTGAACTAACATTTGCTGGAAGGGATTCTGAGGAACTGAGACAAATAGTGGTAACGAGAGAGGAAGTTCTAGGCATAATGGACAATATAAAAACTGACAAATCACCAGGCCCGGATGGGATCCACCCGAGAGTTCTCAAAGAACTCAAAGGTGAAATTGCTGATCTGCTAACTAAAATATGTAACTTGTCCCTCGGGTCCTCCTCCGTGCCTGAGGACTGGAAAGTGGCAAATGTAACGCCAATATTCAAAAAGGGATCCAGAGGGGATCCCGGAAATTACAGGCCAGTTAGCTTAACTTCTGTCCCTGGAAAACTGGTAGAAAGTATGATTAAAGCTAGATTAACTAAGCACATAGAAGAACAAGCCTTGCTGAAGCAGAGCCAGCATGGCTTCTGCAAGGGAAAGTCCTGTCTCAGTAACCTATTAGAATTCTTTGAGAGTGTCAACAAGCATATAGATAGAGGTGATCCAGTGGACATAGTGTACTTAGACTTTCAAAAAGCTTTTGACAAGGTACCTCACCAAAGACTTCTGAGGAAGCTTAGCAGTCATGGAATAAGAGGAGAGGTCCTCTTGTGGATAAGGAATTGGTTGAGAAGAAGAAAGCAGAGAGTAGGAATAAATGGACAGTTCTCCCAATGGAGGGCTGTAGAAAGTGGAGTCCCTCAAGGATCGGTATTGGGACCTGTACTTTTCAACTTGTTCATTAATGACCTAGAATTAGGAGTGAGCAGTGAAGTGGCCACGTTTGCTGACAACACTAAGTTGTTCAGGGTTGTTAAAACAAAAAGGGATTGCGAAGAGCTCCAAAAAGACCTCTCCAAACTGAGTGAATGGGCAGAAAAATGGCAAATGCAATTCAATATAAACAAGTGTAAAATTATGCATATTGGAGCAAAAAATCTTAATTTCACATATACGCTCATGGGGTCTGAACTGGCGGTGACCGACCAGGAGAGAGACCTCGGGGTTGTAGTGGACAGCACGATGAAAATGTCGACCCAGTGTGCGGCAGCTGTGAAAAAGGCAAATTCCATGCTAGTGATAATTAGGAAAGGTATTGAAAATAAAACAGCCGATATCATAATGCCGTTGTATAAATCTATGGTGCGGCCGCATTTGGAATACTGTGTACAGTTCTGGTCACCTCATCTCAAGAAGGATATTATTGAGTTGGAAAAGGTTCAGAAGAGGGCAACCAGAATGATCAAGGGGATGGAGCGACTCCCTTATGAGGAAAGGTTGCAGCATTTGGGGCTTTTTAGTTTAGAGAAAAGGCGGGTCAGAGGAGACATGATAGAAGTGTATAAAATTATGCATGGCATTGAGAAAGTGGATAGAGAAAAGTTCTTCTCCCTCTCTCATAATACTAGAACTCGTGGACATTCAAAGAAGCTGAATGTTGGAAGATTCAGGACAGACAAAAGGAAGTACTTCTTTACTCAGCGCATAGTTAAACTATGAAATTTGCTCCCACAAGATGCAGTAATGGCCACCAGCTTGGATGGCTTTAAAAGAAGATTAGACAAATTCATGGAGGACAGGGCTATCAATGGCTACTAGCCATTATGGCTGTGCTGTGCCACCCTAGTCAGAGGCAGCATGCTTCTGAAAACCAGTTGCCAGAAGCCTCAGGAGGGGAGAGTGTTCTTGCACTCGGGTCCTGCTTGCGGGCTTCCCCCAGGCACCTGGTTGGCCACTGTGAGAACAGGATGCTGGACTAGATGGGCCACTGGCCTGATCCAGCAGGCTCTTCTTATGTTCTTATGTTCTTACTAGCCGCCTCCTTTATTTAGCTCTGTGTTGCCACCACTCATTGTTTCCCCTTGTTTCCTTCCTGCTGCGTAGGTCACCCTACTTCCTTTTACCACCCAGGTCAGCATCCTTCAGATACCTAGCACTCTTTCTGCCAAGAAGCTACAGTGCCTCCTGGTCTTAAGCCCCATGTGAGCACCTCTCACTCTCTCTCACACACAATTTTCTCTCTATATTCTTAGCTTGCCTTTTCTCCAGACCTCTCTTTTCTCAGGTTTCTGGATATTATTTCTGGAAACTCAATGGCAATTCTATTTCGGATTTTTATCATGTTATATTTTTCACACTTGCTCATATTTTAATTGTGATTTTATTTGTTGTACACCGCCCTGAGAGCTTTCTGCTACAGGGCGGTCTAGAAATGTAATTAAATAAATAAATAAAAATAAAATAAAATAAATAAATATTAGTCCTCTGCTGACTCTGCCCACTCCAATCATGTCTCCAGGTTCCCTGCCACCTGAAACATCTTCCACTCTTAGGAACAGAAACACACTCACTGTTTTGCCAGTTCCAGTGCATCTCTACCTCTCGCTTCTGAAAATGGGGGCACATGACACTAGTCAAATCCCACCCCTTTTTATTGTAAAACCTGGTGGGAGCAGCTTGAGTGCATTTTCCTAAAAAAATTCAGCTTCAAAGAGCTTTTGCAACTGATCAGCAGATCAACCTGTTATGCCTCCAGGTGTGGCCAATCGAAACTCTTTGCTCTGGCGATTAGTGTATTCTCAGCCTTATCCTGCCTGTCTTGCCAATGCAGCATTTCCAAGCCCTGCTGCCTGCCCTCTCACTTCCTTCTCAGAGGAAGATATATATGGCCACCTATCAACACACATTCTCTGAGTGTCTTACAACATAAAAAGCAAAATACGATATTAAAATAAAAGACAAATTAAAAGCATCAAAAACTGGAAACTGCAGCATAGAGGGAAAAGATCTCCATTCTAGCAGAGAAAAATACAATCAATTAGCTCAATTTACAAAATAAAAGACTGTATCAGTGGTGTAGTGGAGCAGGGATGGGCAGGAAGGAAGTGCTACCACTTATTTCACAGCAGGAACAATGATGTTACCTCCTGGGTGTGCAGGCCAAATAAGTTTTTCTTAGAGAGAAACCCACCAAATAAGCAGAGGAAGAGGTATTCCGCCTTCATCAGCTGCTAACATACAAATGCTGTTGCCAAGGTGGCAGTTATAGAGCTTTAAGGATGGAATGTTCAGAGGGGCTTCATTTGCAGAAGCTAAGTAATGCTGGTACTGTCCTCCAGGTTCAGGCCATGTGGTGCCAATGTGTCCAAAGAGTATATCCAAAAGTTCTCCCTTTTAGTCAATGCTGCTGGATCTGTTGGCATCTCTATCGCTGTTATAAAAGTCCAACAGGCTGTGACCCTCAATGTTGAAATGTTTTGCAACTGGTTGCTCCACTTTCCCCCCCTTAAGTTTGCCGATTTGTGGTTTCTAAAGCGTGTGCGTAGGTCAGTTGTGGTTTTTCCTACATATTGGATATGACATTCTGGTCTTTTGCATTCGATGACATAAATTATATTGCAGGACCTGCAGGTGATGTTCTGTTTGATGTAATATGTCCTAGTGCTTGTAAAAGTAGCTGTCTCTCTGAGGTACACACAGGTGATACAGCATTTGGAGTGACAAGGATGAGACCCTGGATTGGTGAAAGGAGGCTTAAGCACAGCTCTCACCAACAGTCTGCGCAAATTAGGAGGCTGGAGAAATGCTACTACAGGAGGCCTGCTGATGGCTCTAGCAAGATGTTCAGAGTTTGCCAGCAATGGGTAGCTCTTCCTGACTGCTTGGTGATAGTTAGGAGATGCTGGATGGAAATCTACCACAAATGGAATCCATTGCTCTCTGCTCTTTGACACCTCAGTATGACGGAGGAGGTTTTCTCTGGACAGAATGGAGGCTCAGTGGATGTTGCAATCGATAATATGTGGATGATATCCTCTCAGAAGAAGGTATTCTTTAAGTTCACTGATCCTTCTCTGGTATTTATCTTCAGTGTTGCAAATAAGTTTGATTCTCAGAGATAAGCTATACACAATGTTTTTCTTTATATGCTTAGGATGGAAGGATTTCCAGCTTAAATAGGTGTGTGTATCAGTGGGTTTGCTGTAAAGATCAGTGGCTATTCTGTTGTTTTCAATGGTGAGAAGGACATCAAGAAAAGGAATGTGCAGATTGTCATTTGTACTATTAAATGTAAACTGTTGTAAACCACCCAGAGAGCTTCGGCTATGGGGCGGTATACAAATGTAATAAATAATGATAATGATAATAATAACAACTTAATAGATGGATGGAGTTGATGTAATTTTTAAAGTGTTCTAAACTCTCTTTACCATTTGTCCAGACCATAAAGATGTCATCAATATATCACCATCATATAAGTGGTTTGTTGATGGCCTTTTTGAGGATCTCCTGTTCCAGTTTACCCATAAAGAGATTTGCATATGATGGAGTCCCCATAGCTGTGCCTTGTAGTTGCAAGTAGTGTTCTCCATTGACTGTAAAGTTGTTGCAAGTTAGGACTAGTGTAGCTAAAGATGTGAAAACCTCTGTTGTTAAGATTGAGCCAATGTGTCCAGAAAGTATATTCCTGTAATATAATTTATGTCATCGAATGCAAAAGACCAGGATGTCATATCAGGACCAGGAAAAACCACAACTGACCTATGCACATGCTTCAGAAACTACAAATCGGCAATCTTAACAAAAAAAGTGCAGTAACCAGTTGCAAAAATTTTCAACATTGAGGGTCACAGCTTGCTGGACTTTTCTATAACAGCTATAGAGATGCCAACAGATCCAGCAGCATTGACTAAAAGGGAGAACTTTTGAATATACTCTCTGCAGAGCTTGGAAAAGTTACTTTTTTGAATTACAAGTCCCACCAGCCCAATCCAGTGGCCATGCTGGCTGGGGCTGATGGGAGTTGTAGTTAAAAAAAAGTAACTTTTCCAAGCTCTGACTCTCTGGACACATTGGCACCATATGGCCTGAACCCGGAGCACAGTACCAGCATTACTTAGCTTCTGCAAATGAAGCCCCTCTGAGCATTCCTCAAACTCTATAAATGCCACCTTGGCAACAGCATTTGTGTCATGCCCTCCTCAGAGGACTCATCCAAGGAGGAAGAGGAATGGGAGACTGCAGACCCAGGAGAGGGAACAAGCAGGGAGACAGCCCAGGACCCTTCACCAGACCAGAGACAAGCCCCTGAGGGAGCCTGCCTGCCAGAATCAGGAAGTGACCAGGAAACTGCCCATTCCCCAGCAGAGAGAAGACACCAACAGGTGTTGCAGCAATGAAGGCAATCAGCGCAATTAAGGAGCAGGAGAGCTCGCAATAACACAGGCTGACTGGAAGCACCTGGGCCAGCATGCAGACTACAAAAGGCTGGAAGGAAAGGAAGACTCCTTGCTAGAGTCAATGTCAAGCCTTGCTGCAGACATTACTCCAGCTGTCCTGTTAAACCCATGCCTTGAACCCTGCCCTGCCTGGTCGGATCTCTTGGTTTCTGGACATTTGGACTCCCTTAAGGACTTGTCTGCCTCCTCCTTCAGCGCTTCCCAAACAGTAAAACACTCTGGCTGACTCCCTGGTTCCTCCTGCCTGGCAGATTTATGGTCTGGCCTTATCTGTTCATTAGCTGCATGCAGGGCCGGTGCTATCATTAGGCCAACTAGGCAGCCGCCTAGGGCGCAGACCTCAGAGGGGCGCAGTACTGATCTTTGAGGGGCACAGTTTTGTACAGATTAGTTTTTTTAACCCTTGTAAAAAGGCAACTGACAATTTATATTTTTTATTTTAAGATAAATACAACAGTGCTGTGGAATATAATTAATTATAGTCTTATGAAAAATTTCTATATTCTGTTTTTATTTATCCTTTTTATACTCAAGTGAGTAACAGTGTGTTTGTACAATTTTAAGAATACTGATCATTTAGAAAACTATCAGACCTGGAGAGAACTTGAATTGCGCTTATCTAAAGTAAAAACAATTGATGACAGTGGCGTCACTAGGGTTGGTGTCACCCGGTGCGGTAACTCATGGTGTCACCCCCATGGACCTCCTCCCGTACCAAACCTAGGGTGCCTAGGGGCAGGGCGGCTCTGGGTTAGGGTTGCCATATTCCAGTTCCACAAATCTGGGTAGGCTAATTTGCATATTATGCAAAATATTTGCATATTATTTGCATATTATGCAAATATTTGCATATTAATATTTGGATTGTCCAGTTGTTTTGTTTTTGTGCCTAGGAATTACCACCAAAAACTGGGGAAAGATGTGAGAAATCTTTTTTTTAAAAAAACAACATTTTCAGCCTTAAATGCCTACACTCTAGTTTCCAACACTATGCAATGTTGATTGATTGATTAAGAGGATTTATATCCTGCCCTTCTGCTGTTAAAAACAGCTCAGGACAGCTTACAAATATAATAAAAATAATAAAAATGCACAATCAATATAAAAACATAATAAAAACACAAAATAGCAACAAACATAAAGTAAGTCAGGGCAGCAGTACAGTTAACCATTACATATACGATATATTTCAGAGATGTGGTGGGTGGAGAAAAACAAGAAGCCAAAATGTTAGGAAAAGGAGTCCTTCACACCACATGGTCAGTTCTTGGTTCAGCATCATGGTAGATCTGAGGGTCGGGGAGGTGGGGTTGCTGTCGTCTATAAGAGTTCCATCTCACTCACCAAGCACCATGTTCATGCAGTTACTGGCCTGGAGTGTTTGCACCTTGTGTTGGGCCAGAGGGACAGGCTGGGAATCCTTTTGGTGTACCGCCCACCTTGCTGCCCAATGGCTTCCCTAACTGAGCTGGCGGAAGTGGTCTCAGAGATATTGCTGAAATCCCCCAGACTATTAGTACGGAGATGACCCGGGCGGTTGACACGATCGCTCCTGCACACCCTCTCCTGTGTAGAGCTCATACAGCTCCATGGTATACTCCGGAGCTGAGAGCGATGAAGCAAGATAGGAGGCGGCTTGAGCGGAAATGGAGGCGAACTTCCGACGGATACAATTATGCGCTGGTTAGTGCTTTGACTAAGCTGTATGTAGGAGCGGTGAAGGCAGCTAAAAAACATCATTTTGCTGCCACTATTAAATCATCTCTCTGCCGCCCAGCGGAGCTTTTTCGAGTTGTCCGGGGGCTTCTTCATTCAAACCCTCCGGACACGGTGGAATCATCGGAGGCCCGCTGCAATCAGTTTGCTGATCACTTCCAGGATAAGATCTCATGTATCCGCCAGGACTTAGACTCTCAAGTTATAGCAGTTGATCCTAGTGAGGTGTCCGGAGCACAGTCTTGTCATGTTTTGCTGGATGAGTTCCAGTTGGTTCAGCTCAAGGACGTGGACAAGGTGCTTGGACAGGTACGTGCAACCACTTCGGTACTAGATCCTTGCCCCTCTTGGCTAATAAAAACTAGCAGGGATGGAACAGGTAGCTGGGCCAAGGAAGTGATAAATGCCTCTTAACGAGAGGGAGTGGTCCCTGGCTGTCTGAAAGAGGCAGTGGTGAGACTGCTTCTTAAAAAGCCTTCCTTGGACCCAGACGATTTGAACAGCTACAGGCCAGTGGTGAATGTTCCATTCCTGGGCAAGATCTTGGAACGAGTGGTTTCTGGCCAGCTCCAGGCGCTATTGGATGAAACCGATTATCTAGATCCATTTCAATCGGGTTTTAGGCCCAGTTTTGGCACCGAGACAGCCTTGGTCGCCCTGTATGATGACCTATGTCGGGAGAGAGACAGAGGGAGTGTAACTCTATTGATTCTCCTTGATCTCTCAGCGGCTTTTGATACCATCGACCATGGTATCCTTCTGGAGAGGCTCGCGGAGTTGGAAGTTGGAGGTACTGCTTGGAAGTGGTTCCGCTCTTACTTGGCGGGTCGTCTCCAGAAGGTAGTGCTCGGGGAACATTGCTTGACACCGTGGGTTCTCCAATATGGGGTCCCGCAGGGGTCAGTTTTGTCCCCCCTGCTTTTTAATATCTACATGAAGCCATTGGGAGAGGTCATCAGGAGTTTTGGAGTGCGTTGTCATCAGTATGCTGATGACACACAGCTCTACTTCTCCTTTTCATCTTCCTCAGGTGAGGCTGTCGATGTGCTGAACCGTTGCCTGGCCGCGACAATGGACTGGATGAAAGTTAACAAACTGAAGCTCAATCCAGACAAGACTGAGGTGCTGTTGGTGGATGGGTTCTCTGATCGGATGGTGGATATATACCCTGTCCTGGACGGGGTTACACTCCCCCTAAAGGAGCAGGTTCGTAGTCTGGGAGTCTTTTTAGACTCTTCCCTCTCACTTGAGGCTCAAGTAGCCTCGGTGGCAAGGAATGTGTTTTACCAACTTCGGTTGGTAGCCCAGCTACGTTCCTATTTGAGTAAAGAGGACCTTACATCAGTGGTACATGCTCTCGTAACCTCGCGTTTGGATTACTGCAATGCGCTCTGCGTAGGGCTACCTCTGAAGACAGTTCGGAAGCTACAGCTAGTGCAAAACGCGGCAGCCAGACTGCTAACAAGGACCAAGCGGTCCGAGCATATAACACCTGTTCTGGCCCGCTTGCACTGGCTGCCAATACATTTCCGGGCCAGATTCAAAGTGTTGGTATTAACCTATAAAGCCTTATACGGTGCGGGACCACATTACCTTGCGGAACGCCTCTGCCGATATGAACCGGCCCGTACACTACGTTCTACTATGAAGGCCCTCCTCCGGGTTCCAACTCATAGGGAGGCCCGGAGGGTGGTGACAAGATCTAGGGCCTTCTCAGTGGTGGCCCCCGAACTATGGAATAGTCTCCCCAAGGAAGTGCGCCTGGTGCCGACTCTGCTTTCTTTTCGGCGCCAGGGTAAACCTTCTTATTCTCTGAAGCATTTTAATTTAAATTGATTTAATTTTAAAAAATGTTATTGTATTGATTTTAGATTGCATTATTTTTGTACTATATTGTGTCATTTATTGTATTTCTTATGTTATTGTATTGCCATGTTCACTGCCCAGAGAGCTATTGCTAGTCGGGCGGTATATAAATTTAATAAATAAATAAATAAATAAATACTGTTGCAGCAGGTTTTACAAGTTCCTCCAGTATTCCACTGGGTGCAGGCACTCAGACATTCAAAGTATCTGTATGTTTCTTAGGTTTTATAAAAGCAGAGCTTTGCTTAACTCAAAATTTCTTCTCCCTTTGATCAACCACATCTACACAGGTTCCACCTCCCTACTCAAAATGAAACTGGGCCTGGAAGTGTGCAACAACCCCACACATACCTTGCTAATTAGATTACCAATGCCAGGATGTCTGTCTTATCGACTACTCTCCTGCTCCCTCCCCCCCCCTCGGGCATCATGAAAGACCCAGTCCTGGGCTCAGAAAGAAAATAAATATCTGGTCCTCTTCAAAGTACTGATAAGCCTCTTGTTTTAATTAAAATAATAATTATAAGTTCTTGCTCTTATCACTAATATCACTATCAAATATATTTATTATTTACACAAACTGTAAAGATATTTATAGTGCAATCCTAGGTTTATTTATTCAGAAGCCCCAGTGTATTCAGTGGAACTTACTCAAACAGGGATAGAACTGCAACCTCAAGTGATAAGCAACTTCATTCACACAACCCAAAATTCTGAATCATGCCACTTTACGCTGTTTTGCAACTGTTTATACTTGTTTTTATGGTTATTGGATTTTAAATGGCTTTATTTCTTCTTGTGAGCTGCCTTGGTTTCCAACCCTACCTCACAGGGTTGTTGGAAAGACTACACACACACTGCAGATGTATAAATACATACAGCCCATATAATAGTTTATTGTCAAACCAGTTGGTCATTGCAGAAAAATCAGTATTAGTTTAAAAAAAAATCAGTATTAGTTTCCTACAGAATAAAAACTGTAATACCTAAGTAAGCCCTGCCTACTTGCTTTAAAATAGGACTGGAGGGGGGGGGGACAGAAAGAGAACACAAACACAATTCTTTTTTACATTCACTCCAAAGTCCCATTGATTTCCAGCACATTCATAACCATGTATACTCAAAAGTAAATCCTATTGAATTCAATGGGATTTACTCTGGACATATGGGATTAGCAATGCTTTTACCCCCACAAAAGCAAGTATTGGGAAGGTTTTCAAAACACTGCCCAGGATCTGACTCCTACACACAAGAGGGGGGAAAACTGAAATGTATATACTTACCCAATTTATGAGATTTTCAGATAAACGGGGGGAAACCACCATTTTCTGGCCTTGCAATGAGGTTTACTAGACACTGCCACAGGTCAACCAAACACTTCACTGATTGGCTGCAATCCTGAATGGGCGGGGTTAAAGCTATGAAGTGCTATACAGTAGTTTAAAAAAGATTTAACTGGGGGGCCTGATGTTTTTATGTATATCTCGAGAACCAGACCACTTAGAAACTTAATTGTTTTTTAAATGAAAGCTGAGAATCCGGGCCAGCTTAGGGGCTAAACGGCTGCTGGGTGGCATGCAAAGAATCCGGGTAAAACCCGGCTAACCGGGCAATATGGCAACCCTACTCCGGGTGATACCCCCCTCTCATGGTGTCACCCTGGTGCGGTCTGCACTCCCCACACCTGGCTAGTGACGCCGCTGATTGATGATATTAACCAGAAGAAAATTAGGCAAGAAGAACAATATTGGCGACAAATCTTGGAACGCTTTATTGCTTTGGTCATAGTTCTTGGCATACAAAACCTGGCATTCTGTGGTACAACTGAAAAGTTGTACAGTGCTAGCAATGGAAATTTTTGAAGTTTGTAGAATATCTAGCCCTTTTTGATCCTATCATGAATGAACATTTGTGCAGAGTTAAAGATCAAGAAACAATGGTTCCCTACCTAGGAAAAGATATCCAAAATGAGTTTATACAGCTTCTAGCAGGTGCTATAAAGCAGGAAATTTTAGCACATGCAAACTCAGCCAAATACTACTCAGTTATTCTGGACTGCACACCCGATGTTAGTCATATTGAACAACTGACAATGATTGTATGTTATGTTGATGTAATCAAACCATCAGATAATGAGATGTCTTATCCTGAGGTTATCATAAGAGAACATTTCTTGGGATTTGTTCCACTAAAGGAGACTACAGGTGCCTTTATGACAGACACTCTTCTTGGACAGCTTGAGCAAATGGGATTACCAATTGAGAATCTGCGTGGTCAAGGTTATGATAATGGGAGTAACATGAAAGGCAAAGAAAATGGCGTACAAAAGAGAGTCCTGGACATAAACCCACGTGCCCTTTTTGTTCCCTGCAATGCACACTCTTTAAACTTGGTAGTCAATGATGCCGCTAAGTGTTGTCTGGAAGCAACTAGTTTCTTCACTTTGATTCAACAGATCTATAATTATTTCTCAGCATCGACTCAGCGTTGGCAAATTCTAACTAGCCATGTATCAGACTTAGGCATAACTGTTAAGCCATTGAGCAAAACAAGATGGGATAGTCGGATTGATGCTTTGAAACCACTGAGATATCATCTTGGTAGTATATATGATGCTTTAATAGAGATCCTGGATGACACAAGCCTAAAAGGTTTATCTGGAAATACTTCCCGAACTGAAGCTAAGGCCCTTGCTGATGATGCAATTTGCAAGTTCAAGTTTGTGGTATCCCTTGTTACATGGTACAACATCCTTTTTGAAGTCAATCTTACAAGCAAGCTACTACAAAATAAGGAAGCTGATTTAAATTCAGCTACAAGCCAATTGCAAGTGACCAAGAATTACCTTGTGGGCTGCAGGTGTGATGAGGGTTTTCAACAAGTTTTGATAGATGCTACTGAGATTGCAAAGGTGTTAGAAATACTACCAAACGTTGAGACCGAACCGGTTAGAAAAAGGAGAAACAAACAGCAGTTTGAGTATGAGGCCCAAGAACAGGCACTGCAAGATCCAAAGCAGAATCTCAAAGCAGGTTTTTACTATGCTGTCTTAGACATGGCCATACAATCTGTTGAAGAGAGATTCCAACAGCTACAACAATATAATTCCCTATTTGGCTTCCTGTATGATATATACAGTATCAACAAAAAATCTACTGAAGTTGTGCAAGAATTTGGAAAAATTATTGATGCACAATGGAAACAAAGATATTGATGCTGAATATCTTTAGGTCCGGTTTTGGCACTGAAACAGCCTTGGTCGCCCTGTATGATGACCTTTGTCGGGAGAGGGACAGGGGGAGTGTGACTCTGTTGATTCTCCTTGATCTCTCAGCGGCGTTTGATACCATCGACCATGGTATCCTTCTGGGGAGGCTCGCGGAGTTGGGAGTTGGGGGCACTGCTTGGCAGTGGCTCTGCTCCTACTTAGCGGATCGTCGCCAGAAGGTAGTGCTTGGGGAACATCGCTCGACACCCTGGACTCTCCATTGTGGAGTCCCTCAGGGGTTGGTTTTGTCCCCCATGCTCTTTAACATCTACATGCAGCCTCTGGGTGTGGTCATCAGGAGTTTTGGAGTGCGTTGCCATCAGTACGCTGATGACACGCAGCTCTACTTCTCCTTTTCACCTTCTTCAGGTGAGGCTGTTGATGTGCTGAACCGTTGCCTGACCGCGATAATGGACTGGATGAGAGCTAATAAACTGAGACTCAATCCAGACAAGTCTGAGACACTGTTGGTGAGCTCTTTCCCTGCTCAGATGGTGGATGTTTATCCTGTTCTAGATGGGGTTACACTCCCCTTGAAGGAACAGGTTCGTAGATTGGGGGTCCTTTTTGACCCTTCCTTGTCGCTCGAGGCTCAAGTGGCCTCGGTGGCACGGAATGCATTTTACCACCTTCGCTTAGTCGCCCAACTACGCCCCTATCTGGACAGTTATGATCTCGCCTCTGTTGTCCACGCTCTGGTAACTTCTAGATTGGATTACTGTAATGCGCTCTACGTAGGGCTGCCCTTGAAGACTGTTCGGAAACTTCAGCTAGTGCAAAATGCGGCAGCCAGGCTGTTGACAAGGACCAATCGGTCTGCGCATATAACACCTGTCCTGGCTCGCTTGCACTGGCTACCCATTTGTTTCCGAGCTAGATTCAAGGTGCTGGTGTTGACCTATAAAGCCTTACACGGTGTGGGACCGCAATACCTTGTGGAACGCCTCTCCCGCTATGAACCTATCCACTCACTTTGTTCAGTATCTAAGGCCCTCCTCCGGGTACCAACTCACCAGGCTGCCCGGAGGACTATTACTAGAACTAGGGCCTTTTCTGTGGTGGCCCCCGAATTATGGAACAGCTTACCGGAGGAAATATGCCTGGCACCTACGGTTCTTTCTTTTAGGCGCTAGGTTAAGACCTGGCTGTACTCCCAGGCATTTTAATGTTCAATGTTTTATGTTTAATGTTTTAGTTTAATGTGT